>NC_138999.1:83941911-85141911 GCF_964374135.1 Grampus griseus | reverse complement strand
ATATAGAAATTTCAGTAGAGAGATCAACACTAGATTTGACATGACAGAAGAATCCGCTAGCTTGAATACACATTAATGGAATCTATGCTGTCTGAAGAAGAGAGAAAAAAATGAAGTAAAATGAACAGCACCCAAGAGAAATGTGGAGAACCTTTAAGTGTACAAATATATATATATATATAAAGGGAATGCCAGGAGAGGAGAGGAGAGACAGAAAGAATCAGAACATATATTTGAAATAATAATGACTTAAAACTTCTCACATTTCATGAAAAACATTAATGTATACATCCAAGAAACCAAAACATGTGCAAGTAAGATAAACATTGAGATCCACAACCATATAAAACAAAGTTAAATATTGAAAGACAAAGACAAATAAAAATTCTTGAAATCAGCAAGAGAAAAACAATTCATCAAGAACATGGGAACTCTAATAAAATTGGTAGCTGACATATCATTAGAAATGATGGAGTTCAGAATGCAGTTAAATGACATATTCAAAGTGGCAAGGAAAAAATCTTGTCAGCTAAGAATCTTATATCCACCAAAACTAATTTTCATATGAAAGTGAAATAAAGACATTCCCAGATAAACAAAAACTGAAGACATATTGCAAGCAGACCCACATTAGAAGAAACACTAAAAGAAGTTCTTCAGGCTGAATCAAATGACATCAGAGTGCATTTCAAGTCCAGATTACCGGTACATGTACTCATGTAGGTAATAATAAAAGACAGTATAATTGCATGATTTGACCTTTTTTTCTCTTACTGATTTTAAAATATTTCAGAGAACATTCTGTGTATATAATTGTATTGTCAGATCTATAACACATATAAATGTAATGTATTTGAATATAATGGCACAAAAATGTGGGCTGGGAACAAAGCTGTACTGTTGTAATATAATGTGACCAGATAATAAATCACATGCACAGGAAGAAATGAAGAGAAATGGTAAATAGGAGTGTTAAAATAGAAAACTCTATAAATATGTACTTGCCCTGCTTTCTCCTCTCAGGTTATTTAAAAGACAAAATTATATAAAGTGATAATTATAAAAATGTATTGTTGGGTTCATAAAATATATTGACATAATATGTATTACAATAATAGCATAAATCAAGAGTTGGGGAGAGAATAGAGTAACTAAGAGTAAAGACTTATATTTCAATGGAATATCAGTATAAATTGGAAATATATTTTGATAATTTAAGATGTATATTGTAAATCCTAGAGCAACCACTAAAAAACAATCTCCCAACTATGGCTTATAAAAAATTAAACAAATTAAAGTATCACAATAAAGCATATTCACTTGTTGCAAAATAAGTCTGTAAATAAGGAAAAGAGGAGAAAAACCCATGAAACATATAGTAAAGAAACATAAATTGGCAGATGTTTATCCAACTATATCAATAATATCGTTAAATGTGTTTTAAACAATCCAATCAAAATGCAGAGATCTGACTGAATTAAAAAATTAAAATTCAACTATATACTGGTACAGGAGACACACTTTAGCTTTAAAGATACAGATAGGTTAAAAGTAGAAGGAAGAAGAAAATACTGATGCAACAGCAACCAAAAGAAAATTGGAGTGGCTATATTAATATAAAATGAAATAGGCTTTAAGACAAAATTTTTACTGGAGACAAGAAATAATGTTTTGTATTGATAAGAGTATCAATCCACCAGGAAGTCATAACAATTATAAACATATATGCACCTAATCCTCAAAATACATGAAGTGATAAGTGACAAAGTTGAAAGAAGAAATAATTCAGTAATAATAGTTTTTGATGTCAATAAATCACTTTAAGTAATGGATAAATGACATATGCAGATCAACAAGGGGAATTAAAACATTAACAAGAGCATAAACCAACTAGATTAGTAAATCTAACAAACACCTATACAAACACTCCATCCAACAATGGCAGAAAAGATATTTTTCTCAAGAGCACATAGAATATTCTCTAAGGTAGACCACATAGTAGACCATAAAACAAGCCTCAAAAATTTGAAGGTTTGAAATTATACAAAGTATGTTCTTTGAACATGATGTAACAAAATTAAAGAATGATAACAGAAGTAAATTTGGAATATCCACAAAGATGTAAAAATTGCATAGCATTCTCCTAAACAACCAATAAGTCAAAGAGGACATAATAAAAGAAAGTAGAAAATAATCATTGAGGTGAACAAAAATTAAAACCCAACATACCAAAATACGGGTGAAGCTAAAGCAGTATTTAGAGGAAAATGTGTAGATTCAAAGGCTTATATTACAAAAGAATTTTCTCAAAAAAATCTCTCAAACCAATAACATAACCTGCCACCATAAGAGACTAAAATAAGAAGACTAAATTAAAACAAGCAGAAAGAAAGAAATAAGAATGGGTAGAAATAAATGGAAAAAGAAAACAATACAGAAAATCATTGAAATCAAAAGATGGTTCTTTGAAAAGATCAACAAATTTGACTGGTCAAGGAAAAAGAAGACAAAAATCAATTTTCTAAGGCCAGGAATGAAAGACGGGAGATCACTATTGACTTTACAGAAATAAAGTGATTATACAAAAATACCAGGAACACTTTATGTGAATGACTTAGATGTAATGAAAAAATTGCTAATATATACAAACTATAGAAACTTATTCAAGAAGAAAAATAAAATCTAAATATATTTATAACAAATAAAAATTTGATCTAGTAATTTTAAAATTACAAAGAAAAGGGCAGGCTCAGATGGTTGTACAGAATTTTTAAAATATTTATAGTGTTACAGATATATTTAAAGAATAATTAACAACAATTTCTCACAAATACTTCCAAAAAACTACAGAGCATGAAATCATTCACAAATCTTTTTACAAGACAAATACTACTTTGATATCTTAATCAGATAAAGATATGACAAGAAAATAAAATATGGAACAGTATTTCTTATGAACATAGGCACAAAAATCTTCAACAAAATATTGGCAATCCAAATCTAGCAACATATAAAAAGGATCATAAACCATAACTAAACCATAACTAAAGGTTCTGGATTTATGCCAGAACCCAACATTTAACAGGTAAAATCAATGAATAATATACATCATATTAATAGCTTAAAAGGAAAACTAAAGCACAATTATTTAGATACAGTAAGTCCCCTACATACAAGCATTCAAGTTGTAAGCTTTTAAAGATGTGAACATGTGTTTTCATATCCAATCACATAAATTAAATCACATTCCTGGCGTACATTGTCACAGGCGTGCATCCTCTACAAGTGGTTGTGCTTTTGTGTACTTTACTGTGCAGTTCTGTACAGAGTGCAGTAGTACAGTATCTTTATTTCAAGCCCAGGGTATCCGGAAGCAAACATAAAATCAGCAGTGATATAGCTGGTACTGCTATGAAGTGCCAAGTGATAACAATGGAAACAATAGTGAAAATAATTGAGAGACTGGAGTGAGGCAAAAAGATGGTAGATGTCCTCATTCTTATAATGTGAATCGTTCAACCATTGGCACGATGCTAAAGAACAAGGACAAGATCATGGAACACATGAAGTCTGCTGTGCCAATGATGTTGACAATAATATCGAAGAAGCATGCAGAAGTGTTGAAGGAGGTGGAGAAACTTCTCAATGTGTGGATGCAGGCTCAGCATCAGTGCTGAGTCCCACTCAGCATAATGCTGATTCAAGAGAAAGCTAAAAGCCTTTATGAAGACTTGAAGGAGAAACACAGTGAAGAATCAGAGGGCACATCTTTTAATGCCAGCCATGGCTGGTTTCATCGGGTCAAGGCTAGAGCCAACCTTCACACGGTAAAAGTAAGTGGCGGTATAGTGAGTGCAGATATGGTAGCTGCCTAGGAATTTCCTGAAACACTTTGAGAAATTATTGATGAAGGCACATATTTACCTGAGCAGGTTTTTAATGTGGCTGAGACAGGACTGTACTGGAAGAGGATGCCAGACCGAAGTTACATCAGTAAGGAGGAAAATTTGATACCAGGCTATAAAGCAGCAAAGTATAGGCTAACTCTGTGGTTTGGTGACAATGCTTCCGGTGATATGAAGCTGAAGCCTCCCTTAGTTTATCATTCAGAGCACCCAAGAGCCCTTAAATACATAGCCAAAGGCTCTCTTCCTGTTGTGTGGAAGAGTAACCCCAAAGCCTGGGTTACACGGACCATTTTCCAGTACTGTTTTTTTCCATCACTTTTTCCTGGATGTAGAGACATATTGCTTGGGGAAGTACATTCCGTTCAACATTCTTTTGCTGCTCAACAATGCTCTGGGTCACCCCCCATTCATGGACGACTTTCATCCCAAGGTCAACGTAATGCATCTGTCACTGAATACTACATCGCTCATCCAACCTATGGACAAGGAATATAATATAGTCGCTATAACATAGCGACTTTCAAGAAATATTATTTACGTCACACTTTTTGTCAGGCAGTAAAGGTGAGTGACGAATCAGGAACAACCTTGCAACAATTTTAGAAGGACTATAACATCTACAAGGCCATAAAAAACATTGACTTTTCTTGGCATGAGGTTACGGCCATCACCACGAAGGAGGTTTGGAAGAAACTTTGCCTGCAGTTTGTTCACAATTCTTGTGGATTTGAGAAGGTGGATGAGGAGTCCAAAGAGGTCTTCAGCAACTTAGTGACCCTCAGCGAGAAGCTGGAGGTAGATCTGCAAGAGGATGACTTAATTGAACTCCTTGCTGTGCAACACGAGGAACATACTAATGAAGACCTGATGGAATTGGAGGCCCAGAGAAAGAATGAAGAGAGACAAGAGGAAGAAGAAGTAACTGAAGAACTGAAGAGATTCACGATTCAGGAAATGCCAAGGGAATTTTCTTTATTTGTGGAGGCACTGTTAGTTATTGAGGCACAGGACCTGAATGTAAAATGGTACATGAAGGTTGCAGCAGCCATTCAGAATGCAATCCAGTGCTACCGTGTCATCTATGATGGGAAAAAGGAACTACTACCCAGACATCACTGGATCGTTTTTTCAGGAGGGTAGATAAAATTGAATCCAGCAAGGAACCAGAACCTGTGCCATCAACGTCAGGCGTCAGTGAAATTGCAGCTTCCCCTCCGTCTCATATTGCTGATGATTTTTCAGTTCTACCATCTCCTACTTCCTCTCCCTCCTCCAGTCAGTAACTCTTTTTGCCTGTTCTCTCAATGCTAGCCCCTGCATGCCAGCTGTTATACTGTACTACTGTACAATACTTTTCAACATACTGAAATGTAAGATTAAAAATGTTTTCTTTATTTTTTGTGTTTGTTTTTATGTATTATTTGTATGAAAAGTTTTCTAAACCTATTACAGTAAAGTACTATATAGCCGATTGTGTTAGTTGGGTACCTAGGCTAATTTTGTTGGAGTTACGAACAAATTGGACTTATGAACGCGCTCTCGGAATGGAACTAATTTGTATGTAGGGGACTTACTGTAAATGCAAAACGAAGCACTGACAAAATCCAATCCCATTTCGTGATAAAAACACTTAACAAATTAAGAGTACAAGGGGACTTCCTCAGCCTGATAAAAGGTATCTATGAAACCCACAACTAACTTTATACTTAATGGCGAAATGTTGAATTATTTTCTTTAAGATTAGGTACAAGACAAAGGTATCCACTCTCATTGCTTCTATTCCACTTTGTATTGGAGGTTTCAAGCAGAGTAATTAGGCAAGGAAATAAAACAAAAGACATCCAGATTAGAATAGAAGTAAAACTCTATTGTCAGTTGACATTATCTTGTATATAGAAAATCTTAGAAAATTGTTATAACCATCTCTTATTCACTCCATTAGTGAAGGAGGGATCCCCTACCCTAAACAGTGTAAGACAGCTGAACACATGACACCAAACACTGTACAGATGAAATTGGCAGCAGTTCATTAATGCAGTATACTCACAGCTGGAGCAAGGAGGACACCATACACCATGCAGGGCCACACAGATGTTATACTTGGGTGCAGAGTGAAACAGCAGTAACTATGTAAGTCAGGCTTTATAGGAACCAAAAAGTGAGGTGTCTCTGATTCCCAGTGGAGCAAGTGATTGGCTTATTTGAATGTTTTTATGAGCTGGCAGGGAGGTGAAAAACATTAGGTTGAGGACTGGGTGGGGTGGATCTGGTCCAGTTGATAGGAGAACCAGCCAGGTGGTGAACCCTTCCTACTGGATGTGGAGCATATCTGGTGATAGTAGGAGAACTTGTGGTTATATATTTGGGGTCCTGAGTCTCAAAGATATCAAAGGCAGCACTTGAAATTTTAGGCCTTACAATAGATGAATCCACAATAAATCTTTTAAAACTATTAAATATGTTCTTCAAGGTTGCAGAATATAAGATCAACATATAAAAATCAATTATATTTCTATATACTGTCAATGAAAAATACAAAAAGGAAATTAAAACAAAAATATTCTATTTAAAATAACCTAAAAATAAAATAAATAGGAAGAAATTTAACACAAGGAGTATACAGCTGAAAATTATAAAACATCATTGAAAGAAAATATAGAAGACAAAGAAATGGAAAGGCAGCCCATGTTTATGGATATAAAGACTTAATATTGTTAAAATGGCAATATTCTCCAAATTCATTTACATTTTCATCACAATCCCCATCAAAATCTGGGCCAGGTTTTTGTAGAAGTGGACAACATGATCCTAAATTCATATGAAAATACAAGGGACTCAGAATAGCCAAAACAATTTTAAGAAAGAAATAATTTGTAGGACTCAGATATCACAAATTCCAAAACTTACTACAGATCTACAATATTCAAGAGAGCATGGTACTGGTATAAGCATAGGCATATAGATAAACAGAGTAAAATTGAGAGATTGGAAATAAAACCAGCTATTAAAACCACACATTACATGGTATCATTCATATGAAAATGCTGTAAGAGGAAAATACGTCGAGGGAGAGAGTAAATTAGTGGTTGCCTAGGTCTGGCAGTGGGGTGGGAGGTAATCAGGTGTGACCACTATGGGTCTAAGGTTTATTTGGAGAGGGAGAATTATAATGTTCTAAATTTAGTTTGTGTTTACTTTGCACAAGTTTGTGAATATACTTGTATACTTTAAATCTGTGAGTTATATGTTATGTGTATTATATTTAAAGCCACTAAATATATGCAGAATTAAAATCTATGAAAAATAATGCAAAAGGCAAGAATGTGGTAAAAGGAAATAAAGTGTTGTAAGGTTCTAACATTATCAGAAAAATAGTAAAGTAATAATTTGTATTAGACTCTAATAAATATAGAGTACATATTGTAATATCTAGGATACCTACTAAAATAATATTAACTGAATAAATAGGTATAAAGTTAATAAAAGGAAAAATATAAAACTTTAAGAAGGCAAAAAAAAAATGACAAGATAAAGTAGACTGGTAAACCATAGCAAACATGGTAAATAGAAAATAAATGGCATGATACTATATATAAATCCAAATATATCAGTAATTTTATTAAATATAAATAGACTAAATAAGTAAAATCTAAGATTAACAAATTAAAAAGAATTTGAAAAAAAAACAAAAGAAAATTTTAAAAACCTATGTTGCCTAAAAGATACATACCCTTACCCTTAATACAGGGATTCAGAGATGTAAAAAAGAGTGGAAAAGGATACTAATAAAAGAAGAATGCTTATTCAATATAACACAATATATACTTAAGCATTACTGGAGTTATGGTGTGATATTCGGTAATCATAAAATGATTAGTTCAAAAGAAGTGTTTCAATTTAAAAACTTCACCCAATAACAGCTCAAAATAGATAAAGAAAAACATAAATTATAGTTATGAAAGAAGAAATAGACAAATTCACAATGATATTTGGATATTTTAAAACATGGATGAAAAAATGAGCAATACAATTAATAAACTTGCAATAAAGAAATACACAGAACACAGGACCCAACAAATTCAGAATATACATATTTTCAAGTCCACATGGAACATTTAAACAATAACTACAGACTGGATTTATTTATTTATTTTTTTTGCAGTATGCGGGCCTCTCACTGCCGTGGCCTCTCCCACTGCGGAGCACAGGCTCCGGACAGGCAGGCCCAGCGGCCATGGCTCACGCGCCCAGCCACTCCACGGAATGTGGGATCCTCCTGGACCGGGGCACGAACCCACGTCCCCTGCATCGGCAGGTGGACTCTCAACCACTGCGCCACCAGGGAAGCCCTACATGCTGGATTTTAAAGCACATCTTATAACTAAAATTATGCAAAACTGTTCTCTGATACAGTAGCATTAGACTGGACACTGATAATGAAAAGCATAATTAGGAAATCACCAAATGCTTGGAAATTGAGCTATATACTCACCCCAAATGATCAAACAAATAAAGACCAATTAAGAAGTTCAATGAGGGCTTCCCTGGTGGCACAGTGGTTGAGAGTCCGCCTGCCGATGCAGGGGACACGGGTTCGTGCCCCGGTGTGGGAGGATCCCACATGCCGCGGAGCGGCTGGGCCCGTGAGCCATGGCCGCTGGGCCTGCGCGTCCGGAGCCTGTGCTCTGCAACGGGAGAGGCCACGACAGTGAGAGGCCCGCATACCACAAAAAAAAAAAAAAAAAAAAAGAAGTTCAATGACATATATACACTAATACATATAAAATAGATAACTAATAAGAACCTGCTGTATAAAAAATTAATTTAAATATATTCCAAGAGAAATTAGAAAATATTTTGAACTGAGTAATAATAATGATACAATATATCCAAAGTTATGGAATATAGATAAACATTTTGAGGGATATTTATGTTCTTTCATGCATATATTTTCATATCATGAATACATAAAAGGCTGAAAAATTAGATTTTTTGTTTAAATCCATAAAACAAAATACAAATGTTCAACAGAGAAAACAAAGCCAAAATTTAATTCTTTGATAAGAATAATGTGATAAATTACATTGTTGCTGCCAATTCCTCTCTCTCATGTAAGAGAATTATGCATTCATATCCATTGCTTTGTGATTTTACAGTCCCTTCCACTGTGAGCAAGTATTACTTCCCTGCCACATGAATGCATTTGGCCTTATTACTTTCTTCGGCCAAGAGAATGTGGGTAGAAACAACACTGTGAGTGTTCCAAATCTAAGTCTTAAAAAAATAGCAATTCTCTGCTCTCCCACTTGCACTTTTGTATTCTGACACAAGTAGAATATGCCCAGAGTGTTTGCTAGTTTAAGAAAAATGAGGAGAAATGTGGACCAAAAGCAATTCCTACTTGCAGACTGGACTAAGCCTAGCTGACCCAGGGAATGAAATAGAGCCAATCTACAAGTACATGAGGGAGAGAAAAATATTTATTATATAATGTTTGTTATTTTTTTCTCATATAGCATGAATAAAGCAAAAGTTGCCTTATAATATTTATAAAATTGCTGGGACTCTGGCAAGATAAGTCAAGAAATGAAGAGAGGAAACAAAAATCACCAATTTCATGAATGAAAAAGGACACATTGCTATAGATCCTACAACATGAAAAGGATAAGACAATATTGTGAAAAAAATATATCAATAATTTTGACAAATTAAATAACATGAGTAAGGTCCTTAAAAAGACAACATACTAAACTATTAGAAATAGAAAATCAGAGTACTTCGATCTATGTCTATTAAATGAAACGACTCTGCTAATAAGATCCTTTCTCTCCAAAAACAAAAAAACAAAGCAAGCAACAAACAAACAAAACACACCAGACTCACCTGGCTTAAGTGGTGAGTTTTTGTACACATTTTAGTAAAAAACTATACCAATCTTTCTCAAACTTTTCCAAAGGAAAATAAAAAGAGAGACTACTTCTCATTTCATTTATGGGGCAATATAACTTGGAGCCCAAAATTTGAGAAGAAAAGAGATTCTAGAAAATTTCTCTCTCATGAATATGAATGCAAATATTTTAAGCAATACATTAACAAATCAAATCAAGGGCTTAATTACCAAGATATACAAACAGCTCATACAACTCAATAACAAAACAAAACAAACAACCCAATAGAAAAATGGGTAGAAAACCTAAATAGACATTTTTCCAAAGGAGACACATAGAGGATCAATAGGTGCATGAAAAGATGTTCAGCATCGCTAATTATTAAAGAAATGCAAACCAAAACTTCAGTGAGATACCACCTCACATTGGTCAGAATGGCCACCATTAAAAAGTCTACAGTTAATAAATGCTGGAGAGGGTGGGGAGAAAAGGGAACCCTCCTACACTGTTGATGAGCATGTAAATTGGTGCAGCCACTATGGAAAAGAATATGGAGGCTCCTCAAAAAACTAAAATTAGAGTTACTCTATGATCCAGAAATACCACTCCTGAGCATATATCTGGACAAAACTATAATTTGAAAAGATATATGCACCCCTATATTCATAGCAGCACTATTTACAATAGCCAAAACATGGAAATAATATAAATGCCCATTGACAGATGAATAAAGAAGATGTGATATATATATATATATATATATATATATATAAAGGAATACTACTCAGCCATAAAATTGAATGAAATAATGCCATTTGCAACCACATGGATAGACCTAGAAATTATCGTATTAAGTGAAGTAAGTCAGACAAAGACAAACACCATATGATATCACTCATATGTGGAATCTAAAATATGACATAAATGAACTTATCTATGAAACAGAAACAGACTCATAGGTGTAGACAACATACTTGTGGTTGCGAAGGGGGAGAAGGGGGTGGGAGAGGAATGGGTTGGGAGTTTAGGATTAGCAGATGCAAACTATTATATATATGTATAACTGAATTACTTTGCTGCACAACAGAAATTAACACAACACTGTAAATCAACTATACTTCAATAAAATAAATTTTAAAAAATAATTTTCCTTTATCAAAAAACACTGTGCATATAGTGAAAATGGAAATTGTATAGTGTGAGAAGGTAGTTTTACACCTATACTCAATAGAAAACTTATATCCAAAATATATTTTAAAAAACTCTTTGAATTCTATAAGAAAAAGAACATTTCAAAAAGAAAGAAAAAAGCAGAAAATCCCTTAGAAATATGGCAAAAAACCTTAACAAATCCTTCAGAAAACGTTCATCCTAATAACCAATACACATATAAAACTGTGCTCAATTTCACTAGTCAACAGGAAAACACTAGTTTTCTTATTGATGTGGCATTGGTTTATAACATTATATGTTTTATGTATAAAATATTATACTTTGACTTCTGTATACACTACAGCATGCTCATTACTAAAGGTTTTCCATTAATCAGCATAAAGTTGACCCCCTTTACCTACCCCTTTTCTTCTCTTGTAACCACTACTCTGTTCTCTGTATCTATGTGTTTGTTTCTGTTTTGTTTGCTTTGTTCATTTATTTTTATGTTTTTATATTCCACAGATGAGTGAAATGATATGTTTTGTGTCTTTTTCCCTCTGACTTATTTCACTTAGCATAATACCCTGAAATTTCATCCACATTGTCACAAATGGCAAGGTTCATTTTTTTAAGGACTGAGTAGTATTCCATTGAATATATATATATATATATATATATATATATATATATATATATATATATATCATATATTCTTTATTCAGTATTGGAGATTCTTCAAAAATTAAGAATGCAAACTTTAACAACATATGCACCAGAATTGCTAAAATGAAAAAGACAGTAAATACCAATTGTTAGTGTGGATCTGGAGAAATTGTAATACTCATTAATAATTCTGGGAGTGTAAATTGGTATAACGGTTTAAGAAAACTATTTGGCACTATTACTAAAGATGAACGAGGTCATATACTATGAAATAGGAATTTCACTCCTCAACAAATATCCAACAGAAATTTGTACATTTGTTCACACACACACACACAACAATGCTATAAATGTGCATAGTAGCATTATTCATGATAGGTAAACCTGGAAACAACTGGAACGTCCATCTAGAGTAGAATAGATTAATACATTTGTGTTTATCCAAACAATGAGATACAATGCAGCAATTAAAATAGACAATAACAAGAATAACAATATGCATGAAATTTTTGAACAAAATATTAAGCATAAGCTATCCACAGGAGGGTATATATTTTTATCATTCCATTTATATACAATTCAAATACAGGAAAAACTGATTTATACTGCTTAAGATAGGGTTTATGACCAGAAATGAGCATAAGGGACCTTCTGTTTCTTGATATAGATGTTAGTAATATGGCTGTTTTCAAGGATCTAAAAATTCATTGAGCTCTACACTTACGATACATGAACTTTTTTATGCATGTTTTTAAGCAATTGCTTAGTGGTTAAACAAAGATATTCTGAGGAAGTCACATTTTAGGTATGACCTAAAGATGAATATGACATTTTACTAGAAGAGAGTAATGCAGAGGAAACACCATGCATGAAATCCTTGAAGAGAGAAAAAAAATGACTTTTGGAGGAAATGAAAGGAGACCAATCTGGCAGGAATGTCAAGATTAAGAATGAGAATGACATGATATGAAGCTGATGTACAGCCCTGAAGACCATGTTAAGAATTATGAATATTATCCCAAGAGTAATGAGAAGCCATAGAAGAATTTTAATGAGTGACATGACGTATTCCAAATTACTGCTATTTAAAAAATATCATATGCTGTAAGAACACTGTGTTGGAGTACAGCAAAACTGAGTGTTAGGAAACAGATTGGGAGTCTACATAAGAATTAATAATGGCTTACATCAAGTTTGGGGCAGTGGAATTAAAAACACATGGACATATTCAAGAAATATTTTAGAGGTAGAGTTAGCAGGAATTGATGATGGATTGGTTGTGGGAAGTAAAGGGGAGATATTTATCATTTGACTCACAAGTGTATGGTTTGTTCAGATGGGTCATGCTGGAGAGATGGAGAAGACTAAAGAAAAAGTAACTTTGGAGTGACGAACATAAATTTAATTTCATGTATATTTTAATTTTAATTATGAAAAAAATTATAAAGTGAACTATCTTAATCCTTTTTAAATGTACAACTCAGCAGTATTTAGTATATTAACATTTTAGTGCAAAAGATCTCTAGAATCTTTTCATCTTACAAAACTGAAACTCTAAATCCAGTTAACAACTTCCTATATCCCACTCCACCTAGCCCCTGGTAACCACCATTCTATTTTTTTCTATGAATTTGATTACTTCAGATACTTCATATAAGTGGAATAACACAGAATTTTCTTTTCAAAGTCAATATATGTGACAGGATTTCCTTCCTTTTCAAGGCTAAATAATATTCTGTTGCATGTATATACCATAATTTGTTTATCCATTCATTTGTTGATGGGCATGTGGGTTGCTTAACTCAAGATCTTTAAAAAAAGTGTTTTTTTTCTAGTTTTATTGACATAAAATTGACATACAGCACTGTATAAGCTTCAGGTGTACAGCACAATCATTGAGTTACATACATGATGAAATGGTTATCACAATAAATTTTGTGAATATCCATCATCTCATGTAGGTACAACATTAAAGAAACAGAAAAAAGTATTTTTCCTTGTAATGAGAACTCTTAGGTTTCTTCACTTAACAACTTTCCTATATAACATGAAGTGGTGTTAATTATATATATCATGTTGTAGATTACATTTATCAAATTACTGGAAGCTTATACGTTTTGAATGTCTTTATCCAATGCCCCCTCCTCCTATACCCTGCCCCTGGTAACCACAAGTCAGATCTCTTTTTCCATGAGTCTGTTTTTGGAATGTTATTGACCTACAAAACTACATTAGTTCCTGTTACACAACATACTGGTTTGATATTTCTATACATTTCAAAATGATCACCACAATGTCTAGTTATGATATAACATATGACACCATACAAAAATATGACATATTTATTGACTATATTTCCCAAACAGCATTTCATAAACATGGCTCATTTCTTTTGCAACTGAAAGAATATAACTCTTCATATGCTTCACCTATTGCTTCCCCCCACACAATGACACTCCACTCTGGCAAACACCTATTTCTTCTCTGTATCTAAACTTCTGTTTCTATTTTTTATATTTGTTTATTTTATTAGATTCCACATATAAGTGATATCATACAGTATTTGTCTTTCTCTGTCTGAATTATTTCACTTAGCATAATACTCTCTAAGTCTATACATGGTTTTGCAAATGGCAAGATTTCATTCTTTTTATGGCTGAGTAATATTCCATTGTATATACACTACAACTTCCTTATTCAATCATCTACTGATGAGCACTTAGGAGACTTCCACATCTTGGTTATTGTAAATAATGCTGCAGTGAACATAGAGGTGCATATATCTTTTCTAATTAGTGTTTTTATTTTCTTCAGATAAATACTTAAGGGTGGAACTCCTGGATCATATGGTAGTGTAATTTTTAACATTTTGAGTAACCTCCATACTGTTTTCCATTGTTGCTTTTCTCTTGATGCTTTTAATATTCTCTCTTTATCTTTTTTTTATAACATCTTTATTGGAGTATAACTGCTTTACAGTGGTGTGTTAGTTTCTGTTTTATAACAAAGTGAATCAGTTATACATAAACATATATACCCATATCTCTTCCCCCTTGCGTATTCCTCCCTCCCACCCTCCTATCCCACCCCTCTAGGTGTTCACAAAGCACGGAGCTGATTTCCCTGTACTATGAGGCTACTTCCCACTAGCTACCTATTTTATGTTTGGTAGTGTATATATGGCCATGCCACACTCTCATTTTGTCCCAGCTTACCCTTAGCCCTCCCCGTATCCTCAAGTCCATTCTCTAGTAGGTCTGTGCCTTTATTCCCATCTTGCCCCTAGGTTCTTCAAGACCATTTTTTTTCTTTTAATTTTTTTTTAGATTCCATATATATGTGTTAGCATACAGTATTTGTTTTTCTCTTTCTGACTTACTTCACTTTGTTTGACAATCTCTAGGTCCATCCACCTCACTACAAATGACTCAATTTCATGTCTTTTGATGGCTGAGTAATATACCATTGTATATATGTGCCATACCTTCTTTATCCATTCATTGGTTGATGGACACTTTGGTTACTTGCATGTCCTGGCTATTGTAAATAGCGATGCAATGAACATTGTGGTACATGACTCTTTTTGAATTAAGGTTTTCTCAGGGTATATGCTCAGTAGGGGGATTGCTAGGTCGAATGATAGTTCAATTTTTAGCTTTTTAAGGAACATCAATACTGTTCTCCATAGTGGCTGTATCAATTTACATTCCCACCAACAGTGCAAGAGGGTTCCCTTTTTTCCACAGCCTCTCCAGCATTTATTGTTTGTAGATTTTTTGATGATGGCCATTCTGACTGGTGTGAGATGATATCTCATTGTAGTTTTGATTTGCATTTCTCTAATGATTAATGATGTTGAGCATTCTTTCATGCGTTTGTTGGCAATCTGTATACCTTCTTTGGAGAAATGTCTATTTAGGTCTTCTGCCCATTTTTGGATTGGGTTATTTATTTTTCTGATATTAAGCTGCATGAGCTGCTTGTACATTTTGGAGATTAATCCTTTGTCAGTTGCTTCATTTGCAAATATTTTCTCCCATTCTGAGGGTTGTCTTTTGGTCTAGTTTATGTTTCCTTTGCTGTGCAAAAGTTTTGAAGTTTCATTAGGTTTCATTTATTTATTTTGGTTTTTATTTCCATTTCTCTAGGAGGTGGGTCAAAAAGGATCTTGCAGTGATTTACGTCATAGGGTGTTCTGTCTATGTTTTCCTCTAAAAGTTTGATAGTGTCTGGCCTTACATTTAGGTCTTTAATCCATTTTGAGTTTATTTTTGTGTATGGTGTTAGGGAGTGTTCTAATTTCATTCTTTTACATGTAGCTGTCCAGTTTTCCCAGCACCATTTATTGAAGAGGCTGTATTTTCTCTGCTATATATTCTTGCCTCCTTTTTCAAAGATAAGGTGACCATATGTGCATGGGTTTATCTCTGGGCTTTCTATCCTGTTCCATTGATCAATATTTCTTTTTTTGTGTCAGCAGCATACTGTTTTGATTACTGTAGCTTTGTAGTATAGTCTGAAGTCAGGGAGCCTGATTCCTCCAGCTCCATTCTTTCTCAATATTGCTTTGGCTATTTGGGGTCTTTTGTGTTTCCATACTAATTGTGAAAGTTTTTGTTCTAGTTCTGTGAAAAATGCCAGTGGTAGTTTGAAAGGGATTGCATTGAATCTGTAGATTGCTTTGGGTAGTAGAGTCAGTTTCACAATGTTGATTCTTCCAATCCAAGAACATGGTATATCTCTCGATCTATTTGTCTCATCTTTAATTTGTTTCATCAGTGTCTTATAATTTTCTGCATACAGGTCTTTTTTCTCCTTAGGTAGGTTTATTCCTAGATATTTTATTCTTTTTGTTGCCATGGTACATGGGAGTGTTTTCTTAATTTCACTTTCAGATTTTTCATCATTAGTATATAGGAATGCCAGAGATTTCTGTGCATTAATTTTGTATCCTGCTACTTTACCAAATTCATTGATTAGCTCTAGTAGTTTTCTGGCAGCATCTTTAGGATTCTCTATATATAGTATCATGTCATCTGCAAACAGTGACAGTTTTACTTCTTCTTTTCCAAATTGTATTCCTTTTATTCCTTTTTCTTCTCTGATTGCCATGGCTAGGACTTCCAAAGTTATGTAGAAGAGTAGTGGTGAGATCGGACATCCTTGTCTTGTTCCTCATCTTAGGCAAAATGCTTTCAGTTTTTCAACATTGAGAATGTTGTTTGCTGTGAGGTTGTCCTATATGGCCTTTATTATGTTGAAGTAGGTTCCCTGCTGATAGCCGTGGCTCTCGCCTGTCTCTGGAGCTCCTATAGGTGGAGCTCTGAATCCCCTCTCCTCGTGCATCCCAAAACCGTTGTCTCTTGCCTCTTCAGCAGCTCCAGAGTTTTTCCTGGAGTAGCCGTGGTGCACTACCCCCCTTCGGGCTGTGTTCACGCAGCCGACCCCAGTCCTCTCCCTTGGGTCTGACCTCCAAAGCCCGAGCCTCAGCTCCCAGCCCCCACCCATCCTGGCGTGTGAGCAGACAAGCCTCTCGGCCTTCAGAGTGCTGGTCGGCACAGATCCTCTGTGTAGGAATCTCTCCGTTTTGCTCCCCGCACCCCTGTTGCTGCACTTTCCTCCGTGGCTCTGAAGCTCCCTCCCACCCACCCCCAGTCTTCTCCCGAGAAGGGTCTTCCTAGTGTGTGGAAACCTTTCCTCCTTCACAGCTCCCTCCCACTAGTGCAGGTCCCATCCCTATTCTTTTGTCTCTGTTGTTTTTCTTTTTCCTTTTCCCCTATCCATGTACGTGGGGGAGTTTCTTGCCTTTTGGGAGGTCTGAGGTCTTCTGCCAACATTCAGTAAGTGTTCTGTAGGCGTTGTTCCACATGTAGATGTATTTCTGATGTATTTGTGGGAGGAAGGTGATCTCCACATCTTACTCTTCCACCATCTTGAAGCTCACCCTTCTTTCTTTATCTTTCAGTTTTGCCATTTTTTTACATACAGTATGTCTTGGTGTGGTCCTTTTTGGGTTGATCCTATTTGAGACTCTCTGGACTTGGATGTCTGTTTCATTTCCCAAGTTAGGGAACTTTTCAGCTTTTATGTCTTCAAATATGTATTTTGCCCCTTTCTCACTCTCTTCTCCTTCTGGGACTCCATAATGAGAAGGTTAGTGTGCTTGATGTTGTCCCAGAGGTCTCTTGAACTGTCCTCATTTTAAAAATTCTCTTTTTCTTTTTTCTTTTCAACTTCGATGGTTTCCAGTACTCTGTCTTTAGTTCACTGTTTTATTCCTCTTTATTACATAGTCTACAGTTGTTCCCTTCTAGTGTATTTTTCATTTCAGCTACTGTATTCTTCATCTCTGTTTTGTTCTTCATATTTTCTAACTCTAATAAACTTCTTTCTTCTCACTCTGTTAATATATTTTTTCCCAAGTTCTTTGAGTATTTTTAGATAAGTACCTTGAAATCTTTATCTGGTAGATTTCTTACCTTCACTTCACTTAGTTCTTCCACTGGAGTTTTATCTTCTTACTTCATTTGGAATGTATTCCTCTGTTTCCTCATTTTGCCTAATTTTTTGTTTTTATTTTTATATATTCAGTTACATTTCCCAACCTTGGAGAAGTGACATTTTGTAGGAGATTCCTGTGGGTCCTAGCCACATACCCCTCTCTGATAACCAGAGGTATATGCTCTAGGGGTACCCCTTATATGGGCTGCATGTGTCTTTCTGATATGGTGGGCTGACTACTGTGAGCAATCTGGTAGGAGTTGCTGATCCCTGGTCCAGTTGATTGCTAGACTCTGCCTTGTGGGGCCTGCTAGCCACTGGTAAGTGGAACCAGGTCACAAGGCAGCTGGCTGTGGAGCCCCAGGGTGTCCCATGGCTAGTGCCAGTTCACTGGTGGTTTGAACCTGGTCCCAAGGTCTCTGGCTGCAGGCCTCTGGGGATCCCAGTGCTGGAGTTGACATGCTGGTGTGCAGGACTGGTACCTGACATCACTGGCTACAAAGTCCATGTTGTCCAAAAGCTTGTGTCAGCTTGCTAGTGGCCAGGCCCAGATCCAAGGTCAGCTGGCTGAATGGCCCAATGTGTCCCAGTGTTGGTGTTGGCCCACTGGTGGGTGGTTCAGGGGCTCAGGGGGTCCTCATGTTGGTGCTGGCCTGCTGATGAGTAAGATAGAGTATAGCAGGCTGTGGGACTGCATTGTTTCTGGTGCTGTTAGCCTACCACCATTGGGTGGAGGAGGTGTCCAGGGGATCCTGGGGCTGGTGCACATCCACTGGCGGGTGAGGTCATGTGGGGAGAGAGCTGGCCACTCATTGGTGGAGCCATGTACTGTGTTATCTGGCTAGTTGTTGCAGAGGTACTGACGCTGGCTCATCGGTCAACAGAGCTGGATCCTAGGGTCCCTGGCTGCAGGGCCCTCGGGGTCCTAGAGTTGGTATTGGCCATTTTATAGATGGGGAAAGATCTCCAAGCCTGGCTGTGGGACCCAGATAGTCCCAGGGCTAGTGCCTGTACATTGGTGTGCAGGTCTGTGTCCTGGGCGCTCTAGTGGACAGGGTTGTATCATGGGGTGGCTGGTGGGACAGGAGATCTCAAGGCAGCTGTCCTGCTGTTGGGTGGGGCTGTTTCATTCCCAGGCTAATCGCTTGGCTTGAGGCATCCCAGTAACAGTGTGGGGCTGGTTGTTGGTGCTAATAAGGTACAGGGAGATTCCAAAGTGGCACTTGCCAGTACCTGTGCTTTGTGGTACAATGAGCTCCAAAAATGGCTGCCACCGGTATCTATGTGAGCTCCTTTCCTCCTGCCTCTGGGAAGGCACTCCAAGATCAGCAGGTGGATCTGACCAAAGCTTCTTTTAAATAACTGCTTTTGCCCTGTGTCGCAGAGCATGTGAGATTTTGTGTGTGGTCTTTAAGTGTGGAGTCTCTATTTCCTACAGCTTTCTGTTTCTCCTGAAAATAAGCCCCACTGACACTTAAAGCCAAATGTTCCAAGGTCTTGTCTTCCTGGTGCAGAACCCCCAGGCTGCAGAGTCTGATGTGAGGCTCAGACTCCTCAATCCTTGGGGAGAACCTCTGCAATTGTAATTATTCTCCTGTTTTTGAATCACACACCAGGGTTTATGGGTCTTATCTATGCCCCTCCTACTTGTGTCATTGTGGTTTAATCTTTATACCTTTAGTTGTAGAAGATATTTTCAATTAAAATTCTTGCATTTCTTATCAATAGTTTATCTGTAAATAGTTGTAAGTTTAGTGTGCCCATGGGAGAGAGTGAGCTCAAGGTCTTCCTACTCCTTACTCAGTCATCTTGGCCTACTCCACTCCTTCAGATATTTTAAGTTTGAGAATGCCTTGAAACTTTCAAATGGAAACACGAAGAAGGCAACTGTATATTAGAGGATAGATATTTTTGAAGGTACAAAATGAATGACAAAGCTTAAGGAAAACCCAAAGATTAGTTGTTCAGACTCTATTCAACAACAGACTCTATTTTTATTAGATATCTTCTGATAAATTTATTTCTTCTAAACTTAATCATATAGGTGACAGTGGCATGCATAGTTTACTTGTACAGAAATAAATCTTGCTAAAGCAACATTCTATGATGGTGGCAACTTACCTGGTTTTGTTTCCCTGCTTGTGAACATCTTGCCTGCAATAGTCATATAGGATTTAAATGTTACTTGGTGTTCTTCAACTTCAGATTTATTAATGATTAAAAGAGTATTTTATATATATATATATATATATATATATGAGTATAACTGAATCACTTTGCTATACCACTGAAACAAACACAATATTGTAAATCAACTATAGTTCAATTTAAAAAATACATTAATCTACATATTGATATGGAATAATGATATTAAAACTTTAAATGATATGTGATCATTAACATATAACTCATATATAACCATGTTGTACATATATATATATATAATCTTTATATATATATATATTAAACATATTTACTGGAGTATAATTGCATTAAATCTTGTGTTTGTTTATGCTGTATAACAAAGTGAATCAGCTATACATATACATATATCCACATATACCCTCCCTATTGCATCTCCCTCCCACCCTCACTATCCCACCCCTCTAGGTGGTCACAAAGCACTGAGCTGATCTCCCTGTGCTATGTGGCTGCTTCCCACTACATATTTTACATTTGGTAGTGTATATATGTTAATGCCACTCTCTCACTTCATCCCAGCTTACACTTCACCCTCCCTGTGTCATCAAGTCCAGTCCTTATGGCTGCATCTTTATTCCTGTCCTTCCCCTAGGTTCTTCAGAAACATTTTTTTTCTTTTTTACAATCCATATATATGTGTTAAAATGCAGTATTTGTTTTTCTCTTTCTAACTTAATTCACTCTGTATGACAGATTCTAGTTCCATCCACCTCACTAAAAATAACTCAGTACCTTTTCATTTTATGGCTGAGTAATATTCCATTGTATATATGTGACACACCTTCTTTATCCATTCATCTGTCTATGGACACATAGGTTGCTTCCATGTCCTAGCTATTGTAAATAGAGCTGCAATGAACACTGTGGTACATGATTTTTTGAAATATGGTTTTCTCAGGCTATATGACCAGTAGTGGCATTGCTGGCTCATATGATAGTTCTATTTTTAGGATTTTAAGGAACCACCATACTGTTCTCCATAGTGGCTGTCTCAATTTACATTCCTGTAAATTGTGCAAGAAGGTTCCCTTTTCTCCACACCCTCTCCAGCATTTATTGTTTGTAGATATTTTGATGATGGCCATTCTGACCAGTGAGAGGTGATACTTCGTTTTAGTCTTGATTTGCATTTCTCTAGCAATTAGCAATGTTGAGCATACTTTTGTGTGTTTGTTGTCAATCTGTATATCTTCTGTGGAGAAATGTCTATTTAGGTCTTCTGCCCATTATTGGAATGGGTTGTTTTTTTTTTTTTTTTTTTTTTTTTGATATTGAGCTGAATGAGCTGCTTGTACATTTTGGAGATTAATCCTTTGTCAGTTGCTTCATTTACAAATATTTTCTCCCATTCTGAGGGTTGTCTTTTCATCTTGATTATGGATTCTTTTGCTGGGCAAAAGAATTGAAGTTTCATTAGGTTTCATTTATTTATTTTGGTTTTAATTTCCATTTCTTTAGGAGGTGGATCAAAAAGGATCTTGCTATGATTTACATCATAGAGTGTTCTGCCTATGTTTTCCTCTAAGAGTTTTAATGTGTCTGGCCTTACATTTAAGTCTTTAATCTATTTTGAGTTTATTTTTGTGTATGGTGTTAGAGAGTGTTCTAATTTCATTCTTTTCAATGTAGCTGTCCAGTTTTCTCAGCACCACTTTTTGAAGAGGCTGTCTTTTCTGTATTGTATATTCTTGCTACCTTTATCAAATATAAGGTAACCATATAAGGTGTGGGTTTATGTCTGGGCTTTCTATCCTGTTCCATTGATCAATATTTCTTTTTTTGTGTCAGCAGCATACTGTTTTGATTACTGTAGCTTTGTAGTATAGTCTGAAGACAAAGAACCTGATTCCTCCAGCTCCATTTTTCTTTCTCAAGATTGTTTTGGCTATTCAGGGTCTTTTTTGTTTCTACAGAACTTGTGAAAAAATTTTTTTCTAGTTCTGTGAAAAATGCCATTAGTAATTTGATAGGGATGCATTGAATCTGTAGATTGCTTTGGGTAGTATAAATATTTTCACAATGTCGATTCTTCCAATCCAAGAACATGGTATATCTCTCCATCTGTTTGTATCATCTTTAATTTCTTTGATTAGTGTCTTATACTTTTCTACATACAGATCTTTTGTCGTCTGAGGTGGGGTTTTTCCTAGGTATTTTATTCTTTTTGTTGCAATAGTAAATGGGTGTGTTTTCTTAATTTCACTTTTATATTTTTCATCATTAGTGTATAGGAATGCAAGAGATTTCTGTGCATTCATTTTGTATCCTGCTGCTTTACAAAATTCATTGATTAGCTCACGTGTTGTGATAGCATCTATAGGATTCTCTATGTATTGTATCATGTCATCTGCAGTGACAGTTCTGCTTCTTTTTTCATTTAAATTCCTTTCATTTCTTTTTCCTCTCTGATTGCTGTGGCTAAAACTTCCAAAGCTATGTTGAACAATAGTGGGGAAAGTGGGCAACTTGTCTTTTTCCTTTCTTAGTGGAAATGGTTTCAGTTTTTCACCATTGAGAATCATGTTGGCTGTGGGCTTATCTATATTATGTTGAGGTAGGTTCTCTCTATGCCTACTTTCTGGAGGGTTTTTATCATAAATTGGTGCTGAATTTTGTTGAAAGCTTTTTCTACATACATTGAGATTATCATATGGTTTTGTCCTTCAAATTTTTAAAATGCTATATAGCATTGATTGAGTTGAATATATTGAAGAATCCTTGCATTACTGGGATAAGCCCCATTTGATCATGCTCTGTGATCCTTTTAATGTGCTGTTGGTTTTTGTTTGCTAGTATTTTTTTGAGGATTTTTGCATCTATGTTCATCAGTGATATTGGCTTGTGGTTTTCTTTCTTTGTGACATGTTTGTCTAGTTTTGGTATCAGGGTGCTGGTGGCCTCGTATAATGAGTTTAGGAGTGTTCCTCTCTCTGCTATATTTTAGAAGAGCTTGAAAAGGACAGGTGTTAGTTCTTCTCTAAACGTTTGATAGAATTCACCTCTGAATCCATCTGGTCCTGGGCTTTTGTTTGTTGGAAGAATTTAAATTTCAATTTCAGTGCTTGTGATTGGTCTGTTCATATTTTCTATTTCTTGAAGGTTCAGTTTCATAACGTTGTGCTTTTCTAAGAATTTGTCCATTTCTTCTAGGTTGTCCAATTTATTGGCTTATAGTTCTTTGTAGTAATCTCTCATGATACTTTGTATTTCTGCAGTGTCATTTGTTACTTCTCCTTTTTCATTTCTCATTCTGTTGATTTGAGTCTTCTCCCTTTTTTTCTTGATGAGTCTGGCTAATGGTTTATCAATTTTGTTAATCTTCTCAAAGAGCCTGCTTTTAGTTTTATTCATCTTTGCTATTGTTTCCTTCATTTCTTTTTCATTTATTTCTTATCTGAACTTTATGATTTCTTTCCTTCTGCTAACTTCTGGGTTTTTTTGTTCTTCTTTCTCCAATTGCTTTAGGTGTAATGTTAGATTGTTTATTTGAGATTTGTCTCGTTTCCTGAGGTAGGATTTTATTGTGATAATTTTCCCTCTTAGAACTGCTTTTGCTGCATCCCATAGGTTTTGGGTCATCGTGTTTTCATTCTTTTTTGCTTCTAAGTATTTTTGATTTCCTCTTTGATTTCATCAGTGATCTCTTGCTTATTTAGTAGTGTATTGTTTAGCCTCCATGTTTTTGTAGTTTTTACAGTTCTTTTTTTTCCTGTAATTGATACCTAGTCTCATAGCGTTGTGGTCAGAAAGGATACTTGAAATGATTTCAATTTTCTTAAATTTACCAAGGCTTGACTTGTGACCCATGATATGATGTATACTGTAGAATGTTCCATGAGCACTTGAGAAGAAAGTGTATTTTGTTGTTTTTGGATGGAGTGTCCTATAAATATCAATTAAGTCCATCTTGTTTAATGTACCATTTAACGCTTGTGTTTCCTTATTTATTTTCATTTTGGATGATCTGTCCGTTGGTGAAAGTGGGATGTTAAAGTCCCCTATTATTATAATGTTTCTGTTGATTTTCCCTTTTATGGCTATTAGCCTTTTTCTTATGTATTGTGGTGCTCCTATGTAGGGTGCTTAAATATTCACAATTGTTATTTATTCTTGGATTGATCTTTTGCTCATTATGCAGTATCATTTTTTGTCTCTTATAATAGTCTTTAGTTTACAGTATATTTTGTCTCATATGAGAATTGCTACTCCAGCTTTTTTTTTTTTTTTTGTGGTATGAGGGCCTCTCACTGTTGTGGACTCTCCTGTCAGAACACAGGCTCCAGACGTGCAGGCTCAGCAGCCATGGCTCAAGGGCCTAGCTGCTCCGTGTCATGTGGGATCTTCCCGGACTGGGGCACAAACCTATGTCCCCTGCATCGGCAGGTGGACTCTCAACCACTGCGCCTCCAGGGAAGCCCTTCAGCTTTCTTTTTTTTTTTTTTTTTAACATCTTTATTGGAGTATAATTGCTTTACAATGGTATGTTAGTTTCAGCTTCACAACAAAATGAATCAGTTATATATATACATATATTCCCATATCTCTTCCCGCTTGCGTCTCCCTCCCTCCCACCCTCCCTATCCCACCCCTCCAGGCGGTCACAAAGCACCGAGCCGATATCCCTGTGCCATGCGGTTGCTTCCCACTAGCTATCTACCTTAAGTTTGTTAGTGTGTATATGTCCATGACTCTCTTTCGCCCTGTCACAGCTCACCCTTCCCCCTCCCCATATCCTCAAGTCCGTTCTCCAGTAGGTCTGTGTCTTTATTCCTGTCTTACCCCTGGGTTCTTCATGACATTTTTTTTTCTTCTTAAATTCCATATATATGTGTTAGCATACGGTATTTGTCTTTTTCTTTCTGACTTACTTCACTCTGTATGACAGACTCTAGTTCTATCCACCTCATTACAAATAGCTCAATTTCCAGCTTTCTTTTGATTTCCATTTGCATGGAATATCTTTTTCTATCCCCTCACTTTCAGAAGTATGTTTTGTCCCTAGGTCTGAGGTGGGTCTCTTGTGGACAGCATATGTACGGGTCTTGTTTTTGTATCCATTCCGCCAGTGTATGTCTTTTGGATGGAGCATTTAGTTCATTTACATTTCAGGTAAGAATTGATATGTATGTTACTATTAACATTTTCTTAATTGTTTTGGATTTGTTTTTGTAGCTGTTTTCATTCTCTTGTTTTTCCTGCCTACAGTAGTTTGTTTACCATTTGTTGTAAAGCTGGTTTGGTGGTGCTGGATTCTCTTAGCTTTTGCTTTTCTCTTAAGGTTTTAATTTCTCCATTGAATCTGAATGAGATCCTTCAGATTGGGTAGGATGCTAGGTAGAGTAATCTTGGTTGTAGGTTTTGCCCTTTTGTCCCTTTAAATATGTCCTGCCACTCTCTTGGGGCTTGCAGAGTTAATGCTGAAAGATTTGCCATTAACCTTATGGAGAGTCTCTTTTATGTTATTTGTTGATTTTCCATTGCTGTTTTTAAGATTTTTTTCTTTGTATTCAATTTTTGATAGTTTGATTAATATGTGTCTTTCCCTGTTTCTCCTTGGATTTATCCTGTATGGGACTCTCTGTGGTCCCTGGACTTGATTGACTATTTCCTTTCCCATATTAGGCAAGTTTTCAACTATAATCTCTTCAAATATTTTCTCAGTCCCTTCCTTTTTCTCTTCTTCTTCTCGGAACCCTATAATTCAAATGCTGGTGCATTTAGTGTTTTCCAAGAGGTCTCTGAGACTGTCCTCAATTCTTTTCATTCTTTTTTCTTTATTCTGCTCATTCTGCTCTGCTGTAGTTTTTCCCCTTATTTTATATTCTGGGTCACTTATCCCTCCTTCTGCCTCAGTTATTCTGCTATAGATTCCTTCTAGAGAATTTTTAATTTCATTTTTTGTGTTTTTCATCGTTGTTAATTTGCTCTTTCATTCTTCTAGTTCCTTGTTAAATGTTTCTTGTATTTTCTCGATTCTATTTCCAAGATTTTGGACCATCTTTACTATCATTATTCTGAATTATTTTTCAGGTACACTGCCTATTTCCACTTCATTTTTTTGGCCTGGTGGGGTTTTTCTTTGCTCCTTCATCTGTTGTGTATTTCTCTGTCTTCTCATTTTGCTTAACTTACTGTGTTTGGGGTCTCTTTTTCACAGGATACAGGTTCATAGTTCCTGTTGTTTTTGGTGTCTGCCCCCAGTAGATGAATAGTTCAGTGGGTTGTGTAGCCTTCCTGGTGGAGGTGAGTGGTGTCTGTGTTCTTGTGGATAAACCTGGATCTTGTTTATTTCTGATGGGCAGGACTGTGTCCAGTGGTGTGTTTTGGAGTGTCTGTGACATTATTATTATTTTAGGCAGCCTCTCTGTTAATGGGTGGTGTTGTGTCCCT
This sequence comes from Grampus griseus, assembly GCF_964374135.1. Lineage (NCBI taxonomy): Eukaryota > Metazoa > Chordata > Mammalia > Artiodactyla > Delphinidae > Grampus > Grampus griseus. Next base: position 85,115,204 of record NC_138999.1, on the reverse strand, counting down.
GTCTTACTAGTTGTTTGGCATTGGGTGTCCAGCACTGGAGCTTTCTGGTTGTTGAGTGGACCTGATTCTTAGTGTTGAGATGGAGATCTCTGGGAGATTTTTGCCATTTGATATTATGTGGAGCTGGGAGGTCTCTTGTGGACTAGTGTCCTGAAGTTGGCTCTCCCACCTCAGAGGCACAGCACTGACTCCTGGCTGCCGCACCAAGAGCCTTTCATCCACACGGCTCAGAAGAAAAGGAAGAAAAAGTAGAAAAGAAACGAAATTTTAAAATAAACTAAAATAAAGTTATTAAAATAAAAATATACATATTTTTGGAATAAAAAAGTAATTTAAAAAGACAGAGAGCAACCAAACCAGTAAACAAATCCACCAATGATTACAAGCACTAAAAACTATACTAAGATAAACATAAAAGTCCGAAACTAGTCAGTCGCATGCAGTAAACCCCAAGTCTACATATGCTCCCAAAATCCACAGCTTCAATTTTGGGATGATTCATTGTCTATTCAGGTATTCCTCAGATGCAGGGTACATCAAGTTGATTGTGGAGATTTAATCCGCTGCTCTTGAGGCTGCATGGAAAGATTTCCCTTTCTCTTCTTTGGTTGCATAGCTCCTGGGTTTCAGCTTTGGTTTTAACCCTGCTTCTGCATGCATGTCCCCCTCTGGCATCTATTCTTTGCCCAGAGAGGAGGGGGTTAAAGGAGCAGCTGATTAGGGGGTTCTGGCTCACTCAGGCCAGGGGGAGTGAGGGGTACGGAATGCAGGGTGAGCTTAGAGGGGCGAGCTTGGAGGGGCAGAGGCCTTTTTGATATTGCAACAGCCTGAGGCATGCCGTGTGTTCTCCCAAGGTTGTTGTCACTTGATCACAGGACCTTGGCAGTGGCAGGCTGCACAGGCTCCCGGGAGGGGATGTGTGGATAGTGACCTGTGCTTGCACACAGGATTCTTGGTGGTTGCAGAAGCAGCCTTAGCATTTCATGCCTGTCTCTGGTGTCTACATTTATAGCTGCAGCTATCGCCTCTCTCTGAAGCTTGTTTAGGCATTGTTCTGAATCTCCTCTCTTTGTGCACCTCGAAACAATGGTCTCTTTACTCTTAGGCAGGTCCAGACATTTTCTCAGACTCCCTGATGGCTAGCTTTGACGCACTAGCCTCCTTCAGGCTGTGTTCACGCAGCCAACTCCAGTCCTCTCCCTGCAATCTGAACTCCGAAACCCAAGCCTCAGCTCCAAGCCCCCACCCGACATGGCAGGTGAGCTGACAAGCCTTTCAGGCTGGTGAGTGCTGGTTGATACCAATCCTCTGTGTGGGAATCTCTCTGCTTTTCCCTCTGCACCCCTGCTGTTGTCCTCTCCTCTGTGGCTCTGAAGCTTCCCCCCTCACCCCCCGTTTCCACCAGTGAAAGGGCTTCCTAGTGTGTGGAAACCTTTCCTCCTTCACAGCTCCCTCCCAGAGGTGTTGGTCCCATCCCTATTCTTTTGTGTCTGTTTTTTCTTCTTTCTTTTGCCCTACCCAGGTGTGTGGGGTGTTTCTTGACTTTTGGGAAGTCTGAGGTCTTCTGCCAACGTTCAATAGGTGTTCTGTATGATTTGTTCCACATGTAGATGTATTTTTGATGTAGTTTTGGGGAGGAAGGTGATCTCCACGTCTTACTCTTCTGCCATCTAAGGTCCTCCCTCTATCATATATATTTAACTGTCATATATTAGTTATATTTAACCATTGTATATTATACATGTAACTTATGTTTTCATTTTAAAATAGAATGTGAACTCTACTTTAATTGTATAAACATAACTGATAAGATTCCATGGAATGATTTCCCTACAGTAGTGGGTGGAAATTTGGCCAAAAATTTAATGCATAAAGAGAAAAAATTAGAAAAGGAACCATAACAACAAGAAATTTGAAAAGTAGAGAAATGGAATAAACAACAATAGAAGAAGCTAAGCGAGGATTAAAGAAAGCATTTTTCTAGATCAGGAATATTGGAAGATGCTTCAAGTATGAAGTAAACTACCAAGATTACTGCTTAATAACAGGGTTACTCATTAGTCAACTTTTTATAAGCACATGGAAGAACATTTCCTTGATTCTGTAACTGATTTCTTATAAGTCTAAATCAGTGCATGACCATCAAGAAGAATGTGCTCTGAACTGAAAGTCTGTTCTAGGTAAAATTTGGGGCTTAGAAATTCTTTGCAAAGCCATGTTCCCCGGTAGGGTCAACAGAATTTTCAAATGTTTTTGGGAAACTTAGACTAAAGAAACAAAAGAAGTTTGTTTGTTTGTTTTTCTGTGGCTGGGGGAGAGCATATTTGAATCGCAAAGTTTTTATTAAAGGCTGCTGGATATGTTTGTAGCAGACTTTCAGAAGGATTCTAAAATTGAAAACTTTAGAGTCTTTCAAGTTAAATGCCTTTAAAGTCATTTCAAATTCTTTCTACTCTATCCATTCCTAAAATTATAATATGATATTGCATTGAGATAGGATGACGATAAAACAGTACCACTGAGAGTGCAAATCTGAGGCAACTATTTGCCATTTTTGTAGCAGTATTGCATGTGCAATGATTTACAATAATGGCATTAGTTTTCTAAATAGTAATGTGACCATCTCAGTCAGTTTTGTTATTTTTATTGATGAGATTATTTTCCATATTGCTTTTCTTACTAATTCACATACATATATGGAGATTATTACAGCACAGCATTTATTATTTACTTTTTTATCAAGACTTCAAGAAAAAATGTTGTTATATAGATGCACTTTTTAAATAAGGAAAATGTGTAATCTCCAAGATAGTTATTTTTCTTGTTATCTTTGCTGCATCTGAACTGAACTGAACACACATGCAATTCCAGTTTATAGTCAAGGTTTGTTTGAATATGTATTCTTCTGTGTTATATGATTTTACAGTGGAAATAAAACATGACTTTTGTCCCAACAGACTATGAATGTGCTCACATCATGCTAAGCATCTGGATAAAATGAAACAATTTCATCAGTTGTCTGGCTATATTGCAATATTTACATGTTGGCTGCTGGACAGATGAAGCATCAGTGTAACAATAGATACTAAACGAGAAAAAGAGGTATATCTTCCTTTAAAAATTAATAAAAATTAGGTCTAAAGCAATTAAATTTTGTTAATAACTCAGTTCAAATAATAATTCAATTAGAAAGGGTTTTATAAATCCTCTAGTATACATTTAATACTATGGTAAGTATCATGGGAAACCAAAAGAAATATGAAAATATTAACACTAATTGTGTGCCGGGCCCTGTGTTAAGCTTATTACATGAATTATATCCTTTTATTTTCAAGCAACTCTATGAAGTAGAACCAAATATTATATTGATTTTAAAGATGAACAATTTAAGGCATAAAAAAGTACCTTTTTCAAGATCATACAGCTAGTAAGTAGCAGAGCCTGGATTCAAACTCAGTTAGTCTGACTTTAAAGTTTGAGTTATGATCTACTATATTCTTGTACCTTCAATCCTAAAAGCAACTAGTCAAAAATATGGGACTAGAGACCCACCCAGCAGAATATAATCAAGTGGAATATAATGTAGAACAAGCAGATATTACTATGAGAGATTGAGTAGAGAATAGACCCTGAAATTCCCCAGCAGTCCAGTGGTTAGGACTCCTAGCTCTCACTGCCAGGGGTCCGGGTTCAATCCCTGGTCAGGGAACTAAGATCCTGCAAGCTGTTCAGCACAGCCAAAAAATAAAAAAATAATAATAGATCCTGTTTCTTGCTTTAATGGAACTGAAAGTCATGGGGGCAGTCTTTGGCTCCCTCAGAATTACTTTTGTGGCTTGTTTTGATTTATTTGTGAGAAATCTCACGATCAATGAATTTTTGGTTGTCAATGGAGGATGGAATTATCTCATCTCTTGTGTTTTATCTTCCCTCTCTCCTTGTACTAACATCTAACACAGAGCTGGTTTCTTTCCAAAGACCTATTTCCTCTCTTATTACCCAGAAACCAATGATAAACCTGGATTTAAAATGTATTATCCTGGTCCACCTTCACAACCAATCAGTTTCCAAATAATGATGCTTAATTTTTCCTCACATACCTATTCTTTACATTACATTCCTACTGTCACAGCACTGATTTGGGTCCTTTATAAGATGGGACCTTCTAATATTCCTTAATAGGTTTTCCTATGTATAGTATAGTCCATATCTTTCCTTCTTCCCATCCCATCTTATCTAAACTCCATAAATGACCATTCCTAAATACTCCTTATGAATGCCATTTTCCAAGATAAAAATCTTTCTGTGCAGAATTACACTTACTGTACTAAAGGTAAAAATTCTAAAATTTCAGTTAAAGAATTCTCAACTCTCAAAGTGTATCTTTGCATCAACAAAACTCTGGCGTAAACTGATGAACTCCCTTTGGTCAAATTATTGCACTCTAATAAAATGAATTTCTACAATACTATCCACTTCTCTAAAATTTTATCCCTCTCAAGGACAGTTTTAAATTCTACCTGTTCCATGACCAACCGAATACCACAGTTTTCAAATCCTATTCTGAACATATACAGTGTTTTACTGACTTTTTAATCAGTCACAGAATCACGTGGTTAGGTTGGAATTTAAAAGTCATCTAGTCTAACAATCTATTTGATGATCATGAAATTCTATAGCATGCTTAAATTTGGTCAGTCATCCAACTTTTATTTGACACCATCAGTAATAGGGAACTCACTACTTTGTGAGGCAGTCAATTTCATCTTTGTGTAGCACAACAGAGTTATTTCCCATATTAAGTTACAGTAAGCATCTCTGATGATCTTACTTACCCATGATCCTTGTTCTATCTTATGTTATCAACCATTAAAAGAGTCCACGAGATCACAGGTACTATGGATAAAACAGAAATTGTAAGTGTAAGATAGAAGTTAGCCTGTAGTGGAAGATGAAGTAAAATCAGAGACAGGCATAAGCTGAATCATTAAGTATGGTGATTTTCTAATATAGAAAGCAATGGATTCTCATTTCTAATTTTTAAGTGGATCATTTCTAAAAGAATGACTTTATTGGCTATTGCTGGCTCAAAGACCTGTTTTCAGACAAGGAGACTACTGTTGTAGCTTGAATAGCATTCCCATCTTTATGAAGCCTGCCTGTGTGACTGCTGAGAATTTTGTTGCTGTTGAAGAAATGAATAACCAATGATGTCACGTCTCCTTATTTTTCTTGTGTATCCATACAGTGAACACCTGCCAAATGATGTAATCTGAATGTGTAACTATCTGTTAGACATTTCAAATTGAATAGTAAAATCCAAAACCAAATAAAATATATTTTAGATTATAAACATTTACAATCACTTTGCAATGCTATTTCTGATTTCTGGTATATTTATTTTTTTTTCCAGATTTGTGCCTTCAACAGATTGAAAAACTATGCTTGTTACATCTTCTTTTTGTGACTGATAAAAAATATTGAGACCAAAAGATACCTTGAGAAACCTAATTCCTTGGTGATAGGAATCCATTTATGAATATTATGTAAGTCTGATAGAAAGACTATTAAAAAAAAAAACCTTCATAATTGAACTGTCATCCAGAGTGTATTTCTCCATCTTGATCAGCATCTTATATTAAAACTTGTTAAATGTCTTTCTGAATATGCTTAAAGCAAAAACAAGACAGTGCATGACTATTCTATGTAGGCATATCTTACATCATGTTAAAATACAATAAAGAGAGAAGTATGGGTTCTAAACTTAGATTTTTATGGGTTTAAATGCCAGCTGTGATACTTACCAGATGTGTGATCTCAGACATATTAATTACTTTCTCTGTGCTTTGATGTCTTCATCCATCAAAGAAAATAATAGATTCTACCTTATGAGATTGTTTTGATTATTAAAATAGTTAATGCATATAAAACCCTTACGAATACACTAGAAACATAATGGTTTTTCAATGTTAGCTATTAACTACTACTTCAATTAATCTGTTAGCTCTATGAAAGTGAAAGGGTATAAATTGTAAACCTCTTCATTCACTGTTCCAACTTGAATAGTGTTGGTACTTAAATAGTGACTGATTGATTTCTATTCAATGAACATTTGTTCAACAACTAATGCATGTAAAACACATACAGAGGGGATTTCATTAGTAATTAGCATGAATCCACTAGGGAGTAAGTCAATTTAGGTTTACCTATAAACATGAGGTAGAAGGAAAGAACACAGGAGGATTAGAAGAGGAAATAATGTTATCCAAGAGTCTTTATGAAATAGACGTTGTTCAAGACAATTGAGAAAAAGAAAAGGATAATATCCTACAAATAAAAATTTCTGGTAAATAAGGAAACCATGAAGAAAGTTTTGGAAACTTTTGTTAATAAGCTTAAGCTAATTAAATATCAAATAGTATTTAGTGCAACAGCTATCAGGTTCAGAGTGTTTGGTATGGTTTCAATAATATTGTATAGTAGTATATGGTAGTGAAAACCTAGAAACAACCTTAAAGCCTAACAACATAGTATTTATTCAATAATAATATTAATAGTAATAAAATATCCACAATCTGTCGGGAATACATATGTAAATATGGTTATAGCTATTGAAAATTGGTCTCATAGTTAAGTTAAAAAATAGGTAAAAGGGGCTTCCCTGGTGGCACAGTGGTTGAGAGTCCACCTGCTGATTCAGGGGACACAGGTTCATGTCCCGGTCCGGGAAGATCCCCCATGCCGAGCATCTGGGCCTGTGAGCCATGGCCGATGAGCCTGCGCTTCCAGAGCCTGTGCTCTGCAACGGGAGAGGCCACAACAGTGAGAGGTCCGCGTACCACACACACACACAAAAAAGTAAAAGAATAGCATGCATAGTATGATTTCAGTTTCCTTGTGCAGTATACATGTGAAAGGGTCTGATGGACACAAAAAAAATGGGATTGCAGTGAGTTAATACTTTCTTCTGTTTGCCCGTCCATGTATTATAATGTTTTATAGTAAATATCTATTATTATTTATGATTCGAAAATTATTAATTTTATTTTTTAGATAGTTACAGTTATAGAACAATTTTTATTATTCATATATATATTGTATATGTATATATATACATATATATATAGAGAGAGAGAGAGACAGAGAGAGAGAGAGACAGAGAGAAAACATGTTCGAGTTAATTACATCAATGATAAGCAGAATGATTATATGATTTTTTGTAAATATTCCAGGATGCACATACTTTTATTCTAGTACTGTTTCTCATGCTTTTTTCCCATTTCCTAATTACCCTGCAGTAAGAAAATGTATGTTTCACAGAACAGTTAGCCTGCAAGTGAACTTATAATTTACCTTTAGTCACCTTTCTTTCATTTTTATTCAATGAGAACATCTTACAGCCTCACGTAATTCTAAAGAGTAAATTAAGATGCTTAAAGGAACATTAATTTTTTTCTAACAATAATTTGGTGCAACAGGCAAGCAATTTTCTAAGTGATACTATAGTAAAAATGATTTTCTTCCAGAAATAATCTGTCTATTCAGACACACAACACTTTTCAGTGCATATATTTGGAAAGCAAAGGAAAAATGGGTTATATAAAAATTGTATCCTTGTGACTGAGTTTAGTCTTGTATTTAATAAATAATTAGATATTTTGAGCCAACAGGTTATAGACAAGATGGAGTATACATACTTCTTATTTCTCTCTTCAAGTACAGTTATAAAAAACCCTGGATATTATATATAAAAGAGATATGAGGAGACTCTTAAAAGATAAGAGAAACAGTTAAAGTAGCTAGGGAACTATGAATACAAAGGATAAGACTATTGTTATACCCTTGGGTTTTCTTTTTCACCTCATATAACCCAGACTGTATGCTAGAGATTGCAGCAGCCCAGGAACACCAATATATGTGACAAAAATAGTCCCAACAAAAGTCTATTCTCAATAGCTAAAGTACCATGGTGGAGAATTTAATAAGAAAACTTTGAGACCACATTCATCCTACTGTAGCCAAACAATATAGAAAAAACAAAACAAACAAACAAACAAAAAACAGTAGTCTTACCCCTACTTAATCAGAAAAAACAAAGAAGGGGACTAGAATTACACCTTTGCCCTGCTACAAAGAGGCAAACCTCTCCCTCACCATACAATCCACCAGGGTTGTGTCAGAGAAGAACTAGTGGTAAACTGGAACTTTCATCTCTGCCAGATGGTAATGGGGCACCTCCGCCACCTGGACCATGGCATCAGTGGAGAAGATGTGGAGAACCTGGATTTCCACACCATGATTGGCAGTAATGAGGCACCACTCTACACCACTGTGTTGTCAGAAGGGGCATAATGAAGAGCTATAACATGTACCACTGTTAAGCAGTAATGAGATTCACCTCTTTGCAATGACAATGGAGGCCATGTGGAGAGCAGTAAAGAAGTATCTCTCCCTCAACAAGACAGGGTAGTGTCATCAGAGGCCTAATACAGTGCCTGAACCTTCAACCCCACCCAGGAGTAATGCGGTGCTCCTCCCACCCTGAAGTATCAATGAAGGCTGAACGAGGAATCCGGACTTTTCACTCCCACTTGAAAGTAAAGAGACAACATTCCTTCTTTCCTTTCTTAGCCAGTGTTATTTTACAAGATGCCTGCTAACACAGAGGATTTATATTAAGTGTTTCATGGTATAATATCCAAAATATCCAGGATACAATCAAACTCAATTGTCATACAAAGAATCAGTCACAACTTGAATGAGAAAAGCAATTAAAAAGATGCTTTGAACTATAAAGATAATACAAATATTGAAATTATCTGACAAATTTAAAACAGTTATAAAAATGCTTCAATATGTATTTGAGCAAGACTGAAATTAAGTGACAAAGTAAATCTCAACAATGAAACACATCTCAGCAAAGAAAAAGGAGATATAAAGCAAAACCAAATGTATATTGAAAAAACTGAAAAATACTTTAACCAAACTAAAACAACTCAACAACAGACTAGAGAAGACACAGGAAAGAGTAAACTTAAAGATAGAACAATAGAAATTACACAATCTGAACAACAGAGAGAAAATTATGTCAGAGAATACACAGTTGCAACGAGAAGATGAATAAGTTCTGGAAATCTAATGCACAGCATAATAATTATAGTCAAAAAATGGTATCATATACTTTAAAATTGCTAAGAGACTAAATCTTAAATGTTCCCACCATGAACATGTGCTAGATGTGTTAGCTAACACTATAGTCAAAGTCATACTGCAATATATAAATTTGTCAAATCAACATGTTGTACATGTTAAAGTTACACAATGTTATATATCAAGTATATCTCAATTAAAAAAGAATGAATAAATAAATAAATGAATGTGTAAATAAGACATCAGAATAATTTAACACCCTCCAGAAAAGAATCAATCAATCTTGAAGACCTAACAATTATAAACATCTTTGTACCAGACAAAAAAGAACCAGTGTCATTTGCAGAGATGTGGATGGACCTAGAGATTGTCATAGAGAGTGAAGCCAGAAAGAGAAAAACAAATATCACATATTAATGCATATATGTGGAATCTAGAAAAATGATACAGATGAACTTATTTGCAAAGCAGAAATAGAGTCACAGATGTAGTGAACAAACTTATGGTTACCAAGGGGGGAAGAGAGGTGTGGGATGAATTGGAAGATTCAGACTGACATATATACATTACTATGTATAAAATAGATAACTAATAAAAACCTACTGTTTAGCACAGGGAACCCTACTCAATGATCTGTGGTGACCTAAATGGGAAGGAAATCTAAAAAAGAGTGGATATATATATATATATATATATATATATATATATATATATATGATTCACTTTCCTGTACAGCAGAAACTAACACAATATAGTAAAGCAACTGTACTCCAATAAACATTTTTTAAAAAATAACCCAAACTTACAACATTGAAGGTGCAAGTAGAACATTCATGAAGAATGTTTGGACATTTTAATACCCCATTTTCAATAATAATTAGAACAACTAGGCAGAAAATCAACAAAGTAATAAAATACTTGAACAATCCTATAACCAACTAGACCTAACAGACCCCTATATACACTCCATCCAACAATAGCAGAAAGCACACACAGGTTATTGTCAAATGCACATATAACATTCTCCAAAATTAACTATATGTTATTCCAGAAAACAAATCTAAATACATTTATAAGAATTGAAATAATGCAAAGTATGAGCTCTAACCACATTGGAATCAACCTAGAAATTAATAACAAAGAATTTTTGGAAATTCACAAATTTGTGGAAATTTAGGAACACAGTGTTTAATAACTAGTGGTTTAAAGAAGAAATCACAAAATAAATAAGAGATCATTTTCAGAGATATGAAATAGAAACATCATATACAAAATGTATGGGATGCAGCAGAGGCTGTGCTCAAAGGAAAATTTGTAGCTTAAATAAATATATTTTAAAAGAACAAATATCTGAAATTAATAACTTAATCTAACATAATACTAGAGAAGAAAGAGCAAGCTAAACACAAATCAAGCAGGTGAAGCAAAGTGATAAAGATTTGGAAGAAATAAAATATGGACAGAATAGGAAAAAAATAAGAAAACCTATAAAACAAAAGTTGATTATTTCAAAAAATTAGAAAAATTGACAAAATGCTAACTAAATACTATGAAAAAATGCATTTCAATATATTAGATAACATAGATGATATGAAGAATCCTTGAAACGTACAAAATAACAAAACTAGCTCAAGAAGAAAAAGAAAATCTGAGTAGATCTATAAGTACAGAAATATTAAATTAGCAATAAAAAATCTCCCACAAAGAAAAGTGAAGGACCAGATGATTTTACTACTGAGTTCTATCAAATGTTTAAGGAAACACTAACAAAAATCTTTCACAAACTCTTCCAAAACTGAAGAAGAGGAACATCTCTCAGCTCATTCTTTGATGACAGTATTACTGATATCAGTATCTGACAGCTATCACAAGAAAACTATAGATCAATATCCCTTATATAGATCAAAAATCTTCAACAAAATATGAGTAAATAATATCTAGAAACATATAAAAAGGATTACATACTGGAACCAAGTAAGATTTACCCTAGTAATGCAAGGTTGCTATCACATTTGAAAATCAATCAATGTAATACAGTATTTAATAGAATGAATGGCAAACCCCCTTTGTCATATCAATAGGAGCAGAAAAAGCATTTGACCATATACAACAAATTTTCCTGATTAAAATGCATTCTACAAACTAGGAATAGAAGACAACTTCTGCAATTTTATGAAAGGCATCTACAAAAAACCCACAGCTAACATCATAGTTAATGATGAATGACAATGCTTTCTTCATTAGTTCAAAAAAAAAGGATATTCATTTTTGCCACTTTTTTTCAGCATTGTACACTCCTCCCTGAGTACCTACAGGGTATTGGTTCCAGGATACCCTCTGGATACCAAATTCCACAGATGCTCAAGTCCCTTACATTCAGTCCTCAATATCCATGGATGCGAAACCCACCGATATGGAGAGCCAACTGTACTAGCAGACCTATCCAGAACAATTAGGCAAGCAAGAAAAAGAAATCACGTTCATCTCTCTCTCTCTCTCTTCCTCTCCCTCCCTCCCTCTGTGTGTGTGTGTGTGTGTGTGTGTATAGATAGATAGATACAGATATAGAGATAGAGATATTATACATATTATAACATAATGTATAAATATATAATATATAAAGATTAATGTATATAAAACAATTGTTTTTTTACACTAGTGATGAACAATGTAAAAATGAAATTATGATAATCTAAGTTACAGTAACATAAAATTAGGAATACATTTAATAAAAGAAGTATAAGTGCTGTACCCTTAAAACTACAAAGCATCTTTGAACTAACTTTTAAGAATCTAACTAAATCTAAGAACTCGCCGTGTTCATGCACAGAAACACAAATTGTTAGAACGGCAATACTCTCGATTGATGTAGAGATTCAACATAATCACATGAAAATCTCAGCTGCCTTTTATGCAGGAATTGGCCAGCTGATTCTGAAACACATTTGGAAATTCATTGGATCCAGAATAACCAAGAACAGACTTGGATCCATGCCTCACATCCTATACAAAAATGAACTCAAGATGGATTATACATCTAAATGTAAGAACTAAAACTAAAACTTTTATAAGAAAACACAGAAGTAAATCTTCATGACCTAAGATTAAGCAATAGTTTCTTAGATATAATACAATAAGCACAAAGGAAAAAACATAAATTAGACTTCATCAAAATTTAAAACTTTTGTGTTTTAAAATACCTCATCAAGAAAGTGAAAAGAAAACCCACAGAATGGGAGAAAATATTTGCAAATTTTATGTCTAAGGGATTTATATTCAGAATATATAAAGAACACTTACAACTCAACAATAAAAATATAACAAGTTTAAATAATAGGCAAATCATTTGAGGAGGCATTTCTCTAAAGAAGATATACAAGTAGCCAAACAGCACATGAAAAGATGTTCAGTATCATTAGTCAATGGGAAACAGGTTAAAACATGATGAAATACCACTTCACATCCACTAGGATGGTTAAAATAAAAAAGACAGACAATAAGAAGTATTGGCAAAATTGTAGAATTGGAACCCTCATACATTGCTGACGGGAATGCAAAATGGTGGAAAACAGATTGATGGTTACTCAAATAGTTTAACTGATTAACTAAACAACCCAACAATTCTGCTCCTATGTATATAAACCACGGGTCCACACAAAAACATGTACACTGATATCTGTAGCAGCATTTTTCATAATATCCGAAAGGCAGAAGCAAGCTAAATATCAGCTGATGACTGGGTACACAAAATGTGGTGAATCAATACAATGGAATACTATTTAGCAATTTAAAACATGAAGCTCTGAAACATGTTGCAATATGAATAACCCCTGTAAACAGTATGCTCAGTGAAAGAAGTCAGAAACAAAAAGGCACATATTGTACAATTCCATTTATATGAAATGTCCAGAATAAGCCAATTCAGAGACAGAAAGTAAATTATTGGTTGCCAGGGCCTGGGTTAAGGCGTGAATAAGGAGTGGTCCATGCCTCTCATGGGCCAGACTGTGCATTAATGAATGTAGCTGGGCATACACTATCTTAACCAGCATCTCACCCCAAGAAAATTATCTGCCACAGTGTAATGAACCCAACAGACAGATCTGATCTGAATTTACTGCCAGAACCAGGATCTAAGGGGGGTTAGGAGCAGTAAACAAAGAGCAAATTGCCTTTTCAAATAATATGAGACGCTCCCACAGGTTTTCGCTAATGAAATCACTACATAAACAAAAGGCCAGAGTCCAGGCATCTGTCCTGCAGAGAGCATCAATTCCAGATCACAACATAATACAAGCATACCTTGAAGATATTGCAGGTCTGGTTCCAGACTACTACAATACAGCAAGTATTGCAATAAAGCAAGTCACATGCAAGTGTTTTGATTTCACTGTGCATATAAAAGTTATGTTTACACTATACTGTAACATATTAGGTGTGAAATAACATTGTATCTAAAAATACTTAATTAAAAATACTTTGCTAAAAATACACTAACCATCAACTGAGCCTTTAGTGAGACATAATCTTTTTGCTGGTGGAGGGTTTTACCTCAATATTGGTGACTACTGACTGATCAGGGCTGTAGTTGCTGAATGTTGGGGTGGCTGTGGCAATTTCTTAAAATAAGACAACGATGAAGTTTTCCACATTGGTTGACTCTTCCTTTCACAAAAGACTTCTCTGTAGAATGCAATGCTGTTTGATAGCATTTAACCCACAATAGAACTTCTTTCAAAGTTGGAGTCAGTCCTCTCACACCTTTATCAACTTTATCAACCGAGTTTATGTAAAATTCTAAGTCTTTGCTGTCAACTCAATAGTCTTCACAGCATCTTCCTCTGGAGTAGCTTCCATCTCAAGAAAACACTTTCTTTGCTCATCCGTAAGAAGCAACTCCACATCCATTCAAGTTTTATCATGAGATTGCAGAAATTCAGTCCCTTCTTCAGGCTCCACTTCTGATTCTAGTTCTCTTGCTATTTTTACCACATCTGCAATTACTTCCTCCACTGAAGTCTTAAACCCCTCAACATTATCCATGAGAGTTAGAATCAACTTCCTCCAAACTCATGTGGATGTTGATATTTTGACTTCTTCCCTTGAATCACGAATGTTCTTAATAGCATCTAGGATGGTGAATTGTATCCAGAGAAGGTTTTCAATTTACTTCACCCAGATCCATTGAGGAATCACTATCTATGGCAGTTGAAGCCTTACAAAATGTATTTCTTAAGTAATAAGACTCGAAAGTTGAAATTACTCCTTGATCCATGGGCTGCCAAATGGATGTGTTAACAGGCATGAAAACAACATTAACCTCATTGTACATCTTCACCAGAGCTCTTAAGTGACTAGTTGGGATTGTCAATGAGCAGTAATATTTTGAAAGAAATTTTTTTTTTTTCTGAGCAGTAGGTTTCAACAGTGGGCTTAAAATAAACCATGTTGTAAACAGATGTGCTGTTGTCCAGGCTTTGTTGTTCAATTTATAGAGCATAGGCAGAGTAGATTTAGCATAATTATTAAGGGCCCTAGGGTTTTCAGAATAAGCATTGTCTTCAACTTAGTCACCAGGTGCATCAGCCCCTAACAAGACAGTTATCCTGTTCTTTGAAGTTTTGAAGCCAGGCATTGACTTCTCTCTGTCTGTGAAGTCCTAGATAGCATCTTCTTTCAATATAAGGCTGTTTAAACTACCTTGAAAATTTGTTGTTTAGTTTAACCACCTTCCTTAATTGTTCTAGCTAGATCTTCTAGATAACTTGCTGAAGCTTCTACATTAGCACTTGTTGCTTCCTCTTGCACATTTATGCTATGGAGATGGCTTCTGTCCTTCAAATTTATGCACCAAGCTCTGCTAATTTCAAACTTTTCTTCTTCAGTTCCCTCACTTCTCTCAACCTTTACAGAATTGAAGAGAGGTAGGGCCTTGCTCTGAATTGGCTTACGGGAATGCTGTGGCTAGCTTGATCTTATATCCAGACTACGAAAACTTTCTCTATAACAGCAATAAGGCTTTTTTGCTTTCTTAACATTTGTGAGTTCATAGAATAACACTTTTACTTTTCTTCAATAATTTTTCCTTTAGTTTCATAACTTGGGTAAATGTTAACACAGGAAGCCTGGCTTTGGGTCTATCTCAGCTTTCCACCTGCCTTCTTCACTAAGCTTAATTATATCTAGCTTTTAATTTAAAGTGAGAGATGTGTGATTATTCCTTTTGCTTGAACAATTAGAGGCCATGGTAGGGTTATTAAATGGCCTAATTTCATTTTTTTTTTTTTGTCTCAGGGAATAGGGAGGCCTGAGAGTAGGGAGAGAGATGTGGAACAGCCAGTTGGTGGAGCAGTCAGAACACAAACATTTATCAGTTAAGTTAGCTGTCTTATATGGGCACGCTTTGTTGTGCCCCAAAACAATTACAATAGTAATACCAAAGATCAATGACCACAGATCACCATAACAAATGTAATAATAATGAATCACATTAGAATATTGTAAGAATTATCAAAATGTGAGTGACACAGAGACACAAAGTGAGCAAATGATGTTGGAAAAATGGTTCCATAGATTTGCCCAATACAGTGTTGCCACAAACCTTCAGTTTGTAAAAAGAAAAGTCTATGTGAAGCACAATAAAGTGAAGTTCAATATAAAATGAGGTATGCCTGTAATCACAAATATAGATTACAGTTAGTCAGATAATACTTTTTCAATTTTTCCACTTCCTTTTCCTCTCCACCCTGAACCTGGAGGAAACAGAAATAGCAGATCAAGTTGTAGAAGGGGTATAGCAGGATGATTAGATACAGGCCATTCTCTCTTTTTACTTTAAGTTGTTGAACCTGATTCGGGGCAATATCTCTCACTGTAGGAATACAGTATGAAATTATTTTGAGATTTAAGCTTTTTATTCAGATTAAGCCCGACTTAATATACGTGAAATTTACCATGTAAGCTAGGAGATCATCTGAAGAAATTGTTCAAGGAGGATGATCTTCTTGAATGGACCTTATTCAATTAATTATTCTACTGTTATGTTTTTTAAATATTTCAAAATTGTAAAAAATTGTTTTTAAAGAAAACTATAAGGCACTACATCTATTCAACTATTATTTGTTTCTTTTCGAATATGGCAAAGTGGCATATATATAGAAAAGCTCTTCTGTGGGTTATTATAAACACTTAGAAGTAGATTTTACTGAATTAATATGATATCATTATGCCAAATGTGTACTAACTATATTTTTGGAGAAATAATTATCCCCTTTATAGTCTAAGTCAGAATAAATAAAAAAGATTGTTAAAGATAAGGCTATTTGGGAGCAAAATTAGATGTGGTCCATGTGAAGCCAATCATGAGGATTTTATCTGGACTTACTCCAAATAAAATATCAGAATGTATCTATTTTTAAACTGTCATTTTTTTTCTTCAGAATTCAATCTGATAAGAAGAAAATAACACACACATTGAATGATCTAGTTAATTTATTTATGAAGAAGTCAATATATAATGGATAGCATATTCTCTGATCAAATATACATGCAAATGTTTATGTATATAATGTGTTCTGAAGTTTAATACATTGTATTAAATACTGAGTATCTTTAGAACAGTGCCTGTGCTTCTCATTCCCAGCACATCACTGAGACCCTGGAACACGATGGGTGCTACAGAAATGATTTAGAGTGAATGAATATATGGATAGATGACTGAAATCATTCACTGAATATTTCTGCTTGAAGACAAGAGCCAGAGTGAGATAAATATCAGAAAAGCATTATTCTAAGATGATCCCAAATCTTTAACTTACACAGAAGTCAGTATTCCTGTAAGATCAAGGGTCATTTTTCACTGATCATTGTACCTACCTCAATATCTAGTACTGTGCTGTGAACACAGAAATTCCTCCATAACAGTCTGTGAGTTGTGTTAAATTTAATGGAGTAAATACAGTACAGTGCTCTTATCTCTATGGCTCATATTGCTCTTCAAATAGACTGTTCGGGGCTTCCCTGGTGGCGCAGTGGTTGAGAGTCTGCCTGCCGATGCAGAGGACACGGGTTCGTGCCCCGGCCTGGGAGGATCCCACATGCCGCGGAGCAGCTGGGCCCATGGGCCATGGCCGCTGAGCCTGTGCGTCCGGAGCCTGTGCTCTGCAACGGAAGAGGCCACAGCAGTGAGAGGCCCGCGTACCGCAACTGCTCTATTGTACATTAGCTGGAGCTCTTCCAGGGTTCACCCAAGTATGCACACCAGGGAGAAAAAAAAAAATAATATAAACCAATGTCATCGTGATCAGCAGGATTCAGGTTATGATCCTTTTCAACTCTTGTTCCTTTTCATTTCATAGCCCAATCAGAGGCTATAAATTGCATCCAAAATGTTTTAATGTGAATATTGTCACTAGAGTAAATCAGGTGCTCTCAGATTCCTTCATTATTCCCAAGTTACTCAGCCTAGCCACAGAGGTTCAGATTGAGAAATAAATGGCATGAATTCTACCCCTGCATTTGTCACTAAGTCATGGGGAGACAATCTTCTATTGTCTCTGTGCATCTGCTTTTCAGCTCACAAAGTAGGGAAGCACTGCTTTCTACTCATTTCTTTCATAAATATGTAAGGAGGATTAACACATTTGGAAGCCAGATGCTAGCCATTGAAATATCTTTTCACACATCACCTTTTTATTAGCTTGATTCTACATTGTTCTAAATACTTCCCTAGTAGCCCAATGTGCCCCCTGAGTATCCTTGGAGTAGCTTCCTCATCTAGCAGATTCTTGCTCAATTTTTGTGGTATATAATTAGTGGATGATTTGCATTCAGCATTAATAATTGTCATTCTTGGACCAGTACAAACCTGAGGGAAGTTTTTCTTGGGTTTATGCAGCAATATATGAAATGAAAGGAAGCTGGTAACAAAAGAAGAACCCGACTTAAATTTCACTGATCACAGGGCTTTTGAAAGCCATACACATTTTCTGAATATTTTTCGGTGGTGATATGACAGTCCTCCAAGCCACTTATATGAGAAATATTCAGATTGGCACTGAAAATAAGTGTTGGTTGAATGGCAATATATCTCTATTTGTGTTCCTGTTTTACATGTAAAGTCCAGGCTGGAAGAGCTAGGGTGTGTTTGTAAGAGTGTGAATTCTTTCTTCCATGCCCCTTGGAATGTATCATTCTATTTTGCAAATCTAAAATAAATGAGATTAATAAATTTTTTATAATTTTTAAAAATTGTTTAAGATTTCACCTATGGTACAAAAATTGATTTAAATATTGCCATTTGAAAACAATGAGCCAAAATTCATTCTTCAGTAATCACAAGTGGTACTTGGGGGAAGAATTTGGCCCTATAAAGCATTCTATATTACTTTTAATTTAATTAGGTACAATGATGTATATATTTAGTTGTTATCTGAAAATTAAGTGTTAAACACAAAGAAGTATATATCTCTCTTTGACCTTTCATACCATTTAGTGTTGGGCTTCTGTTAACTTACAAATCAATTAAAGGGACTACACTTTTATATCCTGATATCTCTTGAGATTCTGCCTTTTAAGACTAGCTTATCCTCAATGTTTGTGGAGTTCCTTTTTCTCTGAAGACTCACATTCTGGCAGATTAGAACTCAGATGAATTACTTCATTTTTAGTTCTTGGCAGAATTATACAAATATTATAGACCTTTCAATCTATATAAATAGACAGATGATAGATAGATAGATAGATAGATAGAAAGAAAGAAAGGAAGAAAAAGATGAATATATTTAACATTATCCATTGATGCCACTCAAATATAAAGACTTCTCACATTTCTGACCAAGGGAAGTTTAAATATGGGTGCTTTAAAGAATGCCATAACCACAAACCACTACTTGTAACACAGCTTTCAGTAAACCTCAATGCATGAAAAAGTGTTTCTTTATTCAACATTTTAATTTCCTGCTGTTTTTCGTGTCTTAGAGGTTAATATCCAGTAATTTGATATGAAACGTCTAGTAAAAAGTAACTGTTATCTGAATCAAAGAACACAAAATAATCCTAAGTGACTAACATTTTTCTCTCTGAAATTTAATCAAGAATTTATGGAATGTTGCTATTAATAGTAAAATCATGCTGGATTGACTAATACTAAAACGTACCAAAGTCAACTAAGTTGAATGGTGGGTTGCTGGAGTAATATCCATGCAGATTGTCATGACTTTTCAAGTTCAGATTCCTTATAAAAAAACACATAAAAACATAAACACTTAAGAATACTATCCAGCCTATCCAATCTCTTCCTTTCCATCCCTACGCTTTATGTATTGGACTCAAATAAAAGCCCAGGAATAAAAAACAATTAAAATACCAGAAACTATTGGAAGTAACAGTACATTATGTTACATGATTTCTAAAATTCTCAAAACTTGTTCTGTACTATTATTAAAGTGCAACCTATATAGGTGTGCTACAGTACCTTACCCTGGATATAGGTGTGTGCAAATTGTATTCTTTGTGGCCAGTTTGGATGAATTTCTAGAGGAGATATTGAGTTAATTCTTTAACATTAATATTATGTTCTGAGCTATTATAAACTCAAAAAATATCCCTGAAGGTTATTATGGGAAAGAGAAAGAATAATAGTGGACGCCTGATTTTGTTTGAAAGCTCGTATGAGGTCTCTTATGAAGATGTGATATGTAAACTGAAACTAGTAAAAATAAGTAAGATTTATCCAGCCAAACAGTGAGAGAAAGTATGCTGTAGACATTTGGCATAAATAAAGGTACAAAGGTGGAAAAGCATCTGGCATATTCTGGAAATTGAAAGATTATTAATATGACTGAAGGGCAGAGCATGAAGATGAACAGTAGTTTTAGATAAGGTCAGAGAAGTAGGTTACAGCCAGATCCTTAAGCATCTTGTGTAGGTCATATTAAGGATTTTATATTGTATTCCTAGATGTAATGGGAAACAATGAACAGGTATTAAACAGGGACTTGGCATTAAAATACTTTTTCTGGCCACAGTGGTAGGATGGACTGGGGAGGGCACACAGAAGGATTGTGGGGGCAAGCAATAAGAGTACACTGCTGTCTTCCAGGCCAGAGATTCTGATTACTTGAATTAGAGTTTTGATAGAAGATGTAGAGAAAATTAAAGTAATACAAGAAATACTATGAACAAATAGTCATCAGGATTTGGTGATAGATTAGGTAAGTGGAGATAAGAATGCGGGGTGGGGGCATTTAAAAAAAAAGGCTTCAGTGGACAGCACAGGGAACAGCAAATTAAGGACCTCTGAAAACCCTCTCCATAAAAAAAAAATAACACTGGCAAAATGTATGAGTCAACATTTTTAGAATTCTGGATACTAACCAAAGACATAACAATCCATGAAATATTTACTCAAGAAAACTGGCTTAATCCTGATAAGAACAGTGAGATATGTGGCATTTTAACTTGCTCTATGTTCATCTCCACTAGCCCAGCTACACAGAAGACTTAAAAATCGGCCCTGTGATGGACATATAATAAAGATAACAGAATAGAGAATCTATGAATAGCTCACATATTGATGAGCCCATTGATGTTGACAAAGGCTTCAAGGAAAACCAATATGAAAAAAATATATTTTCAATAATTAATAGCAGAATTTATATGTCCACACACTAGAAATGAATTTGACCTTTACAACACATACAAAAAGTAACTCAAAATGTATCATAGACATAAACATAAAAGCTAAAACTATAAGACTCCTAGAGGGAAACATGGATAAATTCCTAATAACTTTGGGTCAAGAAAAAAGGTTTTATTTATTTATAAAAATTTTATTGGAGTATATATATTTGCCTTACAATGTTGTGTTAGTTTCTACTGTACAGCAAAGTGAAACAGGTATATATATACATCTATCCCCTTTTCTTGGATTTCCTTCCCATTTGGGTCAACACAGAGCAATGACTAGAGTTCCCTGTGCTAAACAGTAGGGTCTCACTAGCTACCTATTCTATACATAGTATAAATCGTGTTTATATGTCAATCCCAATCTCTCCATTTATCCCACACCCCCTTTCCCCCTTGGTATCCATACATTTGTTCTCTATATTTGTGTCTCTATTTATGCTTTGTAAATAAGATGGTCTATACCAAATTTTTTTCAAATTCCACACATATGCATTAATATACAATATTTGTTTCTCTCTTTCTGACTTACTTCACTCTATATGACAGTCTCTAGGCCCATCCACATCTCTACAAATGACCCAATTTTCTTCCCTTTTATGGTTGAGGAATATTCCTTTGTATATATGGACAACATCTTCTTTATCCATTCCTCTGTTGATGGGTACTTAGGTTGATTCCATGTCCTGGCTATTGTAAATAGTGCTGCAATGAACATTGGGATGCATGTGTATTTTTGAATTATGGTTTTCTATGGGTATATGCCCAGTAGTGGGATTGCTGGGTCACATAGTAGTTCTATTTTTAGTTTTTTAAGGAACCTCCATATTGTTCTCCACAGTGGCTCTATCAATTTACATTTCCACCAACAGTGCAAGAGGGTTCCCTTTTCTCTACACCCTCTTCAGCATTTATTGTTTGTAGATTTTGTGATGATGGCCATTCTGACCAGAGTGAGGTGACACCTCATTGCAGTTTTGACTTGCATTTCTCTACTAATTAGTGACATTGAGCATCTTTTTATGAATTTGTTGACCATCTGTATGTCTTCTTTGGAGAAATGTCTAGGTCTTCCATCCATTTTTTGATTGGGTTGTTTGTTTTTTTGAAATTGAGCAGCATGGGCTGTTTCTATATTTTGGAGATTAATCCTTTGTCAGTTGCTTCATTTGCAGATATTTTCTCCCATTCTGAGGATTGTGTTTTCATCTTGTTTATGGTTTCCTTTGCTGTGCAAAAGCGTTTACGTTCCATTAGGTCCCATTTTTAATTTTTGTTTTTATTCTCATTACTCTAGGAGGTGGGTCAAAAAAGATCTTGCTGAGAATTATGTCAAAGAGTGTTCTGCCTCTAAGAGTTTGATAGTGTCTGGCCTTACATTTAGGTCTTTAATCCATTTTGAGTTTATTTTTGTGTATTGTTTTAGGGAGCATTCTAATTTCATCCTTTTACATGTAGCTGTCCAGTTTTCCCAGCACCACTTATTGAAGAGGCTGTCTCTGCTCAATTGTAAATTCTGGCTTCCTTGGTTATAGATTAGGTGACCATAGGTGTGTAGGTTTATGTCTGGGCTTTCTATCCTGTTCCATTGATCTATATTTCTGTTTTTGTGCCAGTACCATACTGTCTTGATTACTGCAGCTTTGTATTATAGTCTGAAGTCAGGGAGCCTGATTCCTCCAGCTCTTCCGGTTTATTTTTCTCAAGGTTGCTTTTGCGATTCTAGGTCTTCTGTTCTTCCATACCGATTGTAAAATATTTTGTTCTAGTTCTGTGAAAAAAATCATTGATAATTTGATAGGGATTGCATTGAGTCTGTAGATTGCTTTGGGTAGTATGGTCATTTTCACAATATTGATTCTTCCAATTCAAGAACATGTTATATCTCTGCATCTGTTTGTGTTGTCTTTGATTTCTTTTATCAGTATCTTATAGTTTTTTCATACAGGCCTTTTACCTCATTATATAGGATTTTTCCTAGGTATTTTATTCTTTTTGTTGCAATGGTTAATGACATTGATTCCTGAATTTTTCTTTCTGAACATTTGTTGTTAGTGTATAGGAATGCAAAAGATTTCTGTGTATTAATTTTGTAACCTGCAATTTACTATAATCTTTGTTTAGCTCTTGTAGTTTTCTGGTGGCATCATTAGGATTTTCTATGTATAGTATCATGTGATATTCTAACAGTTACAGTTTTAATACTTCTTTACCAATTTGGATTCCTTTTATTTATTTTTCTTATCTGATTGCCATGGCTAGGACTTCCAAAATTATGTTGAATAATAGTGGTGAGAGTGGCCACCCTTGTCTTGTCCCTGATCTTAAAAGAAATGCTTTTAGTTTTTTGCATTGATAATGATGTTTGCTGTGGGTTTTTCAGACATGGCCTTTATTATGTTGAGGTAGGTTCCCTCTATGCCCACTTTCTGGAGAGTTTTTATCATAAATCGTTGTGGAAATTTATTGAAAGTTTTTTCTGTATCTATGGAGATGATCATATGTATTTTATTCTTTAATTTGTTAATATGGTGTATCATATTGATGGATTTGTATATATTGAATAATCCTTGCATCCCTGGTATAAATCCCACTTGATCATGGTGTATGATCCTTTTAATGTGTTGTTGGATTCAGTTTGCTAGTATTTTGTTGAGGATTTTTGCATCTATGTTCATCCGAGATATTGGCCTGTGAATTTCTTTTTTGAGATATCTTTGTCTGGTTTTGGTATCAGGGTGATAGTGGCCTCATAGAATGAGGTTGGGGGTGTTCCTCCCTCTGCAATTTTTGGAAGAACTTGAGAAGTATAGGTGTTAGCTCTTCTCTGAATGTTTGATAGAATTCACATGTGAATCCATATGATCCTGGACTTTTGTTTGTTGGAAGATTTTTAATCACAGTTTCAATTTCATTACTTGTGATTGTTCTGTTCATATTTTCTACTTCTTCCTGGTTCAATGTTGGAAGCTTGTACTTTTCTAAGAATTTTTCAATTTCTTTCAGGTTGTCCATTTTATTGGAATATAGTTGCTTGTAGTAATCTCTTATGGTCCTTTGTATTTCTGCTGTGTCAGTTGTAACTTCTCTCTTTTCATTACTAATTTTATTGATTTGAGTCCTCTTCCTATTTTTTTTCGGAAGTGTCTGGCTAAAGGTTTATAAATTTTGTTTATCTTCTGAAATAACAAGATTTTAGTTTCACTGATCTTTTCTTTTCTTTTTTTCATTTCTATTTCATTTATTTCTGCTCTGAATTTTATGATTACTTTTTTTCTAGTAACTGTTGGTTTTGTTTGTTCTTCTTTCTCTAGTTGCTTTAGGTGTAAGGTTAGGTTGTTTATTTGACATTTTTCTTGTTTCTTGAGGTAGGGTTTTATTGCTATAAACTTCCCTTTTAGAACTGCTTTTGCTGTAACCCCTCGTTTTGTGGTCATTGGGTTTTCATTGTCATTTTTTCTAGGTATTTTTAAATTTCATTTTTGATCTCTTCAGTGATCTCTTGATTATTTAGTAGCATATTGTTTAGCCTCCATTTCTTTGTATTTTTTAGAGGTTTTTTCCCCATAACTGATATCTAGTCTCATAACATTGTGGTCAGAAAAGATGCATGATATGATTTCAATTTTCTTAAATTTACTGAGGCTTGATTTGTGACCCAAGGTGTGATCTAACCTGGAGAATATTCCATGTGCATTTGAGAAGAAAGTGTATTCTGCTGCCTACGGATGGAATGTCCTATAAATATGAATTAAGTCTTTCTGGTCTAATGTGTCTTTTAAGGCTTGTGTTTCCTTAATAATTTTTGTTCTGGATGATCTATCCATTGGTGTAAGTGGAGTGCTAAATTTCCCCACTATTATTCCATTATTGTTGATTTCCCCTTTTATGGTTCTTAGCATTTGCCTTATGTATTGAGGTCCTCCTATGTTGGGTACATAAGTATTTTTAATTGTTATATCTTCTTCTTGGATTGATCTCTTGATCATTATGGAGTGTCCCTCTTTGTCTCTTGTGACAGACTTTATTTTAAAGCCTACTTTGTCTGATATGAGTATTGCTACTCCAGTTCTCTTTTGATTTCCATTTGCATGGAATATCTTATTCTATCCTCTCACTTTCAATCTCTATGTGTCCCTAGGTCTGAAGCGGGTCTCTTGTAGACAACATGTATATGGGTCTTGTTTTTTATCCATTCAACTACTCTCTATCTTTTAGTTGGAACATTTATCCAGTTACATTCAAGGTAATTATCAATATGTAGGTTCCTATTACCATTTTCTTAATTGTTTTGGTTTGTGTTTCTAAGTCTCTTCCCTTGTGTTTCCTGCCTACAGAGGTTCTTTTAGCATTTGTTGCAAAGCTGGTTTGGTGGTGCTGAATTCTCTTAGCTTTGGTTGTCTGTAAAGGGTTTTACTTCTCCGTGAAATCTGAATGAGAGCCTTACGGGGTAGAGTAACCTTGGTTGTAGTTTTTTTACTTCCATCACTTTACATTTATCCTGCCACTCCCTTCTTGCCTGTAGAGTTTCTGTTGAAAGATAAGCTGATAACCTTAATGGGATTGCATTGTATGTTATTTGTTGCTTTTCCCTTGCTGTTTTAATATTTTTTATTTGTAGTTAATTTTTGATAGTTTGATTAATATATGTCTCTGCATGTTTTTCCTTAGGTTTATTCTATATGGGACTCTGTGCTTCCTGGACTTGACTGACAATTTCTTTACCCATGTTAGGTAATTTTCCACTATAATCTCTTTAAATCTTTTCTCAGCGCCTTTCTTTTTCTCTTCTCCTTCTGAGACCCCTATAATTCGAATGTCCATGTGTTTAACGTTGTTCCAGGGCTCTCTGAGACTGTCCTCAATTCTTTTCATTCTTTTTTATTTATTCTTCTCTGTGAGAGTTATTTCTACCTTTCTACTTTCCAGCTCACTTATCCGTTCTTCTGTCTCAGTTATTCTGCTATTAATTGCTTCTAGTGTATTTTTCATACAGCTATTGTGTTTTTTATTACTGTTTTTTCTATAGTTCTTCTACATCCTTGTTACACGTTTCTTTTATTTTCTCCATTCTATTTCTGGGATTTTGGATCATCCTTACTACCATTACTCTGAATTCTTTTTCAGGTACATTGTCTATTTTATCTTTATTTATTTGGTCTTATGAGTTTTACCTTGCTCCTTCATCTGCAACGTATTTCTCTGTCTTCTCTTTCTATCTAGCTTACTAGGTTTGAGGTCTCCTTTCCACAGTCTGCAGTGTCATAGCTCCTCTTGCTTCTTGTGTCTGCTCCCAGTGGGTGAGGTTGGTCCCGTGGCTTGTGTAGGATTCCTGGTGAGAGGGACTGGTGCCTGCATTCTGGTGGATGGTGCTGGATATTTTCCCTCTGATGGGCAGGGCTGTGTCAGGTGGTGTGTTTTGGGGAATCTGTGGGCTTAGTATGACTTTAGGCAACCTGCCTGCTGATGGGTGGGTTTGTGTTCCTGTTTTGCTTGTTGTTTGGCATTGGGCTTTCAACACTGGAGCCTACAGGCAGTTGTGTAGAGCCGGGTCTTGGAGTTAAAATGGAGACCTCCAGGAGAGCTCTTGACCATTAATAGTCTCTGGGGCCAGGAATTCGCTGGTGTTCCAGTGTCCTGGGCTCATTACTCCCAAACCAAAGGCTCAGTCTGACCCCCGGCCTGGGAACCAAGACCCTGCAAGCCACACAGCTCGGCCAAAAAATGGGAAAAAAAGGGAAAGATAAAAGAAAATGATGGGTGGAAAAAAACAAATGAAAACATACAGTTATACAAAACTCAAGACAAGCAGAAAGATGAGCAAACTGCAGCAGCAACAATTAAAAACAAACAAACAAACAAATGAACAGAAAAACAAAACCCCAGCCAAATGGCAACAGCAAATAAAATAAAATAAAATAAAATACCCCAAGGAAACAGGCACACAAAATAAGAAAGAAAAATAAAAATAGAAAACAAAAAACAAGAAAATAACCAGCCTAAAAAAAATCCAAAAATAAAATAAAACAATTAAACACAAAAGTAATAGAAATAAAAAAAAAAACAGTAGGAGCTTCAAAATGATGGAAGAGTAGGACATGGAGACCACCTTCCTCCTCACAAATACATCAGAAATACATCTACATGTGGAACAATGCTTACATAACACCTACTGAACACTGACAGAAGACCTCATGCCTCCCAAAAAGCAAGAAACTCCCCACATACCTGGGTAGGGAAAAAGAGAAAAGCAAAAATAGAGACAAAAGAATAGGGATGGGACCTGCACCAGTGCGAGGGAGCTGTGAAGGAGGAAAGGTTTCCACACACTAGGAAGACCCTTTGCAGGCGGAGACTGTGGGTGATGGAGGGAGGAAGATTCGGAGCCATGGAGGAGAGCACAGCAACAGGGGTTCAGATGGCAAAATGGAGAGATTACCACACAGAGGATCAGTGCTGACCAGCACTCACCAGCCCGAAAGACTTGTCTGCTCACCCACAGGGATGGGTGGGGGCTGGGAGCTGAGGCTTCAGCTTCTGTTGGATCCCAGGGAGAGGACTGGGGTTGGCTGCATGAACACAGCCTGAAGAGGGCTAGTGCACCATGGCTAGCTGGGAAAATGTCTAGAACTGCTGAAGAGGCAAGAGATTTTTCTTGCCTCATTGTTTCCTGGTGCTCGAGGAGAGGGGATTAAGAGCATGGCTTAAAGGAACTCCAGAGATGGGAGTGAGCCACGGCTATCAGCACGGTCCCCAGAGACGGGCATCAGATGCTAAGGCTGCTGATACAACCAACAAGAAGCCTGTGTGCAAGCACAGGTCATTATCCACGCCTCCCCTCCCAGGAGCCTGTGCAGCCCACCATTGCCAGGGTCCCATGATCCAGGGACAACTTCCACAGGAGAACACATGGCATGCCTCAGGCAGTTCAAACATCACGCTGGCCTCTGCCACCGCTGAAGGCTCACCCCACACTCTGTACCCCTCTGTCCCTCCAGCATGTGTGAGCCAGAGCCCCTGAAACAGCTGCTTTTTTAACCCCCTTGTCTAAGCAAAGAACATATGCCCTCAGGAGACCTACATGCAGAGGCAGGGTCAAATCCAAAGCTGAATCCCAGGAGCTGTGCAAAGAAAGAAGAGAAAGGGAACTCTCTCCCAGCAGCCTCAGGTGCAGCGGATTAAATCACCACAGTCAACTTGATGTACCCTGCATCTGTGAGATACAAGAATAGACAATGAATCATCCCAAATTGAGGAGGTGGACTTTGGGAGCAATGATATATTTTTTTCCCTTTTTCTCTTCTTGTGAGTGTGTATGTGCATGGTTCTGTGTGTGATTTTGTCTGTATAGCTTTGCCTTTACCATTTGTCTTAGGATTCTGTCTCTCCATGTTTTTTTCTTGTTGTTTTTTTATTAATATAGTTTTCAGTGCTTGTTATCATTGGTGGATTTGTTTTTTGGGTTGTTCTCTTCTTTCTTTTTAATTACTTTAAATTTTTTTTAATAATTATTTTTTGTTTTAATAACTTTTTTATTTTATCGTATTTTATTTTATCTTTTTCTTTCTTTCCTCATTTTTACTCCTTTTATTCTGAGATGCATGGATGACAGGTTCCTGGTGCTCCAGCCAGGCGTCAGGGCTGTGGCTCTGAGGTGGGAGAGCCAAGTTCAGGACATTGGTCCACCAGAGACCTCCCAGCTCCATGTAAAATCAAATTGTGAAAGTCTCCCAGAGATCTCTATCTCAATGACAAGACCCAGCTCCACTGAACGACCAGCAAGTTACAGTTCTGGCCACCCTATGCCAAAAAACTAGCAATACACGAACACATCTCCAGCCATTAGCAAAGAGGTTGCCTAAAATCATAATAGGGTCACAGAGACACCAAAACACACCACCAGACATGGAAATGCCCACCAGAAAGACAAGATATAGCCTCATCCACCAGTACACAGGCACTAGTCCCCTCCACCAGGAAGCATACACAACCCACTGAACCAACATTAGCCACTGGGAGCTGACACCATAAAAAACGGGAACTATGAACGTGCAGCCTGAGAAAAGGAGATGCCAAGCCCAGTAAGTTAAGTAAAATGAGAAGACAGAGAAACACACAGCAGAAGAAGGAGAAAGGTAAAAACAAACCAGACCTAACAAATGAAGGGGAATTAAGCAGCCTACCTGAAAAATAATTCAGAATAATGATACTAAAGATGATCCAAAATCTTGGAAATAAAATGGAGAAAAAGCAAGAAATGTTTAACAAGGACCTAGAAAAGCTAAAGAGCAAAAAAATAACCATGAACACCACAATAAATAAAATTAAAAATTCTCTAGAAGGGATCAATAACAGAGTAACTAAGGCAGAAGGACGGATAAATGACCTGGAAGATAAAATAGTAGAAATAACTACTGCAGTGAAGAATAAAGAATGAAAAGAATTGAGCACAGTTTCAGGCACTTCTGGAACAATATTAAACACACCAACATTCAAATTATAGGGGTCCCAGAAGAAGAAGAGAAAAACAAAGGGACTGAGAAAATATTTGAAGAGATTATAGTTGAAAACTCCCCTAATATGGGTAAGGAAACAGTTAATCAAGTCCAAGAAGCACAGAGAGTCCCATACAGGATAAATCCAAGGAGAAACACGCCAAGACACGTATTAATCAAACTATCAAAAATTAAATACAAAGAAAAAATATTAAAAGCAGCAAGGGAAAAATAACAAATAACATACAAGGGAATCCCCGTAAGGTTAACAGCTGATCTTTCACCAGAAAATCTGCAAGCCAGAAGGGAGTGGCAGGACATATTTAAAGTGATGAAAGGGAAAAACCTACAACAAAGATTACTCTATCCAGCAAGGATGTCTTTCAAATTTGATGGAGAAATTAAAACCTTTACAGAAAAGCAAAAGCAAAAGAAAATTCAGCACAACCAAACACCATGGTCAAGTGGGGTTTATCCCAGGAATGCAAGGATTCTTCCATATACCCAAATCAATCAGTGTGATACATCATATTAACAAACTGAAAGAGAAAAAAACATATGATTATCTCAATAGATGCAGAAAAATCTTTTGACAAAATTCAATACCCATCATGATAAGAACCCTCCAGAAAGTAGGCATAGAATGAAATGACCTCAACATAATAAAGGCGATATGTTACAAACCTACAGACAATATCGTCCTCAATGGTGAAAAACTGAAAACTTTTCTGCTAAGATGAGGAGCAAGACAAGGTTGCCCACTCTCACCACTATTATTCAACATAGTTATGGAAGTTTTAGCCACAGCAATCAGATAAGAAAAAGAAATAAAAGGAATCCAAATCAGAAAAGAAGAAGTAAATCTGTCACTGTGTGCAGATGACATGATACTATACACAGAGAATCCTAAAGATGCTACCAAAAAACTAATAGAGCTAATCAGTGAATTTGGCAAAGTAGCAGGATACAATATTAATGAACAGAAATCTCTTGCATTCTGATACACTAATTATGAAAAATCTGAAAGTGAAATTAAGAAAACACTCCCATTTACCAGTGCAATGAAAAGAATAAAATACCTAGGAATAAACCTACCTAAGGAAACAAAAGATCTCTATGCAGAAAATTATAAGACAATGATGAAAGAAATTAAAGATGATACAAATAGATGGGGAGATATACCATGTTCTTGGATTGGAAGAATCAAAATTGTGAAAATGTCTCTGCTATCCAAAGCAATCTACAGATTCAATGCAATCCCTATTAGACTACACTGGCTTTTGTCACAGAACTAGAACAACAAATTTCACAAAATGTATGGAAACACAAAAGACCCTGTATAACCAAAGCAGTCTTGAGAAAGAAAAATGGAGCTGGAGGAAGCAGGCTCCCTGAGGTGAGATTATACTACAAACCTTCTGTAATAAAAATATTATGGTACTGGCACAAACCCAAAAATATAGATCAATGGAACAGGATAGAATGCCCAGAGATAAACCCATGCACATATCGTCACCTTATCTTTGATAAAGGAGGCAAGAATATACAATGTAGAAAAGACAACCTCTTCAATAAGTGGTGCTGGGAAAACTGGACAGCTACATGTAAAAGAATGAAATTAGAACACTCTCTAACACCATACACAAAAATAAACTGAAAATGGATTAAAGACCTAAATGTAAGGCCAGACACTATCAAACTCTTAGAAGAAAACATAAGCAGAACACTCTATGACATAAATCACAGCAAGATTCTTTTTGACCCACCTCCTATAGAAATGGAAATAAAATCAAAAATAAACAAATGGTACCTAATGGAACGTAAACACTTTTGCACAGCAAAGGAAACCATAAACAAGATGAAAACACAACCCTCAGAATGGGAGAAAATATTTGCAAATGAAGCACCTGACAAAGGACTAATCTCCAAAATTTACAAGCAGGTCATGCAGCTCAATATCAAAAAAAAAAAAAAAACAATCCAAAAATGGGCAGAAGCCCTAAATAGATATTTCTTCATAGAAGATATATAGATCGCCAAAAAACACATGAAAGAATGCTCAACATCATTAATCAGTAGAAAAATGCAAATCAAAACTACAATGCGATATCACCTCACACCTGTCAGAATGGCCATTATCCAAAAATCTACAAACAATAAATGCTGGAGAGGGTGTGGAGAAAAGGGAACCCTCATACACTGTTGGTGAGAATGTAAATTGATACAGCCACTATGGAGAACAGTATGGAGGCTCCTTAAAAACCTAAAAATGGAACCACCATATGACCCAGCAATCTCACTACTTGACATATATCCTGAGAAAGCCATAATTCAAGAAGAGTCATGTACCAGAATATTCATTGCAGCTCTATTTACATTAGCCAGGACATGGAAGCAACGTAACTGTACATCAACAGATGAATGGATAAAGAAGATGTGGCACATGTATACAAGGGAATATTACTCAGCCATACAAATGAAGAAAACTGAGTTATTTGTAGTTAGGTGGATGGTCCTAGAGTCTGTCATACAGAGTGAAGTAAGTCAGAAAGAGAAAAATGAATACCTTATGCTAAAAAAAAAAGAAAACAGTCATGAAGAACATAGTGGCTAGACGGGAATAATGATGCAGATCTACTAGAGAATGACCTTGAGGACATGGGGAGGAGGAAGGGTAAGCTGGGACAAAGTGAAAGAGTGGTAGTGTATATATGGACATATATACACTACCAAATGTAAAATTGGTAGCTAGTGGGAAGCAGTCGCATAACACAGGGAGATCAGCTTGGTGCTTTGTGACCAGCTAGAAGGGTGTCTGGGAGGGAGGGAGACAGAAGAGGGAAGATATATGGGGATATATGTATATGTTTAACTGATTCACTTTGTTATAAAGCAGAAACTAACACACCATTGTAAAGCAATTATACTGCAATAAAAACGTTAAAAAAAAAAGACAAAAGCAGACTGCAAACTTAAGGAAAAAAGAAGAGAAAACAAACACACAAAAATGATTAGAAAGAGATAAAAAAGGATAAGGTCAAATAGAACAGTCAAAAAATATATATAAACAAAATATAACAAAGGAAAAACGACAAGGTAAAAACACAGAACAACACAAAAGTAATGTAAAAATAGAAACATAAAAAATATTAAAAATTTGACAAAACCAAATAAAAATAATACAAACAAATAATACTAAAAAACAGGAATAGAATAAAAGAAAACATTAAAAAAATAGTAATAATTTTATTTTCCTGGAGTCTCAGCTGTCAGTGTCCTTGCCCCTGCTGTGAGTCACAGCCAACTTCCTCCTCCTCAGGAGTCCCTCCAAAAGCTCTAGGTAGGTTTCTGATCCCTCTGTGGGCAATGTGAGGGCAGCTCAGACTCTGACCTGTCCAAAATCCAGTGTGTACTAGTCCCCAAAGTCCAAAGCCACTAGAGGTTGACCAGTTTCTGTTTTGGGAACACTCATTTTCCATTCAGATATTCCATAGATGCGGGATTTAATCACCATCGCGGGGATTTTTGCCCTTTGTGCAGCTGTATAAAAGATTTTTGTTCCTGTTCTTAGTTCTCCTGCCCCTGAGACTCAGCTGTGGTTTTATCCTCACCTCTGCATGTGGGCCACCCACAGGAGTCTGCTCCTGAGGCTTCCCTGGGGCACTTGGGTCTGCCCCAGTGAGGACAGGGAGCAGATGTGACATGACTGCCTGGGTTGTGAGGTCACAGGCAGCGATAGGTCTGCAGGAAAGCCAGAGGCCATGGGCACAAGAGATCCGGCCTTAGTGGTAGCCTTTCCTAGTGCCTGGCAGCTGTCACGAGAAGGTCAGCCCCAGTGGGGGCTTTTCATAATGCCTGGTGGCAGACGTGAGAAAGTTAGCTTTGGTGGGGACTTTTCTTAGTTACTGGCTGCAGGTGCAGCCTTCCGTGGTGAGGGACTTTTCTTAGTTACTGGCTGCAGGTGCAGCCTTCCCTGGTGAGGGCTCTTCCTAGCACCTGGTAGCAGGCACAAGAAAGTCATCCTTAGTTGGATCTTTTCCTATTGCCTGGCAGCAGGTGCAAAAAGGCCAGCCCTGGTTGGGGCTATTCCTAGCACCCGGCAGGGCAGGGGGGCAGCATGTGAGGAGAGAGAGTCTTCAATGTTGGCTCTACCCCATGTGTGTCACTCAACAGTGGCGCCTTGCTTCTATGGCTGTCTGGATTTCCTCCACAAGCATTCCCGATTGGAGATTTCCTCCCTCCCGTCCCCTCAGGCTGTCTCCTCACAGCCAACAGCAGTCCTCACTCCGGGTTTGCTCTCCAATCCCCACATTCCAGCTCTCAGCCCCCGTGGACACATGTCCCAGTCTGGGGTGTACAGGGCTGTGGCACAGACCGTCTGTGTAAGTCTCACTCTATCCTGTCTGCCACAGACCGGCCTTTTCACCCTCCTCTGACAGCCTCAGATGCTCCACTTCTGTCCAGACTGATTTCCCCATCAGTGAAGGTGCTTCCCTGGATGGAGGAACTTCTCCTCTGCTTCAACTCCCCCTCAGGTGTGCAGATCCTGTCCCACTTCCTCTCCTCTTCTTTTTCCCTTTTTTCTTTCATCCTACCCAGTTATGCAGGTATCTTTCTTGTCCTTTCTGGTGTCCAAGTTCTTCTGCTAATGTTTAGTGGGTGTTCTGTGAGAATTGTTCCATCTGTAGATGTATCCTTGATGCATTTGTGGATAGAGGTGAACTCCACATCCTCCTACTCCTCTGCCATCTTGGTTTCTTTAAGAAAAAAGATTTGAAGTTAGACACAAAATTTACAAATAATGAAAATATATATGAATTAGACTTCATCAAAATTGCTTTATAAAAGAGATTGCTAAGAAAGTGCCAAGGCAAGCCACAGACTGTGAAAATGATTCTGAAAAAAATATATCAGACATAAGATTTGTACTTGGAATATAGAGGTAGATAGATAGATAGATATACTTAAAACTCAATAATAAGAAGACAATCCAATTTTAGAATAATTGGTATAATATGTGAATAGACGTTTTATGAAAAATACATAGATAACAGGTAAGCATGATAAAAGATGATCAACATTACTGTTCATTGGTGAAGTTAAATTAAATCCATAACATGGTACAGTGCATTTTCACTAGAATACCTAAAGCTAAAAATACTAAGAATGTCAAGTATTTGGATCAACAGGAAGTCTAACACATTTCTGGAAGGAAGGCAAAACTTTCGAGTTACTTTTGAAAACAGTTTGGCAGTTTTTAAAAAGTTAACCATACACTTATCATATAGCATAGCAATTCTAATACTAGGTGTTTAGCCAAGAACATTGAGAACATAACATAAAGAGCTGTGTACAAATATTCTTAGCAAATTTATTGGCTTTACTCATAAAAACCAGAAAATGGAGACCAAAATGGTTATCAACTGGTGAGTGGATAAACAAAGTATTGTAAATGTGTACAATGGAATGCTACTCAGCAATTAAGTGGGACAAACTACTGACACATGCAATTAATGTGGATGAATCTCACAAGTGTTAAGCTAACTGAAAGAAGCCAGGCACAAAATACTACATACTATACAATTTCATTTATATGCAGTTCTAGAAAAGGTAACATGATAGAGATAGAAAGTATACAGTTGTTGTGAGGGGCCAAGAGGTGATTGAGGGAATTGATTGAAATAAAATATTGAGTTACCCATCAGATATCCACATGTAAAAGTCAACTAGTTAGCTATATTAATTCATAGCTCAGAAAGTGGATTTAGGTTGGAGATATGATTTGGGAGGTACCAGTATATAAGTGCTTTTTGAAACCATAAGAGTATATAAGACTACTATGAATAGGAATGAAGACCCAAAAAGAAGAGAGCTTAAGACAGAATCTTGAGGCACTTCAGCATTTGGAAGGTATGTGGAGTACCCACAGTGAGTTATACCATCAGTGAATGAACTAGAAACAATCTATCCAAGCATATGGTGGGAACGTATGCCCATCTCTGCCTTAGCTCAAGGTAAAGACAGAAATAAATTAATGAATAATTAAGAAAAAGAAAAGTATTTTTTAACAATTCCTAATCAAATGTACTATATTGGAGTGTCCTACTACCCACACCCCCCAAAAAAAATTAATTTCCTTTCCAAAATATAAGAACGTGAACTTATTTAGTAATAGAGCATTGTTGCAGATGCAATTAGTTAAGATATGGTCATACTAGAATAGGGTGGACCCTAAATCCAATATGACTAGTGTCCTTATAAAAGAAGGCAAGATATACAGAGGGAGAACCCCATGCAGCAATGGAAACAGAGGTTTGAGTGATGTGTCCACAAACCAAGGAACACCAAGTATTACTGCCAACCACTGAAAGCTAAGAAGAGCCAAGGAAGCATCTTCCCCTAGAGCCTTCATAAGGAGAATAGCCCTGGTGACACCTTTATTTCAGACTTCTAGCCTCTAGAACTATGAGACAATAAATTTCTCTAGTTTTAAGCTATGTAGTGTGTGGCAATATATTACGACAGTCCTAGGAAACCAATCTTCTCTAGGCAGGCTGATTGGGGGCTGAACTTCTCAAACCAACATACCCCTTTCCCATAAAAATATAGACACTGACATTTTAGTTTTCAAGTGGTAACACAAATGCTAACCTTCTTTGAAGGAAGTTGCCTTAAATAAAGGCTTTAATTATTTAGCACAGATAAAGATGTAAGGAACATGAACTTAATATTAAAAGTCACTAAACACAAGAAAAATCCATTATATTGCAAATACATGCGTGGATAAGCCACTAAACTACAACACTGATTAATAAGTTTTAATAAAACAGAGTATGAGAATTTCATTGATGTGGCTTCTGATTCCACATTGTGATTAACCTTTTGGAAACTTTCTAGAAGAATAACAACATTCTGAAATGTCTATTAATATTCCCTTTCCCAGCTACATATCTGTGTAAGCATATTTTATTCATAGTCTCCAACCACCAGAACACAATGTAGTGGATTCAACATAAAAGTAGATCTTACTGTCTATCCAGCTATCTTCAGTAAGCCAGGTATTAAAGAGATTTGCAAAAATGAATAAAGATGTTATGTTGTTTACTATATTTTTGTTTTGTATAATATAGTTATAAAATGTTATTTAACTCAATACATAATGGGTTTATTATCATGCCTAAATTAAAATTAATAAATATTTTTTAAATTTCTCAGGTTTAAGTTCTAGTATACTAAATATCAAAAGATATAACTAAAGTAAACAGAAAGCTCTTTGAGTTCCTCAATAATTTTATGAGTGTAAAGATATCCTGAAAACCTTGAGAATGTGGACTTAAACAATAGATAGAGGGAAATATAGTTAGATGGTGAGTACCTGGGAACACATTTATTTAATGACATAAAATCTCAGATTCTCAATGAGGCTATAAATGTAGCACTTTTCTCAGGACATTGTACTCATAATTACTCAAGAAGTTATTTACTATTATCAATGGGCCAAAATACAATTTATTTCTTCCTTATTCCCTCAGAAAATCACTCCGTATTCAGTAATGATATGATTACCTTGTTATAATTGTGTTGTTTTCTATCATCATAATTCCAGTGTTGAACTCTGATTTTCAAACTTTGGTATACATCAGACTAACCTATGCAACTTATGAAAAAGTAGAAGTTCAGGTTCTATCTCTAAAGGCATTGATTGAGCAGATTTGGGGTAGGCCTAGACCTAAGCATTGTAGATAAGTACCCAAGACCACAAATCACACTTTGAAAATTGGCATTCTCATAAGATATCCAAATGTTTAATCATACTTTCTGTAATCATTGGACTGAGATATAGTCACCAGTATCCATTCATACTCTTCTAGTGATAGAGAACTCCTCTCACAAGACAGACCATTGATATTTTAAGTTATTCTTGTTTTAAGTAATCTTATATTTGTAATGTCAATTACTAATAGGGTGACCAACTGTCTAGGTTTGCCCAGGACTGAATGGATTCTGGAAATATGGGACTTTCAGTCATAAAACTGAGAAAATCTCAGGAAAACAAGGATAAGTTGTTCACAAACTTCTAAATTCTAAACTCTTTCTTTGAAATAATCCCTCTGAAAAATAGAATAAAAAGATAAAGAGATAAAATTTGTTTCACCAAATACTAAACATATGATATGCACCAGGAACTATTCATGTGACAGACATAACAATGAACAAGATAGACTATTGCTTTTCCCTCACTGTGTTTCCACTCTTTTGGGATAGAAATATGTAAACACTCACTATAATTAAGTGATGTGAAAGTGAGAGTAGAGATTGTTATAAGAGTATATATCACAGGTACCTAAATCAGACTGGGGAGGTCACTGCAAACCTACTGAGGAACTAGTCATCACTTAGTGTCAAGTACAACAAATTGCTCAATCCTGCAAGACTGTCTTGGATGGAGTCACTTGAACTGCAATATCTAAGGACATTTTGTCTGAGTGGGGGTATGCCTTTTTACTTCTGCTGCATCTGTGACTTAAAACAATAAGAATTTATTTCCTCATGATTCTATAGGTTGACAATTTGAGCTGTACTGAACCAAGTCAGCTTATCACTGCTCCATGTGGGCTCCACTGGTTTTACACTTAGAATAGACAGACTCTTCATATGGGATGGTTAGAAGGCCTGGTACAGCTGACATTATTGGGCGACTGTTCCTCTGTCAGCACATGGTCTCCCATCCTCAAAGAGGCTTATGATGATTTTCACATGGCAACAGTATTCCAAGAGAGTAAGAGTGAAGGCTACAAGCTTCTTGAGAACTTACACAAGCTCAATTCTGTGGCATTCAGTCGGTGAAGGCAAGTCACAAGGCCAGAACAGATTCAAGGGATAGAAAATAGACTGTTATTTATGGAAAGAGCTGAAATATTGGCTATCTGTAAGCCACTTCATGTAGGAAAGGAAATTTAATTTATCCATAAACTCATGTTTGCATTTGTCAAAGTTTTCCCTAAGGACATTTAACTAACTCAAAACACACATAAAAGTCTCATATACTTGTAAATCTGTGACCACAGTTTCCTAATCTATTCACTCATCTAGATGTCTGTTTTCACACTTTCTTTTCACCTGAAACCTTCAAATCCCTATGTCCCATTTTTACTCCCAGCTAATGATTGTGTTTTCTAATTCATACACACACACACACACACACACACACACACACACATACATGTATAAACACCACATAGGTTCTACCACCACCATCTACTACCAACAACTATACTATATATTTGCTGTTTTACCTCCTTTCACAATGTATGACATGTCTCTATTCTTATCAAAAGTAAAATACTCCACTTATGAATAATATTCCACTCCCTCTTGACTAATCAAGGGCATTGATCAATATTCAGTCCTCATCTTACTCAATATGTAAGCAGGATTTGGTATAACTAATACATTCTTTTCCTTGAAACACTTTTTGAAAATCCAGAACTTTTCACTCTTATGGTTTTCTTTCTACATTTTAGGCCTGTGCTGTTCTGTCTCCTTTACTAATTTCTCATCTCCTCAACCACTTCATGCTGAAATACCTTGGCATCAGTCCTTGAACCTCTTATCTTCTTGATGCCCACATACTCTCTTGAAGATATCATAACGATCAGATTTATACATCTAGTCCAGATGTCTTCAAACGTAAGTTTCTAATATCCTTAGACTCATATATTTTAGTTGAATATCTAATAGACACATTAAGCATAAGATGCCTGCTCAAAAAAACTCTCCTAGATTTCCCCCAAAACCAACTCTTTTCATAGGTTTACCTATTTCAAGAAATGCCAATTTTATTATTTTACTTGCTCAAAATCAAATCTTAAAAAAAAATCCTTTACTACTCCCTTTCTCTCTCACCCCTTATCCAATAAATGAGAAAATCCTATTGACTCTACCTTCAATATATATACAGAATCTGTCCAATTTTATCACCTCTATCACAACAATTTTTGTCCATATCAGCATAGTTTCTTGTCTATATTTCTGCAATAAATTTCTAACTACACTCCCTGCTTCCACTTCGCTGCCCTATAGTTTAGTCTTAACACAGTGACCACAATGATCCTTTAAAAATGGAAGTCAGGACTTCTGGTTTTGGATGTTTATTGAAATCTGGAAACAGAATCATTCCCAAATTAACAACCACAAAATAAAATGGAAGACCGAAAAATCATAACTTTTCTTGAATTCCTCAGAGAACTGAAGTAACCTAAGGAAATAAAGGTGTCTCCAAGGAAATATGGGATTCATGCATTTGTGTCCTGGGAGCAACACATGGGAGGAAGATGGGGACCACCACAAAAACAGGGAAGAAGATTTAAAAATTAAATCTTAAATTAATCACTAAAGGCTTAGTTTTGGTTAATGTGACAGAATACATACTCTGAGAGCTGGAGATACAAGGGAGTTTGCACCCAACTGCTGTCTCGATGGACCGTAATGAGTCCTAAGGATAAACATGAAAGCCAGGGTGAGATA
This sequence comes from Grampus griseus, assembly GCF_964374135.1. Lineage (NCBI taxonomy): Eukaryota > Metazoa > Chordata > Mammalia > Artiodactyla > Delphinidae > Grampus > Grampus griseus. Next base: position 85,075,347 of record NC_138999.1, on the reverse strand, counting down.
TTAGAGAGAACTCACCTGATCGGTACAAGCCTGGGTGAAAAGATCAGTGTCAGCTGCAGGAAAGGCAAAAAACTTTGACTAGATCTTATTCCTCTGTTTCTACAGAACATAAACCTTAAGTCACTGAGGGGAAGGGCAGAAAAATGCCCCAGGGCACACTTGAAGTTCCATTCCTAGATGAAAGGAAAAAAAATAATCCTCTACACTGCAAAAAGGTGCAGGAAATCATCCTGGGCTCAGACCATTAGAAATCCACATCTGCTGAGGAGGAAGCCAGAAACTATCTCTTGTACAAGTTCTATTAAAAATACAAGATACAAGGCAGAGTTTGGCTGTCACAGGTAGGAGGAGCCACCTAAGACTGTTACGGAACCAGAACAACAGAGAATGCCCCAAACAGCATCTTCCAAATAGGCCAACAGGCACTGAGTAACAAGTGATAACAGACTTCTGGAGGATGAGGGAGAGTTGAGAGAAATTGAATGGTGGGGGAAGAGAAGGAGAGAGGTCCTCTCTAAGGCTGTGGCTCACAGGTAAAACTTAAAATCTTATGGTGGAAATGGAAGAGTAAAGGAAACAAACAAACAAACTTCCAGCATCCCAATTCACATACTAAGCACAAAGTAAAACTAGAGGAATTTAAAGATTGTGATACACTGTAAATAAATAACAAAAGAAAAACCCAGCTCAACTCCTGACTAGATTGGTTCAATCAATCACAATAAAGACTTAACAGAAGTGTGCCCAGGCATAAATACTATTTACCTCAGTCTCTACTGTTCTACACATAATGTCTAGCTTTAACAAAAAATTAGTCAACAAAAGAAAAAAAATGCTTGAGAAATAAACAATCAATAAAACGAGATGGGTATGACTCAGAAGTTGGTACTAACAGAGAGGAATTTTAAGATAACTATAATTAATGTTAAAAGCTATACATGAATGAACAGATGCGAAATTTCAGCACAAAGATGGAAAAAATAGGAAAGAATCAATGGAAATACTGAGGAAAAACACAGTAACAAAGATAAAGAGTACTTTTGATGGGCTCATCACCGGGTTTCAGAAAGCAGAAAGAACACTGAACTTTAAGATAGGTAAATAGAAATCATCCAAACTGCAACACACAAAAAAGGTTATCCAAGATTTTAAACAACAGAACAACATCAAACAGTTTAACCTGTGTGTAGTTGAATTCCAAGAAAAAGAAGAGAGAGAGAATTTGACAGAACAAACATTTGAAAAGGTAAGAGCTAGGCACTTTCTAAGGCAAATAAAGACATTAAATGAAAAATCCAAGAATGTCAGAGAACACCAAGCATAATAAATAATTATTTCTCTCTTTTTTCTCTCCCTCACTCCTTTTCTTTCTCAAACATATACACACAAACACTCACATAGTTATACACATACATACACACATATATCATATTTAAGATGCTAAAAATGAAAATAAAAAGAAAAATCTTGAAGGTATTGTAGGTTAAGAGAGTGAGAGAGATCACATCACATACAGAGGAACAAAGACAAGAGTAATAGCAGACATACTGTTACTAACTACACAAAAGTCAATGAACTAGAATCATTAGAGTATTAAAGGAAAAAGAATAATAACTATCAACCAATAATTCCGTATTCTGTAAAAATATATTTGAAAAATATATAAGGACTTTTTCAAGCAATCTAAAGTCAAAACCATTCATAGTAAACAGACCTGGACTGTTAAAAATTTAGCTTAAGACAAAAGGTGTATGACACGAGAAAGAAACTTAGATCTCCCCAAAGAAATCAAGAGTGCTAGAAATGGTAAAAATAGGAATAAACAAAAAATTAATTTAGTTATTTATAATCACAATAAAATAATTGATTACTTAAAGCAAAAAAAGACAATGTAATGTACGTTTATAGTATATGTAAAAAAAACATAAGAGAAAAATATCACAAAAGATGGGAAGGTGGAATTGGGAATATATTATTACAGACCTCAGACACTATAAATGAACAGGTATAATATTATTTGCAGGTAGACTGCAATTAAATAAAGATTTATGTTATAAATCTTTTATATATAAACAATAATTAAAAATTTCAATTTAATCAATATTAAAATAATAAAGCAAAAGTGGAGATAAGTAGAAATATATAATAATTTATTAATCTAAAGATTAAAGAAGGAAGAGTAAAAAATGAAACAAATAGAAAATGACTGGCAAATGATATATTTTAACCCAACCATACCCACATATATATTAAATGTTAATAGTTATATACACAAGCCACGGCTATCAGTGCAGACCCCAGAGACGGGCATGAGACACAAAGGCTGCTGCTGCTGCCACCAAGAAGCCTGTGTGCAAACACAGGTCACTATCCACACCACCCTTCCCTGGAGCCTGTGCAGCCCGTCACTGCCAGGGTCCCGAGATCCAGGAAAAAGTTCCCCGGGAGAACGCACAGTGGGCCACAGGCTGCTGATATGTGACACCAGCCTCTGCTGCTGCACGCTGGCCCGGTATCCGTAACAATCCCCACCCCCGGCCTGAGTGAGCCAGAGCTGCCGAAACAGCCAATCCTTTAACCCTGTCCTGTCTGAGCGAAGAACAGAGGCTGGCAGGCGACCTACACGCAGAGGTGGGGCGAAATCCAAAGCTGAACACTGGGAGCTGTGCGAACAAACAAGAGAAAGGGAAATCCATCCCACCAGCCTCAGGAGCAGTGGATTAAATCTCCACAATCAACTTGATGTACCCTGCATCGGTGGAATACTTGAATAGACAACGAATCATCCCAAATTGAGGAGGTAGACTTTGGGAGCAAGATATATTAGTTTTTCCCCTTTTCCTCTTTTTGTGAGTGTGTATGTGTATGCTTCTGTGTGAGATTTTGTCTGTATAGCTTTGCTTCCACCATTTATCTTAGGGTTCTGTCCATCCATTTTTATATTGTTTTGTTTTTTACATTAAAATTTTTTTTTCTTAATAATTATTTTGTATTTTAATTATTTTATTTTATCTTGCTTTATTTTATTTAATCCTCTTTCTTTCTTCCTACTTTTTCTCCCTTTTATTCTGAGCTGTGTGGAGCAAAGGATTTTGGTGCTCCAGAAAGGTGTCAGGGCTGTGCCACTGAGGTGGGAGAGCCACCATTAGGACACTGGTCCACAAGACACCTCCCAGCTCCATGTAATATCAAACGGCAGAAATCTCCCAGAAATCTGCATCTCAACACAAAGACCCAGCTTCGTTCAACGATGAGCAAGCTACAGTGCTGGAATCCCTATGCCAAACAACTAGCAAAACAGGAACACAAACTCACCCATTAGCAGAGAGGCTGCCTAAAATCATAATAAGTCCACAGACACCACAAAACATACCACCAGACGTGGACCTGCCCACCAGAAAGACAAGACCCAGCCTCATCCACCAGAACACAGGCATCAGTCCCCTCCACCAGGAAGTCTACACAACCCACTGAACCAAATTTAGCCACTGGGGACAGACACCAAAAACAACAACTATGAAACGGCAGCCTGCAAAAAGAAGACCCCAAACATAGTAAGATAAGCAAAATGAGAAGACATAAAAACACACAGCAGATGAAGGAGCAAGATAAAAACCCGCCAGACCTAACAAATGAAGAGGAAATAGGCAGTCTACCTGAAAAAGAATTCAGAATAATGATAGTAAAGATGATCCAAAATCTTGGAAATAGAATAGAGAAAATGCAAGAAACATTTAACAAGGACCTAGAAGAACTAAAGAGGAAACAAGCAATGATGAACAACACAATAAATGAAATGAAAAATACTCTAGAAGGGATCAATAGAAGAATAACTGAGCCAGAAGAACGGATAAGTGACCTGAACGGAAACAACTACCACAGAGCAGAATAAAGAAAAAAGAATGAACAGAATTGAGAACAGTCTCAGACACCTCTGGGGCAATATTAAACACACCAACATTCGAATTATAGGGTTCCCAGAAGAAGAAGAGAAAAAGAAAGGGACTGAGAAAATATTTGAAGAGATTATAGTTGAAAACTTCCCTAATATGGGAAAGGAAATAATTAATCAAGTCCAGGAAGCACAGAGAGTCCCATACAGGTTAAATCCAAGGAGAAACACGCCAAGACTATATTAATCAAATTATCAAAACTTAAATACTAAGGAAACATATTAAAAGCAGCAAGGGAAAAGCAACAAATAACACACAAGGGAATCCCCATAAGGTTAACAGCTGATCTTTCAGCAGAAACTATGCAAGGCAGAAGGGAGTGGCAGACATATTTAAAGTGATGAAGGAGAAAAAGCTACAACCAAGATTAGTCTACCCAGCAAGGGTGTCATTCAGATATGATGGAGAAATTAAAACATTTACAGACAAGGAAAAGCTGATAGATGTCAGCACCAACTTTACAACAAATGCTAAAGGAACTTCTCTAGGCAAGAAACACAAGAGAAGGAAAAGACCTACCATAACAAACCCAAAACAATTATGAAAATGGGAATAGGAACATACATATTGATAATTACCTTAAAAGTAAATGGATTAAATGCTCCCACCAAAAGACACAGATTAGCTGAATGGATACAAAAACAAGACCCATATATATGCTGTCTACAAGACACCCACTTCAGACCTAGGCACACATACAGACAGAAAATGAGGGCATGGAAAACGATATTCCATGCAAATGGAAATCAAAAGAAAGCTAGTGTAGCAATTCTCATATCAGACAAAATAGACTTTAAAATAAAGATTATTACAAGAGACAAAGAAGGACACTACATAATGATCAAGGGATTGATCAAAGAAGAAGATATAACAATTGTAAATATTTATGCACCCAACATAGGAGCACCTCAATACATAAGGCAAATACTAACAGCCATATGAGGGGAAATTGACAGTAACAGAATCAGAGTAGGGGACTTTAAGACCCAATTTTCACCAATGCACAGATCATCCAAAACGAAAATAAAGAAGGAAACACAAGCTTTATATGATACATTAATCAAGATGGACTTAATTGATATTTATAGGACATTCCATCAAGAAACAACAAACTACACATTTTTCTCAAGGGCTCATGGAACATTCTCCAGGATAGATCATACCTCGGGTCACAAATCAAGCCTTGGTAAATTTAAGAAAATTGAAATCGTATCACGTATCTTTTCTGACCACAACGCTATGAGACTAGATATCAATTACAGGAAAAGATCTGTAAAAAATACAAACACATGGAGTCTAAACAATACACTACTTAACAACCAAGTGATCACTGAGGAAATCAAAGAGGAAATCAAAAAATACCTAGAAACAAATGACAATGGAGACAGAACAACCAAAAACCTATGGGATGAAGCAAAAGCAGTTCTAAGAGTGAAGTTTATAGCAATACAATCCTACCATAAGAAACAGGAAACATCTCAATTAAACATCCTAAATTTTCACCTAAAGCAATTAGAGAAAGAAGATGAAAAAATCCCCAAAGTTAGCAGAAGGAAAGAAACCATAAAGATCAGATCAGAAATAAATGAAAAAGAAATGACGGAAACGATAGCAAAGATCAATAAAATGAAAACCTGATTCTTTGAGAAGATAAAGAAAATTGATAAACCATTAGCTAGACTCATCAAGAAAAAAAGGGAGAAGACTGAAATCAACCGAATTAGAAATCAAAAAGAAGTAACAACTGACACTGCAGAAATACAAAGGATCATGAGAGATTACTACAAGCAACTCTATGCCAATAAAATGGACAACCTGGAAGAAATGGACAAGTTCTTAGAAATGCATAACCTGCACAGACTGAACCAGGAAGAAATAAAAAAAATATGAACAGACAAATTACAAGGTCTGAAATTGAAACTGTGATTAAAAATCTTCCAACAAACAAAAGCCCAGTACCAGATGGCTTCACAGGCGAATTCTACCAAATATATAGAGAAGAGCTAACAACTATCCTTCTCAAACTCTTCCAAAATATAGTAGCGGGAGGAACACTCCCAAACTCATTCTACGAGGCCACCATCACCCTGATACCCAAAACAGAGAAAGATGTCACAAAGAAAGAAAACTACAAGCCAATATCACTGATGAACATAGATGCACAAATCCTCAACAAAATACTAACAAACAGAATCCAACAGCACATTAAAAGGATCATACAGCATGATCAAGTGGGGGTTATTCCAGGAATGCAAGGATTTTTTAATATATGCAAATCAATCAACATGATACACCATATTAACATATTGAAGGAGGAAAAACATATGATCCTCTCAATAGTTGCAGAGAAAGCTTTCAACAAAATTCAACAACCATTAATCATAAAAACCCTCCAGAAAGTAAATATAGAGGGAACTTTCCTCCACATAATAAAGACCATGTATGACAAACCCACAGCCAACATCGTCCTCAATGGTGAAAAATTGAAACCATTTCCACTAAGATCAGGAACAAGACAAGGTTGCCCACTCTCAACACTCTTATTCAACATAGTTTTGGAAGTTTTAGCCACAGCAATCAGAGAACAAAAATAAACAAAAGGAATCCAAATCAGAAAAGAAGAAGTACAGCAGTCACTGTGTGCAAATGACATGATACAATACAGAGAGAATCCTAAAGATGCTACCAGAAAACTACTAGAGCTAATCAATGAATTTGGTAAAGTAGCAGGATACAAAATTAATGCACAGAAGTCTCTGGCATTCCTATACACTAATGATGAAAAATCTGAAAGTGAAATTAAGAAAACACTCCCATTTATCACTGAAACAAAAAGAATAAAATATCTAGGAATAAACCTACCTAAGGAGACAAAAACCTGTATGCAGAAAATTATAAGACACTGATGAAAGAAATTAAAGATGATAAAAATAGGTGGAGAGATATACCATGTTCTTGGATTGAAAGAATCAACATTCTGAAAATGACTATACTCTACCCAAAGCAATCTACAGATTCACTGCAATGCAATCACTATCAAACCACCACTGGCATATTTCACAGAACTAGAACAAAAAAATTCACAATTTCTATGGAAACACAAAAGACCCCGAATAGCCAAAATAATCTTGAGAATGAAAAATTCAGCTGGAGGAATCAGTCTCCCTGACTTCAGACTATACTACAAAGCTACTCTAAACAAGACAGTATAGTACTGGCACAAAAACAGAAATATAGATCAATGGAAAAGGATAGAAATGCCAGAGATAAAACCACGCACATATGGTCACCTTATCTTTGATAAAAGAGGCAAGATTATACTGTGGAGTAAAGACAGCCTTTTCAATAAGTGGATCTGGGAAAACTGGACAGCTACATGTAAAAATATGAAATTAGAACCCTCTCTAACACCATACACAAAAATAAAATCAAACTGGATTAAAAAACTAAACGTGAGGCCAGGCACTATCAAACTCTTAGAAGAAAACTTAGGCAGAACACTCTATGACAATAATCACAGCAAGATCCTTTGTGACAAACCTCCTATAGAAATGGAAATAAAAACAAAAATAAACAAATAGAACCTAATGAAACTTCAAAGCTTTTGCACAGCAAAGGAAACCATAAACATGACCAAAAGACAATCCTCAGACTGGGAGAAAATATTTGCCAATCAAGCAACTGAAAAAGGATTAATCTCTAAAATTTACAAGCAGCTCATGCAGCTCAATAACAAAAAAACAAACAACCCAATCCAAAAATGGGCAGAAGACCTAAATAGACATTTCTCCAAAGAAGATATACAGATTGCCAACAAACACATGAAAGAATGCTCAACATCATTAATCATTAGAGAAATACAGATCAAAACTACAATGAGTTATAATCTCACACTGGTCAGAATGGCCATAATCAAAAAATCTATAAACAATAAATGCTGGAGAGGGTGTGGAGAAAAGGGAACCCTCTTGCACTGTTGGTGAGAATGTAAATTGATACAGCCACTATGGATGACAGTATGGAGGTTCCTCAAAAAACTAAAAATAGAACTACCTTGTGACCCATCAATCCCTCTACTGGGCATATAACCTGAGAAATCCATAATTCAGAAAGAGTCATGTACCAAAATGTTCATTGCCACTCTATTTACAATAGCCAGGACATGGAAGCAGCCTAACTGTCCATCATCATATGAATGGATAAAGAAGATGTGTCACATAAATACAATGGAATATTACTCAACCATAAAAAGAAATGAAATTGAGATATTTGTAATGAAGTGGATGGACCTAGAGTCTGTCATACAGAGTCAAGTAAGTCAGAAAAAGAAAATCAAATACCGTAGGGTAACACATATATATGGAATATAAGAAAAATAAAAGTCATGAAGAACCTAGGGTTAATACAGGAATAAAGGCACAGAGCTACTAGAGAATAGACTTGAGGATATGGGGAAGGGGGTGGGTAAGGTGTGACAAAGCGAGAGTGGCATGGACATATATACACTACCAAATGTAAAATAGATAGCTAGTGGGAAGCAGCCGCATAGCACAGGGAGATCAGCCTGGTGTTTTGTGACCACCTAGAGGGGTGGGATAAGGAGTGTGTGCAGGAGTGAGATGCAAGAGGAAAGAGATATGGGAACATAAGTATATGTATAACAGATTCACTTTGTTATAAAGCAGAAACTAACACACCAATGTAAAGTAATTATACTCCAATAAAGATGTTAAAAATAATAAAATAGGAAATAAAAAAATAAAAACAATAAAAATGATATTTATGTGACATAATAGTGAATTAATTAATACTATGATGATATATATTCCAATATATAAGTTTATGAAATCAATACATTGTACATCTTTAACTGACACAATGTTATATGTCAGTTATACCTCAATAAAAATAAACTTAAAAAATGAAGTGAAAGCATTGATAGTATGTTCTCTAACCATAAGGACATTAAAATAGACATAAATCACAGTAAATTTCTGGAAATAACCCAAGAATTTAGAAGTTAAGAAAAAAAAAACTTCTAAATAACTCAATGGTAAAAGAGGGAGTCACAATGGAAATTAGAAAATATTTTTAATTCAATGTAAATGTAAACACAATAATTTTTTTTTTTTTTGGTATGCGGGCCTCTCCCTGCTGTGGCCTCTCCTGTTGTGGAGCACAGGCTCCGGACACGCAGGCTCAACAGCAAAGGCTCACGAGCCCAGCCGTTCTGCAGCATGTGGGATCCCCCCGGAACAGGTCATGAACCCATGTCCCCTGCATCAGCAGGTGGACTCTCAACCACTGCACCACCAGGGAAGCCCCTAAACACAATAAATTTAAATCTCTGGGATACAAGCTAAATAATTGCTTAGAGAGCAATTTATAATATTAAATGCTGATATTAGAAAAGGAGAAAGGTCTAAAGTCAATGATACAGATTCCACTTTAAGAAACTAGAAAAGGAAGTGCAAAATAAACTCAAAGCAAGCAGAAAGAAGGAAATAAAGATAATAACAGAAATCAATAAAATCAAGAACAGAAAAACAATAACTCAAATGACTCTTTGAAAGATTAATACAATTCATAAACTTAACTATGCTAACAAAGAAAAAAAGGGAAAGGATACAAATTTCCAAAATCATAAATAGAAGAGGGAAAATTACTATAGACCATTCTGGCATATAATAAATACAAGTGTAATATTAACAATTGTGTGTGAATTAATTCCACAACTTAAAACAAACAGACCAGTTCCTTGAAAGAAACAAACTATCAATACTGACTTCAGAAAAAATAACCTGAATATTTTTTATCAGTTAAAGAAATTGTACATACAAAATTTTCAACAAAAAAGTCAAATTTTTTATCACTAAATTTTATTTTTGAGCAGTTTTAGATTCACAAGAAAATTGAGAAAATTGTCATATATCCTGTCCCCACACATGCATAACCTTGTTGATTATCAGTGAACACCACCAGAGTGGTTCATTTATTAAAACTGATGAATCTACAATGACACATCATAATCACCCGAAATCCATGGTTTACACTATGGTTTACCTTTGGTGGTGTACATTCTATGGGTTCAGACAACAGTATAAAGACATGAACTTATCAATATGTTATCATACAGAGTATTTTTGCTTTCCTAAATATCCTCTGTGCTCTGCCTATTATTCTCTCTCCACATTCCTCACTCCAGGAAACCACTGATACTTTTACTGTCTCCATAGTTTTGCCTCTTCCAGGTGTCATACAGTTGGAATCATACAGTATGTATTCTTTTCAGATTGGCTCATTACACTTACTAATACTATTTAAGGTTTCTCCATGTCTTTTCATGGCTTCACAGCTCATTTTTTTATAGTGCTGAATAATATTCCATTGGTATAATTAGATATACCACGTTCATTTATCCATTCACTTACTGAAGAACATCTTGGTTTCTTTGAGTTTTGGAAATTATGAATAAAGCTACTCTAAGCATCATTGTTCAGGATTTTTGATGGACATAAGTTTTCTTTTTTTTTTTAACATCCTTATTGGAGTATAATTGCTTTACAATGACGTGTTAGTTTCTGCTGTATAACAAAGTGAATCAGCTATACGTATATATATATTGCCATATATCCTCCCTCTTGCATCTCCCTCCCATCCTCCCTATCCCACCCATCTAGGTGGGCAAAAAGCACCAAGCCGATCTCCCTGTGTATTGCGGCTGCTTCCCACTAGCTATCTATCCTACATTTGGTAGTGTATATATGTTCATGTCACTCTCTCACTTCATCCCAACTTATCCTTCCCCCTCCCCATGTCCTCAAGTCCATTCTCTATGTCTTCATCTTTATTCCTGTCCAGGCTCTACGTTCTTCAGAATCAACTATTTTTTTTTTTAGATTCCATATATATGTGTTGGCATACAGTATTTGTTTTTCTGTTTATGACTTACTTTACTCAGTATGACACCTCACTACAAATAACTCAATTTCATTTCTTTTTATGGCTGAGTAATGTTCCATTGTATATATGTGTCACTTCTTCTTTATCCATTCATCTGTCAATGGAAACTTAGGTTGCTTCCATGTCCTGGCTATTGTAAATAATGCTGCAATGAACATTGTGGTACATGACTCCTTTTGAATTATGGTTTTCTCAGGGTATATGCCCAGTAGTGGGATTGCTGGGTCATATGGTACTTCTAATTTTGTTTTTTGAGGAAACTCCATGCTGTTACTCATAGTGGCTGTATCAATTTACATTCACACCAACAGTGCAAGAGGGTTCCCTTTTCTCCACACCCTCTCCAGTATTTATTGTTTGTAGATGTTTTGAGGATGGCCATTCTGACAAGTGTGAGATGATACCTCATTGTAGTTTTGATTTGCATTTCTCTAATGATTAGTGATGTTGAGCAACCTTTCATGTGTTTGTTGGCAATGTGTATAACTTCCTTGGAGAAATGTCTAGTTAGCTCTTGTGCCCATTTTTGGATTGGGTTGTTTGTTTGATATTGAGCTGCATGAGGTACTTGTATATTTTGGAGATTAATGCTTTGTCAGTTGCTTCATTTGCAAATATTTTCTCCCATTCTGAGGGCTGTCTTTTCGTCTTGTTTATGGTTTCCTTTGCAGTACAAAAGCTTTGAAGCTTCGTTAGGTCCCTTTTGTTTATTTCCATTTTTATTTCCATTTCTCTAGGATGTGGGTCAAAAAGGATCTTGCTGTGGTTTATATCATAGAGTTCTGCTTATGTTTTCCTCTAAGAGTTTGATAGTGTCTGGCTTTATATTTCAATCTTTAATTCATTTTGAGTTTATTTTTGTTTATTGTGTCACGGAGTGTTCTAATTTCATTCTTTTACATGTACCTGTCCAGTTTTCCCAGCACCACTTACTGCAGAGGCTGTCTTTACTCCACTGTATATTCTTGCCTCCTTTATCAAAGATAAGGTGACCATATGTGCGTGGGTTTATCTCTGGGCTTTCTATCCTGTTTCATTGATCTATATTTCTGTTTTTGTGCCAGTACCATACTGTGTTGATTACTGTAGTTTTGTAGTCTAGTCTGAAGTCAGGGAGTCTGATTCCTCCTCCTTCATTTTGCTTTCTCAAGATTGCTTTGGCTATTCAGCATCTTCTGTGGTTCCATATAAATTGTGATTTCTTTTGTTCTAGTTCTGTGAAAAATGCCATTGGTAGTTTGATAGGGATTTTATTGTATCTACAGATTGATTTGGGTAGTATAGTCATTTTCACAATGTTGATTCTTCCAGTCCAAGGACATAGCATACCTCTCCATCTGTTTGTATCATTTTTTAATTTATTTTATCAGTGTCTAATAGTTTTCTATATAAAGGTCTTTTGTCTCCTTAGGTAGGTTTATTCCTAGGTATTATGTTCTTTTTGTTGCAGTGGTAAATGGGAGTGTTTCCTTAATTTCTCTTTCAGGTATTTCATCATTAGTGTATAGGAATGCAAGATATTTCTGTGTATTAATTTTGTGTCCTCTTACTTTACCAAAATCATTGAATAGCTCTAGCAGTTTTCTGCTAGCATCTTTAAGTTTCTCTATGTATAGTATCGTGTCCTCTGCAAACAGTGACAGTTTTACTTCTTCTTTTCCAATTTGGATTCCTTTATTTCTTTTTCTTCTCTGATTTCTGTGGCTAAAACTTCCAAAACTATGTTGAATAAGAGTGGTGAGAGTGGGCGACCTTGTCTTGTTCCTGAACTTAGTGGAAATTGTTTCAGTTTTTCACCATTGAGAACGATATTGGCTGTGGGTTTTGTCATATATGGCCTTTATGATGTTGAGGTAAGTTCCCTCTATGCTTACTTTCTGGAGGGTTTTTATCATAAATGGATGTTGACTTTTGTCAAAAGCTTTTTCTGCATCTAACAAGATGATCATATGGTTTTTATCCTTCAATTTGTTAACATGGTTTATCACATTGATTGAAATGCGTATATTGAAGAATCCTTGCATTCCTGGGATAAACCTCACTTCATCATGATGTATGATCCTTTTAACGTGTTGTTGCATTCTGTTTGCTAGAATTTTGTTGAGGATTTTTGCATCTATGTTCATCAGTGATATTGATCTGTAGTTTTCTTTTTTATGGCATCTTTTTCTGGTTTGGGATCAGGGTGATGGTTGCCTCATTGAATGAGTTTGGGAGTGTTCTTCCCTCTGTTATATTTTGGAGGACATAAGTTTTCAGTTCCTTTGGGTAAGTAGCAAGGAGCATGATTGCCAAATTGTATTGTAAGAGTATGTTTAGTCTTATAAGAAACCACCAAACTGTCTTCCAAAATGGCTGTATCATTTTGAATTACTACCAACAATGCTTGAGAGCTTTTTGCTACACATTCTCAACAGCAGTTAGTGTTATATTGTTCTGGATTTTGGCCATTCTATTATGTGTGTTGTGGTGACTCAGTTTTTCAATGAACATTTCTCTGATGACATATGATGTGACCATCTTTTCATATGCTTATTTGCCATCTTTGTATCTTCTTTGATTAGGTGTATGTTAAAAGCTTTGGTTCATTTTTAAATTAAGGTTGTTCATTTTCTTATTGTTAAATTTTAAGAGTTCTTTGTATATTTGAATAACAGTCCTTTACCAGATGTGTCTTTTGGAAATAATTCCCCTCTTTGTGTGCCATGTCTTCTCATTCTCTTGACACTGTCTTTCACAGAGAGGTTTTTAATTGTAATGAAGTCAAGCTTGTTAATAATCTCTTTGATGGATTCTATCTTTGGTGTTGTATATAAAATGACATCACCACACCCAAGAGCATTTAGGTTTTCTCCTGTTATCTTGTAGGAGTCTTATTGTTTTGTGTTTTGCATTTATGTCTGTGATCCATTTTGAATTCATTTTTGTGAAGGGTGTAAGGTCTATGTCTAGATTCTATTTTTTTCATGTCCAGTGGTTCCGGCACCATTTGTTGAAAAGATTATCTTTGCTTTATCATATTGCCTTCTCTCCTTTGTCAAAGATCAATTGACTATATTTATGTGAGTTTACTCTGGGGCTTTCTATTCTGTTCCATTGATCTATTGATATTTTATTATTTTGTCAATACCAAACTCTCTTGATTAATATAGTTTTATAATAAATCTTAAAGTCCTCCAAGTTTGTTCTTCTCCTTCAATATTGTGTTGATTACTATGGGTATATTACCTCTTACTATAAACTTTAGAATCTTTTGATATCCACAAAACAACCTGTTGAAATCTTAATTGGAATTGCATTATCTATAGATTAAATTGGGAATAACTGACATTTTGACAGTATTGAGTCTTCCTATCTATGAGCATGGAATATTTATCCATTTATTTAGTTTTTTTATATCATTCATCAGAGTTTTGTAATTTTCCTCATATAGATCTTGTACATATTTTGTTAGATCTACATCTAAGTATTTCATTTTTTTTGAGGGCTAATATAAATAGTAATGAAATTTTATTTCAAATTTTACTTGTTCATTTCTGGTATACAGGAAGAAATTTACTTTTGTATATTAACTTCGTATCCTGCAACCTTGCTATAATCACTCATTGGTTTAAGTAGTTATTTGGTCTATTCTTGCTAATTTTCTACATAGATGATCATATTGTCTTTGAAAAGATACAGTTTTATGTCTTCCTTCCTTATATGTACACCTTTTTGTTCCTTTTCTTGTTTTATTGCATTAGGTAGAACTTCTAGTATGATGTTGAAAAGGAGTGGGGGAAGGGAAATCTTTGTGGAAGATCCTAGTGGAAGAGCTTTGAGTTTCTCATCATTAAGTATGATGTATTTCTTCAAGGGCAAAATCTACCAACCATTTCAGAAAAAAATAATACCAAATTTAGACAAAATTTTCAAGAAATTAGAGTATGAGTAAACACTTTTTTGTTTATTCATTTATAGTGACTTTATTTATAATAGCTAAAAACTGGACACAACCTAGATGCCACTCAGTGGATGAATGGTCAAACAAACTGTTTCATATACATACCATGGAATACTACTTAGCAATAAAAAGAAATTTACTATTAACAGATTCAACAACTTGGAAATCTCCAGGAAATTAAACACTTTGTAACACTTTTTTTTTTCAATCCAGTCTTACTCTGAAACCAAAATGAGAGAAAGGCATTACAAAACAGAAAAACAGAGAATAATGTGTCTCATGAACACAGACTTAAAAATATCAAAATAATATTAGCACATTAAATCCAGAAATAGGGAATTCTCTGGTGGTCCAGTGGTTAGGATTCGGTCCAGTGGTTAGTTCCCTGACCAGACTCGATTTCTGGCCAGGGAACTAAGACTCCGCAAGCCATGCAGTGCAGCCAATAAATAAATAAATAAATCCAGAAATATATAAGTGAGATAATATCTCCTGAACAAGGAAGGTTTATCTCTGAAATAAATTCAAAATTTCAAAATTCAAAGTGATTCACCATATTAAAAAACTAAAGAAGAAAATCTATATGATAATCTCAGTAGATGGAGAAGAAACTTTTTCCAAATTTCAACATTCAGTCATCACAAAAATTCTCATTAAACAAAGAATAGAAGGGAACTTCAACATAATGGGCATCTATGAAAATCTTACATCTAACATACTTAATAGTGAAAGATTGAATGTTTCTCTGGAGCTAGGATCACAAACAAAACAGGGATGCCCACTCTCATGACCTCTATTCAACATTGTAGTGGAAGTCCTGACTAATGTAATAAACAAATGAAAAGAAATAAAAGACATTCAAATTAGAAAGGAAGAAATAAGACTGTCTTTATTCTCATGTAACATGATAATTTAAGTAGAAAATCTTAAGAGTCTATTGAAAAGGCAAGAACTAATAAATTAGTTTAACAAAGTTACAGGATAAAAGGCCAATATTTAAAAATCAATTGTATTTCTAAATACTAGCAATAAACAATTGGAAATTAAAATTTAAAATATAGTGCCATTTATGATAGCACAAAAAAAAACGTGAGTTATTTTGGTGTAAATTTTTTTAAATGTTTGTAATATCTGTATGTTGAATAACACAAACCACTGAGGAGAAAATCAATGAAGACCTAAATATATGGAGAGATATACTATATACTGTGTTCATGGTTTGGAAAACTCAATATTTTTAATATGTCAATTTTCCCCAAATCGATCTATAGATTTAACACAATTTCTAGAAATAACTACACTGGTTATAAAATTCATATAGAAAAACAAAGTATCTAAAATATTCAAAACAATTTTGGAGAAGAAAAACAAAATCGGAAGACTCACACTACTCAATGCAGTTTTGTATTGGTCATTTGAGTTTCAACAAAGATGCAAAGAAATTTAAGTGAGGAAAACATATTATTCAACAAATGGAGGTGACATAATGGGAAATTCACATGCAAAATATAATAACCTGAATCCATATCTTGCTTCATATACAAGCATGACTTATAGTTATTAAATATAAAATCAAAAACTATTAAACTTATAAAACAAAATGTGAGAGAATGTATTTATAACCTTGTAGCAGTCAACAATTACTTAGATAAAAAACAAAATATAAAATCCCTAAAATACACTAAAAGTAAGTTGAACTTCTTCAAAATTTGAAAGTTTGCTCTTCAAAAGATACTGTTAAGAATCTAAATGTTTATCAATAGATGACTAGCTAAATTACTGTATATACATATAATAAAATAAAACTAATAAAAAGCAGTGAAATACTGATACACAGAATAAAAGGGATGAAGGTCAAAATAATTATCTGAGTCAAAGTGGACACAAAATTTAAAAAGTAAATATTGTATGATTTCATTTTATAACATTCTACAACTCACACACTAATGAAGAATGACAGAAAGTGGCTCAGTGGTTGCCTGGGAATGAGGAGCAAGTAGAGATGATGGGATGAATTAAAAAGGGGCATGAAGAAAAATTTGGGGTAATGGATATATTCATCGTCTTAAATGTGGTAATAATTTTATGCATGTATGTATATATCAAAACTTACCAAGTTGTTTGCTTCAAATAGGTGCAGTTTATCGGATGAAAATTATATGTCAGTAACTGCAAAATGGAAAGATACTGTTAAGAAATAAAAGGGTAAACTACAGAGTGGGAGAAAGCAGTTTCAAAATTCATATCTGGTAAAGGACTTGTACCTAGAATATATAAAGGACTCTCAAAACTCAATACTGTAAAGCAAACAACCCAATAAAACAAATTAGGCTGAAGATCTGAATAGAACCTTCACCAAAAAAAAAGGATATATGTGGCAAATAAACACATGGAAAGGTACTCAATATCATTATTCATTAGAGAAAAGCAAAATAAATCCACAGAGATAACACTATGTGCATATTAAAGTGGAAAAAGAAGCTGACAAATTTTGTCAAAGATGATAAACAACTCTAAAACATTGCTGGTGGTAATGTAAAATGCAATAGCCACTTAGGAAAACAATTTGCCACTTTGGAAAACACTTATCATAAGACCCAATAATCCCACTTCTTGGTATTTATCAAAGAGAATGGAAACATATATCCACAGAAAGACTTTTATGTGAATGTTCATAGCATTATTCATTGTTCACAATAGCCAAAAATTGGACACAACACAAAAGTCTTTCAAAACATGAATTGATAAACAAACTGGTGCATATCTACAATGGAATTCTACTCATCAATAAACAGGAATGCATTACTGATACACATGCAATGACATGAATGAATATCAAATGCATTTGCTAAGTAAAAGAATATATACACAAAAGGTCTATATGCTATAATTCCACTTACACAACACATGGAAAAGACAAAATTATAAGGTAGAAAACTGATCAGTGATTACCAGTTGCTATGCATAGGAGTAGGTATTGACTACAAAGGGGCTCCAGAGAATTTTGGGAAGTGATAAAATTCTTCCACATCTTGATGGTCATGGTAGTTATATGACTGTATGCATTTGTCAAACTCAGGGCTGTGCATTAAAAAGTGTGAATTTTAATGAATATAGATCACATCTCAATTTTAAAAAGGAAAACAACAGGAGATCAAGGAATTTGCATATTTTGAAAAGCAAGTCAGACCACATCATTCCTCTGCTCAAAACGTTCAGTGGCTCCCCAGTACACTAGGAATAAATGCTGAGTCTTTATAATGGTCCACAGGGCTTTACACATACTTCCCCTTCTCTGAATGTGTCACCTACTACTTTCCCCTTCACTCACACACCTCCAACCACACTGGCCCCTTGTTTTTTCTTCAACACATCAAAAAAGCTTCTGCCTCAGAGATTTTCACTTGTGGTTCCCTGTGCCTGGAACATACTTTGCCTAGATAACTGCAAGTCTCTTTCCATTACCTCTTTTAAGTGTTTCCTAAAATGTTACCTCTTCAGTGATGCTTTCTTTTTAATTGTAACCCGTCTTTGTTGATGCTTCCTATGCTTTTTCTGCACAGAATTTATCACTATCTGGCAACTTAAAAGTTGTATTTACTCTTTTTTCCTTTCTTTGCTCACTTGAATGTAATGACAATGAAGATGGAGAATTTTTAACATCTGTTCTTCTTTCTGTTGTATCTTCAGCACCTAGAACAGTGCCTGACACACAGTAGGTGCTCAGTAAACATTTGTTGAAAAAAATGAATGAATGAGTGAATTACTCATAAACTATAGGAATGGTGGTAATAAGAAATGAGGAAGAAGTCGGCTTTTTATGATCAGATCATAAAAAGGCTTTTTTTCTGTGTGAGGGACTTTATTTGGCAAATTATAAGGAACTTGAAGTTTACCCTGGGAAACATGAGAAGCTATGTAAGTGTTTTGGGAAGGAAATGACAAATTTCTAAACTTTGCATTTTAGAAAAGCCAGTTTGACTACCATGTGTAATATTGATAGTATGAATACAAGACAGGAGGAATTGAAACTAGTTAGGAATCTCTTTCATAGTCCACATGAGAGACAATGACCAACTGGATTAGGGTCCTGGTGATAGGTTTGGATGGAAGTTACTGAATTCAACTGAAGCCTTCTGTGATTGACCCCCCTTCTGTTCACTAAGAACTCCATTTGCACCCATTTCCCAGTGCCAAATGTGAATATGCACTTATTGATTAGGTAGTCCTTAAATGTCTCCCTTGGCTCTCTCAAATCTCATCATTTGTTCTGCCAGGATAAAGACCACATCTTTTATTTCTTTGGTGTCTCTTGACAGCACCTGGGACTGTTTACCAATGAGTACCCAGTTTAAAAATAACACTATATTTTAACCAGTCAGTGACATAAATGGAAGGACTTGAGAGATCTCATAAGATTTAGCTTTGGTAAAATTGTTCGTAGAACTTATCTCCTTCATTCATTTTTCTTCATGTTATTTTTGTGTCTTTAAAAGTCAAGTTAAAATGGAACATTTCTTCTTCTCTCCTCAAGTCTGTTTCCATTAGGAGGGCAATATCAAGGTTTGGAAAGGAAGACTAAAACTGGAACCTCTTAGAGATGCAAGCAGTGAGAAAATAAAGTTGCCTCTCCTCGTTTTGAATGAGTTTTTCAAATGCAACTCCTTTCTGCTGCATTGCAGAAATTGCTTGGGGAGTAGAAATTTGATACACACACCAATTCAGAAAAAAAGATCTGGAATCCATATTTTATTTCTAATTGACAGTGAATTGGAGCCAAATGCTCTCTGATCCAGTTACATTTGTCATTTTCGGATGCCTTTATTGGCATAAGACCTATAAACACCAGCCGGTCATGATTAGAAGCTTGTGAACTGGATGACATTCAGTTTGCCATTAACTCTCAGGCACAGAGATCCAGCCAGTAAGAGAATGCCTTACAGTGCACTAACTGAACTGGTAACTTGATCTTGCACCTCTTAGCACAGAGGTAGAATGACAACCTCTTCTCCAGAAGAGTGAGTGCTTCATATTAAACACATTTTTTTGCAAGTTTTTAGCATTTAGAAACCCTGGCAGATTAAAGAAAAAAAAACCTTCAACTTCATTGTTTCAAGAAGAAGCAGATTGTGAAATCAAATGACTCCAGTAAGGAGCAGTTTCTCTTTTCTCTTCTAAGTAGACACTATCATAAAAGCCAAATCTGAATAAGAATTAGCTAGAAATTAGCATTTCAAAATTAGATAAACTCCCTGGGTTACCCACTTAGATATAGCTTCTAGGTTATATGTATGAAGAAAAGCAGTCACCCAGAAGAGGTTTATTAAGCACCTACAAAGTGCCAAAGAATGTGCTTGGCACCACTGGGGCAAAGTTGCAAGGAAAATGTGGTATGTCTTCTACTCAAAAGGTACTTAGGCTCTAATGAGAAAAAGAAAAGTAGTTCATGAAATAAATAACAAAATACAATATAGTTAAATAACTCTTGGTTAATAGAGATGAGATTTTCAATCAGAGTCAGAGAAATCATATTTTCTTGTGTACCTGAATTGTCAAGAGAGGCTTTGTGAAAAAGTCAGGAGAGATCCCCTTATGAAGCAAGATTCTGTGGGGTTCCACTCTATTTGTGTTTAACTAACAAAACATTATAAAGACTGAAAATGAATTTGTAGCAGCCTTCATCTGGAGGCCCCACAATGCTTTTCACTTGTCTAGAGTAGCTTTGAGGTACCCATTTTAAGGACTGGGATCATTTTAAGATTACTCCCCAGTTCCTATTCCAGTGTCTAAGACAGGAATGATTCTCTTCCAGAGAACAAATGAAAATGCACACTTAATCTACCAGGATGTTTATTCCTGCATGCATCTGTCATGTGAATGGCACCTACCATGACATTTTCTAAGTGAGAAAGGGAGTCCATTATTGAATTTCTTGTAATTAACCTTAACATCAACTGTTCAATATTGAGTACTGTAACAGTGAGTACTGACGTTACTCTTCTAGCTGTAGGACTCACTTATAAGTTCATGAATCAAATGATACATCTCATGTAAGTTCAGAGTCATGAGTGATGAGCCTTATCAGAGCTAAATAATATGTCTGGCTGTTCCTTTGCTATTAATAACTATTCAGGGATGAGTATAATCTCTTCAATTTTGGAGTCACTCTTTAGTCTCGGAGATAGTATAATCTACACTATAGGAGCTACTTGGATCTCTGGCAATATGTTTTTAGACTGGGGAAGTAAAGGAAAGCACTTTTACACATCTGTGGTGCTGGAAGATTTTCCAAAAGTACTAGGCTGTGGGCTGTCACCCGGCCCTGAGACATGAATCTCTTGTGGTCACTTTAGTGCTTGTGTGACTCAAAAAGACTCTGGACCTAAACTGAAATTTCAAAGTGATTATTCCATGTTTGTCTCTAAAGTAATTCTTCCAACTATTCTAAGAGGATGACTGAGAGCCTAAAGTTCCCAAATGACTTATCCCATACACCGTGGGAGGTTCAGCAAAGCTTCAGCAGGGCAGCCAGTGATATTTAACTTCCTCATTCAATTTGCCTACCACCTGAAGGCTCAGACAGAAATACTGCTCTTGGGGGAACAGCACATAAAGAGCTCCCATGAATATAGCTTGAGTAGTTCTAAATAAGATCTGGTTTTAATTCCCTGAGGGAAGCACCAATGGGATCACACATCTTTAGCAATCCATGAATAAAGTCTAAGAATGGCTTTATGAGTTTCTTTCCAATATGTAAAACTTACTGGAGACTTATTAGACCAGCCGTTACCTAGGCACTGGTCAAGTCTTGGACTATAATCAGAACCTGAAACAGCTGTCAAAAAACATTGCCTTAATTGATTCTGTGTGTACATTTGTGGCTATCGATATTGATGAAATTTAAGAACTCAAGTAAAAATATACTTTCACCAGTGGCTTTAAAAGCACCCTAGGTGGTAGGGACCCTTCCTCTTTAGAAACCTATCAGAGTTAGTTCCAGGGATTAATTAATGTTCCTGGATGTCAGAACTGAAAGGCAACTTAGAAATCAACTAACTCCAGATATTAATTTTACATAAGGAAACTGAGGCACAGAAATGGGGATTGACTTTTTCCAAGTCACACAGCTAACTGGTAGCAGTCCAAGAAAGAGAATCTTCATCAGTTGCCAGTTCAGTGATTTTTCTACTCTTTTCTGGGTAATGAAGACGCTCCAAACTGGAGATGCAATTACAAGCATCCAAATATTGTAATTCATGGTATGGCTTAATATTTCTTTGAGCAATTGTGCTTAAGGTCATTTTGATAACCTCAAGTTTGTACAGAGCTTTACAGTACACAGAGTCTTTTCAAAGACTATTCATTTGGCTCTCCCAATAAGTCTTGAAGGAAGATAGGACAGATTACGTTTTTTCATTTGAGAGAAGAGGAAATGAAATTCAGAGAGGGTATGTGAATTGTGCCAAATTAATTATCACTCAAACTATGTGCTCTCCTGAGCTTAACACTCTCACATCTTGAACCAGATAGTAAAGAAGCCCATCAAATATATTATCAAATTTCATGTTTTACCCAATCAGCATAATTTTAGTTCACTTTAAGCAATTTTCTCTTAAGTCTAGTCACCATCTTATGTACAATTAATAATGACGGTCATAGCTAATATTTACCGAGTCCCTTGCTTTATACATTTCACTGTCCTACGCTTTTCAAATTAATTAACTTATTGGATATTCAATAAATCAACATGGTAGATTAACACTATTACTATAATTATATTATAGATGAGCAAATTAAGGTACAGAGAAGTTAAGCAACTTCACTAAGGTTACCAAACTAATAATGATAGTGCTGAGATTTGGGCTTAAGTACTTTGAACTCCAGAACATCCATTCAGCCACAAAATTGTCACTCTAGATAGATATAAGTAGTAGTGTTGTTAGCCTTGTTATACTCCAAATATCACTGTGTAATACGTGTTGGTTCAATACTACAAAAAAAATCATCTTCATTGTTTTGCAGCCATCCTCCATAGCATGGAACTGTAAGGGATCAGGCAATTGAGAAAAGAGTGGCTTTATTATGTAGGAAACATTGAGACACTATGGCCCATGATGATACTAAACAAGCCATGAGAGCCTCTTTCATGAAAAATATTATTTTACAAAATGTCCCTAAAAAGGTTCATATTAAGAGAAAAAAGGTGACTCTAAAAGAAACATATCATGTTTTTCCAGAACTAGTGTTTCACCAAATATTGTGTACATATACCTGATAGCCAATACTAGTATTGAAATAAGAGTAAATAATACAGTTTTAGGAAGAATGCAATTGAAATGTAACAGCTGCACATATTAATGGCTCGGTTTTTATGACAAAACGTATTGCTATCAATGCACCTAAACATAATATAACAGCTATCAAATGGTGATTTCTAGAAAAACAATATCAAGTATAGTAAATTAACCAATAAAGGGAAAGTTTGTGTAAATGAGAATTTTCATTTTCTGGAGGTGTCAGGGCAGAAGCAAGAATCTCCTTAATTATTGCCTTCTGATACCACAGAGTATGCTTCCAAAACCCAAGTAAATGAGGAAGAACACACTTTCTTCTGATTGCTTCCCAGCCCTTTCTTAAGAATGACACTGTTATAGCTGCTGCAATTTATGATGTATCTCATTTGAAGCTTTCTGTTCCTCCTCCAGCTCCCTCCCTTCCTTCCTTTTCTTCTTTCCTCCTTCCTTTCTTACCTTTGTTCAACAAATAGTTTTCAAATGCTGGGAAAAAATGATGAGCAAACCATAGAGGACATCTCTCCTCTCATTTAGCTTAGACTCTAATAGAAATACTTACATTTAATTTTTAAAATCACACTACTGAATGTATAATTACAAATTAAGATAAATTTTCTGGAGGAATGGAACAAGGTTTCTGCTCTAGGAAAGGGTTGTAGGTGCTGTCAGGGAAGGTTTCACCTGAGGAAGTAAATTTTTATATGATTTGAAGAATGAATAGGCCATAGCTGAGTGAAAGAGGGGTGAATCATATTGCAGGGCAAGGATAAAGATTGCTCCAGGTCCTTATGGAAGGAAAGGGCAAGGTATATTCCATAAAATGGAAAAATGCCAGTTTGGCTGGAACATAGAAAGAAAGGGAAAAGTGGTCTGAGATTAACCTGGAAACAAGAAGAAACTTGGCAGTATCAATTTGATATATCAGTAATTCTTTCTCCTTCCTATCTTCCATTCTACTCCTTACATGCCTAAAACTAATCACTAATTCCTCTTCATGTATGTGGTCACTCTGTACATCATTTGAGGACTTTGTTTTTTTTTTCGGTACGCGGGCCTCTCACTGTTGTGGCCTCTCCCATTGCAGAGCACAGGCTCCAGAACACAGACTCCAGACCTTTGTCCCCTGCATCGGCAGGCGGACTCTCAACCACTGCGCCACCAGGGAAGCCCTGAGGACTTCTTTATAAAGGTTTGCACAAGTACCATGTCTGATCCTGCGAGCCAGGCAATCAGATTCAAAGTGTGAAAAGATACTGCTTAGAGTTGGACAACCTGATGCCCAAAATGAGAGACAGCATAAATTCAATCATAAACCTCCAAGTAAACTAGCTTGATAGAGAATATGAATGGCCCCTGTAAAGGAATTTAAGGAGCCTAGCTCTTCATTGTTAGCCAGAGTGTATATCTTCCCCAAGCACAGAAATGAGACAGTCTTATTAATGTTGCCACCCTTACCCTCAAATTTTCTCAGAGCCAGGATTATTTTTGAAACCAAGGGAGATCGTTTAACGATGTGGAGTCAATAATCCACGAACCATTGCTATTTCAAGCATGAATCTTCCTTGGGTAGAAATCTACCACTACCACATGGCTAGAAGTAGTTACTGATTATTCTGAAGGATGTCTGATTTGTCTGACTCTTCTGGTTGTGAGAAACATAGATCTTCTTACTTTTCTTCTGACCAAATGGATTCTTACCTCTCTACATCTTTTTCTCTAAATCATAGCTGTTGCTTGTAGTTTCTATTTCATATTTTTTCTTTGCTAATGACTCGTCATGATCCTCATGTCCTCTCTATATATGCTTTCACTGTGAGCTTATGCCTGCTTTCTTCTTTAATTCCCAATTCTCACTTGTGAAAATGAGTCAGATTGTGTTCTAAGAATCTCTGGGGTTTCTACAGATAAATTTTCAGATATAGGACATCCGTCTCCCACTTCAACAAAATCAGATTCACAGGGATCAATTTTAGATATCTGATTTCTTTGAAAATTTTCATTTGAAAAAGTGGTCCCATAACATGGGGCTCTAGATATGGGCTCAGGGAAATGTCAGCAATATCTATCCAGGGTTTATCAGCAAGGCAGCCATTTCTGCCCTGAGCTGGCAGTGTCACCTCATTTATGGTGGGTTGTCTTCAGGAAGCCATATAAAGGTGAGGGTGAACCTCTCTCCCACCCCCAATTCAAGTATCTAGCACATTCCTGCACAGCATGCTTAAAGACCCTTGGAAATTGCTCATCCACTATGAGTTGAGGTGGTAATCTGTGGGAAGAGGAGATGCCTGGCTGGCCTCTTCCAAAGCCTACTGCTGGTTAGAATGCAGCACATATGTCTGGAAGCTGGTGGGAGGGGAAACCCAATGGTCATCAGGCATAAGCAAATGTACACACCCCAAGCCATGGAGTTGGGTCACAAAGTTCCTGTTAGATTCTTCATTCATTCCATGAATCTCCCTGTGACTGAAAGAAGATCCCTGTGCCTAAGGGTGCATTATGTCCAAGGAAGAGCTCCCTTTGGCTGATTCCATGCTTGGAATGATCCTCTCTTTTTTGACTTCCTGATTTGACTTATATTTTTCTGCTCTGGTTGGCTTGAGGAAGAATTTTTTAATTTACACATGAATTCTTACATTTGCATTTAAAACTGCAATTGCACCATATAAAGATTCCAGCTAATAATTTAAATTTTACTTTTTCTTTACTTGGACAAAATTAAACAGCAAATAAAAAACATGATGAGAGAGAGATGGGTAAAAGGGAAAAACAAGCTTCATACTTTAGCCCCCTTAATGACAGTTTTTTCTGCCTTTTTAACAAGAGGCTCCATATTTCATTCTTCCCTGGACTCTGCAAATTACAGAGCTTGGCCTTGGATATTTTTGTATCCCAAAGATATTCTTAAGCTTCATTTTGGGATGTAGTTAAATTCCTTGCAAGCAATTTGATCCTTTCAGTTCTTGCTTTTAAGATTTGTTAGATAAGGACTAGAGCAATGTTCAGTCTACAGCTAACGATTCTCCACTATTGAAATAAGACGCTACTGTGTACTTTCCTCAACATCTTGTGAATCATGAGATTTTCCAGTCTGGTTGGTGGAACAGTCACTGTTCCCAGCCTTGCATGAGTGGTGGGCACCTTTATCTTTAATCCTTTTGGGAGGGATCAGGTAGTTTCCTCACTTGCATTTACTGATAAGTACACTGCTGAATACTTGCTGAGAACCCTCCACAGGTGTCAGAAGTTCTCGCTTTGTGTGGCTCTCTCCTCTCCTGTACTGTCCTGGGAACTCTAACCACCTTGATCTCTCTGGACTCTTAGCTCTGTCTCCTCAATAGTTGATCCACAGGGCTTCACCTGTATTCCCCTTCCCTGCTCTGCAGCCTGGAACTCATCAAGGTAGTCAGTGCAGGAATCACAGGGCTAATCTCCTTTCTTGTCCCTTAGGAAACATTGTCCTTTGTTGCCTGATATGCAGTGCCTTGAAAAATCATTATTATTATTTTGTCCATTTTTTCTGGTTGTTTTATGTGGAAAGGTAAATCTGGCCCTTGTTATTACAAAGTGGCTAGAATTGGAGGTCACATGGTCGCTTTAGTAGCCAAAAACTTCTGGTAAACAATGAAATGTTTCTTTGGGGGAAGGTTCTTACCATCTTGAGAGTAGAGAAAAACATGGATATCACAGCAGATATGTAATGACTTGATTCCTGACTCTGCAGAAGGAAGCCTGAAGTCCAAACTGGAAGTTTGGTTTTCTTGACCAGGCACAAAGAAATATTATATTTGTATTTTCATAAAGGCATAAAAGATGTAAGCATCCTCCAGTTTATGCCCTCTCTCAAACTTTCTCCTTTGGCTGGATTTACATTCATGATTCTCTCTCGTTCCCTTATTTCATCCTAGGGATATCTAGGAAAAATCAGGCTCACTAGGACATTAGACCATTTTTCTATTTGGATTTTGTCTTAATGAATTAGCAATTGGAAAAATGTTAAGATTGTCTTTATAATAACGTCACATATAAGAGTTTTAATTTGACTAAGAATGGGATTAAAGCTAAAATTAGCATCATTATATAAAGCCAAGACTTTACAAGCAATCCTCTTTAAGTTATTGTTTAAAATGAAAGAATTTTTGCTTTTTTAGAAGTATAGTTGATTTACAGTATTATATTAGTTTGGGATGTACAACATAATGACTCAATATTTTTTATAGATTATACTCTATATAGAGTTATTAGGTTATAGGTATATTTATAAATATAGCTATATTTCCTGTGCTGTACAATATATCTTTGTTGCTTATTTATTTTATGCATAGGCCTTTTTATTTCTTAATCCCATGCCCTTATCTTGCCCCTCCCTGTCTCCCTTTCACCACTGGTAACCACTAGTTTTTTCTCTATATCTGAGTCTGTTTCTGTTTTGTTATATTCATTCATTTGTATTATTATTTTTAGATTCCACATATAAGTGATATACAGTATTTGCCTTTCTCTGTCTGAGTTACTTCACCAAGCATAATATTCTCTAGGTCCATCCATATTGCTGCAAATGGCAGAATTTCATTTTCTTCATGGCTAATATTCCATCATATATATATATACATATATATATATATATATATACATATATATATCACATATTCTTTATCCTAAATATCCAGTGTTAGTGGACACTTAGGTTGCTTCCATGTTCCTAACTGTCCAGTGTTGGTGGACACTTAGACTGCGTCCATGTCTTGGCTATTGTAAATAATGCTGCTGTGAACGTTGGGGCACATGCATATTTTTAGTGTTTTCATTTTCTTCAGATATATACCCAGGAGTGGAATTGCTGAATCATATGGTAGTTTATTTTAAGTTTTTTGAGGAACATCCATACTATTTTCCATACTGACTGCACCAATGTACATACCTACCAGTAGTGTACAAAGATTCACTTTTCTCCACATTCTCATCAACATTTGCTGTTTATGGCCTTTATAATGATACCATTCTGATAGGTGTGAGGTGATATCTCGTTGTGGTTTTGATTTGCATTTCTCTGATGATTAGCCATGTTGAGCATCTTTACAAGTGCCTGAAGAATTTTTAACCATTAAGACTAAGCAAAAGGTAACATCAAATCCACTTGGAAATTCATCAGCTGTTAAGAATTAAGAAGAATTCTTTGTTAGTACACTTGCAGTTTCCCTGAATTTTTACCTTTACTTGCACACACTGCAGATGTTGGTGGCAGGAAAAGAGGGAGAATTTCTCTGTAAAAAATATATATATGAAACAGTAGCTCAGGCTTAAAAATTTTGCTATTGGAAATTCTATGTATTTGAGCTCCTAAGTAAGCACTAATAGGGTTAAATACTGAGGCCCTTGGTTTTTATACTGGTCATCAATGAAAAGTTAGACTTACAGACCAAGGAGTGGGGCTATCTTTCAAAAAATGCTTGGCTCTAGAATAAGCTTTCTTTATTTTATTAGCTGTGTCATTTTTTAGGTAAAATGCAACATTTCTGAGAATAAGAGAGAAGGTACAGTGGAAAAAACTTGGTTCAGCTCTTTGGGTGTAGGCATAGTTATCAATGTGTTTGTTGGTGACAGTTTCTGTTTAACTGCATAAAGAAAACCAATCTATGCTGCTGTCTAGGATCTATTTTTACCTCACTCCAAATGCATTAGCTGCTGGTATATATCCTAACAAATTCAGGGAAGTTGACTTAAAAACACCATTTATGTTCATTTAAATTTGCAGGGGCTTCCCTGGTGGCGCAGTGGTTGAGAGTCCGCCTGCCAATGCAGGGGACGCGGGTTCGTGCCCCGGTCCGGGAGGATCCCACATGCCGCGGAGCAGCTGGGCCCGTGAGCCATGGCCACTGAGCCTGCGCGTCTGGAGCCTGTGCTCTGCAACAAGAGAGGCCACAACAGTGGGAGGCCCGCATAGAGAACATATGGAATCGGGCTGTTTGGGAAATATACAACTCAGCTTGAGTCACTGCTACTGTGATCTATATGCGATGGCTAACTTCATAAGCTGTGAACTCCATTTTGGCCTGACCTTATTATGCATTATTCAATAAGCCTGTGTTCTAAGGTTATGTGGTTGTTTTATTTCTCTCCAAGAAGATGATAAGAATCTATAAGTGTTAGAAGCTTTTTTCATTTTAATGAGATGCAAAGCCTTGAAGTCACACATAGTAGCATACTTTAGATGAGCTAAAAATCCTTTATATTTTGAATATTAGATTATTTGTGGGATTTTATAAGAAGAACTAAATTGAACACAATGAAAATCATATATATAAGTTGTGTATGTTATGTATGTAAAATTAAGAAAACTGGTCATTATCTTCTTGTATATAAGTTTTATCCTCTGTTTCTTTGTTCTTTTCTGGCACTGGCACATTACTGAGCCTCATGTTTGACCATGGGACCAGTTTCTGTTTAAACCAAAATTCAGTCACATTGATGACCCTGAATGTGATCTCAGTTAGTACTTAATGTGGTTAAAAATACTAGGATGACTAATTTCTTTTTTTTTTTTTGCCTTATGAGTACAGTATTCTCAACTTTTAAGAATAACACTTAAAATATATTTGTATATGTATATAAATGGTGTTACTGAAGTGATTAAATATTGACTGGAATTTAATGCTCATTTCAGTAAATCAAATATTACAACAAATTATTCCACTGAGATGAATGATTACTTGATAGAATTGATGAATCAGTCAGTAATTTGATGTAAGATTGGCATCAGCCAAAACAGGTGACATAAACAGATCATGGAATGGCTATGCAATTTTAAAATCAAAGATACAGATTGCTATTTGATTGCTTTTTGTTGTGCTATTTGATTGCTTTTTGTTGTGGCAATTTTAAAATCAAAGATACAGATTGCTATTTGATTGCTTTTTGTTGTGGTGGTGGTTGTGGTTACTTTTGTTTTGTTTATGATTATTCTCTATCATGAAGACAATAAAGATGTTACTGAATTGAGTTACCCATAGTCCTTTTCAAAAATTGAATAGATGAAAAATTTTAAAGAGTTCTTTATAGGAATACTGAGATTGAAATACTTGTGCAAGTTCTAATTTACAAAATCTTAAATATCTAAACTTATGGCATCTGGTGTCCCATATAAAGCTGAAGCATTTCCCCCTTTGATCCTCCTGATGGCTTGATGGACTATTATCAAAGACATCCACATATCCACATTGTGTTAGATACTCACAGCACACAAATTACCACATGTCCAGCTTCTCAAGACTTGAAAGAAATTGGCAAGATGAAAAGTCAATCAGAGAGCTGGAATAAGAAAACTGGATCTTCACTGAGACTATGGCTATTAGGGCAAAATATAATTTTTAAAATATTTTTAATGGATTTGGTTAATTTTATCATTGAAATGAATTGGCAATTTGAAAAGACAATCATAGAGTTGGACTGAAAAGTAAATTGTATCTTTACTGAGGCTGTGACTATAGGGAAAATTTAATTTTGTTTTTTAGATCTTGTTAATTTGAACAATGTGTACATCTAAGGTGGATAGTGAAGTTCATTGGTCTTTATTCCAAGTTATCTCACCTGCTTTTATTCAGTTGTTGATATTCAACTGTCCATTTCATTTCATATTTTCACAAAAAATATGAAGACTCAGGCCACATAATTGTAGCCTAAATATCAACAATCCATAGTTAAATATAATTGTACATAGTTGGTATAGCTACTTCTGCTGTCTTATCAGCTGCCTTAGCTCACCACATGAGTGATTTAGATTGCTGCATATTTTGCCTATTCCTCCATCACCCCATGCACCTCCTGAAAATATCCAAGAACAACAAGACTTTCCTGTGTTTAATTGAGAGAAACCATATATACAGAGACAGAGACAGAGACAGAGATAGAGCTGGGAATTCTTGGGTTTACAGCACCAAAGCTGTTATACAATGATCTTAGTATCATTAACTGAAGTCCACTGATTAACTTTGACATGATAATCTGCAGGTCTTCTGAAATTAATTCTGTAGAATGAAAAAGAGCATTTGGCTTTTCTTTTTCTTATCATTTTGTTCATTTTCCTCCCTTCTTCCCTCCCTTCCTCCCTCCCTTCCTTCCTACCAATTCAGATCATAGAATAAGCAATCTGATTTGTTGTACTATTTAAGATGCCTCTCAATTTTTCTCCAATTATATTCCTATATACATATGCCTATAACTATCTTAATGTTGATATATTATGATGTGTAAAATCAAATTAATTTTAAATACTGGCTTCCAATTATTTATTTCTGTGAGACTCTAATGATTTTGTTTGGGGGAGGAATTCAGGTCAAAGAAAAAAAGTGGGTAACCAGGTATTGAGAAGTGAATTTACCTTCTCACTAGACAATTTTAAAGAGAAGAGAGAAACCATATAGTATATATTAAATTTAATATTGAACTATGTCGCTAGTATGATTTGAAACAGAAAGGATTTATCAAAGTAGATAAAGCCAACTCTTCTACTACACCAAACTTTTAATTAACTTCTTTAATTGTTTTAAAGGGTGTGCAATGATGGGTACCTTTTATAAATTAAAAAAAAAGAAATATATAAAACAATATAATTGATGAATATAATTACAGCTGATCAACTAATTTTAGCCTATTATGTTTTTATCTGTCTTAGCTGATTAAAGCAGAGGGTTAGAATCTGGCTCTGTGGAAGTCACATGATTTTCCCTACCAAGATATAAAGCATTTTAACTTCATACTTGACCCCTCCATGTATTTTTTTTCTTTTTTTTTTTTGAATTTTCATGTATTCTTCTCTACCTGAAAGAGTGCAACAACTTGTAAAAGGACACACAGCAAATAGTTTATAAGCAGTCAGAGTTCATAGTGTGACACTGTAGGAACGGACAGGCTTGGCACAAAGCCACTGCATGGGGAACACTCAGGGCCTTGTAGCACAGAGGACACAGCTAAAACCCTAGCTAAGGGCAGTCAAAAATATCATCAATATTGCATCAGAAATTCTCTCCACTAACTAAGCTTCAATGCTGAAAAGGACTAAATATGTAATGCTACATCAGCAGCAGTGGGGAAAGAAGTATAAAACCTAAGTGTCCTCAGAAGTTTGTGTCCTGCCTCTCAGCTATAATGCACAGTTTTAATGACAACACTCTCATTAGCTCAGCCTTACTGGACTATTTCAAACATTCATCATCTTATGTGGCTAACAGCATAGTTCATGCAAAATTAGTGGAGGAGGGAATGAGGAGCGTTAAAAAGGTCTTGCTGCTTAAGGGAGTAAAAAAGCAGGTTGTTCTGAGCTCTTCATCTAGTCCTCTACATTTATTAAGGGCAAAGCCATTTATCTTTCTACTCATAAATGGAACAGATACAGTATCTCTTCCCCAGGCACCAGAGCCACTGGGGAAAGCTAGATTAGGCCTAGAGAAGTGATGCAACCTAGTGTGGTATGTTACTTCATAGAGCAATAAGTTAACAACACACGTTGATTCCAAATATGTTTTAATATGGTTTGTTATGCACACAGAGAGAGGGACACTAAAGATAAAAAGATTGCCATTTTCAGTTCTGTTTTGTCTGAGCTGTAAGCACTGTGTCAGGACTTTCAAAAATGGATATTCTATTCACAAGTGGCATGGCTGAAAGTTTGCTTTTGGGGAGGATGAAGGGAGCAAGAAACCAAAGGGCTGGAGAGAAACATTTGATATGTAGAAACATTCTGTTTATTCAAATGTCAATTAGGCCCCAGCTGATTGCCACTTTAGTGGTCCCTATCATTTTTCACATGTAGGATAGCTCTGTCCTGGGTTTCAAGCAGAGAGTATATTGTTCAACTTGGCCTGTGGTTGCTGGAACACACTAATTTGTCCTACTAAATTTTTAATTTCAGGATTGATATGTTGGCTTTGCAACTGACTGTCAGAATAATTCATATACATAGTATTAAAAATAAGTGTGTGATGGTTTTATTAATGTACTCTTAAAGAATAATGAAACCTTCAGATCTCCTCTAATAAATTCTGATGAAGTGAAATGCTTAAGAGTGATGTTCCTTGTACGTGTTTATTCCTCACTTAAGAAAATAAAAAAATCAGCCCAAAGAGGCAAAATCTCCAGAAAGAATCTGGAAATCTCTGTGAATTAATATTCTTATCCCCATATACTGAGTCACTATGCGCGAAATAGTAATTTCAGATTTCTACTTGTGTTTGGAGCTCAGGATAATAAGAATATTTTGCTGTTTGCTTTTTAAATCCTTCATCTCTTACTTTCCTGCTATCCTACTCATTGGCAACATGCATATACTTAGAATGTCTTTCTGAATGTAGCTTGCTAATGTTGAGAACACACAGCCTCTGTGTTTTAGTATTGCTAAGATACTGTAGATGTGACACACTGTTCATAAAAACCACTCATAATTAGTGCACTTAAATTAATATCAAGAAAGAAGAGATATATAGGAAAAGCCTGATTTTATTCTGTATCACACAGACCATTTTTGCAGGGCAGCCATATCCACAAATTTAATATCTGTGTGTTTGTGTGTGTGTAAACACTTTTTTAAAAGGGAAGAAAAGGCTTTTGTGGTAGATATATTGATATACTGAAAAGTTATATTTTACCATCCTTCTGAAAAAGAAGGCATGCTGAGCACTGTGTCATTGCCACACCTCTGTCATATTTTAATCTGCACATTTTAATCTTAATTTTGTAGACATTTCATAACCACAGTACTCTCTAAAGCTAAATTCTCATTCAGATGATTGAATAACCAACCACCCCTTGCCCCCTGTCACAGGCCACCAAAAACCAGAGAGATCAGAGTTTAGTAACGGTCAGTGAGAAAATAGCTTTTTTATTGCTCTTCACAAACAGTTAAGTTTTTTGGTTGCTGGGAGGGAGTATTAGCTATCTTTGTAATCAGCTCTACCTGGGGTCGAAGCCCAGTTCTTTCACTTACTAGCTGTATGAACTTGTATATGTAAACCCCTCAGTTCCTCACTGTAAATGAAGATACTAATACTTACTTTACAGGGTTGTTGTGCAGTGAAAATATAATTTCCTTGCACAAAGTAGATGTTC
The DNA here is from genome assembly GCF_964374135.1 of Grampus griseus. NCBI lineage: Eukaryota > Metazoa > Chordata > Mammalia > Artiodactyla > Delphinidae > Grampus > Grampus griseus. The sequence continues at coordinate 85,041,097 of NC_138999.1, read as the reverse complement.
CTTTTCTGTTTGATATTTTTTGCAGAGCTTTATATTTTCCAAAATTTTTTACAAACATTAACTTGTTTGATCTTCATGACACCCTGATGAGGTAGTTAGGCCAAAAATTATTATTGACAGACTAGGAAACTAAAGCTCACATAGCCAGTCATGAGATCTCTGGCCATAATCTAGGTCACCTCCTCCAAGGAAACTGGTGCACAGTATCAGGTTTTGAAAGAAAAATATCTCCGATCTGAAAAAAACAAACTTTTTTTCCAGTACATATATACTTACACAGAACATCAATGTATATTATTTAGATACATGTTTTCCTCAAAAAGTTCTTAAGTTAAGAAAAGCACAATTTATGTTCCTTGTATAGTGGTCCAACAACTTTAAATGTGAAGTATTATACATAAAATATTTTTTATTATCAAAGTAAATTCCTGGGGGGAAGTTCAAACCAAAGTAGAACAAAATTTCTAAGAACCCTTCTGAAAAAAACTCAAAGCAGTGGATCAGCAATACATGAAGTTAGTGGGGAAATAAACAAAGTACCACCTGAATTTAACTATTTTCTTAACTGTAATATACACTACATTTACTGTGCAATACATAGAGTATAGTATACACTAGTTTCTAGTGTAGCATGGAAAGAGTTGTGAATGCAAAAAAGAATCTCTACTCTCTGAAACCCTTCAAGTCCAAGCCGATTCTGGAGGCTGCCAATGTAGCATAAGTAGCTGACAGCATTAACAGCCTCAATGCCACCTACTTCTGCTCTCTGGATTACTGTTCAGAATTGATGAGTGTCTCTCCCAGGTGTCCAAGGTTATCACTAGCTTTCTGCATTAGAGATTGTCCCTTTCAGGTAGCAGGGACTATGAGGACAAGTAGGAATGCACTATAGTACCCATTCACTGAAAGAGTGTTCTATAGCTCCAAGAGCAGACATCAGCAGAGATGTCTACTGAGAAAGAAGCCATATGACTTTAAACACTGAGGGGAATATAGTAGGAAAACAACATTGTACTAAAGTTGATGGAACTGTGCATGACACTAAAAACGTTCTGCTTTATAGACAGTTTTACTAAACTATAACTCAGTGATTAGAGAAAGAGGCTGATGTAATCTTATCTCTGTCTAACTTCCATTAGGTAACTTCTGTGTCTATGATTCAGAAGAAAGCCTGGCTTCTGACTCTCCTCAGACTTCTACCATTAAAAATTCAAATGGATGAAGACACATACTCTTATAAACACTTTATCTGGACCCACGTGATAATGCTTCCTTCAGTCTACTCTGATCCCAGAGTCATGAAGTGGATGCCAATCTCCCTCGCTATATCACGAGCTCCTGCAGGAACAGGGAAATAACTTCTTTTTTTCCCTGAGCCCAGCACAGTGTTTTTGTATACCATAGACACTTAATAGAGCTTGTAACCAAATTACCGTGAGAAAAATTTTTAAAAGATGGATTTTCCGTGTTGTACTAATTTATTTATTTTTCTTTGACAGCCAATAGTATCTGTTTTCTAGTCTCAAAGAAGAGAAAATATATAAGGCAATTTAAAATTTTGCCTAAGGTTTTATGCGACAGTGAAGGTGGAGGTAGGAAAGAACTGAGAGGCAAACAAAATCTTTGTTGAGATACTTGTACATGTGGGTTTAACAAAGAGGAAGAATCCACCGTTAATTGTATATTGTATGTTTTTAATCTCCACAGTATCCCAAAGAGGTAGGTGCTATTATCCTCATTTTTAAATGAGGAGCAAGAGCAACAGAAAGATTAGACACTTACCCAAGGTCACTCAATTAGTAAACTGTGGTGCCAAGTACCAAACCCATGTGTCTGATTTCAAGATCACTGTTTATTTCAGTAAAACACAAATATATATTTCTGCCTTTTTGTAACCTTTATGTTAAGCTGAGAGCCTAAAACTATCTAGAAAGAGGTCACTATTTACAAGTGATAGTGAAAGTGCCAAAAATATATACATTTACTTTAGAAATAAAATTAGAAACATTACCTTAGATTTGAAATTAGAAGCACTGAGGAAATTAGGAATGGGTGCAGATTAGATGCATTAGCATGTGCCTGTACTTCTAGACATTAGATAAGTCTAGAGGAAAGCTAAAGTTTAGACATTCGTATTATATCAATGGAAACTTGGAAATAAAGTCACTGCATTAATTTCAGCATCCATTCCCCAGGAAAGGAGTCCTAAGGTCCTTAAGGAAGTGTGAACAAGCTCAAGCTTAATGAACACTATCATTTAATGAAGAAAACATTAAGAACCAGTCCCACAAAGCAATTGCCCTAGATTCTAGTATCTTTATTTTGCCAAGTAATTTGAGAATTATGATTAATTTTCATTTTTAACTAAATCTAACATATTTTGAATGTATACATTTAAAAGTTTTGCTAAATTCCTAAGAAAGATTATACTATTTAAGGGTGCCCTTTGTTTGTGGAGGAACACATCTACAATTTTATTATATACTAATGAGTAAAAAAAAAAAAATCCCTTGTGCACATGTGGTTTCATACCCAACTTTGAAGGAATATATCTCCTTGGTATTCCTAAGAATCACAAAATAATTTTTGATTTGTGGGAACTTCCTGAAGCCCAATGTGTGAGATGGGAAGATATTATTGTACCCATTCACAGAAGATGAATGAATGACCCACAACTAATTTGGGAGCTCACCTCTACAATGAATCAATAAAAGATTCTCCCAAATACTGAAGTCTCCAGGATGTGTCCATGCTTGATATGAGTGCTCCCTGTAATAAGAGCAGGTCATGTGTGTGTGTGCATGTGTGTGTGTATGTGTGTGTTTTCTGATTCCAGGTCCTTTCAGTATTTTATTAATCATAAAGTGTTAAAATTATTTTTCTTAAACTATTTTTGTATTTATGATGTCAGAGTTAGCAAAAGCTAGAGGAATTTTCTAGTAGAAAGTGTCATCAGAAGAGAAATAGTCTAATCACCAAGATGGCTTGACAAGCATTATATACAATGCTTGTATCTGCATATGTATTACCACTGTATCCTGGTAGAGGCAGCGAATATAGTGAACTCTGCGACAAACTCAAATGCTGCTTCATTTAGAGTGAAAACTCATTTACCTCAGGTAAATGCTTCTTTACTCACAAGGAAATGCTTATATACTTGTAAGCTATTTTCAGCCTCTGGAAGAGACATAGGTTTAACGCCAAAGAGAGAGGTCTAGCTCGCTTTTAGTTGGCTCTTCCAGGTCCACTATCCATAAAGGGAGTTCAAAAGAGTCTACAGTGCTATTTTTGTTGAGATGAATTCCATACATATCTGTCTTCTCTTTATGTCTACCTGATACCCTTAAAGTTACTAGGTTCCCAGTCAAGGTGGGGGGAAGTGTCCGTGTCTAATGAATTGATTGCCCTCTAGTGGATGGAGTGTAAATAATATTTTTCGTAATATGATGAACCTAAACACTAATCTTGGAATAGTCAAAATGTTTCCTTCATATTTTCAAAGGGCAAACTTGGCATCTACTTTTGTCTTTGTGCTCTTAGAGCACATCTTTTAGTTAATTCACTCTTATACCATACTTCCTGGGTTGCTATCTTTTTTCAGGCTATTAAAAAACAACAGGCATTTTTTACAAGTCTACTATATATAAGAGACTGTGACTAAATCAGTGATGAGTTAAAAGAAGTATAATGCATGGTATCTGGGTTTATAGAGCTCAAATTTAGCAGAGAATATATTTTACTGATATTAAATGCTAAATGCATCCTTTAAATGAGGAAGGCTATTTGGTTTTAGCAGCAAATAATCATCTCACATTCCCCCCACCCGCCATGATGGAACCCTCCTAGATCCTAAGGGAAATTTCCCCATAAATAAGAGTAGAGCATAAATGGGGTTATGAGTTGAGGAAGCCATAGAACTGGAGTCTTTACTAGCTCTGGACTCCAATGATACCTTTTAATTCTAAAGACTTCATTTAATATAAGATTATTGATTCCAATCTCTTGGAATAGTCATGACACTGTAGGTGTCTGTAGGTACAGAGTAAATTAGGACTTTTAATATGGAAAATATTTACTTAATAGTTTTAAATATATTTAGCACTAATTTAATAAAGGTTAGAGTGTATCAGGGTGGAGTTGAATGAGGAACTCCATACATATCAGTTAAATCAGCTAAATATATTGATCAAGTTACCCAAATATTTTCATATGAAAATCCCCCCAACTTCCTCTTCTCTACCATCCACCTATTATCTGAAAAAACCTTCCTTACTTCTAGAGCATGGTATTTATACTGTTGAATCATTATTACATGTTAACCTCTCTCTCTCTCTCTCTCTGATTCAGTAGACTGTGAGGTTTTTTTTTAATTGTCTCCAATGTTTAGTACAGGCACAGAGTAGGCTCATAAGTCAATAAAAGGTCATTGGAAACTTCAGGCACCTGGGGAGATAAGGGTACCTAATAATATCTCTCAAACTATAATATGTAGAATACTATTTCACCTTCCTGGCTGTTTATTTAATTTGTTTGTTACAACTATTAGTGAACACACAAGGGGATCTATTAAAACCTAAATTAAAATTCTACTCTTTATATTACCAACTGAAAGAGGACCGTGTTCTCACTGTTGTTAAACCATGCTAAATAGGAACAAAGCCAAATTAAGTCATGCAGTACATTATCTAATGATTGAGCTGAAGAAAATGATGATCTTTTTATGGAAATTTTAATGCTAAAATTCCCCAGAAAACAGTGTCATATTATTAGTCTGATGAGAAAACTGATCTGAATAATATTAGGAAAATTAAAGGAGTAAAAAGTTGTTTAAAATATAAAAAATAGTAGACATGGGAGTAAAGGGAACACTGCCTAAGTCGTCATATTTGCAACTACAAAGAGTCAAGGGCCTGTACTAATGTTACAACTATTGTATATGAATAAGTTTATGAGAATGCACTAGAAAAGAGAATGTTTAGCTGGGTGCTTCTGATATCTAAATGCACAGGAATATTATAAAACTAAATAATACAAGCAAGAAGGCAGGGGAAAAGGAAGAAAGAAAGAAAAGAAAGCAAGAAAGCAAGAAATTAAGAAAGAAAGAAAGAAAGAAAGAAAGAAAGAAAGAAAGAAAGTAAGTAAGAAAGAAAGAAAGAAAGAAAGAAAGAAGAAAGAAAGAAACAAAGAAAGAAAAAGAAAGAAAGAAAGAAGAAAGGAGGGATATATGTATACATATAGCTGATTCACTTTGCTGTACAGTAGACACTAACACAACATTGCAAAGCAACTATACTCTAATAAAAATTAACAAAAAAAGAATAACAAAACACAAACTTTATAAATATTAGAAAGTAAAATACAGAACTCTACCAACAACAACAAAAAAAAGAAAGCCAGAGAGAGAAAGAAAGAGTGAGAATTAGGGCAATAGAACATTACATTGATGCTCTAAGAAAATGAAGTGTGTGTTTGATCTTTTTTTAGCTCCCAAAATATACTTTTCAGGAAAAAACGTAAACAAACAAAAAAAGAAAAAGAAAATGGAAGAGAAAGAATAAAACTCAACAAAACTCATCTACAAAATCCTATTTTTCTTGTATAAAAATAAGTTGTCTCAAAGGGTTACAAAATATTGAAACATTTGTTCTCTATATTACCCTGTTTGGGAGAATAATATAGGCCATAGGCTGGGCAAGGAGAAGCCCCTTGTACAATAAAAAATCAGGTGTTCCTGTTCAATCACTGATCTTCTATACATCCTCATTAAAAGAAAGAGAGTTGCCTATTTTTTCTTTCCAGTCTCAGCAGGTGCAGAAGCCACACTGATAGTCATAATACTCAGGAAAAAAAAAAAAAGGCCAAGATCCAAAAGCTCCAAATTTCTTCCCACTGGCCTAGGGTTACTGGAGATATCCAGCTTGCACTTTACAACAATGTAGTACTAGGGGAAAAATATAGGAAAATAAATACTTATTACTATCTGAAAATGTGGTTTCAAACTCTAATTTAAGACTAAATGTGAGCGTTGGAACTCTTTTTTTTTTCTTATAATTTCTAGACTAGATTAGAAACTATTGACTTGTCTATCCCCCTAAGTATACTTTTAACTTCAGAAAGGCAGGGACACTGTTCTTGTTTACTGCTGTCTTCCAGAGCCTAGAGTTGTTAGCACAGAGTTCGCAGATAATAAACATTGGTAGAAGTCAGTGTAAAAGTAAATCCAGTTAGCCCCCTGTTCTACTTTTTTCTTGGCCCATCCTTGGTTTGCTCTAAGGTCAGCAGCAAGAAGTAAGGAGAGCATCTTTTCTTATGGGCTCATCTTATTATATCAGCTTCTCATGAGAGAGAAGAAAGAGCGCAATTCAAAGAAATTTAATAGCAACAGCCAAGAGATTGATTCTAAGTTCTATTTAGAATCCTTTATTCCATCCACTGAAAGTCACACCTCCTGGTTGTTGCTTAATTTTGTTCTTGGAGGGCTAAAGGCCCTATGGAAAAGTGGAAGGCCTTGGGTTTTCTAAAGGTTAGAGTGTGTAGCCACCTAGTATAACTCAGACCACATTTAATAAGTAGATTTGTTGAGTAGCCATAACTACTGTGAAGCCTAGTGAGTACATGACAGATGCCCTCCTACTTTAAGTCTAATCAAATCCATTGACCATTTTCTGTAGTTGACCTAATGCTTTACTTTTCATGATGTATAAAACATGCCCAAAATATCAATCTTGGAAAAAAATTGTTTTCTGTGAGGAGTACTCAGGGAAAGGATACCAATGTTCATAGTTAGACAGCAATGGAAGTGTCTCCCATAACATCCCCTCTGATTACTTAGCGCAGGTCCAGAATTACTGTAATCATGATACATTCCCTCTATTTCAGAAATACCTGGGCTAAATACAGGGTGATGTTTTAGCTAAAATAAAATTGTTGGATTCATATGTAGATGATATAATTCTGTAGAAGCCATTATGGATTTCTTATCACATTTACAACAGTGGTTGGAAACAGAGCAGCATGAAATAATAAATGCATTTATTAATATGAATTAATGTGAACATCAGAGTGGTTTTATCTTTTGGTCGGGACCCTAACTTTCTGGCTCCACTGAATGATATTTGTCAAGATATTCTAACTATTAAGAAGTTCTTTCATAGAAAATCAAAAGAATAGTATTTTACCATCAGAAAGACTAATTGTTAAATTTAATATTCAATTTAAATATGGTATACATCAAAGAATTTGGCCATGTTTCCACTCATCTCAATGAGACTTTGATAAGAAATAGAACACATGCTTTAAGTGTAAAGACTTAAGATACTTTATTTGTTTATCATCTGGACTTGTCATCTCACCTCTGACATTATGAGGCCAGTGGTGAAAAAATAGGATGACAAGAGAGCAAATGTAGGATGGGGAAGGATAAAACATGCTGCACACAGAGATTTTCAGGAATTACACTTATGAAGAACTGTAAGAGAGCATGTCAAATGGGTGAGAAGAGAGAGTAACTTTATGTAGCATACTGATATATCTATAAAAAGTATGTTTTTTGACAAATACCATATGATATCACTTGTATTTGGAATCTAAAAAAATGATACAAATAAACTTATCTACAAAACAGAAACAGACTCACAGACATAGGAAACAAACTTACGTTTACCAAACGAGAATAGGGGAAGAGATAAATAAGGAGTTTGGGATTAGCAGATACAAACTACTATATATAAAGTAGATAAACAACAAAGACCTACTGTATAGCACAGGGAACTATACTCAATATCTTGTAATAACCTATAATGGAAGAGAATATGAAAAAGAATATGTATACATATATATATATAACTGAATCAATTTGCTATACACCAGAAATTGACACAACATTGTAAATCAACTATACTTCAATAGAAAAATTTTTGAGTATTTTTTTCTTTCTCTAAGAGCCTCTAAAAATAAAAAAGTGTTTTGTGAATGTGAATAAAAATAATGCCCATAAAATCAACAGCAATGACAGAAACAGCTACTAACTTTTATTGCATGCTTGTCATGTGCCAGGCACTGTGCTAAGAGATTTCCATGACTGATCTTACTGGTAGCATTCAACTGCAAACTGAGAGCTAAAATATGTTGGTTCCCTCAATTTGTTCTCATCATCACCCTCATAGATAGGCATAAAGCTGGTGTACCTCAGGGGTTGTAGTTAACAGAGCCTTTGTGATACAAAGAGAAAATAGAAAAATGTGAGAGTTTTATTAGAAGGGTGAGAATGATCAATCCATCTTATATATCCATCTATCCACTTAATAGCTTTTGCTCACCTATATCTGCTAACTCAGACTAATAAAACACTCTGAATAGAGTTGAGAAGCTAGTGAGTGATCTTAAATATGTGCATATAACAATAAGAAGGGGAAAGAATGAAGGAAATGAGAGCGAGTGCGTGAAGGGAAGCAGGGGAGAGGGGAGAAAGAAAAACTGAGTTTGAACTGAATAAGAAATGTCTTCTGCAGATTTCAAATTTGACCACTATCATTATGGAGTTAAGTGCTTGCTTTTATACCCTCTTTCTTGGACACAGTCAGTGGACACTAGAACATGTCCTTGAACTCATGGTAGTGTCACAGAAACAGGTTCATTTGAAAGCTAATTCATTGTTCTGCCTATGCCTTCAAACTTTAAAAGCAAACCTTCCTGCATGTTACAATCACTGCATTTTTTCATCAGATGCTTACTTCCAGATCAGAAAGGATATTCTATAGCTCTGTCTAAGATCCTTGTAGAGCTTAAATTCGGAAATTTAAAACACCCCGGAACTTTTCACTCTCTTTGTTCAGTGATAAGAATCCCCAGTGGAAATCAGTCCCTGATTTCATTGCATGAACTATAGTGTATACTTGGGTACTATTTAGATGCATGCTATGAAACCTCTCATTTACTTCATATATGTTATTTGCCAGAAAGATAACTTCTTTCAGTTTCACTTTTAAAGAAAAATTATACAAGCCAATGGCACAATGCTCAAATTGGAGTTAAACGCAGCAAATAACTCACACCCGCAAAGCAACAGTGCTTTGCTGATGTTTCATGTATGGCAACAAGCAGCAAAAATGCAACTCCGTCAAGCCTTTGATCTGCACTTTAAAAGCACAGGGTACTTTTATAGACCCAAACTTTAATATCCACGGAAGAAGCAAAACAAAACAAAACAAAAACACCCTCTAGAATTTACCAATTAAGATCTATATGCATCTCTTCCTTTTTAGTTAGGCAGTTTTCTCCTTTCTGATTCTTTTGTGCCATTTTCAGAAATGTGTCTCTCAGCTTTATAAATCTGGAGAGGAAAATCGGCACCTCTGCAAATTAACTAGTGCAAAGCAAAATGAAAGAAATATCTTTTTTCCTGATATTTGACTCTTTGAAAATTCAGCTATTTTTCAGGTTCCCTAAGTCTCAAGCCCTATGAAAGAGACAGGTTTCCCTCTGCCATTCCATACACATCACAGTGGCCAGAAATCATTCCTCAAAGCAGAACAGGCACCTGAAGAGCTGAGACGTAACTGTGGATATCCCCCGGCCTCTGCAGCAGAGACGAAATGTAAGCAGTAACCAAAGTTGTTTAACGATGTATTATTGGGAGGGAGTAAAAACTGTTAATCTTCAAAAACATGCAAAACTGTGTTGTCCTCTCATTAAAATGTGAATGAATCCTGAGCATTAAAGTATTTCAAAAAAAAAAAGAATATGAAAGAGACTATACACTATTGGAGGAAGTGGGGCATAAACTAGAGAGTGTCAAAGGCTTCTGGGAAAAATTGCAGCTCCATGGAAAAGGAAAGAAAAATAACTGATTTTTGTGCTTTTGTAGTTGTATTCACAGCATCAGGCAGAAGTGTTTTAATGTTAAAACAGCCCTTAATACCCCAAGAGTCCATGCTTTTCAGCTTGTAAAACTTAGTAAACATGCAGGTCTAGAAGGATTCAGGTGTTCTTATTCACACAGCTGGCTAATTACAGCAACTGGCTATAAGGGAGAAAGTATCTTGTAATCTTAGGGTATCTCTGAGTGGGGGAAAACCAAAAGGGAGTCTTATTTCTGCTTTACTTATTCTTACAAGGAGGGTAGGACTAAGTAAAGGAAAGAATGCAAGGAGCATGCCCAGAGGAGGGGAAAAAAGTATGAAACACAATTCCCCGATTTCCGTTTTCAGACTGCTGGTTTTTCTTTCATTATTCAGAAAAAGTATGTATTTTTCTCCAAACTTGTGAATATTTATGGTATTTTCCCCTGGTTAGGAAAACCAGCTTTATTATGGAATGTGAGAAGTGTCTACAGAAATTACAAACAAAATGCGGTGCATTCTAAATCCCTTACAGCTAATCTCATTATAAATGTGAATTTTTCTTCAGTGATGGCAGGCAAAAATATATTTAAAACATACTAATTTTAGGGCTTCCCTGGTGGCGCAGTGGTTGAGAGTCCGCCTGCCAATGCAGGGGACACAGTTTCGTGCCCCGGTCTGGGAAGATCCCACATACCGCAGAGCAAATGGGCCCGTGAGCCATGGCCGCTGAGCCTGTGCGTCCAGAGCCTGTGCCCCGCAACGGGAGAGGCCACAACAGTGAGAGGCCTGCGTACCGCAAAAACAAAAACAAAAACATACTAATTTTAAACGTTAATAAAGAAAGGTCTCCCAAAATAGTGAACTCTAAGTGCTTCAGCAGGAGCCTTTGGGGGAGGATTATTGGTAGCAGCCAGTGTGAGATAGAAGAGGTTTAAGTCAGAGCAGGTGAGAGTTAATGTGTTCAGGAGGGGAATCAGCTCAGCAAAAAGTGAACCCCAAATCAAATAGAATGGGCCCTGCATAATTGTCACAATGTTAAGTAATGTAAGCAGAATGAGAGGCCTTTAGAAAGGTCTCATAATCTGAGTGTTTTTCTCTTCCGTGCGATACATATCATAAATGCTACTTGGAGGTGGCATATTATGTTTGCCCCATTTGGCTTGCTGTACCTCCTCTCACTGTTGTGATAACAAAAACTCTTTAATGCGTCTTAGCTGCAGATATCCTCTTGCTTTTGTATCTCAAAAGGAACAGCTAAAAGCCTGCCAGAGACACTGCTTCCCCTGCAGGTTTGTTCTCTTATCATCCATTTTAGCTGATGTATTTGTACACCTTATATTTCTGTACCATAGCTCATTTCATCCAGAAGGGATTTTGAGGGAATGCATGTTGTGTCAAGGGAACCAAGGACAAACTGGGCAAAATGAGACTAATTTCATCATGCAGGGGATGTGGCAGCTGCAGCAAAGAAAGGAGCCACCACTGAACAGTTAGTTATAAAACCCCAAACCACTCCTTTTGGAGACAGTGTTTTCACCTTACATTGAGAATGTACTGATGGTGCCCTCTGCCCTTTAATAGCAGTACTGTGACTTTCTGATATGTTGCTTTGGCCCTGAAGAATCAGGCCACATAAAACTGAAATGCTCTTTACTTAAGCAGCACCTTTCATCCGACAGCCTAAATCCCCCTTACCACCTCTGGTTCATTAACTCTCATAATACCTTCCTGAGGTGACATGTATAAACCCCATGGTTTATAGATGAGGTAACAGAAAAGTAAGAACACAGTTAACTGACTTGCTCAGAATGTTACAATATATCTTTTTTCACAGTGGCGATTGTAGAGCTCTGGGCTCTAAGGATGTATACATAACAATTCCCAAGGAGGTGTCCTGTGAACCTGAAGTGCCACTGAAATGGCATTCATGCAACTACAGTGGGGAGAAAAAACACTGTTCTGTATCAATATTATACAAGTGAAACCTTTGACCACATGCATAAGGTTGACATTATTGCATATTGAACACAGTTTTTCAGGCAGAGTCTGGCATCAATGCAAGAAAGTATATCTAGTATCATCCATCTGATGAGCACAAATGGGCAGAGGAAGAGGCTAAGAGCATGACAGGTCATGACATGGGTGTGAATTAGGACACAAGCCCAGAGGCAACATTTGAAACAGGTAACAAAGATTTAGAAAAGATTCAGAAAAGTAAGAACCATTATCTTAAATCCCAAGACTAGGTGTTTAAGAACCAATGGAAGCAGATCTTAAAAAGAGACAGAAGAAGAGATTAGGTCACAATTAGGTTATATGTCCTCCTGCCCTACCATCTGCATGGTTTAAATAATAATACTGCGTATGTATTGGTTTGAACACTTTTGGTCTCTGATGGCTTCATTGTCATCATCATCATCATCACCACCATCATTATGTTCCTCAACATTAGAGAAGAGAGAATCTTTATGATTCTATTCCCCATGGTCTAGATAATAGGCTATTCAACTGTGTACCAAAGTGAGAAAATTCAGCTCCCTCTTTATGGTAATAGAACAAGAAGAGTACTGCCTCCTACTGATCACTTAGTAGGCATTCCAATTCTCTGGAAAGTGCAGCAACATTCCCTTAGCATCAACTCTCTTTCTTTTCAAGTTTATGTTCTGAACAGCAGAGATATAAGGTCTAAACTTGTGGTTGTGGATAGGTTCTTTGGAGAGAAAATTATCCTACTGGAACCAAAAAAAAAAAAAAAAGAATGGTGAAGCTGCCTTCATCTTTAGCAAAAACATACTCCCTTGTGTGTGTGTTTGTGTGTGTGTGTATGTGTGTATGTGTGTGTTTGTAGGGTGAAAGAGAGAGAACAGAGAGAGAATTAAGCTCATCATTAATATGCCAGAGGTGGAAGTACAGAAATAGCCCCTGAAGATATCATCTCATAGGGGGCACAAGAATGTCTATCATGTTTGTTACCCTGATTTATTTCATTTCACATGTATGAGCTCTCTATCCTCACACCAACATTGACTCTTCATAGGGTGCAAAGTATATGAATATCTAGACGTAAAACCTTTCTCTGGGCCCAGGGCTTTATCTGGCACTGGGATAAATATACAACAGTTTCACCAAATTCCTAAATTTAGTTTTATATTTGATGTGTGAAACTTTTTAGAAGGATGGAGGTTGATGCTCATAGGGGACTGTTGTGTTGTTTGGTTTACATTCACCAAGGAATCATTTGAGAGTGATTTAGAAAAGTTATGTCTCCAGTGCCAGAGTGTTGCCTCTAGTGGCATTTGACATCTTAGTAACATTCTGGAATAGGCCCACATTCAAGCACTGCACCACACAGGAGCAAAGTCTTTATACCTACAATTCTTACCAGAGAGAACAAAACCTTCTCACCAGTCTTATCAATTACACACGTATTTACTACATGACATCTTGATTACTTTTTCCTTCATGCTCTATAGTATATGATTTATTTGAGGGAAAAAGTAAGTGAAATATTTTTCCACCCTTAAATTTAAATTGAAAGATGAATAAACTGGGGTTTAATAAAAAAAGTTATTTTTAACAGTGGACTCTTGATACCCTGATGCTTACTGGATTTATTTCATCACTCTCCCAGGTCTTGCTTGCCTCCAACTTTTCTGTGAAAGCTTCAAGTGATTCTCTGAAAGGGGCAGCAGAGCTGAGTATCAACAAAAGAAAAGCAATGGCAGACATTTTTCACTCATCCTCACCTATTTGGTCCAGTACTGGACGGTGTCCCTGTAATTCTCATCTTTAGAAGATAGTTGCCTACATTTTCCATCACTTTCTCTAAAAGATGACCGATTAACAATGAACTGACTCTTGAATTTAAGAAAAGTGTTATCCTAGTTTTTAATATACTTAAGAATTTGGGTTCAGTGACTAAAGTATTTGAAATGAAAAATTCATAGCCCCTTAGTGATGCAAAGTGGAAAAAAAGGAAATAATTAAACAAAGTCTTATAGAAATCAATTCCATTTTCTATATCCGATTCCTCCCTTTTCTGTATCCTAATCTCCTGTATTCCATTCTTATCATCAGACATTTTCTAATGTCTTTTCTGAAGTGGTTGGACTTCAGCAGATTGGTGCTATCATTTCTTTACCAAAGGAGATTGCTAATGAGTTGCATTTTTTCCAGCTGATTCTCAATGATCCATTTTCATATAATCAGTTGCTAACATGCCAGCAGCAGAGCCTAAAATATCCTGACTGGCCCTGTGCTCAGTGCGACACACTGGCTGCAGTTCATTAAGGAACTGAGATACCTCCAAATGCATCGTGGGACTGCAGAGTCTACAGAACAAAGGAACCCACAGGAGCATGTCTAGCCTCTTGTTACTGAAGAAATTATACAAGGTGATCCCTTTGAGGATTATTTCTTCCTCAATATTCATGTCTAAATCAATACTAGCCCCGAGATGACACTGCTGGTGAGTTAAAAATCTCTGTGAGTTGTCTATAGTAAGCAGTATCCAGGAGGAAGTGCAATGTTGCTCTTTATAAATAATCAGAGCTGTTCCATCCTAAGTAAAACAGCAGGTTGGAATTCACTTTGAACAATTTAAATCTCCAGATTCCATAAGTCACATATATTTAGATTTCTGGACTTGATTCCAAAGTACTAAAATCATTTTTATTTTACTTTATCTATCTAGTTTACTTATTTATTTAGTTTCTTAGTTAGTTATTTGCTGTAAACTGAAGGGACTATTTCTTTATGAAGTTCTCTCTGCCACCAGATCATGCATGCTTTCTGGCAACCACAGTAATGGGATGTCTACTCAAATTCAGGGAGGATTGTTCAGGGGAAGCAGATTTCCTAGGCATTCCAGGTATTGCACTTTAAAGAGGCTGCCATGAAGTACAGCCTGTTCTTCAGCAGCACACTGGGTACTAGGTCTTTAGGCATCCAGATGGGCTATGGATGTTGATAATGTCAAGCTGATTTGAATAAATGTTCCAGGAAAACTTATGAACAAAGCACTCAAGGCCAGATATGCAAACTTAATGAATGCATATTTGCCCACTCCCATCAAGGTTCTCCATAAGGAATAGAAGAGGCAAGATTTCTTTCTTTGTCTGTGTGTGTGTATATGTGTGTTAGTCCATGAAATGATTTCTTAGAAAGTTAACAGATAAAAAAATAAAAATAAGAACAAAATCACAAGTGATGACACTTTAAGGAGAATTTTTGCTTTACCTAAAATGAGAGTCTTGAATCATTTATTGACTCATTCATTCATTCCATAAATATATATGTTATGACAGGCACTGGGTGAGATGCAGGACCTATCGTTGTGAACAAAACTTCTAAGTGCCCTGTCCTCATAAGGCTTAATTTCTAGTTGAGGAAACATAATAAACAAGTAAACAGATAAATACACAAGATGATAACAGATTGTGATAAGTGCTCTGAAGGAAACAAAAGAGCATAATAAGCTAAAGAATAGCAGGACTTTGAGATGGAGCAGTAGGTAACTTGTAAACTGCGATGTGAAGAATGAAAAGGAGCCAGCTTCACAAAAAATGAAGGGAGGAGCATTCCAAGCACATGTAACTGCCCTGAAGCACAAGGAGTTTGTATTTTCAGGGACAATAAAGGAAGCCAGCATGTAGCATGAATCAGTGCTACAGTCCCCATAGCACAGAACTGCATTTCAGACAGTTGTATCAAAGGACAGCATTGGAAGGGTAGAATTTTCCTCCACAAGTTCATGCTCAGACAGGGCCATCTCTCACTCCTCTTATTTTGAATTTCTCATCCATAATTTGACTGGAAACATCTTGAACTAATTTATGGCAGCTTATATTACTTTTTAAGGTGTAATGAAATTTGATGGTTAGCTACCTGCAGTTTCAAATAATGTTTCCTTTCTATTTGCCCTAAATTGACCTCTGTAAATCTTCAAAAAGTCACTTTTTAAAAATTTCTAATGCTCTAAGACATGAGATGTCTGTTCTCGTTTTTTCCTACACAATCTAAACTTTTACTTACCTTAGAAAAATTCATCTTTAATTTTCATTGCATCCATACTGAAGAGTTTTTCTCTTTTTTAGTTTGTTCTTACTGATTATTCCCTCTATCCCTTTAATTATTCTATGGCCAGTAGGGTGACCTCAACGTAGGAATTGGTATAGTGTGCTTGGTGGTATGTGAGGAGTTCAAAAGGACTCAATGCCCTTAAAACACTTTTGCCCATTAGCCCAAAAGTTTTGAATAAAATGTTTGTCTTTGTGACTTCTTTGGATTAAATGATTGAAGACCCTTATTTGCTAGCTAAGAAGGGTAACCATTAACTCTTAGAAAAAGCCCTTTCTGAGGGAACAGGGCACTGGAGAAATTATGGAAAAGGAATTGAACACCTGGAGATGGGAAATCAGAATTAAATTCCTGGATCATCCCTATACTTACTCTGTGAATCTACACAACTTCTGCAGAAGTGTATAGTATATTGATTGAGAGTAGGGAGCTGGATTCATACATATTTGATTATAATCCTGGCTCAACCACTGACTAGTTGGGCAAATCATTTAACTTCTATGATCTTCATCTTCCTTATGTGTAAAATGAGAAAACCAACTGTGCTTAATTCATAAGGCTATTGAGATAATCAAATGAAATAATATAGGTAACATACTTGGTCCAAAGTTAGCCTACAGTGCAGTGTTACTATAAATGTTAACCTTCCTGAATTTTTTTTTCTCCTATCTGTAAAATGGGAGAAAGATTTCCCCAGATCACAAGGATACTGAGATTTATAACCCTGTGTTTGTAATATGAAGAGAACAGTTTAGAAATAGGTACATATAGAAGGAAACAGAAAAGGAAACATATAGAGGCAGGAAGTAATCACTGTAGAGGATACAGTGCTGTACCACCCAGATCTCTTTTGTAATTGAAGAACCTATTCCTCTAGCTTCTGAGAGTGCTGACAGCAGATATTTCTCAGCTTTCAGCTCTCCTCCGAATTGCCTTGGAGGTGGCCAATGTCTACCCCCGCCACTGCCCAGAATGGGGAGGAAAATAAAAGTCTGGCCCTTTTGTCCAATGTGACACAATTTTGAAGAGTTATCTCTAATTTTAAAATAACTGTGGATCAGCTGAGGACTCCCCTGAGATTACATCACAGCCCAGCTTCTCCTTCCCAATTTTACTTTCTTCCATTTTTCTCATGTGGAGATACCAAGAGCACTCTCCTGCATTCTAATCTCTGTCTCAGATTCTTCTTCCTGGGAACTCAGTCATGTGCTCTGACCCATCAAAAACTCCTCCTTTGGCCCTAGAGTTTGCCACTTCACTTTTGGTTTGAGATTGATTGCTACATCAAATTTATTTCCAAATATCTCAATTTGATCATATTTTTAGCTTGTATTCACATAGAATACAATAATTTTTGAAGTAACTTTTTCACTTTAAAATAAAACAGAGATACAAAACACACAGACACATATACACACAAATGTAGCTCAGTGAAATATTAGGAGGCAAACATCTTTGTAACCACAATCTAGGTCAAGAAATAAAATTTTATCAGTCAGAATCCCCTTCGTGTGTCTCATCCTAATCACAATCTTCCTCCACCCCAACTAACTACAAAAGTAAAACAATTCCTCACACTTCTTTGTATTTTTATCACACAAATGTGCATACCTATATGTCATACTTTATTCCTTTTTTTAAAATTTGTATGTCCCCTAGGTCTCTTTTAATCTAAAATTCCTCCTTCATTTTTAAAAATTTTCTCTTACAATTTATCTGTCACAAACTTAGGCCATTTGACCTATAGTTTCCCATAGTCTGGATTTTGCAGAAGGCACTTTCATGGTACTATTTAATAGAGTCCTCTCTCCTTGTTATTTCCTGAAGGTGGCAACTAGATCCAAAGTTTGATAAACACAAGTTTGATTCTTCTGGCAAAATATGGTGGTGTTATATTCTTTCCTCAGGAGAGACATAAGGTCTGGCTATCTGTCTTTTGACATTAGGAGCTCTTAACACTCGATACTTACATTTATTAATTTATTGCATTTGGAATATGATGATATTCTAATTGTATCATTTCTGTTTTAATTATTAGTTGGATTATTTAAATAAAGAGACACCTCTCCACATTCACCAATTAGTTACTCAGTGGTAAAATTTATATAAGAAGGGCAGGATAAATCCTTGAGTCTTTTCCTTTATTTACCAGAAAATGAATTGTTTAACTATTATTTTATTTAGGTTACTGTTTATTTTGTATTAATATCATTATGAAATCAAGAATTTAAATATATTTGATGGGTTTTATATCATTTTAATTATTATTCCTATCGAAGCTCAACTTGTCCCGTATCTGTCCAGTGAGAGCCCTTAAATTTGCTCCTGAGTCCAATTTGACAAGACCAAGTAGTTTCTTTTAATTGATTCCTTGCTATCTGTTATAATCATACATTATAAGCTTATCATGTGTCTCTTCAACCCCAGACCTTTTCTCTGTGGGGAAATGGAATCAGCCATTTCTAGAAAACAGGTTGTTTTATTTTAGTGGAGAATGATATTTCAGTACCAGTGCTAAAGAGTTAGCTATTGTTTCTAGTCATTTCAATAGACAGAAATAGAAAATTATATATACAAAGTATATAAATTACATGTAAAATTATAATCATGCATATTATATATGTTTATATAGAGAGTATGTATATTATATATAAATTATATATTTATAATATATAAAATGTAACAAAATTATATGAGTATGAGTACATTAAACTCATACATATCATATAATTATAATTTTACATATAACTTAAATATCATATATGTATATATATAATTTCCTATCAATAAATATAATTATTCATGAGTTTATATCAATACTTACAATTCAAATGCAGGAGTATGGGGTTTTTACTTATCTTTTACTATACTACAGCTGTATCTCCTTGCTATAGGAAGAACATTGTTTCTCAAATACAGAGAATGATAGAAATCATTTATCACGTAAATGCTCATTTGCTTGATCCAGTAACATATAAAAGTCTCAGAATAGCAATACTAAAACTATCACCCCAAGATTGTTAGTGAAAAAAAATTTATATATGCTTTCTTCCTATGACTCATTCATTTTTTAAAAAATTGTGCTATCTCTATTATGATATAGCATATAACCATTTTGATACATAGTTTTTCTGTTATAATTTCATTTACTCTCAGTTCCATAGATTATTAGTATATATTTATAACTCACCACCAGTCCTCATGTTGCTGTCCCTTTAATCATTTTAGTTGGGTAAGTCTTATTCTTTAGATATCCCAGGAATGGTCTGAGGAAAGATATTCGTTGAGTTCTTGCAGGTTAACAGCATTTTTTTGCCCTTTACACTTTTTTTCAAGCTTTATTGAGATATAATTTATATATAACTGTGTAAATTTAAGGTGTACAATGTGATGATTTGATATACATATATGTTACAAAATGTTTACCACATAAGGTTAGCAACCACATCCTTCACCTCACATAATTACCTTTTTTTGTTGTTATGGTGAGAACATTAAAGCACTACCCTCATAGCAACTTTCAAGTGTACAATACAGTATTGTTAACTATAGTCCCAATGCTTACATCTAATAAATTATTCATCTTATAACTGAAAATTTGTATTCTGTGACCAACATCTCCACATGTCCCCCAACCGTCAGTCCTGGCTACAACCATTCTACTCTCTACTTCTATTACTTGGCCTTTTAATTTATTTTTTTTTATTGGAGTATAATTGCTTTACAATGTTGTGTTAATCTCTACTGTAGAACAAAATGAATCAGCTATATGTATACATATATCCACATATCTCCTCCATCTTGAGCCTCACTTCCATTCCCCCCACCTAACCCACCTCTCTAGGTAATCACAGAGCACCAAACTGAGCTCCCTGTGCTATACAGCATCTTCCCATCTATACATGGTAGTGTATATATGTCAATGCTACTCTCTCAATTCGTCCCTCTTTCCCCTTACCCCTCTGTGTCCACAAGTCTGTTCTCTATGTCTGTGTCTCTTTTCTGGCCCTGCAAATAGGTTCATCAATACCATTTTTCTGGATTCCATATATATACATTAATATACTGTATTTGCTTTTCTCTTTCTGACTTACTTCACTGTGTATGACAGACTCTAGGTTCATACACATCACTACAAATGATCCAATTTCATTCCTTTTTATAGCTGAGTAATATTCCATTGTATATAAGTACCACATCTTCCCTATCCATTCACCTGGCGATGGACATGTAGGTTGCTTCCATGTCCTGGCTATTGTAAATAGTGCTGCAATGAAAATTGTAGTACATGACCCTTTTCAAATTATGGTTTTCTCAGTGTATATGCCCAGTAGTGGGATTGCTGGGTCATATGGTAGTACTATTTTTAGTTTTTTAAGGAATGTCCATACTGTTCTCCATAGTGGCTGAACCAATTTACATTCCCACCAACAGGGCAAGAGGGTTCCCTTTTCTCTACACCCTCTCCAGCATTTATTGTTTGTAGATTTTTTGATGATGGACATTCTGACCTGTGTGAGGTGATACCTCATTGTGGCTTTGATTTGCATTTCTCTAATAATTAGTGATGTTGAGCATCTTTTCATGTGTTTGTTGACTATTTGTATGTCTTCTTGGAGAAATGTCTATTTAGGTCTTCTGCCCATTTTGGGATTGGGTTGTTTGTTTTTCTGATATTGAGCTGTATGAGCTGCTTGTATATTTTGGAGATTAATCCTTTGTCAGTTAGTTCATTTGCAAATATTTTCTCCCATTCTGTGGGTTGTCTTTTCATCTCGTTTATGGTTTCCTTTGCTGTGCAAAAGCTTTGAAGTTTCATTAGGTCCCATTTATTTATTTTTGTTTTTATTTTCATTACTCTAGGACGTGAGTCAGAAAGGATCTTGCTGTGAATTATATCAGAGTGTTCTGCCTATGTTTTCTTCTAAGAGATTTATAGTGTCTGGCCTTAACGTTTTGGTCTTTAATCTGTTTTGAGTTTATTTTTGTGTATTGTGTTAGGAAGTGCTCTAATTTCATTCTTTTACATGTAGCTGTCCAGTTTTCTCAGCACCACTTATTGAAGAGGCTGTCTTTCCTCCATTGTATATTCTTGCCTCCTTTGTTGAATATAAGTTGACCGTAGGTGCGTAAGTTTATCTCTGGGCTTTCTATACTGTTCCATTGATCTATATTTCTGTTTTTGTGCCAGTACCATATTGTCTTGATTACTGTAACTTTGTAGTATAGTCTGAAGTCAGGGAACCTGATTCCTCCAGCTCTGTTTTTCTTCCTCAAGATTGTTTTCACTGTTCTGGGTCTTTTGTGTTTCCATACAAATTATAATTTTTTTTGTTCTAGTTCTGTGAAAAATGCCGTTGGTAATTTTATAGGGATTGCATTGAATCTGTAGATTGTTTTGGGTAGTATAGTCATTTTCACAATGTTGATTCTTCCAATCCAAGAACATGATATATCTCTCCATCTGTTTGTGTCATCTTTGCTTTCTTTAATCAGTGTCTTATAGTTTTCTGCATACAGGTCTTTTGCCTCCTTAGGTAGATTTATTACAAGGTATTTTATTACTTTTGTTGTAATGGTAAATGGGATTGTTTCCTTAATTTTTATTCCTGATCTTTCATTTGTGTTGTATGGGAATGCAAGAGATTTCTGTGTATTAATTTTGTATCCTGCAACTTTACTAAATTCATTGATGAGCTCTCGTAGTTTTCTGGTGGCATCTTTAGGATTTTATATGTATAGTATCATGTCATCTGCAAACAGTGCTTTTGACAAAATTCAACACCCTTTTATGATAAAATCTCTCCAGAAAGTGGGCATAGAGGAAACCTACCTCAACATAATAAAGCCATATATGACAAACCCACAGCAAACATTATTCTTAATGTTGAAAAACTGAAAGCATTTCCTCTAAGGTCAGGAACAAGACATGTGTGCCCACTCTCGCCACTATCATTCAGCATAGTTTTGGAAGCTCTAGCCACAGCAATCAGAGAAGAGAAAGAAATAAAGGAATCTAAGTTGGAAAAGAAGAAGTAAAACTCAGACTTTTTAGATTCAACATGGGAGCAAGATCATATGGTTTTGTCTTTCTCTTTTTGACTTTTTTCAACTAGCATAATGCCTTCAAGATTCATCCATATTGTTGCAAATGGCAGGCTTTCCTTCTTTTCATGGGTGAATAATATTCCATTGTGTATATGTGCCAGATTTTCTTTATCCATTCCTCCATACAATGGACACTTAGGTTGTTTCCATGTCTTCACTATTGTGAATAATGCTGCAGTGAATATGGAATGCAGATATCCTATTGAGATAGTGATTTCATCTCCTTTGAATATATACCCAGATGTGGGATTGCTGGATCATATAGTAGCTCTATTTTTAATATTTTGAGGAACTTCTATACTGTTTTCTATAGTGGTTATACCAATTTATATTCCCAACACCAGTGCACCACAGTTCCCTTTTCCCCATATCCTCACCAGAATTTGTTATCTTTTGTCTTTTTGTTAATAGTCATTCTAGCAGGTGTGAAGTGGTATTTCATTGTGGTTTTGGTTTGCATTTCCCTGATGATTAGTGATGTTAAGTAAATTTTCATGTACCTGTTGGGCATTTGAATGTCCACTTTGGAAAAAAGTTTTTTAAATTCCCCTTCCTTTTTTAAAAATCTGATTTATTATTGCATTATATGAATTCCTTACATTTTGGATATTAGCACTTTATCAGATATATGATTGGCAAGTATGTTCTCTCATTCTGTATGTTGCCTTCTCATTTTGTTACTTATTTCCTTTGCTGTGCATTAGCTTTTTATTTTGATGTAGCTTAGTTTCATCAAAAATAATTTGCTGGGCTTCCCTTGTGGCACAGTGGTTGAGAGTCTGCCTGCCGATGCAGGGGACACGGGTTCGTGCCCCAGTCCAGGAAGATCCCACATGCCGTGGAGTGTCTAGGACTGTAAGCCATGGCCACTGAGCCTGTGCGTCCGGAGCCTGTGCTCCGCAATGGGAAAGGCCACAACAGTGAGAGGCCTGCGTACCACAAAAAGTAAATAAATAAATAAAAATAAATAAATAATTTGTTGATTTGTGCTTTTGTTGCTTGTGCTTTTGATGTCATATCTGAAAAAGTCATTGCCAAGATGAATATCATGGAACTTTCGCCCCATGTTTCTTCTATGAGTATTATGGTTTCAATTATTACATTTAGGTCTTTAATCCATTTGAGTTATTTTTTGCGAGTATAAGATAGGAGTCCAACTTCATTACTTTGCATGTGCTTATCCAGTTTTCCCCACACCATTTATTGAAGAGTCTATTCTCTCCACTTTGAGTATTCTTGGCTCCTCCTTCAAATATTAGTTGACCCTATATACATATGTTTATAAGATATTGAACATAGTTGCCTGTGTTATACAGTATTCCTTGTTGCTTATCTATTTTATATATAGTAGAGTGTATATGTTAATCCCAAACTCCTAGTTTATCTCTCTTCACCATCCCCACTATCCCTTTCAGTAACCATAAGTTTGTTTTCTATGTCTGTGAACTTATTTCTGTTTTGTAAATTAGTTCATTTATATCATTTTTTATATTCCACATATAAGTGATATCATATGATGTTTGTCTTTGTCTGACTTGCTTCACTTAATATGATAATTTCTAGGTCCATCCATGTTACTTCAAATGGCATTAATTATTCTTTTTATGGCTGAATAATATCCCACTATCTATATATCTATATAGATATAGATATAGATATACCACATCTTCTTTATCTATTCCTCTGTTGATGGACATTTAGGTTGCTTCCATGTCTTGGCTATTGCAAATAGTGCTGCCATGAACATTGTGGTGCATGTGTCTTTTTGAATTAGAGTTTTTATCTTTTCCAGGTATATGCCCAGGAATGGGATTGCTGGATCATATGGTAACTCTATTTTTAGATTTTTCAGGAACCTCCATACTGTTCTCCATTGTGGCTGCACTAATTCACATTTCCACCAACACTGTACAAAGAGTCCTTTTTCTCCACACCCTCTGCAGCATTTATAACTTGTAGACATTTTAATGGCCATTCTGAGTGATGTGAGGTGATACCTCATTGTAGTTTTGATTTGCATTTCTCTAATAATCAGTGGTATTGAGCATCTTTTCATGTACCTCTTGGTCCTCTGCATGTCTTCTTTGGAGAAATATCTGTTTAGGTCATCTGCCCATTTTTGGATTGGGTTGTTTGTTTTTTTTAATACTAAGCTGTATGAGCTGTTCATATATTTTGGAAATTAATTCCTTGTTGGTAGCTTAATTTGCAAATATTTTCTCCCAGTCCATAGGTTGTCTTTCATTTTCTTTATGGTTTCATTTTCTGTGAAAAAATACTTTTAAGTTTAATTAGGTTTCACTTGTTTCTTTTGTTTTTATTTCCATTACTCTATGAGACAGATCAAATAAAATATTGCTGTGATTTTTGTCAAAGATTGTTCTGCCTAGGTTTTCCTCTAGGAGTTTTATAGTATCCAGTCTTACATCTAGGCCTTTAATCCATTTTGAGTTTATTTTTGTATATGGTGTTAGAAAATGTTCTAATTTCATTATTTTACATGTAGCTGTCCAGTTTTCCCAGCACCACTTTTTGAAGAGACTGTCTTTTTTCCATCGTATATTCTTGCCTCCTTTGTTGTAGATTAATTGATTGTAAGTGGATGGCTTTATTCCTGGGCTTTCTATCCTGTTCTATTGACCTATAATTCTGTTTTTGTGCCAGTACCATACTGTTTTGATTACTGTAGCTTTGTAGTATAGACTGAAGTCAAAAAGCATGATTCCTCTGGCTCCATTCTTCTTTCTCAAGATTGTTTTGGCTATTCAGGATCTTTTGTGTTTCCATACAAATGTAAACCATATGATCATCTCAATAGATGCAGAAAAAGCTTTTGATAAAATTCAACATCTATTTATAATAAAAATTCTTCAGAAAATGGGCATAGAGGGAACATACCTCTACATAATAAAGACTATGAATGACAAACTCACAGGTAACATCACACTCAACAGTGAAAAGCTGGAGACAAATCCTCTAAGACGAGGAACAAGACAAGAATGCCCACTCTCACCGTTTTTATTCAACATAGTTTTGGAAATACTAGCCACAACAATCATACAAGAAAAAGAAAAAAAAAAAGAACACAACTTGTAAAAAAAGAAGTAAGAGTATAACTGTTTACAGATGACATGAAAATCCTATACATAGAAGATACTAAAGATACTACCAGAAAACTACTAGAGCTCATCAATGAATTCAGTAAAGTTGCTGGGTACAAAATTAATATACAGAAATCTGTTGCATTTCTATACACTAACAACAAAATTTCAGAAAGAGAAATTAAGGATACAATTCCATTTCCATCTCATGAAAAATAATAAAATACTTAGGAATAAACCTACCTAAGGAAGAAAAAGATCTGTATTCTGAAACTATAAGACACTGATGAAAGAAACTGAAGACAACACAAACAGATGGAAAGATATACTGTGTTCTTGGATTTGAAGATTCAATATTGTTAAAATGACAATACTACCCAAAGCAATTTACAGATTCAGTGCAATCCTTATCAAATTACCAATGGCATTTTTCACAGAGCTAGAACAAAAAATCTTTTAATTTGTAATACTTTGAAAACAGGAAGTGTGATACTTCCAGCTTTGTTCTTTCTTAAGATTGCTTTGGCTATTTGGGGTGTC
Source organism: Grampus griseus (assembly GCF_964374135.1). Taxonomy (NCBI): domain Eukaryota; kingdom Metazoa; phylum Chordata; class Mammalia; order Artiodactyla; family Delphinidae; genus Grampus; species Grampus griseus. Next base: position 85,015,428 of record NC_138999.1, on the reverse strand, counting down.
TTGTAGTTCCATATGAATATTTGGATTGCTTTTTCTATGTTTGTGAATGCATAACTCTAAAATCAGCTCTTCTACATGCAGAATCTTGGCTTGCATTTTCTTTTCTTGAGTACCTTACTTATGTCATCCCATTTACTTGTGGTTTAAAACATTGCAAAAAAAATCTGATGGTAATCTAATTTTCCTACTGTTATAAATTGCATGTCCTTTTTTTTTCTGTGGTACATGGGCCTCTCACTTCTGTGGCCTTTCCCGTTGTGGAGCACAGGCTCTGGACGTGCAGGCTCAGTGGCCAAGGCTCACGGGCCCAGCCGCTCTGTGGCATGTGGGATACTCCCGGACCAGGACATGAACCTGTGTCCCCTGCATCAGCAGGCAGACTCTCAACCACTGCACCACCAGGGAAGCCCCGCATGTCCTTTTTTATCTATGTGCCCAGAAAATTTTTGTTTTCTTTAAAACTCAGTAGTTTTACTAGAATATGAAAATAGGTATAATAACCTCTGTTCTCAACACCAAATTCTCAAGTGTACTGTGAGCTTGCAAGGATGCCTTCCACTCTCACTGTTTTGAAGAGTTGAAATGAAAGGTTAAAAAAGAATATAATCATCTCTCTACATGTAGAAAGAGTCTACAAACTGGCAAAATTCCATTTATTCTTACTCTTTTACCTGCTCACCAGCCTATGGACTTTGACTTTTTTTACCATGAACATTCATTTTTTTCCCTTTGTGTGGGAATCCTGATAACTAAATGCAGGTTGTTTTGTCCTAGGGGACAACCACAACATTTAGCATATTCATTAATTTAATTAGGACCTTGTTTACACTTTTGCTGTCAACCGTAATTATTTGTTTATTTGAACTACAATCACCTGACTTCATTAAACATCAGTAGCTGTCAGTAAATGAGGTGTGCTTGACTTTCATAATTAAGTGTACATTTAAGAGGGTTGATTTCTCATAGAACAGGCCATGTTTTCACAAGATGACAATGGAAATCAAGGGCAGGGACCTAGTTAAACTTAGCTTTTGTGATAAGGTTAAAGATAAGGCACTAATTAATGCGAATGCAGTTTTCTGACAATACTCCCCACTCGGTCTTTAGTCTCAAAGATCATTGTTTAGGGCTTCCCTGGTGGCGCAGTGGTTGAGAGTCCGCCTGCCAGTGCAGGGGACACGGGTTCGTGCCCTGGTCTGGGAAGATCCCACATGCCGCAGAGTGGCTAGGCCCGTGAGCCATGGCCACTGAGCCTGCACGTCCGGAGCCTGTGCTCTGCAACAGGAGAGGCCACAACAGTGAGAGGCCCGCATACTGCAAAAAAAAAAGAAAAAAAAAGATCATTGTTTAGCTCCCACCTGTTTTTTCAAAACAGAACATGTTCAAGTGAGCTAATGAAGGCCCCAAAGCAGGTTTCATAGTGATCCTTTCACTCTGATAACTGCATATTTCTCTAATCCAAGCCAGTAAAGCTGATATTAGTCAAAAATTAAAGTTTCTTCTTCATATCAACTCTTACCACTAACAGAAAAATCAAAGTATGGTGAAAGAGTATGAGTTTAGAGTCAGATTTGGAGTTTGAGCTCTGGTTCCATTGCTTATCAGCTGAGTGAACTTGAACAAATTTTTAAAACTTTAGGACTTCCCTGGTGGTCCAATGGTTAAGACTGCATGCTTCCACTGCAGGGTGCAGGGGGCATGGGTTCAATCCCTGGTTGGGGAACTAAGATCTCACATGCCACATGGTGTGGCCAAAAAGAAAAAAACAATTATGTGCTCAGTATTATCATCTGAAAAGTGGGGGATAGTGACATATTTGTTCTTTCTCACATAAAAAAAATGGATAGAGAAAATGTTCTAAACTGTAGGGTGATAGGTAATTTCTTTGTATTATATAATTTTTTTCCCTAGGACCCATTTATTTTGGAGTTTCAAAGTGAACATAAAAATGCTTATTGGGTATGCTTTTTGAAGGTCTTTTAAAGTATCTTCTGTATAAGAATATCAAGCAACTAATATTTGAAAACTTATTTGATGCATGAAATAGAGATGGAAGAGAAGAGAAAATACCTTAGAGATTATACCCATCCCCCAACACAGTGGCAATATTAGTTTAGCTTCATTTTGAATTATACTGTCTCTTGTGACTTTGGGGTTGTTCTGTTGCCTTAGGCTCATCCTTGTTAACACTAACCCTTGCTAATATAAAGAGGACCTGACTGTCAACAAAACTGTTAAGGAAGTCAATTTTTCCGTGGTTATTTTCCTACACCTATGACCTCCAACAGCATCTACTCCTCCTTCTTGGCATACTCTCCTCCCTACCCAGTTGCCTATCTCCTAGCTGGCTTCAGTTGTCACCTGGATGTCAACTCAGTTGATACTTAGTTACTAGGATGTTAGAAAATAACCAGTTTAAAGCATATCTCCTTTCAGTTTTATTTGTGTTTTTTAGAGGCAATTCATGACAGAGACGGGCTAAAGGGATAAAATATAATGGTGAAATGACTGGTAGTAGATTGTATTAGGTAGACAATTATGTAGTTTGCTCATAGGATTTTCCTTTTCAGATACAAAAAGTACAGAAACTCGAATTGGATCTGTCTAGGACAAGAGGGCTATACAAGAAACAAGCAAAACTTATGAAATCCCCATATTGACTTATTTTATTGTGATTTGATTCTTTCTCATAACATAGATCATAGGACAAAATTGAATTAAATGCAGACACTAACTCATTAAGTCCTTATTAATATTGGTTTTACTCAAAATGTCAATGTAGAATGAAGCAACAGTGGTAAAAGACTACTAAAAGAGTGAGTGGATCTTGTAGTGTTCCAAAATGGATAACAATGTGCATCAGAGAAAAAGGAATCCCACTGGTGGTAAACAGCTAGCCACCTGAATATCATTTAGTACATGTTCAGATCTAATGCCACCACAATCCATTTAGTTATTTGAACTCATAAATGATAACTCAGAAAAAAATTCAGTCCTGACCAAAGTAAGCAACATTGGACCCTGCCTTACACATTTGTTCCTAGCTCTTGGTGTGATACAGAGCTGCCATTGCATTGATGATAACCCTAGGACCAGTTTCATTGACTCTCACAAGACAGACCATTTTATTCCTGACAGTGAGAAGCTTCAAAAAACAGAAATAGTGCCAGTCTCTTTATGCATATAAGGTGAGGGAGTCAGTGAGTATACAGGTACCTAAGTAATTATATTAGTCGTGTTTACTGCCACAGGCCCTGCTTTACTCTAACAAGGTAGGTGGTTCACTGCAATTATTTAGTCACTAAAACAATCTCCCTCTATACATTTTTGTACAAGAAGAAACAATTATTTTCCTGGTAGTATTTGGTAACACACAAACTATCAACCAGGAACAAATAAAATTTAGGTAGGTGGTACCATCTTTGCCCGTTATATTCCAATCAAACAAATTTTCTCTCAAATACCCTATTTTGAGTGTTAGAAAAGGAATCTAATAGCTATTCCAAAACCCAGGAAAAGAAAATGGATTATCTTTCTAAAACTTAGGGAATGCCATTCAAGCTGCTTACTGTGTTTACTGGTGCTTATGAACTGTCTCTCTCTCTCTCTCTCTCTCTCCCCACACATACACACAAATCACACACACACACATGCACACACACACACACACACACACATGCTAAATTGGAGAACTACAGGCTAGGCAACTAAGCCATCCTAACTCCTTTTCTTTCAAAACTCTTAATAACCACAGAATATAATATGCAGTTCTTGCATGCCTAACAATGCCACTTAATGCAATTTAAATTGATAAGGGAAGAATTTATAAGAGAAAACTATAATAGAACAACTAAGTGTTATGATGATTAATTTTATGTATCAACTTGACTGGGCTAAGGGAGGCCTAGATAGCTGGTAAAACATTATTTCTGGGTGTGTCTGTGAGGGTGTTTCTAGAAGAGGTTAGTATTTGAATTAGTAGTGAATAAAGAATATCCACCTTTACCAGTATAGGCAAGCACTATCCAATCTGTTGAGGTCCAGAAGACAACACAAAGGTGGAGGAAGTGCAAATTCTCTCTCTTCTTGAGCTGGGATGTCCATCTTCTACCCTTGGACATTGGAGCTCCTGGTTCTTGGGCAGCTTCTTAGTTCTCAGGCCTTTGGGCTCAGACTGAGTTATACCACTGGCTTTCCTGGTTCTCCAGCTTGCAGATAGCATATCATGGCTTATCTCAGCTCCATAATAACAAATCTCCTCTTATTTGTCTTTTCCTGAAATGTCAACCTTGAGATGAAGGAAAAAGATACCATTCATCCATTTCAGAAGAGATGAAGGAAAAAGATGCCACTCATCCATTCTCCTGACAGGACTGATAGAGGTTCCTACTTCTTCCTGAATCATAGATCACCATCTCCCTTAGAGTTACTATCACCAAATTGATCTCTGCACATGACTTCCAAGGATAAAAACTGCAGATCTCAATCTCCCTTATATCCATGGGTGGCCACGTGACCAAGTTTGGGCTAAGGACAAATAATGAGAGATGATGTGTGAAATTTCTGAGATATATACTTAAAGTTACAAAACACACCCCTTCTTTCTCCTTTCTTTTATTCTATTACTTGGAATATGTTCAAAATGGTGATATTTCGTGAACCATGCATATGGGAAACATCTTAGCTTTGGCAGAGCAAAAAGAATGATTTTGGATCCATGGATGCCCTAACACCAAAATCATAAAAAATAGTAGTTGATTTCATAATATTTTCATTAGAAGCTATTGAATCACACAGACAAAATATTGGTAAATATATAGACCATTAGAACAACAATAATAATAAACTTTATCAAAAGTAGAGAACATAAACTATCTTCAGTTATACAAGGAAGATTTACAAATTTGACTGGATACCAGGTCACAAAGTCCTTAACAGAATTCAAATAATAGGTAACATGAACACCACAGTCTCTGACCATGATGTAAATAAATGAGAAAATAACTTTTAAAGATTTTTTTAAATTACCAAATGCATTGATAATAAATCACAGTTTAAAGAAAAAATTCCAGTGGAAATGATGGAATGTTTATAACTGAATATTACTGAAAGTACTATGTAGAGAAACTTTTTAAAGGAAAATTTTAAAATACAGAGAAAAATATAACAAATTCCTTCATTATTAAAAATGTTAACGTTTAGTCATTTTGTTCCACTTTTTTTTTTATTTAAAAGCAAAGATCACATAGGTAAAATTGGAGTTTTCCTTTTCTTCCTCACCAATCTTATACTCCTTCCTTCCTTCCTGGAATCATCTTCTCTCATGAATGTAGCAAATATCCTACAGTGTTAGTCAGGGTTCTCCAGAGAAACAGAACCAATAAGATATCTCTATCTCTATTTCTATCTCTAACTTGCTATCTCTATATAGAGAGATTGGTTGGATGATTATTTGAAGGAATTGGCTTATGTAGTTTTGGATGAGGGCAAGTCCCAAGATCTGCAGGGTGAGTAGGCAAGCTGGAGACCCAGAAGAGCTGATGGTTTAGTTCCAGAAGAAGGCCAGCAGGCTGAAGATCCAGGGAGATCCAGTGTTTTAAGTTGAGGCTGAAGGCAGGAAAAAAGTCAATGTCCATCAGACAGAAAAAGGGTCAGCCTTTTTGTTCTAGTCCTTCTTCAACTGAATGGATGAGTCCAATCTACATCAAGGATGGTAATCTGCTTTACTCAGTCTACCAATTTAAACGTTAAGTTGGTAGAAAACACCCTCATCGAAAACACCCTGACAGAAATACTCAGAAAAATATTTGAACAGATATGTGGGTACCCCATGGCCCTGTCAAGATGATATAAGAAATTAACCATCACACCTACCAATTGTATTTTTGCTCTTATTTGATGTATGTGTCCAATGTGGCTTTGTATATTTCTTTTAACTTTACAAACGTTATCACAGTCTACATAAAATATTGCAACTTGCTTTTCACTCATAATTACATTTTGATTACTATTCTTATTGATACATTAAGATCAAGTTCTTTCATTCTAAGTGTGTCAGGTAATTTACTAATAAAATAAACCTTTATTTATTTATCTATTCTCCAAGTTGTACAATGTGTGTCCTTCTACAAGTATCCTGGTACAAAGATACAAGAGTTTATCTAAGATACATACCTATAAGCAGACTATCTGGTTTGTAGGATATGCTTAGTTTCAACTTCATTTGATAATGCCAAATCATGATCCAAAATGATTGCATAAATTTGCACTCCCACTAGAGTGTGTATGAGAGTCCTTCTTTTCCTATATTACAAGCAATACTTGGTCTTAACAGACTTTTTATTTTTGCTAATATGGCCGATAATATCTAATTAGTTTTTAATATCAATTTTCATGAATACCCATGCAGTAGATATTTGTCTTTTTCTCTATTTTTAGTATCTAAACTCACTTCAAATTTGGAGGAAAGCAAGATAAGTCAAAAGCAGGATCTGCCTTCTACTACAGGATCTCACAGTGGGGGGTTGTAGCATATGTCCCCCTTTCCAGTTCTGTGACAGCTAAGACATAAGGACTTTATTTAGGCCAGTCAGCTGGATATTCTCACAACTTTTCACAAATGCGACATTGAATTAGAGAGTATGAAGGTATTCCTTCATACTAGGTGGTGATATTAGAAGTGAGGGCAGCAAGTATTTTTTTTCCATTAGCAGTGACCTACGAAGTGATATTAGAAGTAGTGATATTAGATAGTGATAGTGATATTAGAAGTGAGGGCAGCAAGTATTTTTTTTCCATTAGCAGTGACCTACGAAGACTGTATCTGTGATGAGGTTCTGGCTGTGGGGATATTCCCTTTGTTTCTGTCTGTGTTCTGATCCTTAATATTCCAGGCATTGATTCTGTGAGCCAATATGATAATTTTTGACTGATTTTTTTCTGCTTAAACTACTCAGAGCTTTTAATCTATTGTTTAAAATCAAAAACTCTATTCTGTTCTATTAATCAATGTGTCTATTTTTACTCCAATACCATACCAAAATAGAAAAATAGATCAATGAAACAGAATACAGCACTCAGAAATATACTCCCATAAATATCATCAACAAATCTTTGACAAAGAACAAATTAGATACAATGGAACAAAGATAGTCTTTTCAAAAAACAGTGCTGGAACAATTGGACATCCACATGCAAAAAAGTGAATCTAGACACAGACTTTTCAAACTTCACAAAAATTAACTCAAAATGGATCAAGATTTAAATGTAAAATGTAAGACTATAAAAACTCCTAGAAGATAACATAAGAGAAAACCAAGATGATCTTGGGTGTGGTTATGCCTTTTTAGGTACAACCTTAAATGCACAATCTATGAAGGAAATACTTGATAAGCTGGACTTCATTACAATTAAAAATTTCTTCTCTGTGAAAGACAGTGTCAAGAGAATAAGAAGACAAGCCACACAAAGGGATAAACTATTTGCAAAAGACACATCTAGTAAAAGATCATTATTCAAATATACAAAGAACTCTTAAAATTCAACAATAAGAAAACAAACAATCCTATTAAAATGTGGGCCAAAAACCTTAACAGATACCTCACCAAAGAAGGTATACAGATGGCAAATATGCATATGAAAAGATGCTCTGCATAATACATCATCAGGGAAATGGTAATTAAAAGAACAATGAGATACTAATACACATGTATTAGAATGGCCAAAATCTGGATCACTGACAACACCAAATGCTGGCGAGGATGCAGAGTGACAGAAACTCTCACGCATTGCTAGTGGGAATATGAACTGTTTCAGTCACATTGGAAAAATATCTGGCAACTCCTCAAATAAAAACAGATATGTCAAAAACCCCAAAAATTCCACTGTTAGTTGTATATCCAAGAGAACTGAAAATATATATTCATACTAACATTTGTACAAAAATATTCATAGCAGCATTAATCATAATAGTCAGAAAGTGGAACAAGCCCAAATAGCTATCAATTGATGAACAGATAAACAAAATGTAGTATATCCATACAATAAAATATTATTCAGCCATAAAAAATGAAGTACTGATACATGCTATAAATTGAAAGAACCTTGAAAACATTACGCAAACCGAAAGAAGCCAGACAAAAAAGGCTGCATATGAATGATTCAATTCATGTGAAATTTCCAATATTGGTTCATCTATCGAGAAAAAAAGTAAATTAGTGGTTGCCTGGAAGGGCAGAGAGGATGGAATGGGGAGTAAGTGCTAATGAATATGGGGTTTCCTTTTGGAATGATTAAAATATTGTGTAATTAGTAAGGATGGTTGTGAAACTGTGAATATACTAAAAATCACTAAATTGTACATTTTCAGAGGGTAAATTTTATGGTACATGAATTATAAAATATTATAAAATTATAAACGTGCTCTACTATAATTTTTCTAGTACTTTTAACCCCACTTCTTCCAAAAAAAATTAAGTCTTTGATTTATGGCTCTGATTCATTGTCTCTTGTATCGTGTGAGGGATGCCCTCATTTTCTATTTTTCCCATATGGAAAGTCAATTTCCCCTGTCTCATTTATAGAACATCCCCTTCTTTTCCAATGTTTTCAGTCCCCACTGATGTTTATATCAATTGTCAAACAAATCCTGTTTGAGCTCTCTACTGTGTTTAATTGATATTTTGATATCATACAGTCTTTAATTAGCATATCTTGACATCTAGTGGATAAACACACCTTACATTTTTCATTATTATTCTTTAAAATAATTTTGGAGTTTGTTGAGATCTAAAAATCAATCTCATTAACATTTTGACTGAAATTTTATTTGAATTATATATTAATTTGGGGAAAAATCACATCTTACACTGTGTTTTCTCATTTCTTAACATGGTACCTATTACCTACCAGGAGAATGATGGTTACGGAATAGAAAGTATACTTCATAAATTCTCACAATGTATAGCTAATATAACAACAAAAAATAAAGATATAGGAAAGACATGTGGGAATAAATGTGAAGCATGCTAATTACTTTATCCTTCATATTAGAAAGTAAATCCATTGGTAAAATTGAAATATATACTTTAACATTATTTCTCTATCTTAATGATTTCCTTATACTCATATTTTAATGATTAATAATTTCTGCACTGAAGAAAGTTAAATTCAACAATTCTTTCCATTTTATGTATTGATTATTTCTATTTTTGATCAAATGAATTTAACTTAATATTTTTGTTTCAAAACATCATATATGGTAGGAGCTCATTCATATCAAACTCTGTACATCTATCTATCTTTATTTCATTTTGATTTGTGTAAAGAGGTATATTGAATAATGTTCATCACACATTAACTGTTTCTGATGATAGGATCTATATTTATTTGTTTATAATATCTGTTGAATTATATGGTATTCCTTGGATTTTTTATAATAAGCATTGTTTTAATGAAAAACGATGTCAAATGTGGCACCACTAAAAGTGGTGAAAATCACATCATGGGTTTTAAATATTTGAAGAAAAATATTGCAATACATATGACTGAAACAGTGTTGATATCCTTAAAAAATGCAGATGATTAGAAAAAGACAATGTAGCCAATAGAAAAATCAGAAGAAGAGGAGGAAATGTAAATAATCCATATGAAAAATTCTCCATGACTCTGGTTTTTGGAGAAATATTAAGTTTAAAATATTGGATATTATTTTCATCATTCAGATGGTTAAAAATTTTTAAAACTATAATATCTAGTGTTAATAAGTATTGGAAAAAGTTTCATACATCATTAGTATTATTTTTGAATTGCTACAATTGTTTTGTTAAATAATCTGACAATATTTTTTTAATTTAAAATACACAAAAAGAGCATTGCAAGTCATACTAAATTTACAAACCAAACTAAACAAGAGGGTAATTTATTGGAAAGGTATTGGGAATGCACAGATATATAGGAAGCCTTGTGAATTAGATTTGAAAATAAGAACCAAGATAGTTCCTACATTACTTGTAAGCAAGAATCTCAACATAACCTATGCAGTGACAGATCAGGGCACCACCTTCTGAGAAGAATATCAGTTGTTAAGGATTTATGGTCCCACAAGAATGTATCCTATTTGCTGAACTTAAGTACATGTCCATCCCTTGAGTGTACAAGGGCAATGAGAGAAAGAAGGTAATAACATTTGTTGAACAGTTACTAAACACCAGGAACTCTTTTAAGCTCTTTAAGCCAACATCTCATTTGATCTTCTAAATAACATTTTAATGATTTATCTCTATTTTGTTAATGAAGTTAAAATTTCTATGATCACAAAGCTGGTAAGTAGTGGAGCTGAGATATAAATATATTCTGATACCTTAGTCTTTGATATTCCTTGAATATTTGTAGTAGAAATGTAGGTATCATTTGGTGAAAATTACCTGGTATAAATTACCATCCAACAAAAAACACAAAATTTAGGAAATAAAACCATGTCCCACCTCCCTGCAATGTACTCTGATTCTGATAAAATGAGAAAAATAGTAAAAATAATGTTCAAATAATAAATGTCCAAAACAGACCAAGCAATTACACTTTGGAGAATATTCATGTAGTAGATAAATTCTAAGATGAGTATCAATGACTTTCACCTTGTATAATCTCTTTCTGTTGATTATAGAACCTGTGGATATGATGAGACTTCACTCCTGTGATTATGTTCCATGTGTGGCAAAAGAGTCCAGATGTATTCTACTCAATAATCTGTAATGACCTATATGAGAAAATAATCTAAAAAAGAGTGGATATATGTATATGTATAACTGAATTGCTTTGCTGTACAGCAGAAACTAACACAACATTGTAAATCAACTATACTCCAATAAAAATTAATTCATAACAAGAGTCCAGATGTGATTAAATTTACTGTTGAGCTGATTTTGAGTAAGTCAAATGGTGGGAATGTAAATTGATACAAGGTACTATGGAGAACAGTATGGAGGTTCCTTAAAAAACTAAAAATAGAACTACCATGTGACCCAGCAATCCCACTACTGGGCATATACCCAAAGAAAACCATAATTCGAAAAGATACATGCACCCCAATGTTCACTGCAGCATTTTTTACAATAGCCAGGATATGGAAGCAACCTAAATGTCCATCAACAGAGGAATGAATAAAGAAGATGTGGTACATAGGTACCACGGAATATTAACCATAAAAGAGAACTAAATTGAGTCATTTGTAGAGACGTGGATGGACCTAGAGAGTGTCATGCAGAACGAAGTAAGTCAGAAAGAGAAAAACAAATATTGTATATTTATGCATTTATGTTGAATCTGAAAAATTGGTATAGACGATCATATTTACAAAGCAGAAATAGAGATGCAGATGTAGAGAGCAAATGTATGGATACCTAAGGGCAAAGGGAGGGTGGGATGAATTGGGAGATTGGGACTGACATATAAACATTATTGATACTATGTATAAAATAGATAACTAATATAGATAACTGCAGCACAGGGAACTCTACTCAATGCTCTGTGGTGACCTAAATAGGAAGGAAATCCGAAAAAGGGGGATAGATATATACGTATAGCTGTTTCACTCTGCTGTACAATAGACACTAACACAACATTGTAAAGCAACTACACTCCAATAAATTTTTTTAAGAAAGAAATATTCTGGATGGGCTATTTAAATATGGGTCAGAAACACAGGGAGTCAGTGATTCAAAGCATGAAAAGGAATCAATATTCTGACATTGAGGATGATGGGAGCCATGTGGTAAGTGATATGAATGGCCTTTAGGAGACGAGAGAGACCCCCTGCTTCAGCAAGAAAATAGGAATCTAAGTCCTACCACCTCAAGAAACTGGATTATCCCAACAACATAAATGAGCTTGGAAATGGATGTGTGCCATAGTCAAGCCTCCAGACAAGAACACAGCCAGCAACACATTGATTTCAGTTTTGAAATATCTTGTGCAGACAACCAAGCAACAACATGCTGGACTTATTACCTACAATGCTGTGAACTAATAAATGGGCCTTGTTTTAACCTGCTAAGCTTGTGATAAATATGTTATGCAGCTATTGAAATCTAATATATTTTATTACAGAAATAAAAGTACCAGTACTATGGGCGTATGTTCAGTTATATTTATTGTACTAGAAAAACTTGAAATTAACCTGAGTGTGCCTCAGTAAAGAAGTCACTGAGAATGTTGTGATAGATCACGACATTATAAAGTCTGTCAGTGTTAAATTAACCAGGGTAATATGTGTTGACATGGAAACATGTCTATTGTATATTGAGTGAGAAAACTTAGGTGTAGAACTATGTATATAATGTGTATGATCCTATTTTATTTTTAAGAATCATATATATCTATAAATATAGACATATATAAAAATTTAGTAGACAATAGCTACTAAATGTCTCAGAAGGGTAGGACCACATTGCTTTTATAATGATGGAATAGGAGCAGATTATTACATCTTTTATACATCTCTGAATTTTTTGACAAGTAAAAATGTGTGTTACCCCTGTCATGAAAAACTAATTAAAATGTTTAAAATATCACACATTTTGAGAAAATGAACTACACCTATAACTCAAGAGGCTAGAAAATTTAAAATATAGGAGGAATAAATCAGAAATTAATAGGAAATAAAATTAATACAAGCTGGTATTAAAATTCATACATTTTAGATTTGTGAAGTAGAAAACTAAAACCTTGTATAAGACCACCCTTGTATATATACTATAGTAACAGCTTAGAGCTTATCCATCTTAATTTTTTTGCATACACACACTCATAAGTACATGACTCAAGCTATTTGGGAAAATGATCAATTATTTGACTCATATTTGATGCTAATTTCTAGTTTTCTTAAATTAGGTCAGATCATGTGTTCTTTACAATTTTCTACTGTTTGTAATTTATTGGAAATTTTTTTTGTTTTGTGCTTGTTTGTTTTGCCTAAGGCTATCACTCATTCATTATGAACATTCCCCTGTTGATTGTATTTTGCCTTAAATTCTATTATGTTTAAAAAGCATTATAACCTGTGAATTATTTTTCCTTTTTCCTGATACAGCATGGACCATTCTTTGAATCTTTGTTTTCTAAGGCATATTTTTGTAATTGAATATCTTAGAAAGATCCATAATTTGAATTTGTTTTATTAAATTTGATGTTCAGTCTTTGAATGGACCAGCTCAACCCATGTACATTTTTTTTTACAATTTCTATTTTAGAGCTTTACTTTTATGATCTTGTTTTATACATTTTGACTTTATCTTTCCCTGAGACTTTCTTTGTTTTCTATTTTTTTTATATATTAACTGTGGGGTTTCTTCATTGTTTGTTAAATATCTCATTTGTGATCTGGCAGTATACATTCTTTTTTGAAATATGAACATGTATTTCCTAATTATCTAATTATTTAGAATTAAAGGCTGTTTAATGTGTCGATATGAAAATTGGGGATATTTGCATACAATCATTTTACTTGTTCTCTAAAAATTCTTTTTTTGTTAGTATAATTTAGAAATTTGAGCAATATAATGATTATTAAATTATTATTTATATTTTTAAAATATTTCAACCAAGAAATTTTTTTGGCATTTTCTTTGTTTTGTTGCAATGCTTAATATGGTTCAATACACAATTGTATGTTTAGTAGATTTCATTGCTTACTACCATGATTTCCCCTTTATTTAAATCTTCTTTTTAATTTATATGGACAGTAGTAATAAGCCTTGCAGTATTTTTTCATATAATTGTACCTTTTTTAACAGCTTTTTTGAAATATAATTCACATACCATGCAATACACAAATTTATAGTGCTTTTCTAAGCCTTTGATTATCTGAAAATATTCTTGTAAATTTTTAAAGTAAACTTTTTATTTTGCGATTATTGTTGATTCTCATTTTGTAAGAAATAATACAGAGAGATCCTGTGTGCCTTTTAAGTACTTTCAACCAATGGTAACACTTTACACAATTATAGTATAATGGCATGACCAGCATACTGACATTGATACAATCCACCAGTCTTATGTAGATTTCCCCACTTTTACTTGTACTCAGTGTACGTGTTTGTGGAGGGGGTTAAATGTTTAGTGCAACTTAGTTGTATAACATGTGTAAAGAAGTGTACTTGCACCAGAGTCAAGTTCCAGGAGAGTTAATTAACCACAAAGATCCTTCGTGTTGCCTTTTTATAATCACATGAATCTCTTTCCTGCATCTCTATGCCTTCTTCCCTAATCCCTGGAAACCACTAATCTCTTCACCATTTCTAAAACATTGTCTTTTCAAAAATATTATACAAATGGAATCTTATGGTGTATAATAACCTTGTTGAATTGGACTCTTTTTTCATTCAGAATAATCCTTGGATATTCATCCAAGTTGTTGCCTATATCAATAGCTCATTACTTGTTACTGCTGAATAGTATTCCATGATATGTACATACCATATTTGTTTAACCGTTCACTTGTCAAAACATCTGGATTGTCTCCAGTTTTTTTTTTTCTTATTATGGATAAAGCTGTTGTAACATTTGTGTACAGATTTTTGTGTGAACAAAGGTTTTATTTATCTGGAATAAATGTACAAGAGTGCAATTTTTGGGTAGTATGGTAATTGCATGTTTAGTATTATAAGAAAATGCTGAACTGTATTCTAGAGTGGTTATACCATTTTACTTTCCCATCAGCAATGTATGAGTGTTCCAGTTTCTCTGCATCCTGGCCCGCATTCAGTGTTTCCATTATTTTTTATTTTACCCATTCTGATAGGCATGTGTTGATATTATATTGTTGTATTAATTTTCATTTCCCTAATGAGTAATATGATAGTTAATTCTGTGTCAACTTGGCCAACATAACCAGATATTTGTTCAAATATAATTCTGGTTGTCTTTGTAAGGGTTTTTTTGGGGGAGGGGAGAGGTGAAATCAACATTTAAATCAGTGAACTTTGAGTAAAGTAGATTTCCCTTCATAATATGGATAGAAGTTATCTAATCAGTTTAAGACCTTAATAGAACAAAGACAGACCGTTCCCCAGCAGAAAGGAATTCTGCCATCAGATGTATTTCAAACTTGAACTGAAATATTGGCTTTTTCCTAGGTCTTCAGACTGCTGCCTCACTCTCCCAGTTTTAGACATGCCAGTCTCCAAAATTGCATAAGCCAATTCCTTAAAATAAATCTCTCTTTATACTTGTCCACACCATATTGGTTCTTTTTCTCTGGAAAATCTTAACTATACAGGTAATAATGTTCAGCATCTTTTCATGTGCTCATTCACCATCTGTATATCCACTTTGGTGAAATATCTGTTTATGATTTTTGTTTATTTTCTAATTGGACTTTTTTTTTACTGTTGAGTTTTGAGAGTTCTTTATATATTATAGATAGTAGTCCTTGGTCAGATATATGGTATGCACATATTTTCTCCCAGTCTGTAGCTTGTATTTTCAGCCTCTTCACAGGTGTTTTACAGATCAAAAGTTGTTAATTTTGATGATATCCAATATGTCAATTCCTTCTAAGGATTATGCTTTTGGTGTCATGTCTAAGACTTCTTTCCCCAACTCTAGATTCAAAGATTATTTCCAATGTTTTGTTTCTAAATGTTTTATAGTTTTATATTTTGCATTAATATCTGTTACTTATTTGAGTAATTTTTGTATTACGTAGGAGATTTAAGTTAACTTTTTTTTCTGTCTGTGGACTTCCAATTGCTCTAAGACTATTTGTTGAAAAGGCTATATTTTCTCCATTGAATTGCTTTTACAGCTTTGTCAAAAGTCCATTGAACATATTTATGTGGGTCAATTTCTAGATTCTCTATTCTGTTCCTTTTATCTATGTGTCTATCCCTATGCAAATAACAACACTGTCTTGATTTCAGTAGCTATATAGTAGGCCCTAATATCAGGTAGATGGATTCCTCCCATTTTATTATCTGTATATACCAATTCTATATTGTGTGCTTTTTATATGAATTGCAAATAAGCTTGTTCTATCTACAAAAAAAAACCCACTTTGCTATGATTTTGATAGAATTGCATTAAATGTATAGATCAAATTAAACAATTGCCATCTTTATTATGGTGAGTCATCCAACATGCAAATATGCTATGTCTCTCCATTTATTTAATCTTTTTAAAATTCTTTCATCAGCATTTTATAATTTTCAGCATACAGATCCTGTACATGGTTTGTTAATTTTACACTTAACAATTTCATTTATCTTTGTGGTAATTGCAAATAGTATTGCAAGGTTTGATTTTGGTTTCCACTATTTAATTGATATATAAAATTATAAATTACTATTTTTTGTATGTGTATGTTGATCTTGTATCCTACAACCCTGCTGGAATCACTTATTAATTCTAGTAGGTTTAGGTGCATTCCTTGGTTTTTTGATGTAAACATCATGTCACCTTCAATTAAGACAGTTCTATTTCTTCTTTTCCAACCTATATGCTTATTATTTCTTTTTCATGGCATATTGCTATGGCTAGACTTTCAGTACTATATTGAATATCTGTGGTAACAGAGGATGTCCTTGCTTTGTTCCACATCTTAGGGAAAAACATCCTGTCTTTCACTACTAATTGTGTTAACTGTAGGGATATTTTTGTTTTGTTTTTTTGTTTGGTTGATTGGTTGGGTTTTGGGCTTTTGAAATTTTTTGTAGATAATCTTTACCAAATTAAGGAAGCTCCAACTTATTCATAGTTTGCAGAAAGATTTTATCATAAGTGCATATTGGGCTTTCTTTTTTGGTGAATTATCTGTGTAAACTTCTAATTTACCAGCTGTATTTCCTTTTTGGTGAATTATCTGTGTTAATTCATAAAAGCATATGTTTTCTCTTTTTTAAACTCTTGATATGGAGTATTAATTGAGTTTTGAATGTTGAACCAGACTTTCATACCTGCAATAATCTCACTTTGTCATGATGTATAATTCTGTATGTTTCTTTTTGTACATTGGCAAATTAAATGTAATACTTTGTTGAGGGATATTGCTCTACAGATTTCCTTTTTCAATACTGTCTGTCCGGTTTTGATAGCCATGGAATAATGACCTCATAAAATGAATTAGGAAGTATTTCTGCCTCTTTTATTTTCTGGAATAGATAGTGTAAAATCGGAGTTAAGTTTTTTCTAAATCTTTGCAGAATTCACCAGTGAAACTATCTGTGCCCAGGGATTTATTTTAGAGGAAGCTTTATAATTATGAATTCAATTTATATAATAGTTATAGGATTATTCAGATTAGCTTGAGGTTTGGCACTTTGTGGTTTTCATGCAACTGGTTCATTTATTTAAGTTGTTGAATTTATGAGTATAAAGTTTTTCATATTAGTACTTCATTATTTGTTTAGTGGCTTCAGGATCCTTAATGATATCCTGTGTTTCATTCTTGATATTGGTAATTAGTGTCCTTTCTTTTTATGTTTTTATCAATCTTGCTAGAGGCTCATCAAATTTATTTACTTATTTTTTTTAAGAACCAGTTATTTGTTTCCTTGATCTTTTTCTATTATTTTTCTGTTTTTATTTTTTTTAATTTATGTTATCTTCATAATTTCCTTCCTTTGCTTGCTTTGGATTTATTTTGCTATCCTTTTTCCTGTTTGTTGATGTAGAGTCTTAGACTATTTATTGGAAACATTTCCTATTTTATAATGTAAGCATTTAGTGGTATAAATTTCCTTGTCAGAACTGCTTTAGAAACATCCCACATATATTGGTATGTTGAGTTTTCATTATTATTCAGTTCTATGTATTATTTTTATTTCATTGAAACTTCCTCTTTTACTAATAGATTAATTAGAAGTGTTTTTTTTTTTTTTTTTTTTTTTTTTCCGGTACGCAGGCCTCTCACTGTTGTGGCCTCTCCCATTGCGGAGCACAGGCTCCAGACGCACAGGCCCAGCGGCCATGGCTCACGGGCCCAGCCGCTCCGCGGCATGTGGGATCTTCCCGGACCGGGGCACGAACCCGTGTCCCCTGCATCGGCAGGCGGACTCTCAACCACTGCGCCACCAGGGAAGCCCAGAAGTGTGTTTTTAATTTCCAAATATTTGTAGATGTTCTTGTCATTGTTCTAATGCAATTGCACTCTGGCCACAGAACACACTGCATGCTTTCAATTATTTTCAATTTGCTGGGTTTCTTTTCTATGGTTTATGTTATGGAGCGTCTTCATGAATGTTTTGTGGGCAACTGAAAAAAATTGTGCATTCTCCTGTTGTTGGGTGTAGTGTTATATATATATATATCACAAAGATTTTGTTAATTTTGTTGTTCCATTACTTCTACTCTATTTTTTGTTTGTTGTTCTATCACTTGCTGTGAGTGGGTTGTCCCCAGGTACAGTTCCAAATTAGTCTTTTTCTCATTTCAGCTCTATCAGGCTTTGCTTCATGTATTTTGTTTAATGTATTCTTGTTGTTTGGTGGGTACACAATTATGCTATGTTATGTTTTCATGAGCTTTTGTCATTATGTAATGTTCCTCTTTGTCAGTAATAATTTTCTTTGCTCTAATATCTACTTTATCTGATATTAATATACTCTTTTTTTTTTTTTTTTTTTTTTGCGGTACACGGGCCTCTCACTGTTGTGGCCTCTCCCGTTGCGGAGCACAGGCTCTGGACACGCAGGCCCAGCAGCCATGGCTCACAGGCCCAGCCACTCCATGGCATGTGGGATCCTCCTGGACCGGGGCACGAATCCGTGTCCCCTGCATCAGCAGGCGGACTCTCTACCACTGCGCCACCAGGGAAGCCCCTACTCTATACTTTTTAAATTTAATATTTGTATCATGGTATTTATTTTTAATCTTTTTACTTTAAAATTATTTATGTTTTTGTACATGAAGTGACTTTCATGTAAAATATTATGTTTTGCTTTTTTTTGACTTATCCACTCTACTAATTTCTGTCTTTTAGCTGGTACTTTTAAATCAATTAGATGCAATGTAGTTATTGATATATTAGGGCTCAAGGCTATCAGTTTATTGCTTGATTTTTATTTTACTTATTTCTTTTACCTGGAGTTTTCTTTTCTTGGTTTCCTGTGAGTTATATGAACATTTTTGAAGATTCCATTTGATTTATTTATAGCGTTTTTAAAGTACATTGTTTTACGTGGTTTTCCAAATTGTTCCCTAGTTATTACAATATACTCATATAACTCATCACAATCTACCAATATTGACATTTTATTACTCTGAGTGAAATATGGAAACATTATTTCTGTTAATGTACTTTGACACTCCCAAACTTTTTTTTTTTTTTTTTTGCGGTATGTGGGCCTCTCACTGTTGTGGCCTCTCCCATTGCGGAGCACAGGCTCCGGACGCACAGACTTAGCAGCCATGGCCCACGGGCCCAGCCGCTCCGCGGCATGTGGGATCTTCCCGGACTGGGACATGAACCCGCGTCCCCTGCATCGGCAGGCGGACTCTCAACCACTGCGCCACCAGGGAAGCCCTGACACTCTCAAACTTTTAAATTAATTTATCTTAAATATTTTCTCCAAATTTATGCTGAGCACCATATCAGATGATGTTATAATTTCTGTTGCATTTCAGTTATTAAATATGATTTAAGAATATCATGAGAAAAATAGTTTACTACATTTACCCCTACTTTCACCCAATCAAATTTCTTTTTTCTCTCCTATAGTTCCAGGCCATCTACTGTTACCAGGCCCTTTCTGTTTAGATCATTTCATTTAGCCATTTTTAAAGATAGGTTTGCTGCCAATCAATTCTTAGTTTTCCTTCACTGAGAATGACTTTATTTCAAGTACTTCTTTCCTTAACGATATTTTTACTGGATATAGAATTCATGGTTGATAGTTCTTTTCCTCCTGTGCCTGAAAAAGAGTGCCCCACCTCTTTCTGTCCTCCATTGTTTCCAATGAAAATCCACTGCCATTTAAATTAGTATTTCCTTTAAGTAATATGTTATTTCTCTCTGGTTATGTTTAAGGTTTTTTATTTGTCTTTAGTCTTCAAACGTTCATATATGATGTGTGTTTGCATGGAGTTCTTTGAATTTATCCTTTTGGGGTTCACTCAGCTTCTTGAATTTGTAGTTTTCTATCTTTTGCCAAATTTAGTATCTTTTCTGATGTTGTTTCTTCAAATATTTTTTTCAGACATGGTTTATATCTTTTCTCCTTTAGGGACTCGAATGATATTGTTAGCTTTTTGTCATTGACCCACAGAACCTTAAGACTCTGTTTATTGTTTTTTTTGTTTTCAGTCTACTTTCTCTCTATTGTTCAGATTGGGTGAATTCAATTGATCTGTATTTAGTTCACTGTTTCTATCTTATGGCATCTCCACTCAATTATTGAGACCAATTTTTGAGGGTTATTTAAAATTTTTGATTATTGTATTTTCAGTTCTAAAATTTCCTTTTGGTTCTTTTATAATAACTTTTATTTTCATTCTGAGATTTAATTTTTTCACTTTTTCAAGAGTTTTTAATTGTTTATTGAAGCATTTTTGTGATAGCTGCTTAAAAATCCTTGTCAGATAATTACAATATCTGATTCATCTGGGCATTGGAATTTCCATATGGAATATTTTGTTTAATGACAATGAATACAGTGAGTTAGGAATGAAAGGAAGTAAAGAAATCAATAGGATTATTCTTGAAATTCTTGACATAGTTAAAGGGCTGTGAGATGTAGCACAGTCCTTGAATATACATAGTGGGGTCCTATTTACTTTCCTACTCCTACAATAGTAGCAATAGACACATCTTAGATTTTACAGAGTAGTTTATCTCTTCTATAGGAAAGCAAATTGAGAGGAAAGGAAACACAATGAGAGGTGAACAGGCTTCATAGACAGAGGTGGTGAAGAGCAAGAGATGATAGAAATTACCCAGAGCTTTTTTTCTTCATGTGATAGCAAATGTTCTTGTAACTGGGTTTGCTTTATTTGTATGAGTTGATGAAAACTTCTTATTTTCCTTTTTGAATACTCACTTATCCATTCATTGTCCAAGTGAGTTCAGCTTTATTAGAACAGGTGGACTAAAAAAGTAATGACATATCCTCACAGGTGCCAATTAAAGGTACAGTTTTGAAATATATTGTTGTATATCCTTTTCCATTACTAGGGTCAGTGTTCTCATTATTTATAGAAATTACAATCATCTATTTAAAAATAAAATACTTTTATTTATTTGTTTTTGCTTTAGTCTATCCTTAACCTAAATAAAGATCCAAGCATATCTTAACTTATTTGTTGAACTTTCTTTATTCCATTGCCAATCATTCAGGTTATGCAAAATAGCCTAGGATGGACATTGTGGATTTTTTTTCTTTTTTTTTCATGATTGTAACTGTCAAACTTATAATATGCTATTTATTTTTAGTGAAATTACAAGCTGGAAATGGCATGTTGATTCAACACAGTGGGAACTCACTCTATGTCTGTGAAGATACTTTGATTTATTGCTCTCTTAGTCAAGTTGGAAAGCATAACCTCAGTTATGCTGTATGGCCAAAGTTTAAGTTCTTCATGAGAAAGATTGATCTAACATTTAAAATTAAATATAAATTTAAGTGAATTCTAAGAAGGTAATGTATGTCCATCATTAAAAATTGGTTTTCTTAAAAAAAAAATTGGTTTTCTTGATACTTCCAAAGGAGATACTGGAATGTATGTTTTTGCTTATCGTATTCATACTTAAGCAAAAGAAAAAAAATCATGCAATAGAAAAGCAAAGACTCATTTGCCAACTTGACAATATATATTGAATGTCTATAGAGTTCAAACCAATATAATAGGTACTAGGAAATATTATACATTCACTAATTTATTCAGCAAACATTTATTAAGTATCTGCTATATGCAAGATTTTATGCTAGTCTCTATAACAAATACAGAGTTGTACAAGATATATTTCTGCCCCTTGAACAGTGCAAAATCTGGTAATATTATGTGTACAATACAAGTCTGTATCTTAATTATGTAAGCATGCTACTAATATTTCTGGGGCTCCATACAAGAATACAAAATGGCTGCCCACAAACCGCATGTCTCAATATTTAAATGACTAATAAAATGTTAAATAAAATGTTTTATTCATTTTCTTTGAAAAGTATACTTTCAAATGACCTGGAAGTCCAGGTATGAATTTAAAATTTTTGAACTCCTCAGAATTCTGCACCAGAACATAGTAGTGTAAGAAGAGCTATTGTTCAGAGATCTGACCTCTGGCCCACCACTCTTTCCTTATCATACATAGTTTTGTCCCACTCAAAAGAAACCTTGTGTTCATGTTTAGGAATTCCCAAGCCCTCACGTACAGTGCGTTCACAATCTCTGTAAGCAGTTGCTCCTTGAATACCCTTTCACATAGTGGTGCATACAATGGGAGAACAGATCTAAGATAGAAGTTTGGGCAGGACTGGAAGAAGAGTCAGGGCAGTTGGGAAGAGAATTTTGGGATCCTAAATAACAAAGTATCATCTAATAAGAGGTTGTAGGGAACCTTCCCTGGCCCCATAGGCTCTTCACTCTGTGGCAGTGGAGCAACTGAATGAGTGCTAGAGTGAGGCCCTCCAAAGCACAGGGCCCACAGCTGGGTTTAAGGGCAATATAGCAGTCATGAAGAAATACAGATTGTATGGCTGGATATAATATAGTTCATCTATATGATTCAATTATTGAAAAGAAAGGTGATTTCTACATGTATTGACATAGAAAAAATAATGTCATATGGTTAAAGAAAATAATGCAGATAATATAATTGCATTTTTGTCAAAACAAAATTTGAACCATTACAATTCACATTTGTGCATATTTGGATGAGAACAGAGGAGAAATGCTGAGGAAATATTAACATGGCTTATCTGAGAAAGGGTGGAATTAGAGAGAATATTTTATTTTGTTTTTCAGCTTTATTTATACTTAATATACAAAAATTGAACATATTTAATGCCCATATTTTGATGTGTTTGGACATACACTCATGATAGCATCACCACAATCAAGGTGATAAACATTTGCCTTGTGCTAAGCGTTCTTATCACAAAAACAAGAAGCAAGGGAGAAGATTTTCTTTATACATCTCTATATGTTCCTTATATATTTATAAAAGTGAGAATATATTAGTTTTGTAAGAAAAAACTCATTATATTTTTTTGTAATGCCAAGAAATATATACTGATTACCTACTATGTGCATTGTACTATTAGGTGCTGAAGAGAGTCTCATCTCATTTTTTGCTCACCACAGTCATCCAACTGAGAAAACTATTGTTCCAAGAGATAAAATTTCTTGCCCCAAATCACACAAGTAGTAAATGAAGAGACATTTCAACTTAAGGTCTTCTGAATCAAAGTCACTAGTCTTTTTTCAATATACACCACAATTTATTTCAAAATTAAAGAAGGGGCTTCCCTGGTGGCACAGTGGTTAAGAGTCCGCCTGCCAATGCAGGGGACACGGGTTCGTGCCCCGGTCTGGGAAGAGTCCACATGCAGCAGAACGGCTAAGCCCGTGAGCCATGGCTACTGAGCCTGCGTGTCCGGAGCCTGTGCTCCGCAACGGGAGAGATCACAGTGGTGAGAGGCCCGCGTACCACCAAAAAAAAAAAAAAACAGAAGAATAGCGATGTAGAAGTATTTCATACACATGTTTTGGATCTATTTTTCCCTAGTTCTGAACAACTTTCAAGGATACCCTATGTCTTTCAGATCATTTACATATAATTCAGTGATTTATGCCCCTTAATTATACCACAATTTGGACACTACACTGTTGTAGCTTTTTTGCTTGTTTATTTTTATTGTCAGGCTTGTCTGGCAAGATGATATGACCACATGGGCATCCAAAGTTTACCTCTTAATTTGGGGTATGATGTTGTTGCTGTGCAACAGGGAAGTCCAGGGAATCCTAGGGTACTTAGGTAATAGCTAGATGAAAGTCCCTGACTGAGATGCTAGAAGAACCATTTACTCAATAATGTTCTTGTGAACTGTACTCTGGTGTGAACTAGTAGTAGCGATATTTTACTGCTACTCACATATCCCCTGGAAACCTGAGAGAGTAAGAAGAGAAAAAACAGTTCTTTATGATTTAATAAGGTATTCCCACATATATCTCATTTTGTTCTCACAACTACCCTGCAAGATAAGTGTTGTTAGCTCCATTTTATAGCAGAGTAAACTGAGGCTCAGAGAGGTTAAGTAACTTTCCATAGAAGATACTGATATTAGTCAGGGTTCTCTGAAGAAACACAACCAAAAAGATGTGTATACACACACACACACACACACACACACACACACACACACATTTGGAGACACAGTGAAGAGTCACAGTTTGAGTCCAAAGACAGTCTGCTGGCAGAATTCCTTCTTGCTTGGGAGAGGTATTTGTTCTATTAAAATCTTCAACAGATTAGATGAGGCCCATCTGCATTATGGAGGGTAATCTACTATACTAAAAATCCTTGATCAAATATTGATCTCATCCAAAAAACACCTTCACAGAAATGCCCAGAATATTTAGCCAAATATCTGGCTACTATAGCCCAGCCAAGTTGACACATATAATTAACCACGACAACACCACAATTAAATTTTCATTTTAGAGTTGTTCTCATAAAATTGAAAGTTCTAGTTATTTTATTATTTTAATGATATTATTGTTTGTTCAAATTTCAGAAAGTATATAAATCATTACTAAAGAGCACTTCTATTGATAATGTTTCCATGTATTATATATAGATGATGAAGCAGGGACTAGAGATATTGAGAAAAGTAAAAATATTCAGCTAATTAACTTCCTTAAGTTCCTATGCTTATAGCAAGGTGAGAAAAGAAACTGGTTGTTTTTTAGTTCCTAATTTCACCCTTTCTTTAGAAAGCCATGGAAATTGCATTTAAGTATTAATTGAATTGAAAACAAAATTGTTTACTAAGTTCCACTTAAACACAATCTAAAGAAATACAGTAATAGACAAGGTTAACTTCTTCATTTAACTTAAAGTGTTCTCTTGAAGATTTGAACAATAATTTACCAGACACAGAAGCTTGAAAAATGCTTATTGTTATCAGGTTTCTTCCTTTAATATGGAGAGCAATAAGGTAATTGTTAGTCATTTGGATAACTCAAAAATTACCTGTGCTGCTTTTCTTACATTTTACTGAGAAGGGATTACAATGTACTTCATTTGGTAATATTACAATCTGATGGGGGTATATAAGTGCTTAGTATTCAGCCATAGAGTGAATTTATATTTTGGTCAAATCTGTTTTGAAAATTAAAACTAAAATCATGTCTATATAGCAAGGCTGAATCAAGTAGGGAAGACTTGTTTTAGATATCTTTAGTAACAATAGATGTGACCCGTACTGCAATACAGTATCATTGTACAGATATATCTTGAAATGAGGAAATAATGTGAAGGTGGATCCATTTATTTGGACTCACTATAATTAACCAAATCAATCATTTCATAATCTGAGCAGTTGTACACTTGTCAGCAGCTGATCAAGGCAACCATATAGAGGATTCTGTATTGTCCAGGGTCTAAAGTTATACTTAGGTAGTATAAATTGAAGAAAAAAGTGATTTTCATTTTCTGATTAAGTATGTGATATTGTATTAATTTTCTGCTGCCTCTAGAAACCTCACTAAAATGGCAAAAGTATGATTTTAAGAGGATATATCCACAATCATAAAAGTAATGAGAAAGGTGATGACAGTAGTAAATAAGACATGCCTACACATTTGAGAAGGTTATAAAGTGGAACACAGGAGTGGTAATGACTTAAGAGATAGGGCAAATCTAGAATCTAATGGCTTTCAGAGGGAAGTACTAACCAGATCCCCAAAAACTGGGCAACAGAATTCCAGAAAGTCTCAAAAATTGGAGCCATCAGTTACTTCAGAAACCAGGGTGAGACAGAGGATTAAACAGGAAGAGAGCTTGAAAATCTACTTATGGAGCCATTAAACTTTCAGGCCTCCTTCCTCACTCTTGTATTAACAGAATCGCAAAGGCTCTGAAATCAGGGACACCAGATCAGAAGAGAGGAGTGTAGTGCTATACTGAAACATAAAATTCAGTGAAAGTCAGCATATTGAGTAGCGAAATGCCAAGTCTCTGTTTGCCTCCCAAAATATGACAGCAAGGATGACAGTTTCAAAAGTAGAAAATTAAAGATTCTACTCTGAAGAAACTGAACCTTTGAAAGATTTATATTTAGAGGTCTCTGATGAAATGGTCAGGTTTGTACTGTTGAAATAGGGTGAGGCCTACCTATACAGAAGTCCTGCCCAAGCACACAGAGCTTTTAATTAGGTTTTGGTGCATCAGCGTTAACTATAAATGGACATCCAAGGTTCATAGTATATTTGAACAAAGGTCTCATCTTTAAAGATCAAGACTCAAAAAAGAGAAAAATTCGAGAAGACAGAAAATTCATTAATTTCACCCCATTACAAAAGCACAAAGGACTATTATATCTTTAGAGAACTAGGAGAAAATTATATAAAATCTTTAAAACATAAAAATTTAATCTACAAATATTAAGAGAAAATCTTATAGTATTCAGTGTTGCAGAAGATGTGGCTCAACAAGTATGCCACATAAATTGCTGGTGAGATTGTAAAATGGACTGGTCACTTTGGAAAATTATTTAATATTATTTTATAAATTGAATACTCATATGCCATATTAGCTAGAATTTTCACTCCTTGTTGTAGACTTAAAAGAAACTCTTACGTATGTTTAGGACATGTACAAGATTGTTCACAGCACAAGATTGTTTATAATTTCAAAACTCTGGAAATAATGCAAATACTCATCAACAGGAGTATGGGTAAATAAATTATGGTTTATTCACACAATGGAATATTATATAGTATTCAAAAGAAAGAAATAGAACTATATGCACCAATATGGATAAATATTACCAGTTTAATATCAAGCTTAAAGAGATTACATAATAATACTATATGCTTTTTTTAAAGTTAAAAGCAATGAAAACTACATAATAATATTTTACTATATACTTTGTGTGTGTGTGTGTGTGTGTGTGTGTGTGTGTGTATGTTTGCTTTGAAGGGCTATTTTGAGGACTAAGTTAATACAAGTAAAATGCTTAGAATAGAACTTGGTAATATATGAGAATTTTATTTTTAATATTTTTACAACTTTGGGAATATTTAAATAAAAAAACTAAGCTAAAAAAAGGTAATTATTAACACTGGATATATATATATATATATATATATATATATATGATATTGTGTAACAAGGGAAATGAAATCATTAGCTATCACTTGTCTCAGTGTGAAAAGTATTTGCATAGTTATAATTACATAAATATTTTGAATATTATTTAGCCCCAAATTTTGATATATCTACATTAGAAAGATGAGGGAAGAAGTGTGTGTGATATAGGGAAGTGGTATGAGAAAGTTAATGGCACATTGTTCGTGGTACAAATTTAATATATACTGTTTAACATTAATAAATCAATTAACAGCAATGTAAACATTATTTGGTAAATGGATGCATATGCCAAAAACATCTCACAGCATTGAAACTCATTGCCTCAAGATATTGAGAAACAGGAATGGGAGAGGTGGGGCAGAAGATTTATTTTTCATTATAAGACTTATTGCTCATATAACCATGTAATTTATCATCAAAAAAGATATTGCAGAAAATAAAATGAAGTACTTTCACAATTAGACTAGGACAAGGGTTATAAAACAGGATTGCCCCAGGCAAACTGAGATGTATGGTGAACCAACTATTTGACTCTCAAAACTTGGTACATATATTAGTTTGATACAAATAAAAAAATAGAAGTAGTCACTTCCAAGTTAATTGAATATGTTGGTGTGTTTTGTTTTGTTTTCGCAGTTATCCGATTTGGCTATCTAAAGGATCAGCTTATTTGTTTAATGGCTGAACATTCAGGTTCACTTTTGGGTAAATGCAGATGATATCTAAAAAAGAGGATATATAGGTTGATATTTTAAAAAAATTGATTCATCTGCACAAAATTAAATTGGTTACTGAAACTACTGAAGAAAATGGTAAAGTTCTAGAGTGTCACAGTAAGATGACAGAATAGGAAATCCCTTACACTGTTTTTCCACAGATACACTGATTAAATAATATATGGTCAAAAATGCCCTTATGAGAGTTCAAGATTCAAGAAATAGCAGTATTCCATGTGAGAACAAAGCCAAGAACAGTTGAATTGAGACTGGTAAGTCAATCAATTTCACTTTACCTTTATCAGCCCCTCCCCAAAGCTGGCACAGCTCAGCACTAGGTGAAAATATACTGACTAGTGAATTCTGCCTGAGAGAGTGGGCAGAAAGGAAGCAGAAGAGTAGAGAGTGTATCCAACATTCCAGATTCTTAAAGGCCACACAAAGGACTGGTTTCTGTCTTGCCTCATTCAGAATACTGATGGAGCAAGCAGATTTAGAGGCCTGGAGGCCATTAAGAACAAGGAAAAGTGTGAGTGGCTTGCTGCTGGTCCAGAGGACAGATAGTACATCAGACAGAGGCCAATGCAGCTTTACAGCCTCTCCCTTGTGGGGATGGAGAAAAGTGAAAAATGCATCCGGTATTCTGGATTCTCAGGGAGCTGCCTGAATGAATAGAGTGCACTTGGGACTCAACATACTCTAGAAATCTGGTGGCTGTTGAGAACGTAAGTGAGCTGAGTGGCCTGTGGTAGCTCTAAGTGATCAGCAGATAATAGAGAGAAAAATAGGGAGCAGAGATTATAAGCTCCAGGAAAAGAAATTGGGAAGCCTTTCTATTAAGAAATTTTATGTACAGACCTAAAGAAGTCTCATCCTTCCAAAAAGGTTTTCAGAGGCCCCAAGAAAATGTAGCTGGGCTGATTGGTGAGTGCCTTTCCCTATACAAGCCAGTCTGTACAAACTGGGAGAGGGAGCTAATTTTTCAAATGTGCATATCCTAACAAAAATTATGAGAAAAACAAAGAAACAGAGAAACATATCTCAAAGGAACAAAATAAATATACAGAAATTGACACTAAAGAAATGGAAGTACATGAATTACCTGACAAATAATACAAAATAAGTGTCATAAAGATGCTCAACTAACTCAAGAAAACAATGAATGAACAACATAGGAATATCTCAAAGAGATGATAGAAAATATTTTTTTTAAAATAACCAAACAGAAAAAACAGTAACTGAGTTGAAAAATTCACTAGAATATTCAACAGCAGACCTGATCAAGCATAAGAAATAAAAAGTGAAGCCAAAACAAGAAACATTGAAAAATCAAGGTAACATGACACCACCAAAGGAACACAATAATTTTATAGTATGTGTTCCCAAAGAAATGGAGATCTGAGATTTTCCTGATAAAGAATTCAAAATAGTTGTTTTAAAGAAGCTCAGTGAGCTACAATACAGAAAAACAATTCAATAAAATCAGGAAAGAATACAGGAACAAAATCAGAAGTTTAACAGATAGAAATCACAAATAAGAACTCATAGAAAAAAGGGTAGATTGATGGTTGCCAAGGGCTGGAGCATGGGGGAAATAAGATGTTGGTCAAAGGGTAAAAACTTTCAGTTAGAAAATGGATTAAATTCTGTGAATCTAAAGTACAGCATGGTGACTACAGTTAACAATACTGTATTATATACTTGAAAGTGGCTAAGAGAGTGAATCTTAAGTGTTCTGTTAACTGAAAAAAAATGCACAATGTGAGAGTTGCAAGTTAAGCTTTATTTGGTGCAAAATGAGGACTATAGCCTGGGAGGCAGCATTTCAGATAGCTCTGAGAAACTGCTCTGAAGAGGTAGGGGGGAAGGTCAGTATGTATGTGATTTTGGTGAAGAGGGGGCCCATGCAATCAAGCACACAGTTTTTTGCAGAAGGTTGCTGCCATTCTCATGAAGTTTATTGCTAGTCACGAGTAGCAGATTTCACCATGATTAACTTTAGTGCTTTTCGAGATATGAGGAAATGCAAGAATTGGGCTCATAACATCTTCTCTTGAAAATATCTATCTGAAAGCCTGTTCTTCCAGAGCACAAAATGCCTCATTCCTAATCTCCACCCTGAACTCCTTTCATGGTGTGTTGAAGGTCAGTGGCTGCAGCGACTCATGACTTACTCCTTGTAGAGGTAGATGGCAAGTGCCAATTTTTAGTTGGCAGGGCCCCTTCATGGTCATAAATTAGACCATGGCTTGGGAGGCATTTCATGACCATTTCATCCTAAGGTGTTAGGAATGGTCATTCCCAGGTCTGGTGAAGATTTTGTTGATAGGCTACTCAATGTGCTTTTAGTGGAATAAGCCTTATTAACAGTAGCCAAAAGTCTCTGGACCATCTGTCTTACTAGTGTGTTATGGTCCAGGAAAAAATTCCCTCTTGTTGCATCGTACCATGTCTAGAGTTACACTATTACAATCATTGATCTCATATAGAACTACATATTTTGGTTGGAGCCTCAGTCACACATTTGTTAATGCAAGAAACAATTTTGTAAAACAGGCAAAATACAAATAATGTCATTCATCAAGACTAGGGAGTGGGTCACTCAAGGCAGAAATCTGATTTTTCATATGATTCATTAAATGTGCTATATTAGAGGATTAATCAGGTATGAAAACAAAGCATTCAGTTTGAATTGTGGCACAGGTGCCTCCCTGAGATTGCTGTAAAGATATCAAGGGCCATGAGGTTTTGTAGCACCACTTTTCTTATCATAGAAACCTCAGAATTCAGTAGGCTAATAGCCTGGTTACTACCATTTAAAGCCTGTGGAGTGAATTTTGTTAAGACTTGATATGGCCAATTACTTCCTCCAACGTTATTGAAGGCACAAAAGTATCTGCTAAATGGTCATACTAGCGGAATACAGATCTCTAGACCCATCGAGCTCATACCAATGGTAAATTGGCTGGGGCCATCTCTAAATTGTTACATACAAGACCTTGAGTCCAAGGAAATCCTAGGGTACCTCGCAGAAGCCAAGGTCATAAATTAGTACCAGCAATCCACTGAGTTCTGTTAAGTGTGGCCCACTGAATCTCTGGTTGTCTGACCCAGTCTGTTCCATACCAGTCAATATCTCTAAGGGTAATAATATGTAGGCATTGTTCATAAGGCACCCAGCCAAATTTCCTAAAGCTATTAGGCTGATTATCCTTAGTATGATTTAATTGATCCCAACATAGAAGAGCACTTAAATGACCACAGCCTGGTGTTAAGCAAATAAATCCATCCCATGATTGTGGGAGGTTTCCTCTTCTAATAAATGGAAGATTACTGTTTTTGATTGAAACTTAGCTCATTGTTCTGACTGAGCTTGAGTGATCCTAAAAGTAAATTCATATTTATGGCCAGGGTCAGAGCAGGTATTAATTGGCCAAGTGAGGGGACCCCACCTAGTAATATCAATAGTGGCCTGAACAGGACTATAATTTCCTTCTTCTAGAATAATTTCCTAAGAGCCAACCAATTAAAGACTTGGAGTGAAGAAATCCACCAACGTAACCCAGAAGAACTAGACACAGGTAATTGGCCACAAATCTAACAATTGGATTGATTTTTAAAACTAGCGTAGAATTGTACCCATGATGAAAAAACATTTGATTCATATGCAAAGGTCCAAGAAGTCAAGAAAACACTATAAATGATCATACAGGTCAGGTCTAGTATCTTGGGCCAGTTGTCTACTCTTGAAATCATCTTCTTCTCATCCTGGCATATGTGTAGTTTTTCCTTGGTTTGAGCATCATTTTAAGATGAGTTTGAGGTTAGTAGTCATATCTGTAGACGAGTCCAGTGCAAGGGCCCTTTGTAAGTGGAAATTAACCTGAGAGTCAATTCCCTTCAGTTTCACTGTGCAGGAACTAGGTAAGAGTACCTGACAAGCGTCCTTCCCTCTAGATTAGAGATAGTCCTTTAAATTATGGAATTTACAATATGCATAATCCCCTGGTTGTAGGTTGTGGGGCATCTGACCTTCTTTCAAAGATAGATTACTGAGATAATCTTCAGAAACAAACTTAGAGTGTCATTTTAATACTTCATTTAAACTTTACATTATTATAACATAATAGCAAGGAACTGTCTGGGAAGTGAGTTTTAGTTAGTACACACCTCCATTAACAAAACTGTAATTTATTATTCACTGAAACATAATCTTTTTCTCTCTGCAATTACTCTCATCTCCACCAGACACAGCCAAATCAAGACTAATTTGTTTGCAAAACAAATCTGACACAAGGGAATCCCCATAAGGTTAACAGCTGATCTCTCAGCAGAAACCCTACAAGCCAGAAGGGAGTGGCAGGACATACTGAAAGTGATGAAGGAGAAAAACCTGCAACCAAGATTACTCTACCCAGCAAGGATCTCATTCAGATTTGATGCAGAAATTAAAACCCTTACAGACAAGTAAAAGCTGAGAGAGTTCAGCACCACCAAACCAGCTTTGCAACAAATGCTAAAGGAACTTCTCTAGGCAAGAAACACAAGAGAAGGAAAAGATCTATAATAACGAACCCAAAACAATTTAGAAAATGGGAATAGGAACATACATATTGATAATTACCTTAAATGTAAATGGACTAAATGCTCCCACCAAAAGACACAGATTGGCTGAATGGATACAAAAACAAGACCCATATATATGCTGTCTACAAGAGACCCACTTCAGACCTAGAGACACATACAGACTGAAAATAAGGGGATGGACAAAGATATTCCATGCAAATGGAAACCAAAAGAAAGCTGGAGTAGCAATACTCGTATCAGACAAAATGACTTTAAAATAAGGACTATTAGAAGAGACAAAGAAGGACACTACATAATGATCAAGGGATCAATCCAAGAAGAAGATATAACAATTGTAAATATTTATGCACTCAGCATAGGAGCACCTCAATACATAAGGCAAATACTAACAGCCATAAAAGGGGAAATCGACAGCAACACATTCATAGAAGGGGACTTTAACACTTTCACCCATGGACATATCATCCAAAATGAAAATAAATAAGGAAAAACAAGCTTTAAATGATACATTAAACAAGATGGACTTAATTGATATTTATAGGACACTCCATCCAAAAACAACAGAATACACATTTTTCTCAAGTGCTCATGGAACATTCTCCAGGATAGATCATATCCTGGGTCACAAATCAAGCCTTGGTAAATTTAAGAAAATTGAAATTGTATCAAGTATCTTTTCCAACAACAACGCCATGAGACTAGATATCAATTATAGGAAAAGATCTGTAAAAAATACAAACACATGGAGGCTAAACAATACACTACTTAATAATGAAGTGATCACTGAAAAATCAAAGTGGAAATTAAAAAAAAACCTAAAAACAAATGACAATGGAGACACAACGACCCAAAACCTACGGGATGCAGCAAAAGCAGTTCTAGGGGGGGAGTTTATAGCAATACAAGCCCACCTTAAGAAGCAGGAAACATCTCGAATAAACAACCTAACCTTGCACCTCAAGCAATTAGAGAAAGAAGAACAAAAAAAAAAAAAAAACACAAAGCTAGCAGAAGGAAAGAAATCATAAAAATCAGATCAGAAATAAATGAAAAAGAAATGAAGGAAACAATAGCAAAGATCAACTAAAACTAAAAGCTGGTTCTTTGAGAAGATAAACAAAATAGATAAACCACTAGCCAGACTCATCAAGAAAAAAAGGGAGAAGACTCAAATCAATAGAATTATAAATGAAAAAGGAGAAGTAACAACTGACACTGCAGAAATAAAAAAGGTCATGAGAGATTACCACAAGCAACTCTATGCCAATAAAATGGACAATCTGGAAGAAATGGACAAATTCATAGAAATGCACAACCCGCCAAGACTGAATCAGGAAGTAATAGAAAATATGAACAGACCAATCACAAGCACTGAAATTGAAATTATGATTAAAAATCTTCCAACAAACAAAAGCCCAGGACCAGATGGCTTCACAGGTGAATTCTATAAAACGTTTAGAGAAGAACTAACACCTATCCTTCTCAAACTCTTCCAAAATATAGCAGAGGGAGGAACACTCCCAAATTTCTTCTACGAGGCAACCATCACCTTGATATCAAAACCAGACAAGTATGTCACAAAGAAAGAAAACTACAGGCCAATATCACTGATGAACATGGATGCAAAAATCCTCAACAAAATACTAGCAAACAGTGTCCAAGAGCACATTAAAAGGA
Source organism: Grampus griseus (assembly GCF_964374135.1). NCBI lineage: Eukaryota > Metazoa > Chordata > Mammalia > Artiodactyla > Delphinidae > Grampus > Grampus griseus. Next base: position 84,981,147 of record NC_138999.1, on the reverse strand, counting down.
TCATACACTATGATCAAGTGGGGTTTATTCCAGGAATGCAAGGATTCTTCAATATATGCAAATCCATCAATGTGATAAACCATATTAACAAATTAAAGGAACAAAAAACCATATGATCATCTCAATAGATGCAGAGAAAGCTTTTGACAAAATTCAACATCCATTTATGATAAAAACCCTGCAGAAAGTAGGCATAGAGGGAACTCTCCTCAACATAATAAAGACCATATATTACAAGCCCACATCATCCTCAATCATGAAAAACTGAAAGCATTTCCACTAAGATCAGGAACAAGACAAGGTTGCCCACTCTCACCACTCTTATTCAACACAGTTTTGGAAGTTTTAGCCACAGCAATCAGAGAAGAAAAGGAAATAAAAGGAATCCAAATCAGAAAAGAAGAAGTAAAGCTGTCACTGTTTGCAGATGACATGATACTATACATAAAGAATCCTAAAGATGCTACCAGAAAACTAGTAGAGGTAATCAATGAAGTTGATAAAGTGCAGGATACAAAATTAATGCACAGAAATCTCTGGCATTTCTATATACTAATGATGAAAAATCTGAAAGTGAAATCAAGGAAACACTCCCATTTACCATTGCAAGAAAAAGAATGAAATATCTAGGAATAAACCTACCTAAGGAGACAAAAGACCTGTATGCAGAAAATTATAAGACACTGATGAAAGAAATTAAAGATGGTACAAATAGATGGAGAGATATACGATGTTCTTTGATTGGAAGAATCAACATTGTGAAAATGACTCTACTATCCAAAGCAATCTATAGATCCAATGCAATCCCTGTCAAATTACCACTGGCATTTTTCACAGAACTAGAACAAAAAATTTTGCAATTTGTATGGAAACACAAAAGACCCCGAATAGCCAAAGCAATCTTGAGAACGAGAAAAGGAGCTGGAGGAATCAGGCTCCCTGACTTCAGACTATACTACAGAGCTACAGTAATCAAGACAGTATGGTACTGGCACAAAAACAGAAAGATAAATCGATGGAACAGGATAGAAAGCCCAGAGATAAACCCACGCACATATGGTCACCTTATCTTTGATAAAGGTGGCAGGAATGTACAGTGGAGAAAGGACAGCTTCTTCAATAAGTGGTGCTGGGAAAACTGGACAGATACATGTAAAAGTATGAGATTAGATCACTCCCTAACACCATACACAAAAATAAGCTCAAAATGGATTAAAGACCTAAATGTAAGGCCAGAAACTATCAAACTCTTAGAGGAAAACATAGGCAGAACACTCTATGACAAAAAGCACAGCAAGATCCTTTCTGACCCACCTCCTAGAGTAATGGAAATAAAAACAAAAATAAACAAATGGGACCTAATGAAACTTCAAAGCTTTGGCACAGCAAAGGATACCATAAACAAGACCAAAAGACAACCCTCAGAATGGGAGAAAATATTTGCAAATGAAGCAACTGACAAAGGATTAATCTCCAAAATTTACAAGCAGCTCATGCAGCTCAATAACAATAAAACAAGAGACCCAATCCAAAAATGTGCAGAAGACCTAAATAGACATTTCTCCAAAGAAGATATACAGACTGCCAACAAACACATGAAAGAATGCTCAACATCATTAATCATTAGAGAAATGCAAATCAAAACTACAATGAGATATCATCTCACACCAGTCAGAATGGCCATCAACAAAATATGTAGAAACAATAAATGCTGGAGAGGGTGTGGAGAAAAGGGAACCCTCTTGCACTGCTGGTGGGAATGTGAATTGGTACAGCCACTATGGAAAACAGTATGGAGGTTCCTTAAAAAACTACAAATAGAACTACCATATGACCCAGCAATCCCACTACTGGGCATATACCCTGAGAAAACAAAAATTCAAAAAGAGTCATGTACCCAAATGTTCATTGCAGCTCTATTTACAATAGCCCAGAGATGGAAACAACCTAAGTGTCCATCATCGGATGAATGGATAAAGAAGATGTGGCACATATATACAATGAACTATTACTCAGCCATAAAAAGAAATGAAATTGAGCTATTTGTAATGAGGTAGATAGACCTAGAGTCTGTCATACAGAGTGAAGTAAATCAGAAAGAAAAAGACAAATACCGTATGCTAACACATATATATGGAATTTAAGAAAAAATATTGTCATGAAGAACCTAGGGGCAAGAGTGGAATAAAGGCACAGACCTACTGGAGAACGGACTTGAGGATATGGGGAGGGGGTAGGGTGAGCTGTGACAATGCGAGAGAGAGTCATGGAGATATACACACTAACAAACGTAAGGTAGATAGCTAGTGGGAGGAAGCTGCATGGCACAGGGATATTGGCTCAGGGCTTTGTGACTGCCTGAAGGGGTAGGATAGGGAGGGTGGGAGGGAGCGAGACGCAAGAGGCAAGAGATATGGGAACATATGTATATGTATAACTGATTCACTTTGTTATAAAGCAGAAACTAACACACCATTGTAAAGCAATTATACCCCAATAAGCATGTTAAAAAAAATAAGAAAAAAAACAAAAAAAAAAAACCAAAAAAACAAATCTGGTCAGTTGCCCACATAGGTTCCTCCAAAGTGGCTGTAGTGTAACTCCTCAAAAGGAGTCTCAGACTGAATTCCCAAAAAAGTCTCTCAAGGCCAGGAAAGCCACACAAGGACTTGTCACAGATTTCACCTTACAGATTCAGGTAAATTCCTCCCTGTAAAAGGTCCCCAAAATACCTTTAGATTCCTACACCTGTTAAGACGTGGCCTCCTTAATTTATCTGATAAAGCTGTTGGGAACCTAAGAGTTTCCAATCTCTGGAGGGATCAGACAGAAAAGATAAATGTTCAATTCTGCTTACAAAGGTATAATTTGCCAACTTACTGTAAGTCATAATTAGTTTGAGGGGAAGGGTTTCCTTATATCTGGAAAACACAGATTTAAAACAATAGTTTTCATATAGAAACCATAAAAAATTATTACCATATTTACCAGTTCACTCAGTCCTATGTAACTACTCCTTTTTGTTAAGAGTTTTATGAAGCCATCATGTTTCCCATTAGAATTATTTAATTTCTTACTCAGTTCATCATTATGGTCAGAAACCCATACTTGTCCAAAAAGTCCTTTCTATAAATCTTGAAGAGGTAGCATTTTTGCAAAGGCATCAGAGTAAAACCGTGTCTATTAATGACAAATAGACTTAAGGCATGTTTGTAAAAACCAGGTTACAATGCAACTGACAAAAAAAAAACATTACTACTGTGACATATAACATTTTAAGATAATAATTAGAATTTTGACTGATAACATTATACCAGGACATATCAGATTTTTTGTAACTCCATAAAATTTCTAGAATAGCTATATTAATAACATTTGCCATGCAATATAACCTAAGAAGATTTATTTCTCATTTGACAATACTTCCCATGTAATTTAACATACCAAATGAATGTAATTAGTTTAATATCTCACTTTGGCATGTTTCAGAGGCCCTTTGAAGCATCCCAAAGTTAGCTAGAGGTCAAAAGAACTTCATTAGAATTTGCGTTAGAAAGTTTTCCCAAAAAAATATTAAAAAGGTTTAGGGCTTTCCTGGTGGCGCAGTGGTTGAGAGTCTGCCTGCCGATGCAGGGGACACGGGTTCGTGCCCTGGTCCGGGAAGATCCCGCATGCCGCGGAGCGGCTGGGCCCTTGAGTCATGGCCGCTGAGCCTGTGCGTCCGGAGCCTGTGCTCCACAGCAGGAGAGGCCACAGCAGTGAGAGGCCCGTGTACCGCAAAAAAAAAAAAAAAAAAAGAAAAGTGAAAATAAAAAAGGTTTAAAACACTTGGTCAGATAGGATTATAGGTCATTGTGAAACAATAGTTATTCACATACCCAAAGTGACAATACAAGATTTAAACGCAAATACAGAACCGATCACTTAAAAGGTAAAAAAAGCTCAAAATCTGTTATCAAAGGCAGCTCAACATTTTAAGAAAACTTGTCCTCTTAACAGAGAGAAAAGCCAGATTCAAGTTTTGCACAAGCTTATTTTAAAATTCATTTACTCGATTAAATTTATTCTAAACTTAGTCAATCCTGACTGTGCACAAAACTCATTTCTCAGGGTCCATGCCCCACAAACATTTCATCACTTTTTGTATCCATCACTTTAATTTTTCCATCCAGAAACAACCAGCTCTAAGACAGACTTACTTTCTCTTAGCTTAATAAAATGCAATTCCAGGGCTTCCCTTGTGGGGCAGTGGTTGCGAGTCTGCCTGCTGATGCAGGGGACACGGGTTTGTGCCCCGGTCTGGGAAGATCCCACATGCCACGGAGCAGCTAGGCCCGTGAGCCATGGCCGCTGAGCCTGCGCATCCGGAGCCTGTGCTCCACAATGGGAGAGGCCACAACAGTGAGAGGCCCGCGTACCGCCAAAAAAAAAAAATGCAATTCCATTCTTCAGACCTTCTTTACTGAAAACCACATCCTACTTTCCTATGGTATACTGAAATGCTTCTTTTATCATTTCTATTAGCTTTAATTACATATTTAAATTAGAGTCCTCAACTCTTAAAAACCTTAATTTCTAATGAAAAGAAGTAAGCAATTATGAACTTTTCTTTAATTAGTATTTTGTACATTGGTGAACATAAATACCAGTGATAATTTCTAAAACATTTGCTTTCTTATAGAGAATATCTCAGGGTGGCCCCAAACATATCCATTAACAGCATTAAATACTTTAATTTCTCTGTTTAGTAATTGATGTCTCAGTATCTTACTTTATTTGGGAATGATCTAACTATTCAATAAAATTCCATCACTTAATTTAGCACAACTCTAAATTTCAAGTTGCCAAATATCTGGAGAGATCATTTTTAAGTAGATATTCCTAAAGAGTTCACCCAAAAGCTCTCATTTATATTTTATTTGCTTACAAAAAATTTATCATACCAAGTTATTTTTCTTGCTGCAAAATTTGCAACAGATATAAAATGATTTTATTTAACTTATATTAAACTAGGTGCAATAAAAGTATTATACTTAAGTTGGTGACTCTGAAGAAATGTCTATATTAGTTAGATCAACAAACTTAAACTAATTTTAATACCAGATATTAATTTAATACTGAATATTTCCCAATTCATGTGAAACTAAAATTAATTCTAGCCAGTTACCTTCTGTATTTTTGAGAATTTATATAAGTGCTTACTTGGCTTTAAGCCAATTAAGTAGAGCTCACTTGAATTAACTTTGATAATACCATCCAAAGGTAAAAACATATACAAAGCACACATAAACATATAAACAGACACCACCAGAGAACTCATAGCTTCATTTTCTAAATTTAGTCATGAATCAGGTATCACAATACAAAACTCACTAGTTATAAATAACAGTTGGAATAAGTTAAATTTTAAAAGGATCCTTTTCCTATTTTTTCCCCTCAATCTCAGGAATTGGAGATGGTCTAGATAAGTGTTCCTGAGAACCCTGGTCTCAATGCACAGGGAGAGAAAATTAAGTTCTCCTAGTAGGACTTGTTCCCTCAGGGTCAGAATTCTGAAAAGATCTTTTTTTTCTTCAAGCTAGCTTTCTCAAACTGCATGTGCAATAAAAGAGCCCATTTTAGCCATTGTTCAGGGCAAAATTTTCCTTTAATTCCCAATTAAATATGTACTTGCAAGTATAAGTTTTGTACATACATAAACCTGGTTGGGGTGTTAGTTGGAGGCCGGCTTTCTGACACCCCTCATTTCTGTGTTTGAGAAGCTCTATTCCCCATTTTAAAGTTGAATTTGTCAGGGGTAAAATTTACTAGTGAAATTGTGTGGTGGGCCAGTGTGCTGCTTGTGAGCTTAACTCCTCTAGGCATCACCATAGAGTTGTTTCAGCCCTTTTACATGTATCGGCTTCTCCCTTTGGTGGTCTAATACCAATGTGAGTTCTCGGGTCACTGAATGGCCAATTTTTATGTGTGATCCCTAGATGAACAAGTCTTTTAATTAATGAATGGGTTTCTCTATGGGGCCACTGGGGGATATGAGGACTCTGCCTCCACCACTCACATAAATTTCTAAGGTGTCCGAGAAAGCCATAACTGACCGGGAGGTGGCTTGTCCCTTTTCCTTGGAGCAAATGCTGTCGTGTAATATCTTCATTTTTATCCAGACAAATTCTATTAAGGCAACCAATTTGAGGAAAAGCATCAGATCAGCCTCTAACCTAACCACTCAGCCCAGATCATTCAGCCTTTTTCAACTGAGAAAACCCTAGTATCTTTCAACCAGCCCCCTTCCCAGTATCTTTCACTTGGGTGGGTATTTCCCTGGTTTCTTTCAACCACCCACCACCAGTATCTTGCAACTGGGGGGCCAGGTACCTGTTACACACCGCCAAATAAAACTCAGGATCATCAACCACTACAGGAGATCCAAGAACCAGGAGGCACTCACCAAAATTTGTCGTGACTCTCCAAGGAGGCAGATAGGAGCAAGAGGCCTCTGCTGGTACGAAGGTTCCAGTTCCTCATAGAGTTTGGGTGAAGGAGAGATGTCTGCTCTGGGTCCCTTTCATTGGTCACCATAACTGTTAACAGTTCTCACCACAAATAAATGGTAATTATCTGAGATGACAGATGTGTTAACTAGCTAATTGTGGTAATCATTTTGCATTACATACACATATCAAATCATCACATTGTATACCTGAATCTTACACTTATATGTAATGTATAAGTGACTTAAATGTCAATTACATCTTAATAAAAATGGAGAAAAATATTTTAAATAATTTGGAAATCAAGAAAATAAAACTAAAATGAGAAATAGAAAGCAGCACAATAATAATAGGGGATTTCAAATCCCATTTTTAATAATGGATAGACCATCTAGACAGAAGATCAATAAGGAAACAGAGGACTTGAAAAACACTATAGAGCAAATTAACTTAACAGTCATGTACAAAACATTCCACACAACAGCAGCAGAATACATTCTTCTCAAGTGCACATGGAATATTCTCCAGGAGAGTTACTACTTTAGGTCATGAAATAAGTCTTAACAAATTTAAGAATATTGAAATCATATCAAATATATTTTCTGACCACAGTAGAATGAAACTAGAAACCGATGCCAGAAAGAAAATTAGAAAATTCACAAATATGTGTAAAATAAGCAACACACTCTTGAGCATCCAATAATTTAAAGAACAAATCCAAAGAGAAATTAGATATTATCTTGAGACAAAAGAAAATAAAAACACCACATGCCAAAACATGGAATGCAGCAAAAAACAGTACTAAGAGGGAAGCTCACAGTGATAAACACCAACATTAAAAAAGAAGAAGGATCTCAAAAACCTAATTTTACACCTCAAGAAATTAGAAAAAGAAGAACACGAATTAAGATCAAAGTTAGCAGAAGGAAGGAAATAATAATTATTAGAAAAGAAACAGTATGGAGAACAGAAAAGTAGAAAAAAATCGACAAAACTGATTTGTTTGCTTAAAAAGATAAACTAAACCTACAATGCTTACTTAGACTAATCAAGAAATAAAGAGAGAAGACTCGAATAACAAAAATCAGAAATGAAAGAGGAGATGCTATACCTGATGCCACAGAAATAGAAAGGATTATGAAACTACTGTGAAAAATTATATGCCAACAAATTGGATAAAGTAGAAAAAATGGATAGAATCCTAGAAACATATAACCTAGCAAGCCTGGGTCATGAAGAAATAGAAAATCTGAACAGATTATAGCTAGTAAAGATATTGAGTCAGTAACAAGAAATCTCCCAACAAAGAAAAGTCCAGGACCAGATGGCTTCTTGTCCCCAATTCATCGATAAATTCTTCAAACTATTTAAAGAAGAATTAAAGTCAATCCTTCTAAAACTGTTCCAAAAATGTGAAGAGGAAGGAACACTTCCAAACTCATTTTATGAGGCCAGGCTTACCCTGGTACCAAAGCCAGGCAAAGTCACTACAAAAAATAAATCCATAGGTCATTATCACTGATAAGCATATATGCAAAAATCACCAACAAAACGGTAACAAACTGAATTCAACAGCACATTAAAAGGATCATACAACATGAGTAAGTGAGATTTATCCCTGAGACACAAGGATGGTTCAATACACAAAATCAATCAATGTGATACACTACATAAACAGAACAACAAAAAAAAAAACATTGCATGAACATCTCAATAGATTCAGAAAAAGCAAAATTCAACACTCCTTCATGATAAAAACAAACTAGAAGTAGAAGGGAAATACCTCAACATAATAAAGACCATATATAAAAAGCCCATAGGTAACATCATACTCAATGGTAAAAAACTGAAAACCTTTCCTCTAAGATCAGAAACAAGGCAGGGATGCCCACTCTCATCCTTTCTATTTAACATGGTCCTTCCTTCTGTTTAACATACTCCTGGAAGTCCAAGGTAGAGCAGTTAGGCAAGAGGAAAAAAATGCATCCAAATCAGAAAGAAAGAAGTAAAATAATCTCTGTTCATAGATGATATGTTCTATATGTAGAAAACCGTAAAGATTCTATATACAATTTTTTAGAAATAATAAACAAATTCAGTAAAGTTGCAGGATAAAAAATCAACATACAAAAATAAGTTTTATTTCTATACACTAAGAACAAACAATCCAAAAAGAAAATTAAGAAAACAATCCCACTTATTATAGTGTCAGAAAGAATAAAATACTTAGGAATGAACTTAAGGAGATGAAGGGGTTGTACAATGGAAGCTACAAAACATTGCTGAAAGAAATTAGAGAAGAAAAAAATAAATAGAAAGACTTCTCATGTTAATGGTTCAGAAGAAGTAATATTGTTAAAATGCCTAAATTACCAAAAGCAATCTACAGATTCAATGCAATTCCTATTAAAATCCCAGTGGCATTCCTTTACAGACATAGGAAAAACAATTCTAACATTTCTATAGCAAGAACCCCAAATGACTTTTCAACAATTCTGAAAAAGAATAACAAAGCTGGAGGTATCACACTTCCCAATTTCAAAACATTACAAAGCTACAGTAACAAAAACAGTATGGCAGTGGCACAAAGACAGACAAATAGACCAATGAAACAGAATAGAAAACACTGAAATAAATCCCATATATACAGTCAAATAATTTTGACAAGGATGCCAAGAGTATGCAATGTGGAAAGGATAGTCTCTTCAGAAAATGGTTCTGGGAAAATTGCATTCCCACATGCAAAAGAATGAAATTAGACCCATATCTTATGCCATACAGAAAAATCAACTCAAAATGGATTAAAGACTTAAAAGTAAGACCTGGAATTATAAAAGTCCTAGAAGGAAACATAGGAGAAAAACACCTGGACTTTGGTCTAAGCAATAATTTCTTAGATTTGATACCAAAAGTACAAGCAACAAAGGAAAAATAGACAAGTGGGACCACTAAAAACCTTCTGTACAGCAAAGAAAACAATTAACAGAGTGAAAAAGTAGCCTACAAAATGAAGGAAAATATGTGCAAACCACATATCTGATGTAGGGTTAATATCCAAAATATATGAGAAACTCCTACAACTCAATAGCAAATATCAAATAACCCAATTTTTTTAAAAAAATGGGCAAAGGACTTGAATAGATATTTTTCCAAAGAAGACATAAAAATGAACAACAGGTATATGAAAAAATGCTCAACATCACTAATCATCATGGAAATGCTAATAAAACCCACAATGAGGTATTACCTTACACCTGTTGCCATTGCCATTATAAAAAAAGAAATAAAATTGCAAAATAAATGGCATTTGCAAAGATGTGGAGAAATTATAACCCTCATGAACTATTGGTGGGAATGTAAAATGTTACAGCCTTTTTGGAAAACGTTATGGAAGGTCCTCAGAAATTAAGGATCAAACTATCATATGATCCATCAAGCTCATTTCTGATTACCTATCCAAGAACAATTGAAATCAGGATCATTAAAAGATATTTGAATTCCCATGTTCATTGCAGCATTATTCACAACAGCCAAGAAAGTAGAAACTGCTTAAATGTATGTTGATGAATGAATGGATAAAGAAAATGTGGTACGTAGTACATACAATGGATTATTATTCAGCCATAAAAACAGGAGGAAATCTTGTCATATTCTACAACATGGATGACGCTTGAGGATGTTATGCTTAGTGAAATAAGCCAGTCACAGGAAGACAAATACTGTATGATTCTACGTATATGAGGTACCTAAAGTATCAAAGTAACAAACTCATAGAAACAGAAAGTAGTATTGTCCCTGCCTAGAGCAAGGTAGAAGGGCAAGTTGGGTGTTGCTGTTTAATAGGTATAGAGTTTTAGTCAAGAGAGATATAAAACATTCTAGAGATCTGCTGTGAAACTTTGTGCTTAGAGTTAACAATACTGTACTGCACACTTGAAGAATTATTAAAAGAGTAGATATCATGCTATGTGTTTTTTACCACAGTTTTTTAAATAGTAAAGTTTTTAGTGCTTTTCTTTTTGTTTTGACCTTCTGTCTGTACTACTTTTCAGATTTCAAAATATATTGTGAATGAGCACTATCAGACAAACACCAAATGCGGGAAGAAATTAATAAGGAGGTTTTTTTTTTTCCATTGGAAAGGAATTAACAGTTAAAATATATTGAGCACAGGACTCAGGAGGCTTGACAGATTGAAATCATCAAATATAATTTTTCATACCAGGCAATATTACTGTGAAAAGAAACATGCATCAAAAAGAGAAGAAGAAGATAAGTTCTGCTTTGCTGAAGCATAAGGGACAGACAGCAGTGGTAGTCATATTACTCATTAACTACAGCACAGCCAAATGTAGGTATTTACAGTACATATAATTTTCCTGTCTAGAGGTCTGATTAAGTTTCCCAAGCCTGCCTCTTGATTTATAGAAAATGTACCATACCATCAGACATTTTCCCTGCTATGTATCAAATGGGGGTTACGTTTAAATAGATATGTAGCACAAAAATACAGACCTGGGAATAGACCAGTAAATGACATCGCCTTAGATGTTTTGTAGCAGGCAGTTGTAATTTATGTATTATTTTAAAGGATTTTCCTTCCCTTACATAACTATTATCATCAATTCTCTTATCTTTCAGGTGTGAAGTATTTTTAAAAACATGTTATCCCTGACATTTTTTTCTTAATGTGTAGCTTAAATGGAGTAATATTTGGGACTAAGGAGGCTCATGAGCTCCTACATGCTCATGGCCTTGATTTTTGAAATAGAATATCCTGGATCTTGACTTAGCCCAGGAGCAGTTCTCAATTTTCCTGCTCAACAGTTTAGGGGAAAAAAAATCAAATAAACACACAAAACTGTATCTAATGGAACTTTCCTCGGAGGTTGAAAGACAGATGACAGGATTTTTCTATGAAAAATTTTCCTGCTGCAAACTAGAAGGTACATCACCAGCTTAAATTTGTTACTTTGTTAATGGTTTAACCTACATGAGACTTGGATGGAAAATTGCTTGCAGTCTCCCCCAAAGTGGTTGCCACTTTTACTGAAATGTCTGCCTATAGCCAGGGGCTTGTAAATGCCTGTTGTTGTTGTTTTTATTTTTAAAACTTGCTGTATTTCTGCATATTAAGAATAGATATGAGTTGAGTATGTAGATTGCCTCTCTTTCTTGTAAATTTTTTGAAGCAAAGTGGATGTTGTCTCTTTGAACAAAATTGCTTTTGGAAAACTAGGCAGGTTATGACTGCAACACTTCCATGGCATTTAAAAATGCTGCTTCACATTGTAAACACAAAGAGTTCACAATAGCACATGTGCTACTGCTCACCACTTGCAAACTGATAATTGAATCGATGCAGGTGGATTTTAGAGTGTACCTTCCAAGCTCAAATCATCTTGGTGACATCACGAGTTTATGGTACTCATGTAAAACCCACGAAACCTCTTGTCTACTCTCTGGCCCCACCCCAAACCCCGTCGCTCTGCCTCAGCAATGTCCTATAGCCATTGACAGCAGAGAAATGAATTACATCTGAAGATAACTGATCTCCTTCCATAGAGCATTATCAGCACAGCTGCACAACTTTGATGCTGTGTCCATACACAGATGGTCAGGCTGGAGTAAAGAGAGCATGCATATTTCTAGTTCTGTGCTCCACTGGCTTCTCTGCTAGGTTGGCTGACATGCTCTAACAGCTGTAGCTCTGCCAGCATCTAGTTGGAATTCACTCATCTTTCAAAGGATGAGGTAGTTGAAACATTGGGGGCGATCTGCATACTTGGGGAAGTTCCAGAATCCAGGTACAAATCAACCCAAAACCTTTGAAATCCCCCCTACATTGAATCAACTAATTGTACTCCTTATTCTTTTTTTCCTCCATTACTTGCACAAATCAACCTAATAAATATGGTTTATATGTTAATTCAGGAGAAAAAGTTTAGATTCATTTAGGTTTTCCAACTGCATCCTAGATCTGCTATTCAACAACCTTAGTCTGAATATTTTGAGTCAGAAAACAAGACTCCTTGCTGGCAGCCAACTTTGCAAGGGAAGGATCAGAGCCAGGCGGAACAGTTCTGACAAATCACAGAGAGCCCATGGAGCTTTTGCCATTTCGAGAAATGAATCTTAGGGGAAATAGAAGCATGTACACCTTGCATTCAGGAATAGATAACTATGAACAGGAAAGCCTCATTTTATCTTTCTTTTTCTAATGTGTAGGTTATAACAAACAAAAAACCTCAAAGCCCTTGTCAATCCTAGCTGAGAAAAGAATCAATTTTACATTTGCTGTTTTGTTTCAAAGGGCTGAGATAAGAAGTTTTCTATGGACTCAGTGAGTATTATGCAAGTTTTGGATTATCCTTGCTTTTTACCTCACCCCACTTTCTGGTATAGTCTCTGATGTTAGCTCTTCTATCTTAACTTTGCTCCTACCATGAAAGAGAGAACACAGCAGCCTCTTTCATAATAAGTGACCAACTTCAGGTCAGATCCATAAGCATGTGTCTAAATCAATGAGGTCGATCCACTGCTTTCTACACTTCATACAAATGTTTTCTTCCAGAATCATGAATAATAGTGTGCAGCTCAAGTTGTGAGGGTTGTAGAATGAAACTTGAAGTCTGGTTTGTCAAACAGATACCTTTATTAAGAACCCTTTGTGCTCGAAGTGGTGTGATGGGTGCTAGGATAGTTAGAAAAATTGTAAGAGACCTCGGCTTGGCCTTCAGAAGTCCTCAAATCAAAACAGAGAGATAATAAAAATATGCTTGGATAATTTTAATAGGAAAACATCTTTAAGGTTCATAAATACCAGTGAAGAATTCTCAAAGATAAAGCATTAGTTGGTAAGAGGTTAATGTGGGCTACACGAGAAACATCTTGAAACTTAGGTTTGAGGCTGATATAGAAGCTGTACACTGATCTTGTGAATTTATATATGCCAAAATGATAAACTATATGCCATAGTCACCTCTGGATCCTTACTGTACAAAAATACAAACATCGTGACCATGATCAAATCACTTTAAGGATGCAGTAAGGTATTGGGAATTAGGGCTTCTCAAACACAAAGGCAGAATTTGGGGTTTGGGCCTGTCTGCTGAGGAAAAGCAAAAAGAGATGAAAATAGATCATACGGTCCTGTAGAAAATATCTAAGATCTGCTCAGATTTTTAGGTACGTCTTTATGTAGTTTTACATCTAAGGGGGGAGTAAACAGGTTTGGAGAAGTGTTAGTAAGTGCATAATGACCTTGATAGTCAATGAGGAGAAACATTGTGTGAGCCTTCTCATATTTAAGTCACTCTATCAGTGGTACAAAATTTCCTTCCTCTCATAATATTTTACTTTCCTTTTAAGGGCTTTAGATTTTTTAAAGGCTTATTAAGTGTGGTTTGATTAGTATGGATTCATACACAATAGTTTGATCTTAAGTTGTTTACCATAAGTTTGTCAGGTCAACAATTACTACACACTGACTGCCATTCCTGGAGTTTCCATTTCATTATAAATAGTTCACTTGAACATATTAAGTCATTTTTAATGAAATGTATGAATACAAAATTCCAATAAATGCATTTTCAAGAGCCATTGATGTGTTTTAACTTCTTTGCTGTAAATATATTGTAAATTATTTGTAAGGTGTACATTCCTGTATACCACCTTTAGCAGACTTATAAATATATTATGAGCTCTTTATACCTCCTTGAGAACCACCCCCTAAAATAAACATCCCCACATATAATATATCTTCTCAGGCTAAATGTAGATCTAGCCAAAAAGGCAAAGTGCAATATGACAAAACTACTTTTTAAATTTAGAAAATCTAGGAATATGAACACTTTTTGCATTTCTGAGCAGAGACAAAATGGGGAAATACTGTTCCCTGTCTCTTCAGCAAAGACTGATTGGCTATCACAATTCAGAAACTCCAGAACATTGGCAATGTATACACTCTATATTCTAGTATTTGTAAATGGAAACTGATCTTTTTCCAAAAAAATAAGATTGCAGCTAACACATAAATTTGTTTAAATGTACCTGCATCTCAGGCCATCCCTTCTCACTTTATTTTACAGATGTTCTTGTCCTCTTTGAGAGGCATATTTGTAAGTACAAAGCTGAAAGTATGTACTAGAAATACATTAAAACTGAACATGTCAATATATGTCTTCTCATTCATTCTATTTTCTGTGTAGTCTCTACTCATACAGCAGATAAGACCTAAAAGTTTTACTTTTAACTATCTTGAAGGAAATTAGCACAATAGGTTTTCTGTGGCTGACCTGATATTTGAGCAATAGGACTCCCTTTAGAAGATTGTTATGAGATTGAAATGAGATACTATAGACAATTCTCTTATCACAATGACTAGCAATAAGGAAGTAAGCTAATAGTTTCATTATACTTTTATTTAGTTTGTATTTACCCCAGCACCTGAAGAATTAAGATAATTATAGGGCTTTATCTCAAAGGTCTGACTAGAAAAAGAGTGGACAATAAGAAAATTTGTTTACTTTTGTAAAGTGTCCAAAAGTGCTTCCCAGGAACAAGTAATGTTTGGATAGATGACAGATTTTTGTTCCAGGTACAGTTATGAAATCTTGTACATTTTGCAGCCAATGGGCTTATTTTTGAAATCCTTCCACTTTGTGCAACATTCAGTTTTATGGCATGTGTCTCAATGATCAAATACTTGCGTCCCACACAGCTTAGACAATTCATAAATGTTTCCTTTTAAAATAAACAGATCTTGAGGACCCAAGTCAGAATGGCTCTCTGATCCTCTTTCAGTGGGTCCATTCTGAGCTGGTCCTATCTTCATTCAATATCACTGGATAAACAGAAAGGCCCCGGCATCGCTGCAAAGATTTCCAGTCTGGCATTGCATAGGAAAAAAACTGCTCAGCCTGCTGCTGCTGCCTCTGCCACTGCAATAGAATGTTACAAAGTGACATACTCTCCTTCTGCAGTTACTAGGTGATCAATGGGTTTAAAATTGTACCAAGGGTGCAGCTGCTTCTTGTATCCTAGCTATTAAAGTTTTCAATGATGGGCCATGTGGTTTAACATTAGAGCCATGGCCTTCATTTGAAAAAAAATGACTCTGGAGTCAGCCAGGAAGAGACAGCCTATATCCTTCTGTCTATTCTGATTCTCTCTCCTTTTATTATAGCAAATTTGTAAATTTGGCACTTGACCAGCTTTATCAGAAACAACAAAAAGTGAAACCTCTGATATTGTGAGAAATGCAAACTAGAAGCTGAGGAACAATTTCATTAATTTTTGTTATGACCTTGTATATGGAGCTCAATCCTCACTCTTTTAGGGATGTGGGTGTTTAGAGGAATATCCCTCAACTTGCTACCAATGCTTAAGTTTCCACTATTTTTTTTCACATGTGCCTCTTTCCCACATCTTTGCCACTGGTGTTTCTAAGAAATGAGGAGCACATCTTGCTCCCATGTGCCTGTTTAATAATGCCTTCCCTGTTATTGGAGGGATGCCTCTGGGGAGAAGCACAATATACGCACTAATAGGCAGCCAAAATTGTGTTGAAAGGAGAAACCAGATTCTTTAAAAGCCCAGTTGTGCTTCAAAAGAAAGAGCATAAATCACAATCCCCAAGTTACCACCCTGTCCTCCATGTGTAAGCATATATGGAATTTTTAGAAGATAATATAATAGAGGACTTACAAAATTAAAAGATAAGACACTCATAAAATTATATTATAAAAATGTAATAAATGAAATAACTCAAAAGATAAATGATTTTCTCCAATATTTCTGCCAGTATAAGAATTAATCTTCTTTTATTCCTTCTGTAAGACTAATTGTATTGCTACTTGTTAATATTTCATAGGTGATACGGTGGGTCCTCAGCCATATAAATTCTTCAGGCAAAAAAATGGTTACAGTTTCACATAGCAAGGTGTTTTCCTGGCTGAGGGATCAAGAGAAGGAACACTCCTTAAAATTCATGAATGTATGTCATATGTCCTAAGGGCAAAGCAAGGGTGAATGTCAACAGTGCCTAACAATATAGTATTCTAAGCAAAAATTCCAGTTGAAGGTTAGATGCCATAAAGCACCAGCATTGCCTTTAATGCACACTTAAATTAAAGGACTTTGTGACTGAATTGGTTTGATAGGATGAGAGACTTAGAAGGAAGGGGGAGAAGAGGGAGGAGGGGAAAGGAGGGAGGAATAGTGATGAAGGGCCAGGTGGATCTGTCATCAAAGAAACTGACAGAAATATTCAAAATAGCTAAGTTTGGGGGTAGGGCAACCTAGCAGCATGCAGGGATAAAATGGTTGCCAAACAACTTCTGCATTTTTAATTTTATCCAGCTGAAGAGATGAATACATTTTGGTAACTCCTTCCTAATGAGTAAATATTTTCCATCTGATATTAGTGTGGACAATTGGAGAGCAGGATGCCCATAAACTATTTTCCTTTTTGATAATTCATTACAAGAAATCAATGGAGGACTTTTACATTTTTCTGTGATGCTACATCAGTCTTCTTTTTTCACATTACTTATTTTATTTAGTGTCCATATACATGGATTTAACAAATCTCCATGAACAAAAATAATTGGAGGGGGCTTTTAATTGAGTTACAATCAACATACAATGTTATATTAGTTTCAGGTATATCACATAGTGAATCGATATTTTTATACATTTTGAAATGATCACCACAATAAGACCAGTTATCTGTCACAACACAAGTTGTTACAATATTATTGACGACATTATGTAATGTACTATATATATATTACATGCCCTGACTTACTTATTTTGTCCATCCTCCATCCCCCTACCCTCTGTCAACTCACAGATACAGAGAAAAAACTGGTGGTTCATATTACTTCTTTAAGGGAAAGAGGAGAATAAAAAGTATATAGGAGGAAGGAAACAGATCAATTTAAAGTTTCTGGAATATCAGTTCACTTGAACCTTTGCACCAATATTGAATTTAACCCAGAAAACCACACTGGGGAATTTCTGTGGTATAAGAAAGTTCAGTTTATACATTTTTCTCAGTACTGTTTTAAGTTAAGAAAAAAAGAATATGGATTAAAAGAGAAAAAAAGTTAGCTTGAGAATCAGCAACATTGCTTTTTCTTCCCTCCAAAGACAGGAAAAAACCCCATAGGTTTAAATGGCAGTAGGTGGAATTTAATTTAGACATTAGGGGTCATGGAATTTCAACCTGAATCCACATCAGGGGAATATTAACTTAAGGTCTAAGTCCTAAAAGATCCCTGAGACTCAGTTTTCTTCATTAAATGGAGCTAGTATTGCCTAAGATTATTATTATTTTTTTACATCTTTATTGGAGTATAATTGCTTTAAAATGGTGTGTTAGTTTCTGCTTTGTAACAAAGTGAATCAGTTATACATATACATATGTCTCCATATCTCTTCCGTCTTGCGTCTCCCTCCCTCCCACCCTCCCTATCCCACCCCTCTAGGTGGGCACAAAGCACCGACCTGATCTCCCTGTGCTATGCAGCTGCTTCCCACTAGCTATCTACCTTAAGTTTGGTAGTGTATATATGTCCATGCCTCTCTCTCGCTTTGTCACAGCTTACCCTTCCCCCTCCCCATATCCTCAAGTCCATTCTCTAGTAACTGTGTATCTTTATTCCTGTCTTACCCCTAGGTTCTTCAGGACATTTTTTCCCTTAAATTCCATTTATATGTGTGTTAGAATACGGTATTTCTCTTTCTGTTTCTGACTTACTACACTCTGTATGACAGACTCTAGGTCTATCCACCTCACTACAAATAGGTCAATTTCATTTCTTATTATGGCTGAGTAATATTTCATTGTATATATGTGCCACATCTTCTTTATCCATTCATCCAATGATGGAGACTTAGGTTGTTTCCATCTCCAGGCTATTGTAAATAGAACTGCATGAACATTTTGGTACATGATTCTTTTTGAATTATGGTTTTCTCAGGGTATATGCCCAGTAGTGGGATTGCTGGGTCATATGGTAGTTCTATTTGTAGTTTTTTAAGGAACCTCCATACTGTTCTCCATAGTGGCTGTACCAATTCACATTCCCACCAGCAGTGCAAGAGTGTTCTCTTTTCTCCACACCCTCTCCAGCATTTATTGTTTCTAGATATTTTGATGATGGCCATTCTGACTGGTGTGAGATGATATCTCATTGTAGTTTTGATTTGCATTTCTCTAATGATTAATGATGTTGAGCATTCTTTCATGTGTTTGTTGGCAGTCTGTATATCTTCTTTGGAGAAATGTCTATTTAGGTCTTCTGCACATTTTTGGATTGGGTCTCTTGTTTTATTGTTATTGAGCTGCATGAGCTGCTTATAAATTTTGGAGATTAATCCTTTGTCAGTTGCTTCATTTACAAATATTTTCTCCCATTCTGAGGGTTGTCTTTTGGTCTTGTTTATGGTTTGCTTTGCTGGACCAAAGCTTTGAAGTTTCATTAGGTCCCATTTGTTTACTTTCGTTTTTATTTCCATTTCTCTACGAGGTAGGTCTAAAAGGATCTTGCTGTGATTTATATCATAGAGTGTTCTGCCTATGTTTTCCTCTAAGAGTTCGATAGTTTCTGGCCTTTCAGTTAGGTCTTTAATCCATATTGAGCTTATTTTTGTGTATGGTGTTAGAGAGTGATCTAATCTCATACTTTTACATGTACCTGTCCAGCTTTCCCAGCACCACTTATTGAAGAGGCTGTCCTTTCTCCACTGTACATTCCTGCTTCCTTTATCAAAGATAAGGTGACCATATGTGCGTGGGTTGATCTCTGGGCTTTCTATCCTGTTCCATTGATCTATCTTTCTGTTTTTGTGCCAGTACCATACTGTCTTGATTACTGTAGCTTTGTAGTATAGTCTGAAGTCAGGGAGCCTGATTCCTCCAGCTCCGTTTTTTGTTCTCAAGATTGCTTTGGCTATTTGGGTTTTTTTGTGTTTCCCTACAAATTGTGAAAGTTTTTGTTCTAGTTCTGTGAAAAATGCCAGTGGTAGTTTGATAGGGATTGCATTGAATCTGTAGATTGCTTTGGGTAGTAGAGCCATTTTCACAATGTTGATTCTTCCAATCCAAGAACATGGTATACCTCTCCATCTATTTGTATCATCTTTAATTTGTTTCATCAGTGTCTTATAATTTTCTGCATACAGATCTTTTTTCTCCTTAGGCAGGTTGCCTAGGATTATTATGAGGAATAGATATGATTATGAGAAGACTGATACATAGCTGACATAAATCAATCAAATTGTATATATCATTATTGTCCTCAATGATATCTACCCAAGGAATGTGTAAAATATTGCTGTGCATTGTGAATTCCCAAACCCTGATATATGTCCATCCCAAAACCGCAGTACTCCTGGATATCTATCACATTGCTTATATCAGGGAAAACATAGAAATTTGGGCAGAGATGAGTCATCCAGGGACAGGTGAAAATAGGTTAGAAAACATGTAATCTCCTTCAAACAACTCCCAAGCCCTTGGAAGCCTAGGGAATCAGAGCAGCTCACTATATTCCAAATATTTTAATGTCATTTTATATAATATTGATGATTTTGAGATTTAGTGGTGCTGCAGCTGTATGTTATTTGCAATTCAGAATCAGATGCAACTGCAATGTTTGCTGTAGTTTCCATATCCCACATTATGAGAACCTTAGAAGAAAGTTAGATGCCAGAATCTGTGGTATCTTTAAGAATCTATTCAGGAGATTTTCAGACCAACTGATTGGTTGATGCTATGATTCCTCTCAAAAATGGATGAGGGAATTTTGCCTCACCGTATCTCTGTTTCCTTTTCTGTAAAATGGAAATAACAATGACTCTAACTCTTATTTAATTACAAAAGGTTTTGTAAATTTTCCTTTTGCAATGAGGATTAAAGATGATAGTGGAGTCATGAAAATAAACTGCTCAGTTTTTCCATACCATGAAATATATACAGAAATTAGGTCTTTGGATGTAAGAATTAATCAAAAGATTGTGATAGACTCAAAGCAATTTAACACTGCTGGTGTCTCCTTTCTATTTAGTTATTTCATGGGAATGTATATCTAGAAAAACTTCTGAGCTATTTCTCACAGTTCTGTGTCCTCTTCATTTAATGACAGAAGAGAAATAAATAAGGGAGATGGGGAAGAGATGGAAAGCCAGGGTATATATTTTGGGTGTGGCCAGTGTAAAAGAGGGCATGTTATGCAGCCTAAGGATTTTTTAAGCCTATTTGTAAAAAGGTGGTAGAGTTTAGTAGTTAACAGCAGGAGCTCTGGTATCAAACAGCCTTGGGTTTGATTCACAGCACTGAGACAATGGAATATGTTATTTAAATCTCTCTATGGCACACAGTGGCATTCAATGAAGTGTAGCATTTTTCAAAGTCTGTGTCTCACTTTCACCATTTATGTCACATCAGATGTTCAAATCAAAACCAAGCCAAAGTTATTTTTAGATACAAACTATTAAATGCTAGTCAGCAATTAGAAAAGGGTTCCCAGGCACAAGCAACAGTCAAATATAACAGAAAATCTGGATTTGGGTGAAATATACATCAGTTGTCCCCATGGCAGGAGAGAGGAAGGCAGGAAGTGCCCAGAACTGAAAGCCCAGGAACAGCATGGGTACCTCCTTGTTTGCAGAGCTGGCTTTGATCTCCTAGGTCTTTATGCATGGCCAGGTTTCCTGCTGTTATTAGAAGTACTGGGGTGCCTTCAGTTAGTCTCTTAATATATTTTTCTCCCTTCTTAACAACGTTTAATGGAAATTACAACAAAATCTCACAAGAAAGCTAGTTCCCATGAGGTATCTAGCACCTCGTGGTTTGAAGAGTTGAGAAAAGGTTCAGATAAAACTCCCAATTTTTGAGCATTGCCCTTCACTAAAATTCCCTCAACTCATCAAAGCCAGATCAGACTAGTACTCAAGTTTAACAAGCTGAAAGTGTAGCAGTCTCTTTGACTTTGCTAAAACTTGAAATATCACTGGTGTGGGTCAGCACTGTTTGTAATCAATTGCTTTTTTTGCATTGCTCCTTTGTTATCCTAAATCAGTTCTGCTGACCAGAGTCTCCAGATACTGCCCTGCAGGTTGTGCAATTTACAACTCCAGGGGATGCCATTCACGTAGAATATAATGTGAATATCTACTCCCTGGAGTTGTGTAATATCCCAGATATCCCTGCTGATATTTACAGAATCTACCTTTGGGACTGTGGATACTGTTGTAAATTTAATTTGACCTCTAATTTCTTATTAGTGTTTTTAAAAACACTGATTTAAAGTTAGATCTTTACACTGATTATTAGTTTCAAAAAGATAAGGTAAATCAAGGCTGATGGAGAGCATATTAATTTAATTCCCTCCTTAGGCATTAAGTGGAGGATTTTTAAAAATTATTGACTTGACAGTTGAAATATGAACATAGTAAGAAAGATATTGACATTCAGTTGACTTGGCATATAGACTATCCTTGCAGAATATTTTCAGCATATTTGGTGTGGCTTCCAGTTTGTTCTCAAAAATTGTTTGATAAGCCTATGATTTGAATTGGATTGGTTTGGAGACAATGCTTGTTTGGAGCATGTCTCCCTGCAGACATATCTCAAGAACTTCCATTCCATAGATCCATCTGGCTTCATTAAAGAAGTCCTTGAAAAATGGCATACTTTTCAATACTGATATACGGGCATGAAGGAAAAGATAGAGTCAGACAGAGATCGACACACTGAGAAATAAGAACAGTGAAAGAGGCTGAGACTCTGGACAAAATGTGATTATTATAGAATTATTAATCTAATTAATTCATTAATTCAGCAAAATTTCATTGAGCAGATATTATGCACAAGTACTATGGAAGACAGAGATGAATGATGAATAAATGAAAGTTTCAATCTTAGAGTCAGTTAGTGTCATGGAGTTGTTAAGCACATCAACTCCAGAGTCAAGTCACTTAATTATGAATCCACTACATCCTATATGTATAATGTTGGAAACTATACTTAAGCCCTCTGTGTTTTCGTTTTCTTGACTATAAACTAGGCTTCAGAAATGTAATTTCCTTACAAGGTTGTTGTGAGGTTTAGGTGACGTAATCCATGTAAAGCACTAAGCTCAATGCCTAGTGCATAGCTTTCAACAAGGACAGCTACATTTACTACTACTGTTATTATAGCATTAACAATAATTAGGAAGCAGCATAGTTGAGCAATTAAGAACATGAGCTGTAGAGCCAGAATGGTTTTGAAACTTAACTCCACCACTTACTACTATGTGATCCTGGAAAGGTAAAATACCTCTCTCTGCTTCAATTTTTGTCTTATCTCATCATCATGAGAATTAAATGAGTTGATACACTTAAAGTGTTTTAAAGAATGCCTTGCTCCTAGTATGTACTTACTAAATGTTAGCTATTATCTTCAGAGGTTATATGAAAGGGTCCTCCTGTGATGGATTGAATTTCCCCCCAAAAGTTATGTCCATTCCTTATGCCAAACTCACACACAACCTGTACCTGTGCATGTGACTTTATATATACCAATAATTACCTTAAATGTAAATGGATTAAAGGCTCCAACCAAAAGATGTAGTCTGGCTGAATGGATACAAGAAGAAGACCCGAATATACATGCTGTACACAAGAGACCCACTTCAGACCTAGGGACACATACAGACTGAGAGTGAGGGGATGTAAAATGATATTCCATGCAAATGGAAATCAAAACAAAGATGGAGGAGCAATTATCATATCAGACAAAATAGACGTTAAAATAAAGACTATTACAAGAGACAAAGAGGGCACTACATAATGATCAAGGGATCAATCAAAGAAGAAGACATAACAATTTTAAATAATTATGAACCCAACATAGGAGCATCTCAATACATAAGGAAAATGCTAACAGCCAAAAAATGGGAAATTGACAGTTACACAATAATAGTAGGGAACACTAACACCCCAATTTCACGAATGGAGAGATCATCCAAAATGAAAATAAATAAGGAAACACAAGCTTTAAATGATACATTAAACAAGACAGACTTAATATTTATAAGACATTCCATCCAAAACAACAAAATACACTTTCTACTCAAGTGCTTATGGAACATTCTCTAAGATAGATCATATCCTGATCACAAATCAAGCCTTAGTAAATGTAAGAAAATTGAAATCATATCACATATCTTTCCTGACCAAAATGCTATGACCCTAGAGATGAATTATAGGAAAAAAATTATCTGTAAAAAATAGAAACACATGGAGGCTAAACAATACACTACTGAATAACCAATAGATCACTGAAGAAATCAAAGAGGAAATCAAAAAATACTTAGAAAAAAATGACAATGAAAACACGATGACCCAAAATCTATGGGATGCAGCAAAAACAGTTCTAAGAGGGAAGCTTTTGGCAACACAATCCTACCTCAAGAAACAAGAAACATCTTAAATAAACAACCTATCCTTAAACATAAAGCAATTAGAGAAAGAAGAATAAAAATCTCCAAAGTTAGAAGAAAGAAAGAATTCATAAAGATCAGACCAGAAATAAATGAAAAAGAAATGAAGGAAAATATAGCAAAGATCAAGATGGTTCTTTGAGAAGATAAACAAAAATGATAAAACATTAGCCAGACTCCTCAAGAAAAAAGGGAGAAGAGTCAAATCAATAGAATTAGAAATGAAAAAGAAGTAACGACTGACACTGCAAAAATACAAAGGATCATGAGAGAATACTACAAGCAACTATATGCCAATAAAACGGACTATCTGGAAGAAATGGACAAATTCTTAGAAAAGCACAACCTTCCAAGACTTAACCAGGAAGAAATAGACAATATAAACAGACCAATTACAAGCACTGAAATTGAGACTGCAATTAAAAATCTTCCAACAAACAAAAGCCCAGGAACAGATGGATTCACAGACGAATTCTATCAAACATTTAGAGAAGACTTAAAACCTATCCTTCTCAAACTCTTCCAAAATTAGCTGAGGGAGGAAAACACCCAAACTCATTCTATGAGGCCACAATCACCCCGATACCAAAACCAGACAAAGATGTCACAAAGAAAGAAAACTACAGGCCAATGTCACTAATGAACATAGATGCAAAAATCCTCAACAAATTTCTAGCAAACAGAATCCAACCGCACATTAAAAGAATCATACACCATAATCAAGTGGGATTTATCCCAGGAATGCAAGGATTCTTCAATATACGCAAATCAATCAATGTGATATGCCATATTAAGAAATTGAAAGAAAAAAAAGGATGTGATCCTTTCAATAGATGCAGAAAACGCTTTTGACAAAATTCGACACCCATTTATGATAAAAACCCTCCAGACAGGAGGCATAGAGGGAACCTACCTCAACATAATAAAAAGGCCATATATGACAAAGCCACAGCTAACATCGTTCTCAATGTTGAAAAAGTGAAACCATTTCCACTAAGATCAGGAACAAGACAAGGTTGCCTACTCTCACCATTATTATTCAACATAGTATTGGAACTTTTAGCCACTGCAATCAAAGACGAAAAAGAAATAAAAAGAATCCAAATCAGAAAAGAAGTAAAGCTCTCACTGTTTGCAGATGAAATGACACTGTACAGACAAAATTCTAAAGATGTTACCAGAGAGCTGCTAGAGCTAATCAATGATTTTGGTAAAGTAGCAGGAAAAAAATTAGTGCACAAAAATCTCTTGCTTTCCTATACACTAATGATGAAACATCTGAAAGAGAAATTAAGGAAATATCTCATTTACCATTGCAACAAAAAGAATAAAATATCTAGGAATAAATTTACCTAAGGAGACAAAAGATCTGTATGCAGAAAATTATCAGACACTGATGAAAGAAATTAAAGATGATACAAATAGATGGAGAGATATACCATGTTCTTGAATGGGAAGAATCAGCATTGTGAAAATGACTATACTACCCAAGGCAATCTACAGATTCAATGCAACCCCTATAAAGCTACCAACGGCATTTTTCACAGAACTAGAACAAAAAATTTCACAATTTGTATGGAAAAAAAAGACCCCTAATAGCCAAAGCAATCTTGAGAAACAAAACCAGAGCTGGAGGAATTAGGCTCCTGGACTTCAGACTATACTACAAAGCTACAGTAATTAAGACAGTATGGTATGGGCCCAAAAAGAGAAATATAGATCAATGGAACAGGATAGAAAGCCCAGAGATAAACCCACACACATATGGTCACCTTATTTTTGATAAAGGAGGCAAGAGTATGCAGTAGAGAAAAGACAGCCTCTTCAATAAGTGGTGCTGGGAAAAGTGGACAGCTACATGTAAAAGATTGAAATTAGAACACTCCCTAACACCATACTCAAAAATAAACTCAAATGGATTAAAGACCTAAATGTAAGGCTATAAAACTCTTAGAGGAAAACATAGGAAGAACACTCTATGACATAAATCTCAGCAATATCCTTTTCAACCGACATCTTAGAGAAATGGAAATAAAAACAAAATAAACAAATAGGACTGAATGAAACTTAAAAGCTTTCTCACAGCAAAGGAAACCATAAACAAAATGAAAAGACCACCCTCAGAATGGGAGAAAATATTTGCAAATGAAGCAACTGACAATGGTTTTATCATCAAAATTTACAAGCAGCTCATGCAGCTTAATATCAAAAAAACAAATAATCCAAAATTGAGCAGAAGAACTAAATAGACATTTCTCTAAAGAAGATATATAGATTGCCAACAAACACATGAACGGATGCTCAGCATCATTAATTATTAGAGAAATGCAAATCAGAACTGCAATGAGATATCATCTCTCACTGGTCAGAATGGCCATCATCGAAACATACAAACAATAAATGCTGGAGAGGGTCTGGAGAAAAGGCAACCCTCTTGTACTGTTGGTAGGAATGTATATTGATACAGCCACTATGGAGAACAGTATGGAGGTTCCTTAAGTCACTAAAAATAGAGCTATCATACAACCCAGCAATCCCACTCCTGGGCATATACCCTGAGCAGACCATAATTCAAAAAGAGTAATGTACTACAAAGTTCATCTCAGCTCTATTTCAGTCAGGACATGGAAGCAACTTAAGTGTCCATCAACAGATGAATGGATAAAGAAGATGTGGCACATATATACAATGCAATATTACTCAGACATAAAAAGAAACGAAATTGAGTTATTTGTTGTGAGTTGGATGAACCTAGAGACTGTCATACAGAGTGGAGTAAGTCAGAAAGAGAAAAATGAATACCATATGCTAACATATATATATATATGGAATCTAAAAAATATATATGGTTCTGAAGAACCTAGGGTCATGACAGGAATAAAAATGCTGATGTAGAGAATGGACTTGAGGTCACAGGGAGGGATAAGGGTAAGCTGGGAAGAAGTGAGAGAGTTTATGGACTTATATATACTACCAAATGTAAAGTAGATAGTTAGTGGGAAGCAGCCACATAGCACATGGAGATCATCTTGGTGCTTTGTGACCACCTAGATGGGTGGGAAAGGGAAGGTGGGAGGGAGATGCAAGAGGGAGGAAATATGGGGATATATGTGTGTGTATAGCTGTTTCACTTTGTTATAAAGCAGAAACTAACACACCATTTTTAAGCAATTATACTCCAATAAAGATGTTAAAAAATAAAATAAAACTAAAATAGATAATCTAAAAGGACCTACTGTAAATAAATAAATAAATAAATGAAATCATGGATATTTGTTGTTCAGGAAAATAAAGAGAGAATGGGCTCTGAAGTCAAAATGAATTATACTCTGCATCTGGGTCCAAGCATTGATATTTATTATCTCCATTGCCTTTGAGAGTTTGCTTAACTAAGCTAAGCTTCTTTATCAGTAAGAAATGGTAACAATAAACTCACTTTATAGAGTTATTATATGTATCACAGGTAATATTTTTTATAAAGTATTTAACATGATACCTGGAAGAGTCTTTCATTGATGCTTTCAACAAGCATTGATTGAATGACTAGTCATTTTCAAACATTATTGTAAGTCTAAGAATGTTAGGTATATACCATTGAACAAGGCAGACAAAGACACTTCATAAAATTTACATTCTGAGGGTGTGAGTGCGAGACAATAAACATA
This sequence comes from Grampus griseus, assembly GCF_964374135.1. Classification (NCBI taxonomy): domain Eukaryota; kingdom Metazoa; phylum Chordata; class Mammalia; order Artiodactyla; family Delphinidae; genus Grampus; species Grampus griseus. The sequence continues at coordinate 84,953,499 of NC_138999.1, read as the reverse complement.
TAAACATGAATAAATGAAATAATCTCAGAGAGTGACAAATGCTATGAAAATAGGGCTGTGAGGATAATGAGGAATGAGTGAGGGGGAACATCTTTAAGGAGACATTATTTGTGATAAGACCTGCATGAGAGGATGGAAGCAGTCACATGAATGACTGAGAGAATTGTGCCCCAGGCAGAAAAACAGCAAGGTAAAGACCCTGAGGAAAGAGCAAGATTATGGCAGTCAATGGACATAATGAAGGTCAGTGTGGTTAGCACATTGTGAAAGTGAGGGAGAGAAGGACAAGATGTGTTAGAGAGAGACAAGAGATAGGTCATTCAGGGCATTTTATGCTATGGTAAGATTTTGGATGTTATTATAAGTCCAATAGGAAGCCATTAGAAGGTTTACATTATTGTTTAAAATTGCTCTGAGTGCTGTGTGGAGAATGGTTTGTAGATATAGAAAGAATGGAAGCAGAAAGGCCAGTTAGGATGGAAGTTCAGCAGTTAAGAGATGATGGTGACTTGGCCTAGGGTGGTATCAGTGTAAATTGAAGGAGTTTTAGAATTATGTTTTGGAATTAGATTTGACAAAATTTGCAAATGGATTCAACATTAGAGATGAAGGAAAAAGGATCAATTAATGTTAGGGATAATAATGTTACTGTTAACTCTATGCTCATCCAAGTAATAAATAAAATATATGATATATGACACTGGAGACTTTTTATATACAGAAAACTGTTCTTAATCAATACTCACTAGGATGAAGTGTTTTCTTCTCCTTTAGGGAATTCTAATTATTATAAACTAGTCTAGTTCCCTAGTAGAACTATCTTGTATCATGTCATAGGCCACTGTGGGGCTTCTAGACCAGTGCTTCTAAATGTAAGTCTGAGGATCAGTGCTGGTCTGAGATAAGGTTATCACAAATCTATGGTAATAAGAATTTTTAAAAATTAAGAAGGAACTTAAGCACACACAAAGAGAGAGAATTAAATTCTTATGTCTTGGATATAGGGAACCATGTTCTGTTCTAAACACTTTATACATTAATTTCTCTACTCCTCATAACAAATAGTGTTGTCTCCTCTTACAGATGGAGAACCCAAAGGAATTGGCAAGTTAAGCAACTTGCCCAGTATACATAAAATATATACATATTGTTCTAAGTTCGCTATGTGCCCTTTCCTATGACAGTCCATTTGTTCTGTTTGTCTTTCCTATGTCTTCTATTTTTAAATGTATGTTATTTTTGAAGTGGTTATAGTAGTAGATGATAAATATATGCTAACATTCTAAAGTTGTGTGAAATCCAAAAATCTGGGAACAATTGCTTTAGAAATGTATTCCAGTCTAGAGCCTCCCTGAGATTTGAGGCTCAGGTCTTAAGCACTACTTAGCATTAAGAAGCTTTTTAAACACAAAGCTGCTTCTGTGAGCCTTCTAGAGGTTCGCTCATGGAATTAGAGACAGGTCAGTATGCCTTTTTGGATGATACATATTTCCATCTAGGCTTTTACTTTGATCTGTACCTTAATTACAAGTGAGCTGCCACTTAAAATTGAGTTTAATTTTATCATTTGTAACACTGGCATCAGTGGTCATGCCAGAGATCTGAGGGAGGCAGTGACCATGGAAAGGGCCTTTCCCACTCACCACAGCACTTGGCTAGCAGCCATAACTGGGCAAAGCCTTGCTATGCCAATCTTCCGACTGGGGGCCAGGCTAAGATTGCAATGGTAAACTATGTGCAACCCTACAAACATAGGACTGATGGGATATCTGGTTCTCTGCTAAACCATGAAGTCTTCCTTCTCTTCAGATATGATTTAAAGAATTTCAGCACACTTTAGGCAACTACTTTACCTCAGTACATGTTAGAGTAGAGGGGATGGTTGGTATGGAAGTCTGCATCTGACTTTTTATCATGGTCATGTATTGCTGTCCTTTTCTTTTTCCTTTCCTAATGAAGTAGCTGCTGTTGTATGTATCACAGGATAATGGTTATTATTTATACAGCAATTTTCATCTTCAGTGTGCATTACAAATATTAACACATTAATCCTCAGGAGAGATGTATTATATAATGCCTCAAGCAAACATCCACCCCTTGTATTTCCAAATGAATTGAGTAAGTTCATGAAACACAATCAGTGGATCATCAGTATTAGTTGCAGTTGTATTACACAGAATGATCCACTAACACCTGAGTTAATGAGCGATGGTCACAGGTTCAGATTGCAGTATATTACCAGAGCCCCTGCAGGGGAGGCATTTGCAAACCAATCTTCTGCTTCTTGGTCTCAGAGGATTTCCCTTAATAATGACTGACATTTCTTCCCAGCCTCTAAACGGGTCCAGCTGGCACTGTGCAGGATTCTCAGGTATGGTGGATTGTTTTACTTTACTCCATCTGTCAATGCTTCTTGAAAGGGCATATTTTACTAGGAAAATATTTTGATAAAACAAGCAGTGAAGTTTTACCATTACTCTTTCATCATGTCCAGGTCTTATCCTCTCCTGTTTCACTCTCCATATTTACCTCCATCACACCTTCTCAGTCCAAACACACACACACGTGCACACACACACACACACACACACACACATGCTAAGAGTTTCAGGATTTGAAAGGAATGAAGTGCCAAGTACAGTAACTTTTCATCTTATCCTAAACATTTCTGTGGGCATTTTTTAAATGGCCCATGTTATACAGAACCTTTCCTAATTGCATTGTCTCTTTCACTTTATTGCTGTGAGGTAGGAAGGAGCTATTGTTCCAGGGTTTCAGAGAAGGAAGAATAGGTTCAAATGAGAGCAAATCTGAAACACACAATTACATAAAATCTGAATTCGCTCAACATTGTGTTGATGTTTATGATAAGCCAAAAACTGATACAGATCATTGTTCCTGCGATATCTCAGCTGACTCACCTTTCTGATTAGCAAATATTTTATTTCCTGGCAATATGTCCTATTATATGGAAGAAGAATCCTGAAAAGAGCTTCTTTTTGTGCTTAAGCCTTTTTCTCTCTCTAAGAAAATTCCATACCTTAAGTAACTTACTTCAGAATATCGTGTTTATATAATGTTCAATGACATAGTGACACCACCCAAAATGTGCTTTTCCTCTTTATTTTTATTTATCACCTATAAATTCTCCCTGTGTTCTTAAAAGTAATAAAAATGAACTTACAGTATTCAAAAGATATAATGCCAAATATTATCATTTATAACATAAAATGAAACAAAACAGGGACACAATTTTCTGAATTGTGGGCATTATCTTTGTATGTAGGCAATATAAAAAAATATTAGAAAACACAAAGTTTTATAAGATTTCATTTAGTATATTAAAAATGCCTTTCCTATCTGAGAATGGATAGGGGTATAAGACCAACAGAGCATTAACTTAAAAAGAGCTATAAGAAAAGAAACAACTATATTCAACTTCCCCCAGAAATCAGCCCTACTATTTCTGTTGGTCAATGCCTTTAAGATATACTCTCTAGATCAGCAGTCCCCAAACATTTTGGCACCATGGACCGGTTTCGTGGAAGACGATTTTTCTATGGACCGGTGGTGGGGGCAGGGCATGGTTCAGGTGGTAATACGAGTGATGGGGAGGGGCAGATGAAGCTTCCCCCGTTGCCTGCTGACCTCCTGCTGTGTGGCCCAGTTCCTAACAGTCTGTAGACCAGTACCGGTCCGTGGTCTGGTGGTTGAGGATCCGTGCTCTAGATAGTCTTTCATTGAGTGGTAAGTTCAAAGCTAGCAGTTTAAGATTTGGCATCCAAATGTGGACTACTACTTTTATTGGTGGACTTGGCTTTCAGGCTCCATTTTTGATTAAAGCACATTATCTAGCATGTGAGTCATTCAGTGAGACAGCAATGCTCATATAATAAAGATAAAACCGTAGTATAAGCAGCAGACTCAGAAAAAAAATGTTGGAACTCTGATGAAGGGAAGTTCGTCTGAAATTCTCTTTCATTTCTTTTCATGGCAAATACAAACCAACTGGAACTATGTCATGTGGTGTTTTCAAATATTATTTATAAGCCAAATATTTGATCAGTTTTCTTTACATCTACCAAGGGATCTCCTAGAGAAAGCAGGGCTAGGAACAACAATAGAGTTGTTCTAGTGCCTAACAGACCAGAATTTTTATGTCCAAATTCAAAGAGATTGAGCTCTGCAGGCTTCAGAATGACTTCAAGAGAATAGATGCTACTGTGTGAGAGCTCATTACAAAAGTTTACAATTGGACTGAATGAAGAATTCTAGGAAAGACAAGACACTTTATTCTGCCTATGAAATACTTTTGCTTCAATTCAGTGGGTTTGCACTTATAAGAAAATAGAGAATGCAGCAATGTCTCTGTCCAAGTGCTACTATGTTATGATATGAAATCTGCTTAAGCATGCATCTGAGTAATATTGCAGTTTAAAGATGGTGAGAGCTTTGGGACAGGAGCTTTGTAAGCAAATCTGAATACTCATATGGATGTCAGTTATTATTTTAATTTTATCCTAAGCAGTCACTCAAAACTTCAGTGATGTAGAGTCCACTCATTCAGTATTTCTAATTCCAGCAAATTTTATATTTAGTTGATTCAATTATATATGTTAGTTTGAGGCAATTTAGTCATGTCCATTTGTTTATAAAGGCTGTGTCAAAGGTGAAAAATCCTATGTATTACAGCAGAGCCTCTGGTTGACTACCTCTTGTGTTTATTTTGCTGTGTATTCTTTTTTTTTTTTTCCTTGCAGTACGTGAGCCTCTCACTGTTGTGGCCTCTCTCATTGCGGAGCACAGGCTCCGGATGCACAGACCCAGTGGCCATGGTTCATGGGCCCAGCCGCTCCGCAGCATGTGGGATCTTCCTGGACCAGGGCATGAACCCGTGTCCCCTGCATCGGCAGGCAGACTCTCAACCACTGCACCACCAGAGAAGCCCTGCTGTGTATTCTTGAATGCATTAAATCCACATAGTTTTCAATAAATTCTATTTAATACAAATTTTTAACCAGTTTCATAAATTGACAAGGGTTTATTCAATACATTTGGTGAGTCCAGAACTGTGTTAGGTCCTAACAAGATGCAAAAGAAACACAGCACTGTTGAGACAAATGTTAAGACAGATGAAGCAGTCAGAAACCAATGAAGTGCTACATTGTGCGGTGAAGAGCTACTAATTTTAAAAAGCAAAAGGAATGCAGAGAAGGGTGAAGTAAGCATGAGACTGGATTGTGAAGACACTGGGGTGGGAAGTCAACCTTTGAGAATTGATTTAGTTTAGATAGGTAGAAGTGAGCTGGGAGAACATTCAGCATAATGGAAATATCATAAGAAAGCACATGGAAGGTAGAGTACATACTAGACAATAGTAGGAGATAATTTGATAGAGAAGGACCAGACAAACCAGGACCTACAAATCATGACAGAAACTTTTAATTTGAATTGGAAGGCTAAAGGAGACTACCATAGGATTTCTTTTTTAACTATGAAATATGTCATGCACACAAAAAGAGTGAGTAAAATGCATTGTGTAGTTTAATGAATGATATCATTAAAAGAATACTCAATTTCCTGCACTCAGTTTAAGAAACAGTAGAATGCCAGTAATTTGGGATCCCTTTATAATTTTTCCCAGTCACATCACACTTCCACCACTACAGAGATAACAAGAATCCTAAATTTTGTGTTAATGGTTCTCTTGGTTTTCTTTACTATTTAATACTTATGCATGCAATCCCCAGAAAGTTGTTTACTTTTGCTTGGCTTTGGAATTTATATAAATGCTAAGATGGTATATATCCTTCTGTCATTTGTTTCTTTTGCTCAAAATTGTATCTTGGAGATTCATACATATTGATGTCTGTAGCTGTGTTTCATTGAAATGCTATATATGGTAATCAATTTTGTAAGTATGACACAATTTCTTTTTCCTGTCAACTGTGGATGAACTATTGGGTTGTATTCAGGTTAGCTGTGGTGAACATTGCTGTTATAAGCTTTTGTGTATGTGCCCTTTGTTAGTACATCTTGAGAGAAATGCCTAGGAGTGTTGTTGCATCATGAGGTATTCCCATGTTCAAATTTACAAGATAATGTCATCCTTTTATTCAGTGGAAACTTATTTTTCCACCAACAGAATATGAAAATTCCCATTGCTTCATGTCCTTGCCAACACTTGATATTGTCAAACTTTTAAATTTTTACCAGTCTGGTGAGTATAAATTCTATTTAACCATGGATAATATACATTACACTGATTATTAATGAAATGGTCATATTTTATATATTCACAGGCCAGTTATTTTCCCTTTCTGTGAAATGTCTAGACATGTTTCCTTTGTATTATTCTACAAGGTCAATAAACTTTTTCTTATTGATATATAGGAATTCTTTCCACGTTCTGAATAATATTCAGTTGTCAATTATATGTGTTGTAAATATTTTCACAGATTATGGGTTGTGTCATAACTCTAATGTGTATTTGATGAACAGATTTGTTTTTTATGTTTTAACATAGTTGAACTTATCAATCTTCTTTTTTTTTGAGGTACGTGGGCCTCTCACTGCTGTGGCCTCTCCCGTTGCGGAACACAGGCTGCGGACGTGCAGGCTGTGGACACGAAGGCTCAGCAGCCATGGCTCATGGGCCCAGCTGCTCCGCGGCACGTGGGATCTTCCCGGACCGGGGCACGAACCTGTGTCCCCTGCATCGGCAGGCGGACTCTCAACCACTGTGCCACCAGGGAAGCCCTCAATCTTCTCCTTTATAGTTTCATATTTGGGTTCTCATTAAGAAGTCCTTGCCCACCTCAAGGTTGTAAAGATACTCTCCTACTTTTATTCCTAAAAATTTTTTATAAATTGTTCTTAAAATGTCATACCCAGATCAGCATCACCTGGGAAAATGTTAAAAATGCAGATTCTTGGGCCCCATCCCAAACCTATTCAATAAGAATTTTTGTGTAAAGGCTTAAAAATCTATGTTTTTTACAAGCCCTCTAGATGACTCTGATGCACACTAAAGTTTGAGAAACATTATTATTTGGGAGTTTTGCATTGATTTTTGTATATAGTGGGAAATACAATTTCATTTTTTCCATGTGAACATCCATTTTCTCAGCATTATTTATAAATTTTTAAAATTATCTGAGCTGCATTTCACAAATTTTTTCTTTTACATCTTTATTGGAGTATAATTGCTTTACAATCATGTGTTAGTTTCTGCTTTATAACAAAGTGAACCAGTTATACATACAAATATGTTCAGATATCTCTTCCCTCTTGAATCTCCTTCCCTCCCACCCTCCCTATCTCACCCCTCTAGGTGGTCACAAACCACCAAGCTGATCTCCCTGTGCTATGTGGCTGCTTCCCACTAGCTATCTATTTTACGTTTGATAGTGTATATATGTCCATGCCACTCTCTCACTTTGTCATAGCTTACCATTCCCCGTCTACATATCCTCAAGTCCATTCTCTAGTAGGTCAGTGTCTTTATTCCCGTCTTACCCCTAGGTACTTAATGACACTTTTTTTCCCTTAGATTCCATATATATATGTAAGCATACGGTATTTCTCTTTCTCTTTCTGACATACTTCACTCTGTATGACAGACTCTAGGTCCATCCACCTCACTACAAATAACTCAATTTTGTTTATTTTTATGACTGAGTAAAATTCCATTGTATATATGTGCCACATCTTCTTTATCCATTCATCTGTTGATGGACACTTAGGTTGCTTCCATATCCTGGCTATTGTAAATAGAGCTGCAATGAACATTTTGGTACATGACTCTTTTTGAACTACAGTTTTCTCAGGGTATATGCCCAGTGGTGGGATTGCTGGGTCATATGGTAGTTCTATTTTTAGTTTTTGAAGGAACCTCCATACTGTTCTCCATAGTGGCTGTACCAATTCACATTCCCACTAGCAGTGCAAGAGTGTTCCCTTTCCGCCACACCCTCTCCAGCATTTATTGTTTCTAGATTTTTTGATGATGGCCATTCTGACCAGTGAGAGATGATATCTCATTGAAGTTTTGATTTGCATTTCTCTAATGATTAATAATGTTGAGCATTCTTTCACGTGTTTGTTGGCGATCTGTATATCTTCTTTGGAGAAATGTCTATATAGGTCTTCTGCCCATTTTTGGATTGGGTAGTTTGTTTTTTTGTCATTGAGCTTCATGAACTGCTTGTAAATTTTGGAGATTAATCCTTTGTCAGTTGCTTCATTTACAAATATTTTCTCCCATTTTGAGGGTTGTCTTTTGTCTTGTTTATGATTTCCTTTGCTGTGCAAAAGCTTTCAAGTTTCATTAGGTCCCATTTGTTTAATTTTGTTTATATTTACATTTCTCTATGAGGTGGGTCAAAAAGGATCTTGCTGTGATTTATATCATAGAGTGTTCTGCTTATGTTCTCCTCTAAGAGTTTGATAGTTTCTGGCCTTACATTTAGGTTTTTAATCCATTTTGAGCTAATTTTTTTTATGGGGTTAGGGAGTGTTCTAATCTCATACTTTTACATGTACCTGTCCAGTTTTCCCAGCACCACTTATTGAAGAGGCTGTCCTTTCTCCACTGTACATTCCTGCCTCCTTTATCAAAGATAAGGTGACCATATGTGCATGGGTTTATCTCTGGACTTTCTATCCTGTTCGATTTACCTACATTTCTGTTTTTGTGCCAGTACCATACTGTCTTGATTACTGTAGCTTTGTAGTATAGTCTGAAGTCAGAGAGCCTGATTCCTCCAGCTCCATTTTTCGTTCTCAAGATTGCTTTGGCTATTTGGGATCTTTTGTGTTTCCATACAAATTGTGAAAATTTTTGTTCTAGTTCTGTGAAAAATGCCATAGGTAGTTTGATAGGGATTGCATTGAATCTGTAGATTGCTTTAGGTAGTAGAGTCATTTTCACAATGCTGATTCTTCCAATCCAAGAACATGGTATATTTCTCCATCTATTTGTATCATCTTTCATTTGTTTCATCACTGCCTTATAATTTTCTGCATACAGGTCTTTTGTTTCCTTAGGTAGGTTTATTCCTTGATATTTTATTCTTTTTATTGCAATGATAAACGGGAGTGTTTTCTTAATTTCACTTTCAGATTTTTCATCATTAGCGTATAGGAATGCAAGAGATTTCTGTGCATTAATTTTGTATCCTGCTACTTTACCAAATTCATTGATTAGCTCTAGTAGTTTTCTCATAGCATCATTAGGATTCTCTATGTACAGTATCATGTCACCTGCAAACAGTGACAGCTTTTATTCTGCTTTGCATTCCTTTTATTTCCTTTTCTTTTCTGATTGCTGGGGCTAAAACTTGCAAAACTATGTTGATTAAGAGTGCTGAGAGTGGGCAACCTTGTATTTTTCCTGATCTTATTGGGAATGATTTCAGTTTTTCACCTTTGAGCATGATGTTCGCTGTGGGTTTGTCATATATGGCCTTTATTATGTTGAGGAAAGTTCCCCCTATGCCTACGTTCTGCAGGGCTTTTATCATAAATGAGTGTTGAATTTTATCGAAAGATTTCTCTGTGTCTAATGAGGTGATCGAATGGTTTTCCTCCTTCAATTTGTTAATATGGTGTATCACGTTGATTGATTTGCGTATATTGAAGAATCCTTGCATTCCTGGAATAAAACCCACTTGACCATGGTATATGATCCTTTTAATGTGCTGTTGGATTCTGTTTGCTACTATTTTGTTGAGGATTTTTGCATCTGTATTCATCAGTTATATTGGCCTGTAGTTTTTCTTTGTGACATCCTTGCCTTTTTTGTTATCAGCGTGATGGTGGCCTTGTAAAATGAGTTTGGGAGGGTTCCTTCCTCTGTTATATTTTGGAAGAGTTTGAGAAGGATAGTTCTTAGCTCTTCTCTAACTGTTTTAAAGAATTTGCCTGTGAAGGTATCCAGTCCTGGGCTTTTGTTTGTTGGAAGATTTTTAATTACTGTTTCAATGTCAGTGCTTGTGATTGGTCTGTTCATATATTCTTTTTCTTCCTGGTTCCATCTCAGGAGGTTGTGCTTTTCTAAGAATTTGCCCATTTCTTCCAGGTTGTCCATTTTATTGGCACAGAATTGATTGTAGTAATCTCTCGTGACCCTCTGTATTTCTGCAGTGTCAGTTGTTACTTCTTTTTCATTTCTAATTCTATTTATTTGAGTCTTTTCCCTTTTTTTCTTAATAAGTCTGGCTAATGGTTTATCAATTTTGTTTATCTTCTCAAAGAACCAGCTTTCTGAGTCGAGGGGAAGATGGCGGAAGAGTAAGACACGGAGATCACCTTCCTGCCCACAGATACATCAGAAATACATCTACATGTAGAACAACTCCTACAGAACCCCCACTAGATGCCGGCAGAAGACCTCAGACCTACCAAAAGGCAAGAAAGTGCCCACGTACCTGCGAAGGGCAGAAGAAAAAAGAATAAACAGAGACAAAAGGATAGGAACAGGACCTGCACCAGTGGGAGGGAGCTGTGAAGGGGAAAGGTTTCCACACCCTAGGAAGCCCCTTCGCGGGTGGAAACTGTGGGTGACGGAGGGGAAAGCTACGGAGCCACGGAGGAGAGCACAGCAAGAAGGGTGTGGAGGACAAAGCAGAGAGATTCCCGCAGAGAGGATCGGTGGCAACCGGCACTCCCCAGCCCGAGAGGATTGTCTGCTCACTCGCAAGGGTGGGCGGGCCTGGGAGCTGAGGCTCGGTCTTCAGTCGGAGCACAGGGAGAGGACTGAAGTACTGAGGTTGGTGGCGTGAACACAGTCTACAGGGGGTTAGTGCACCACAGCTAGACAAGAAGGAGTTGGGGAAAATGTCTGGACCTGCCGAAGAGGCAAGAGACATTTCCTTCCCTCTTTGTTTCCTGGTGTTTGAGGAGAGGAGATTAAGAGCATGGCTTAAAGGAGGTCCAGAGACGGGCGTGAGCCACAGCGAAAAGTGCAGACCCCAGAGACGGCCGTAAGATGCTAAGGCTGCTGCTGCCGCCATCAAGAAGTCTGTGTGCGAGAACAGGTCACTATCCACACTCCGCTTCCAGGGAGTCTCTGCAGTCTGCCACTGCCAGGTTCCTGGGATCCAGGGTCAACTTCCCAGGGAGAACGCACAGCGTGCCTCAGGCTGGTGCAACGTCACACTGGCCCCTGCCACCACAGGCTCAACCTGCACTTCGTAACCCTCCTTCCCCCTGGCCAGAGTCCCCGAAGCAGCTGCTCCTTTAACCCCATCCTGTCTGAGCAAAGAACAGACGCCCTCCTGGGACCTACACACAGAGGCAGGGCCAAATCCAAATCTGAGCCCCGGGAGCTGTGAGAACAAAGAAGAGAAAGGGAAATCTCTCCCAGCAGCCTCAGAAGCAGCAGATTAAATCTCCCCAATGAACGTGATGTACCCTGCATCTGTGGAATATATTAATAGACAACGAATCATCCCAAATTGAGGAGGTGGACTTGGAGAGCAAGATTTATGGTTTTTTGCCCATTTCCCCTTTTTCTGAGTGGGTATGCTTCTGTGAGAGATTTTGTCTGTATACCTTTGTTTCCACCATTTGTCCTAGGGTTCTATCTGTCCATTTTATGTTTGTTTTTGTTTGTTTTTTTTAATTTTTTCTTAATAATTATATTTTATTTTAATAACTTTATGTTATATTAATAACTTTATTTTATTTTACTTATTTTATTTTACTTTATCTTCCTTCTTTCTTTTTTTTCCTTCCTTCCCTCTTTCCTTCCTTCCTACCTCCCTCCATCCCTCCCTCACTTCTTTCTTTCTACTTCTACTAATTCTTTTTTTCTACTTTTTTTTCATTTTATACTGAGCCGTGTGGATGAAAGGCTCTTGGTGCTGCAGCCAGGAGTCACTGCTGTGCCTCTGAGGTGGGAGAGCCAACTTCAGGGCACTGGTCCACAAGAGACCTCCAAGCTCCACATAATATGAAACAGTGAAAATCTCCCAGAGATCTCCATCTCAACAGCAGCACCCAGCTTCAATCAACGACCAGCAAGCTACAGTGCTAGACACGCTATGCCAAACAACTAGAAACATAGGAACACAACCCCACCCATTAGCAGAGAGGCTGCCTAAAATCATAATAAGTCCATAGACACCCCAAAACACACCACCAGACCTGGACCTGCCTACCAGAAAGACAAGATCCAGACTCATCCACCAGACTCATGCACCTCCAAAAGGAAGCCTACACAACAGACTGAAGCAACATTAGCAACTGGGGACAAACACCAAAAACAATGGGAACTACGAACGTGCAGCCAAAAAAAAAGAGACCCCAAACACTGTAAGATAAGCAAAATGAGAAGACAGAAAAACACACAGCAGATGAAGGAGCAAGGTAAAAACCCACCAGACATAACAAATGAAGAGAAAATAGGCAGTCTACCTGAAAAAGAATTCAGAATAATGATAGTAAAGATGATCCAAAATATTGGAAATAGAATAGACAAAATGCAAGAAACATTTCACAAGGATCTAGAAGAACTAAAGATGAAACAAGCAATGATGAACAACACAATAATGAAATTAAAAATACTCTAGATATGATCAATAGCATAATAACTGAGGCAGAACAATGGATAAGTGACCTGGAAGAAAAAGTAGTGGAAATAACTATTGCAGAGCAGAATAAAGAAAAAAGAATGAAAATAACTGAGGACAGTCTCAGAGACCACCGGGACAACATTAAATGCACCAACATTCGAATTATAGGGGTTCCAGAAGAAGAACAGAAAAAGAAAGGGACTTAGAAACTATTTGAAGAGATTATAGTTGAAAACTTCCCTAATATGGGAAAGGAAATAGTTAATCAAGTCCAGGAAGCACAGAGAGTCCCATATAGGATAAATCCAAGGAGAAATATGCCAAGACACATATTAATCAAACTATCAAAAATTAAATACAGAGAAAACATATTAAAAGCAGCAAGGGAAAAGCAACAAATAACACACAAGAGAATCCCAATAAGGTTAACAGCTGATCTTTCAGCAGAAAGTCTGCAAGCCAGAAGGGACTGGCAGGACATATTTAAAGTGATGAAGGAGAAAAACCTACAACCAAGATTACTCTAACCAGCAAGGATCTCATTCAGATTTGATGGAGAAATTAAAAGGTTTACCGACAAGCAAAAGCTGAGAGAGTTCAGCACCACCAAACCAGCTATACAACAAATGCTAAAGGAACTTCTCTAGGCAAGAAACATAAGAGAAGGAAAATATCTGCAATAACGAACCCAAAACATTTAAGAAAATGGGAATAGGAACATACATATCGATAATTACCTTAAATGTAAATGAAATAAATGCTCCCACCAAAAGACACAGATTGGCTGAATGGATACAAATCAAGACCCATATATATGCTGTCTACAAGAGACCCACTTAAGACCTAGAGACACATACAGACAGAAAGTAAGGGGATGGAAAAATATATTCCATGCAAATGAAACCAAAAGGAAGCTGGAGTAGCAATTCTTATATCACACAACATAGACTTTAAAATAAAGGCTATTAGAAGAGACAAAGGACACTACATAATGATCAAGGGGATGATCCAAGAAGAAGATATAGCAATTGTAAATATTTATGCACCCAACCTAAGAGCACCTCAATACATAAAGCAAATACTAACAGCCATGAAAGGGGAAATTGACAGTAACACATTTACAGTAGGGGACTTCTTAAACACTGCACTTTCACCAGTGGACAGATAATCCAAAATGAAAATAAATAAGGAAGCACAAAGTTTAAATGATACATTAAACTAAACGGACTTAATTGATATTTACAGGACATTCCATCCAAAAACAACAGAATACACTTTTTTCTCAAGTGCTCATGGAACATTCTCCAGGATAGATCATATCTTGGGACACAAATCAAGCCTTGGTAAATTTAAGAAAATTGAAATTGTATCAAGTATCCTTTCTGACCACAATGTTATGAGACTAGATATCAACTACAGGAAAAGATGTGTAAAAAATACAGACACATGGAGGCTAAACAACACACAACTTAATAACAAAGTGATCACTGAAGAAATCAATGAGGAAAGAAAAGAATAGCTAGAAACAAATGACAATGGTGACACGATGACCCAAAACATACGGGATGGAGAAAAAGCAGTTATAAGAAGGCAGTTTATAGCAATACAATCCTACCTTAAGAAACAGGAAACACCTCGATTAAACAACCTAACCTTGCACCTAAAGCAATTAGAGAAAGAAGAACAAAATAACCCCAAAGTTAGCGGAAGGAAAGAAATCATAAATATCAGATCAGAAATAAATGAAAAAGAAATGAAGGAAATGATAGCAAAGATCAGTAAAACTAAAACATGGTTCTCTGAGAAGATAAACAAAATTGATAAACCATTAGCCAGACTCATCAAGAAAAAAAAGGAGAAGACTCAAATTAATAGAATTAGAAATGAAAAAGAAGTAACAACTGACACTGCAGAAATACAGAAGATCATGAGAGATTACTACAAGCAACTCTATGCTAATAAAATGGACAACCTTGAAGAAATGGACAAATTCTTAGAAATGCACAACCTGCCAAGACTGAATCAGGAAGAAATAGAAAATATAAACAGAACAATCACAAGCACTGAAATTGAAACTGTGACTAAAATCTTCCAACAAACAAAAGCCCAGGACCAGATGGCTTCACAGGCGAATTCTGTCAAACATTCAGAGAAGAGCTAACACCTATCCATTTCAAACTCTTACAAAATATAGCAGAAGGAGAAACACTCCCAAACTCATTCTACGAGACCACCATCACCTTGATACCAAAACCAGACAAGGATGTCACAAACAAGGAAAACTACAGGCCAATATCACTGATGAACAAAGAAGCAAAAATCCTCAACAAAATACTGGCAATCAGAATCCAACAGCACATTAAAAGGATCATCCACCATGATCAAGTGGGATTTATTCCAGGAATGCAAGGATTCTTCAATATATGCAAATCAATCAACGTGATACACCATATTAAAAATTTAAGGAGGAAAACCATATGATCACCTCAATAGATGCAGAGAAAGATTTCAACAAAATTCAACACCCATTTATGATAAAAGCCCTGCAGAAAGTAGGCATGGGGAAACTTTCCTCAACATAATAAAGGCCATGTATGACAAACCCACAGCCAACATCATCCTCAATGGTGAAAAACTGAAATCCTTCCCACTAAGGTCAGGAACAAGATAAGGTTGCACACTCTCAGCACTCTTATTCAACATAGTTTTGGAAGTTTTAGCCACAGCAATCAGAGAAGAAAAGGAAATAAAAAGAATGCAAATCAGAAAAGCAGAAGTAAAGCTGTCACTGTTTGCAGATGACATGATACTATACATAGAAAATCCTAAAGATGCTACCAGAAAACTACTAGAGCTAATCAATGAACTGGGAAAAGTAGCAGTATACAAAATTAATGCACAGAAATCCCTGGCATTCCTATACACTAATGATGAAAAATCTGAAAGTGAATTTAAGAAAACACTCCCATTTACCACTGTAACAAATATAATAAAATATCTAGGAATAAGCCTACCTAAGGAGACAACAGACCTGTATGCAGAAAATTATAAGACACTGATGAAAGTAATGAAAGATGATACAATTAGGTGGAGAGATATGCCATGTTCTTGGATTGGAAGAATCAACATTGTGAAAATGACTCTACTACCCAAAGCAATCTACAGATTCAATGCAATCCCTATCAAACTACCTATGGCATTTTTCACAGAAATAGAACAATAAATTTCACAATTTGTAAGGAAACACAAAAGACCCTGAAGAGCCAAAGCAATGTTGAGAATGAAAAAAGGAGATGGAGGAATCGGGCTCCCTTACTTCAGACTATACTACAAAGCTACAGTAATCAAGACAGTATGGTACTGTCCCAAAAAACAGAAAGATAGATCAGTGGAACAGTGTAGAAAGCCAAGAGATAAACTCACGTACATATGGTCACCTTATCTTTGATAAAGGAGGCAGGAATGTACAGTGGACAATGGACAACCTCTTCAATAAGTGGTGCTGGGATAACTGGGCAGATACATGTAAAATATGAGATTAGAACACGCCCTAAAACCATACACAAAAATAAGCTCCAAATGGAATAAAGACCTAAATGTAAGTCCAGAAACTATGAAACTCTTAGAGGAAAACATAGGCAGAACACTCTATGACATAACTCACAGCAAGATACTGTTTGACCCACCTCCTAGAGAAATGGAAATAAAAACAAAAATAAACAAATGGGACCTAATAAAATTTCAAAGCTTTTACACAGAAAAGGAAACCATAAACAAGACCAAAAAGAAACCCACAGAATGGGAGAAAATATTTGCAAATGAAGCAAATGCAAAGAATTAATCTCCAAAATTTATAAGTAGCTCATGCAGCTCAATATCAGAAAAAACAAACAACCCAATCCAAAAATGGGCAGAAGACCTAAATAGACATTTCACCCAAAAAGATATACAGACTGCCAACAAACACATGAAAGAATGTTCAACATCATTAATCATTAGAGAAATGCAAATGAAAACTACAATGAGATATCATCTCACACCAGTCAGAATGGCCATCATCAAAAAATCTCCAAACAATAAATGCTGGAGAAGGTGTGGAGAAAAGGGAACACTCTTGCACTGCTGGTGGGAATGTGAATTGGTGCAGTCACTATGGAGAACAGTATGGAGGTTCCTTAAAAACTACAAATAGAACTACCATATGACCCAGCAATCCCACTACTTGGCATATACCCTGAGAGAACCGTAATTCAAAGAGAGTCATGTACCAAAATGTTCATTGCAGCTCTATTTACAATAGCAAGGAGATGGAAACAACCTAAGTGTCCATCACTGGATGAATGGATAAAGAAGATGTGGCCATATATACAGTGGAATATTACTCAGCCATACAAAGAAACAAAATTGAGCTATTTGTAATGAGGTGGATAGACCTAGAGTCTGTCATACAGAGTGAAGTAAGTCAGAAAGAGAAAAACAAATACCATATCCTGACACATATATATGGAATTTAAGAAAAAAATATGAAGGACCTAGGGGTAAGACAGAAATAAAGACACAGACCTACTAGAGAATGCACTTGAGGATATGGGGAGGGGGAAAATTAAGCTGTGACAAAGCAAGAGAGAGGCATGGACACATATACACTACCAAACCTGAAATAGACAGCTAGTGGGAAGCAGCCGCATAGCACAGGGAGAACAGCTCGGTGTTTTGTGACCACCTAGAGGGGTGGGATAGGGAGGTTGGGAGGGAGAGAGGTGCAAGAGGGAAGAGATATGGGAACATATGTTTATGTATAACTGATTCACTTTGTTATAATGCAGAAAGTAGCACACCATTGAAAAAAGAAAAAAAAGACTCTACACTTCCCCTGCAGGGGGCGGACATTCAATCCCTGGTCGGGGGAACTAATATCCTGCATGCTGCCCAGGGTGGCCACAAAAAAAGTAAATTTTTTAAAATAATAATAAAAAGAATCCTATTCTGGCTGAAAAAAAAAAAAGAACCAGCTTTTACTTTTATTGTTCTTTGCTATCGTTTCCTTCATTTCTTTTTCATTTATTTCTGATCTGATCTTTATGATTTCTTTCCTTCTGCTAACTTTGGGTTTCTTTTTGTTCTTCTTTCTCTAATTGCTTTAGGTGAAAGGTTAGCTTGTTTATTCAAGATGTTTCCTGTTTCTTAAGGTAGGAATTTATTGCTATAAACTTCCCTCTTAGAACTGCTTTTGCTGCATCCCATAGGTTTGGGGTCATCGTGCCTCCATTGTCATTTGTTTCTAGGTAATTTTTGATTTCCTCTTCGATTTTTTCAGTGTTCTCTTCGTTAATAAATAGTGTATTGTTTAGCCTCCATGTGTTTGTATTTTTTACAGATCTTTTCCTGTAATTGATATCTAGTCTCATAGTGTTGTGGTCGGAAAAGATACTTGATATGATTTCAATTTTCTTAAATTTACAAAGGCTAGATTTGTGACCCAAGATATGATCTATCCTGGAGAATGTTCCATGAACACTTGAGAAAAATGTGTACTTTGTTGTTTTTGGATGGAATGTCCTATAAGTATCAAATAAGTCCCCCTTGTTTAATGTATCATTTAAAGCTTGTGTTTCCTTATTTATTTTCATTTTGAATGATCTGTTCATTGGTGAAAGTGGGGTGTTAAAATGAACTATGAATGTGTTACTGTCGATTTCCCGTTATGGCTGTTAGTATTTGCCTTATTTATTGAGGTGTTCCTATGTTGGGAGCATAAATATTTACAATTGTTATATCTTGTTTTTTTATCGATCCCTTGATCATTATGTAGTGTCATTCTGTGTCTCTTCTAAAATCTTCATTTTAAAGTCTATTTTGTCTGATATGAGAATTGCTACTCCAGCTTTCTTCTGATTTCCATTTGCATGGAATATATTTTTCCATCCCTTCCCTTTCAGGTTTTATATGTCCCTAGGTCTGAAGTGGGTCTCTTGTAGACAGCATATGTACGGGTCTTGTTTTTGTAACCATTCACCCAGTCTGTGTCTTTTGGTGGGAGCATTTAATCCATTTACATTTAAGGTAATTATCGATATGTATGTTCCGATTCCCATTTTCTTAATTGTTTTGGGTTTGTTATATCTTTTCCTTCTCTTGTGTTTCTTGCCTAGAGAAGTTCCTTTAGCATTTGTGGTATAGCTGGTTTTGTGGTGCTGAACTCTCTCAGCTTTTGCTTGTCGGTAAACCTTTTAATTTCTCCATCATATATGAATGAGATCCTTGCTGGGTAGAGTAATCTTGTTTGTAGGTTTTTCTCCTTCATCACTTTAAATATGTCCTGCCAGTCCCTTCTGGCTTGCAGAGTTTCTGCTGAAAGATCAGCTATTAATCTTATTCGGATTCCCTTGTGTGTTATTTGTTGTTTTTCCCTTGCTGCTTTTAATATGTGTTTTTTTGTATTTAATTTTTGATAGTTTGATTAATATGTGTCTTTGCATGTTTCTCCTTGGATTTATCCTGTATGGGACTCTCTGTGCTTCCTGGACTTGGTTAACTATTTCCTTTCTTATATTAGGGAAGTTTTCAACTATAATCTCTTCAAATATTTCTCAGTCCTTTTCTTTTTCTCTTCTTCTTCTGTGATCCCTATAATTCGAATGTTGGTACATTTAATGTTGTCTCAGAGGTCTCTGAGACTGTCCTTAGTTCTTTTCATTCCTTTTTCTTTACTCTGCTCTGCAGTAGTTATTTCCACCATTTTATCTTCCAGGTCATTTATCCGTTCTGCCTCAGATATTCTGCTATTCATCCATTCTAGAGTATGTTTAATTTTATTTATTGTGTTGTTCATCGTTGCTTGTTTCCTCTTTATTTCTTCTAGGTCCTTGTTAAATGTTTGTTGCATTTTCTCTATTCTATTTCATGATTTGGGATCATCTTTTCTATCATTATTCTGAATTCTTTTTCACGTAGACTGCTTAGGTGTGGTGGTGGGTTTTTACCTTGCTCCATCATCTACTGTGTGTTCTTCTGTCTTTTATTTTTGCTTATTTTACTGTGCTTGGGGTCTCCTTTTCACAGGCTGCAGGTTTGTAGTTCTCGTTTTTGGTTTCTGGCACCAGTGGCTAAAGTTGGTTCAGTGGGTTGTGTAGTCTTCCTGGTGGAGGGGACTAGTGCCTGTGTTCTGGTGGATGAGGCTGGATCTTGTTTTTCTGGTGGGCAGGTCCACATCTGGTGGTGTGTTTTGGGATGTCTGTGGCCTTATTAACATTTTAGGCAGCCTGTGTGCTAATGGGTGGGGCTGTGTTCCTGTCTTGCTAGTTGTTTGGCCTAGGGTGTCCAACACTGTAGCTTGCTGGTCGTCGAGTGAAGCTGGGTGTTGGTGTTGAGATGGAGATTTCTGGGAGATTTTCACTGTTTGGTGTTACATGGAACTGGGAGGTCTCTTGTGGACCAGTGTCCTGAAGTTGGCTCTCCCACCTCAGTGACAGAGCCCTGACGCCTGTATGGAGCACCAAGAGACTGTCCTCTGCATAGCTCAGAATAAAAGGGAGAAAAAAATAGAAAGAGAGAAAGAAAGAAAGAGAGAAAGAAAGAAAGAAAGAAAGAAAGAAAGAAAGAAAGAAAGAAAGAAAGAAAGAAAGAAAGAAAGAAAGAAGGAAGGAAAGAAAGAAAGAAGGAAAAAATGAAAGAAAGAAAGGAAGAAAAAATAAAATAAGGTAAAATAAAATAAAGTTTTGAAAATAAAAAATAATTATTAAGAAAAAATTTTAACAAGTAAAAAACAAAAAAAAACAAAAATAAACGGATGGACAGAACCCTAGGACAAATGGTGAATCATACACATACACACTCACAAAAAGGGGAAAAGGGGAAAAAATAATCTATCTTGCTCCCAAAGTCCTCCTCCTCAATTTGAGATGATTCATTTTCTATTCAGGTATTCCACAGATGCAGGGTACATCAAGTTGCTTGTGGAGTTTTATCCGCTGATTCTGAGGCTGCTGGGAGGAATTTCCCTTTCTCTTCTTTGTTTGCACAGCTACCGGGGTTCAGCTTTGGATTTGGCCCTACCTCTGCTTGTAGGTAACCTGAAGGTGTCTGTTCTTCGCTCAGACATGACGGGGTTAAAGGAGCCGCTGATTCGGGGGTTCTGACTCACTGAGGTCTGGGGGAGGTAGGGGTACAGATTGTGGGGTGAGCCTGTGGCAGCAGAGGCCAGTGTGACGTTGCACCAGCCTGATGCGTGCCATGCGTTCTCCTAGGGAAATTGTCTCTGAATCATGGGACCCTGGCAGTGGTGGGCTGCACAGGCTCTGCAGAGGGGAGGTGGGGATAGAGACCTGTGGTCATATACAGGCTTCTTGGTGGTAGCAGCACCAACCTTAACATCTCATGCCTGTCTCTGTAGTCCACGCTGATAGCTGCAGCTCTCGCCCATCTCTGGAGCTCCTTTCAGCAGTGCTCTTAATCCCCTCTCCTTGAGCACCAGGAAACAAAGAAGGAAGAAAAATTATCTTGTCTCTTTGGCAGCTCCAGGCTTTTCCCGGACTCCCTCCCAGCTAGCCGTGGCACACTAGCCCCCTTCAGGTTGTGTTCACGCAGCCAACCCCAGTCCTCTCCCTGGGATCTAAGCTCCGAACCCGAGCCTCAGCTCCCAGCCCCTGCCCGCCCCGGCGGGTGAGCAGATAAGCCTCTCAGGCTTGTGAGTGCTGGTTAGCACTGATCCTCTGTGCAGGAATCTCTCTGCTTTGCCCTCCGCACCCCTGTGGCTGCGCTGTCCTCCACGGCTCTGAAGCTTCCCCCCTCTGCCACCCACAGTATCTGCCTGTGAAGGGGCTTCTAGTGTGTGCAAACCCTTCCTCCTTCACAGCTCCCTCCCACTGGTGCAGGTCCCATCCCTATTCTTTTGTCTCTGTTTTTTCTTTTTTCTTTTGCCCTACCCAGGTACGTGGGGAGTTTCTTGCCTTTTGGGAGGTCTGACGTCTTCTGCCAGTGTTCAGTGGGTGTTCTATAGGAACAGTTCTATGTGTAGATGTATTTTTGTTGTATCTGTGGGGAGGAAGGTGATCTCCTCATCCTACTCTTCCGCCATCTTCTCCTGTCTGCTATGTTTATTTTTAATTGTGATAAAATACACATAACATAAAATTTACCTTCTTAACCATTTTTAAAGTTACAGTTTAGTAGTGTTAAGTACATTTACATTATTGTGCAGTCTCCAGAACTTTTTCATCTTGCAAAACTGAAACTCCATACCCATTAAACAGCAACTCTCCATTTCTCCCTCTCCACTAGCCTATGAAACCACCATTCCACTTTCTGCTTCTACCTAGACTACTCTAGATAACTCATATAAGTGGAATCATACAGTATTTTTCTTTTTGTGACCGGCTTATTTCATTTAGCATAATGTCCTCAAGGTTAATCCATATTGTAGCGTTTCCATCTTTTTGATGGCTACTGTATGTGTATACCTCATTTTGTTTGTTTGTTTGGGTGTTCTTTTTTTCAGCTTTATTGAGATATAGTTGACATATAACATTGTTTCAATATGATTACCAACATAGAATTAGCTAAAAATTCCAACGTCACATAATGACCACTTCTTTTTTCAGTAAGAACATTTAAAATATACTCTTATAAACTGTATACGATGCAGTATTGTTAACTATATTCACAACGCTGTTTATTAGATCCCTAGAACTTTTTCATCATCTAACTGGAAGTTTGTACCCTTTGACCAACATCTCCTCATTTCCCACACTCCCCAGCCCCTGTAACCACCATTCTACTCTCTGTTTTTGCAAGTTTTATTTTTATAGATTCTGTGTATAAGTGATACCATACAGTGTTTGTCTTTCTTGCCTGACATTTTACTTAGCACAATGCCTTCAAGGCCTATCTATGTTGTCACAAATAGCAGGATTTCCATCTTTCTCATGACTGAATAACATTCCACTGTATATATATTCCACATCCTCTTTATCCATTAATAGACACGTAGGTTGTTTCCATATCTTGGCTATTGTAAATAATGTTGCAATAAACATGGGAGTGCAGATATATCTTCAATATCCTGTTTTCATTTCCTTTGGGTCTATACCCGGAAGTTGGATTCCTGGATCATATGTTAGGTCTATTTTTTTATTTTTTTGAAGAACCTCCATTCTGTTTTCCATAGTGGCTACACCAGCTTAAATTCCCACCAACAGTGTGTAAGTGTTCCTTTTTCTCCACATCCTAGCCAACATTTATTATCTCTTGTCTTTTGTATAGTAGCCATTCTTTTATGTTTGTTGCTCTAGAGTTTACAATACAAATAACTGACCTTTCAGATTCTACATATAACTATTAAACACTACAAGTAACATGTAAAAGACTTACAGTCATATAGGTCTCTTTGCCCTACACCCCCATAATGCTATAGCTGGCATACATATTATGCTTACATAAATTTTTACCCTCATCGTATTTATATATATATATTTTTTCCTTTCAACTATCATATATATTTTAACAAAATTGAATCTATTATATTTACCATTTCTGTTGTTCTTCCTTTACTCCAGACGTTCCAAGTTTCCTTCTTGTATTATTTCCCTTCATCCTGAAAAACTACCTTTATCATTACTTTAGAACAAATTTGTGAACACAAATGCTATTATTTTTTCATTTGTTAATGTTTTTATATTGCTTTCTTTCATGAAAGATATTTTCACTAGATATAGATTCCTGGATAGACAATTCTTTTCTTTAAACACTTTAAAGATGTTGTTGCACTGTCTTCTAGCCTCCATGATTTTTGAGTTCACATAGAAGTACTTTCAATTATTATTTCCTTACTTGTAACGTGTCACTATATTTTCTACCATAGATTTATCAGTAATTCATTTTATGTCTAGATATGATATACTTTGAAGTTCAAAAAATTCAAATGGGGGTTTCCTGAATTTTTTAATCTTTAAATTTACATTTTTCAATAAATTTAGGAAGTTACTTTTCAGCAATTATTTATTTATTTTTCTGTAGCAATCACTTCCTTCTCTCCTTCAGGGAGTTTTTCTTTTTAGTAGATTTTTATTGGAGTATAATTGCTACACAATACTGTGTTACTTTCTGTTGCACAAAAAAGTGAATCAGCCATATGCATACACACATCCCCATATCCCCTCTCTCTTGAGCCTCCTTCCCATTCTCCTTATCCCACCCCTCTACGTGATAACAAAGCACGGAGTCGATCTCCCTGTGCTATGCTGCTGCTTCCCAACAGCCAACTATTTTACATATCGTAGTGTATATATGTTGATGCTACTCTCACTTCACCACAGGTTCGACTTCCTGCCCCATGTCCTCAAGTCCTTATTCTATGTCTGCCTTTTTATTCCTGCCCTGCAATTAGCTTTATCAGTATCATTTTTTTTTTGGATTCCATATATATGTGTTAGCAAACAGTGTTTGTTTTTCTCTTTCTGACTTACTTCACTCTGTATGACAGACTCTAGGTCCATCCACCTCACTACAAATAACTGAATTTCGTTTCTTTTTATGGCTGAGCAATATTCCATTTTAAATATGTGCCACATCATCTTTATCCATTCATCTGTCAAAGGACATTTAAGTTGGATCCATGCTCTGGCTATTGTAAATAGTGCGGCAGTGAACATTGTACTACATGTCTCTTTTTGAATTATGGTTTTCTAAGGGTATATGCCCAGTAGTGGGATTGCTGGGTCATATGGTAGTTCTATTTTTAGTTTTTGAAGGAACCTCCATACTGTTCTCCATAGTGGCTCTATCAATTTACATTCCCACCAACAGTGCAAGAGAGTTCCTTTTTCTCCACACCCTCTCCAGCATTTATTATTTGTAGATTTTTTGATGATGGCCATTCTGACTTGTGTGAGGAGATACCTTACTGTAGTTTTGATTTGCATTTCTCTAATAATTAGTGATGTTGAGCATCTTTTCATGTGCCTCTTGGCCATCTGTATGCCTTCCATGGTGAAATGTCTATTTAGGTCTTCCGCCCATTTTTTAACTGGTTTGTTTGTTTTTTGATATTGAGCTCCATGAGCTGTTTGTATATTTTGGAGATTAATCCTTAATCTGTTGTTTCATTTGCAAATATTTTCTCCCATTCTGAGGGTTGTCTTTTTGTCTTATTTATGGTTTCCTTTGCTGTGCAAAAGCTTTTAAATTTAATTAAGTCCCATTTGTTTATTTTTGTTTTTATTTCCGTTACTCTAGGAGGTGCATCAAAAACTATCTTGCTGTGATTTATGTCAAAGAGTGTTTTTCCTATGTTTTCCTCTATGAGTGTTAAGAGTGTCTGGTCTTACATTTAAGTCTTTAATCCATTTCCAGTTTATTTTTGTGTATGGTGTTAGGTAGTGTTCTAATTTCATTCTTTTACATGTAGCTGTCCAGTTTTCCCAGTGCTACTTATTGAAGAGGCTTTCTTTTCTCCGTTGTATACTCTTGCCTCCTTTGTCTTAAATTAGGTGCCCATATGTGTGTGGGTTTATCTCTGGGCATTCTATCTTGTACCATTGATTTCTGTTTTTGTGTCAGTGCCATACTGTCTTGATTACTATAACTTTGTGGTATAGTTTGAAGTCAGGGAGCCTGATTCCTCCACTCGATTTTTCTTTCTCCAGATTGCTTTGGCTATTCAGGGTCCTTTGTGTTTCCATATAAAATGTAATTTTTTTTCTTTTACTACTGTGAAAAATCCCATTGGTTGTTTGACAGGGATTGCATTGAATCTGTAGACTGCTTTGGGTAGTATAGTCATTTTGACAATATTGATTCTACAAATTTAAGAACATTGTATGTCTCTCCATCTGTTTGTGTCATTTTTTATTTCTTTCATCAGTGTCTTATAGTTTTCTGAGTATGTCTTTTGTAACCTTAGGCAGGGTTATTCCTTGGTATTTTATTCTTTTTGTTGTGGTGGTAAATGGGATTGTTTCCTTAATTTCTCTTTCTGATTTTTCATTGTTAGTGTATAAGAATGTAAGAGATATCTGTGTATTAAGTTTGTATCCTGCAACTTTACCAAATTCATTGATTAGTTCTAGTAGTTTTCTGGTGGCATTTTTAGGATTTTCTATTTATAGTATCATGTCATCTGCAAACAGTGACAGTTTTACTTCTCTTTTCCAATTTATATTCCTTTTATTTCTTTTCTTTCTCTGATTGCCATGGCTAGGACTTCCAAAACTATGTTGAATAAGAGTGGTGAGACTGAACATCCTTGTCTTGTTCCTGATCTTAGTGTAAATCCTTTCAGTTTTTCACCATTGATTATGATGCTTGCTGTGGGTTTGTCATATATGGCCTTTATTGTGTTGAAGTAGATTCGCTCTATGTCCCTTTTCTGGAGACTTTTTATCATAAATCGGTGTTGAATTTCATCAAAAGCTTTCCCTGAAACTATTTAGATGATCATATGGTTTTTATTCCTTAATTCGTTAATGTGGTGAATCACATTGCCTATATTTGCCTATATTGAAGAATCCTTGCATCTCTGGGATAAATCCCACTTGATCATGTTGTATGATCCTTTGGATGTGCTGTTGTATTCTGTTTGCTAGTATTTTGTTCAGGATTTTTGCATGTATGTTCATCAGTGATATTGGTCTATAATTTTCTGTTTTTTGTGATACCTTTTTCTGGTTTTGGTATCAGGGTTATGGTGGCTTCATAGAATGAATTTGGGAGTGTTCTTTCCTCTGCAATTTTTTGGAAGCATTTTAGAAGGATCAGTGTTAGCTCTTCTCTAAATGTCTGATAGAATTCGCCTGTGAAGCCATCTGGTCCTGGACTTTTGTTTGCTGGAAGATTTTTAATTACGGTTTCAATTTCATCACTTGTGATTGGTTTGTTTATATTTTCTAATTCTTCCTGGTTCAATCTTGGAAAATTGTACGTTTCCAAAAATTTATCCATTTCTTTGTGGTTGTGCATTTTATTGGCATATAGTTCTTTGTAGTAGTCTCATATTCCTTTGTATTTCTGCAGTGGCAGTTGTTATTTCTCCTTCATCATTTCTAAATCTATTGATTTGAGTCTTCTCCCTCTTTTTCCTG
This sequence comes from Grampus griseus, assembly GCF_964374135.1. NCBI lineage: Eukaryota > Metazoa > Chordata > Mammalia > Artiodactyla > Delphinidae > Grampus > Grampus griseus. Next base: position 84,926,846 of record NC_138999.1, on the reverse strand, counting down.
ATGAGTTTGGCTAATGGTTTATCAATTATGTTTATCTTCTCAAAGAACCAGCTTCCAGTTTTAATGATCTTTGCTATCATTTCATTCATTTCTTTTTCATTTATTTCTGATCTGATCTTTATGATTTCTTTCCTTCTGCTAACTTTGGGTTTTTTTTGTTGTTGTTGTTGTTGTTGTTGCTCTTCTTTCTCTAATTGCTTTAGGTGTAAGGTTAGGTTGTTTATTTGAGATTTTTCTTGTTTCTTGAGGTAGGATTCTATTGCTATAAACTTCCCTTTTAGAACTGCTTTTGCTGCATCCCATAGATTTTGGGTCATCCTGTATTCATTGTCATTGGTTCCTATGTATTTTTTAAAATTTCTTCTTTGATTTCTTCAGTGATCTCTTGGTTATTTAGTAGTGCACTGTTTATCCTCCATGTATTTGTGATTTTTACAGTTTTTCTTTCCTATAATTGATCTCCAATCTCATAGCATTGCAGTCAGAAAAGATGCTTGATATGATTTCAATTTTCTTAAATATTCCAAAGCTTGATTTTTGATGCAAGGTGTGATCTATCCTGGAGAATGTTCCATGTGCACTTGAGAAGAAAATGTGTTCTGCCACTTTTGGGTGGAATGTTGTATATATATATCAGTTAGATATATCTGGTCTACTATGTAATTTAAAGCTTGTGTTTCCTTATTTATTTTCTGTTTGCATGATCTGTCCATTGGTGTAAGTGGGGTGTTAAAGTCCTCTAATATTATTGTGTTACTATTATTGTGTTCTCCTTTTGTGGTTGTTAGCATGTGCCTTATGTATTGAGTTCCTCCTATGTTGGGTGCATAAACATTTATAATTGTTATATATTCTTCTTGGATTGATCCTTTGATCATTACATAGTTTATTTTAAAGTCTATTTTACCTGATATGAGTATTGCTACTCCAGCTTTCCTTTGATTTCCATTTTCATGGAATATCTTCTTCCATCCCTTTACTTTCAGTCTGTATGTGTCCCTAGGTCTGAAGTGGGTATCTTGTAGACAGCATATATATGGGTCTTGTTTTTGTATCCATTCAGCCAGTCTGTCTTTTGGTTGAGGTATTTATCCATTTACATTCAAGGTTATTATCGACATGTATGTTCCTATTATCATTTTCTTAATTGTCTTGGGTTTGTTTTTGTGGGTCTTTATTTTTGTCTTGTTTTTCCCGCTTAGAGAAGTTTCTTTAGCATTTGTTGTAAAGCTGGTTTGGTTTTGTGGTGCTGAATTCTCTTAGCTTTTGCTTGTCTGAAAAGATTTTGACTTCTCCATCAAATCTGAATGAGATCCTTGCTGGATAGTGTAATCTTGATTGTAGGTTTTTCTCTTTCATCACTTTAAATATATCCTGCCACTACTTTCTGGCCTGAAGATTTTCCACTGAAAAATCAGCCGATAACCTTATGGGGATTCCTTTGTATGTTATTTTTTGTTTTTGTTTTTCCCTTGCTACTTTTAATATTTTTTCTTTGAATTTAATATTTGTTAGTTTGATTAATATATATCTTGGTGTGTTTTTCCTAAGGTTTATCCTTTATGGGACTCTCTGTGTTTCCTGGACTTGGGTGACTATTTCCTCTCCCCTGTTTGGGAAGTTTTCAACTGTAATCTTTTCAAATATTTTCTCAGACCATTTCTTTTTCTCATTCTTCTGGAACCCTTATAATTCATATGTTGGTGCATTTAATGTTGTCCCAGAGATCTCTGAGACTGTCCTCATTTCTTTTTATTCTTTTTTCTTTATTCTGCTCCTTGACATTTATTTGCACCATTTTATCTTCCAGCTCAATTTTTCATTCTTCTGTCTCAGTTATTCTGCTATTGATTCCTTCTAGTGTATTTTTCATTTCAGTTAATGTGTTGTTCATTTCTCTTTGTTTGTTCTTTATTTCTTCTAGATATTTGTTAAACATTTCTTGTATTTTCTCAATCTGTACCTCTGTTTTACTTCCAAGATTCTGGATCATCTTTACTATCATTACTCTGAATTATTTTTCAGTTTGATTTCCTATTTCCTCTTCATTTATTTGGTCTTGTATGTTTTTACCTTGCTCCTTCAACTGTGACATATTTTTTTGCTGTCTCAATTTTTTTTTTTTTTTATGAGTGGGTTTGTGTTCCTGTCTTACTGGTTGTTGACCTTAAGCTTCCAACACTGGAGTTTGTAGGCTGTTGGGTAGAGCTGGGTCATGGTGATGAGATAAGGATCTCTATGAGACCTCACTCTGATGAATATTCCCTCTGACCTGAGGTTCTCTGTTAGTCCAGTGGTTTGGACACGGAGCTTCCACCCAGGATCTTTGGCCTGACCCCAGGCTTGTGAACCAAGATTTTGCTAGCCACCTGTGGCAGCAAAAAATACCCCAAAAAACGATAACAAAATTAAAAATAAAATTAGACTAGGAAACTTACAGATATGTCAGGAAGAATATAGAATAAAACTATAGATTAATCAACAACTGGAAGGTACATCAGTACCACAAAATTTAAAAAGAGGAGGATGGAAAAGAAAAAAAAATGGGAGGGAGGAAAGGCCTTGGCTGTAAAGGGTGGGGCTTAAGCAAAGGTGAAGATTGGGTGGTGGTCAGGGCCAATATTCAGGACTAACAAGGCTGGAGAAACCCCTGGGGGCTTTAGGGGATGGGGTTTAGGGTCAAGGAACAGAAGGAGCCCAGGCATGCCCCCCATCTCTGGTCTCAGAAGGCAGGAGACTTCATCTGGGAGCCCAGCAGGGTTCCTGAGCTCGAGTGGGTAGAGCATATGCCTTCCTCTACTGTCCTCTTCTCCCATCTGGGAGGGACCCTCCCGCCTGTCTCTCCTGATCTCCCTGTCCTCCCTCGTATACACCCAAAGACCTATGTGGCTTGGAGGGGGCTTTGGAGGGCAGGGGATTGGCTTGGGAGCTCAGCAGGCTCCCTGGACCCAAATGGGTGGGACAATCACCCTCTGCTTCTCTCCCACTCCTCTCAGAGGGATCCTCTTACCTGCCTCTCCTGATCTCTCCAACCTCCCTCTTATGACCTGAAGGACCCACGTGGCTTGGAGGGGGCTTTGGAGGGCAGGTCATCAGCCTGGGAACTCAGCAGGAGTTCCTGAGTGGGTAGGGCGGTCACCCTCCACTCCTCTCCCGCTCCTCCCAGAGGGCACCTCCCTCCTGCCTCTCCTAATCTCCCTGGCTTCAGGGGCACTGATCCTGTCTGGCCTCCATTTCTCCTCCCCCCCTCAGTCCCCCTCCATCCTACTGGTTCACTTTGGGGTTCCTCCCATTTCCTTGGGCTTCAGAGTCCCCCACCAGCAGCTGGTAGGTGCCCTACTTGTGGGGAGATGCTAACTCCCTGTCTTCCCACACTGGCATCTTGACTCCACCTCCCCAGGGAGTTTATTGATACAAATGTAAGATTGTATATTGTTGTTCCACAATTCCCTTAAACTCTATACATGTTTTTCCTCAATATTTTCTCTTTTTCAGATTAAATAATGTTTATTGGTCTGTCTTCAAATTCACTAAGTTTTCTTCTATTATTTCCATTTGGTGTTGAGCCCATCCACTTTTGTTTTCTTTTTCTCAATACTGTATTTTTCACTTGTAAAATTTCCATTTGCTTACTTTTATGGCATTTCTATCTCTGCTGACAATTCTATCTTTTCATTCATTTCCCGAATGGAATCTCACTGGGATCATCTTGCATTTGGCATCTGTTAATTGCTTTTACCTTGAGAATTTGTCAGATATTTCTGGTTCTTGAATGATGAGTAGTTTTGAATTATATTCTGTAAATTTTGAGTATTATATTGTGAACCTACAGGTCTTATTATAATCCTATGGAGAATGTTGATTTTTATTTGTTTGTTTGTTTGTTTTAGCTTGCAATGAACTTGTTTAGGATCAGACCTCAAGTTCTGTCTTACGTTCTATCAGTTCAGTTTTCAAAGCTATGCTGTTTGGTCTGCCCCTTACAGATGTCACTCAGAGTTTGGTCTGGGACCTGGGTAGTGGTTTACATGATAGTTGCATTGCTTCTCTGGATGTATTTGACAAATGCATACTTTGTGTATGTGACCAGACTTGTGTTGGTTCATACAGAGAAGGGAAATCCTCTTCTCCATCTCTTCCCTGTTAGGAATTTCTATAGGTGTTCTTTTTCTGTTCCTCTTATAAGAAAAATGGGGTTACGTTTATTTTATTTACTGCTATAATTAGGATTTATTTCTACCATATTACTATATGTGTTCTATTTGTCCTGCTTTTCATTTTTCTTTCCTTTCTTGTCTTCTTTTGGAATGATAGCATTTGTTTCCCTTTTATTACATTTTTCTCTTTTGTTTCAAACTTATATGCCCCATTTTCTATTGTTTTAGCTGTTGGTCTACATATTTTGACCTGATTGAAGTTAAATTAACCAGAGTCTTTACCTTTTTGCTGAATGATAGAAATGTTATTGAATATTTCACCTTTGATTTTCTCACTCCAATTTTATATACTATTTTTTTCAACATTGAGTTCTATTTTCTCTATAAATTAGTTATAGATATTTCATAAGTTAATATTTGTTTGTGATTCTTCCACATATTTAACAATATATTTGCCCCACATTCCCTCTTGCTTATTAAATTTTATTTTAGATGATTTTTTCTTCTGTGTAAATTACAACTTCTAAAACTTTCTTTAATTAGGGCCTGCTGGTTGTAACTTTTCTGAATTTATTTTTGGTCTGAGAAAGTTTTTATTTCATTCTTGTTCTTGAGAAATAATTGCATTGGACTGACTGTTATTCCCTCTAATCACAATGGAGATTATTAGTCCACTTTTTGTGGCTTCTATTATTTCTATTGCTATTAAGAATCCATTTATAAGTTTAATTGCCATTATTTTTAGGTTATCCATATTTTCTCTCTATGTTTAAAGTTCTCATTCTCTTTCTCTCTCACACATGCTCTTTCTCTCCCATTCTATTGTTTCCCTATGAGGTAGTGTTCTGTCAATTCTTTTTCTTTTTAATTATCCTGCTTATATATTTTCATGGTTTACATCTTTTTGCCACTCTGAGACAACAAAACATAATTCTAGATGATTTCTTCAAACTTTCTTCCAGATCACTAATTCTCTCTTCATCTGTGTTTAATACAGTGTTAAATACATACACTGTTTAATATGTTGTTAAAATCCCCAAAGAATTTTGCATTTCAATTGTTTCATTTTTTTATTTGTAGAAGTTTTACTCATAGTTTTTCAATTATGATTAGGCATTGAATATCTCTTTTTATCACTCAAAATTGTCAAACTTCTGTTTTTTTGGTATATATATATATCCACATATGTAACATAGTCATTTATTTTTGTTTCTCAGTGCAGGTCAATACAGCCATTACAGCTTTGATTCTACATTCTATTTTATTTTTCTTACCAGTTCTAACTCTTGCTGTGATTTATAATTTTTGGACAGTTACTGACCATTTTATTTTAACTATGTTGGACTTCTCTGAGAATTGGATTGAAATTATGCTCCCCTAAAGGAATTTATTTTTTCCTCTGTCAGTCACACATGGGTAGTGCCAAAACAGCACCCCATTAAATTAAATTGTCTGTTTGTGGATTTTGGACAATACAAGTAGTTGAATTTGAACTTCAACCATCATGAGAATTTCTTTGTGAGTTTGAATTCTTTCAGGGGAGAATTTTTTCCCACTTACCTATTATCAAGTTTGAGGTAGGCAATTTCCTTTCTGTTCTATTTTATATAACAGGATTCTCTTTACCTTTTTTACTGAACGTAAACTTTAGGGGCCCCATATTTATGTGGGAGTTTTTGTGCTATATATCCAATCTTGGGCAGACCTTACACTTAATTTTATGTCACTTACCTCATATAACTACTGTGGCCTAAGCACAAATTATCTTCAGTATCAGCAAAACAAAAACAGGAAAAAAAGAGAGAAAATTTTGCACAGGATTCCTGCCCTCACTTTAAGTTGACCTCTGTAACTTCCTTCTTTTTATGATAACTCTGCAATGTTTGTAATTTTTTTAAAAATTGGTTTTCCAACATATTAGTTGTTTTAATCAAGAGAGTTATTATCTAATCTTTCATAATGTAGTTAAAAATCTAGTTTTTGAGCATGGAATTATTACTATAAAAGTGGCAATTGAGAAATATTAGCTGGAATTCATATATGGAATAAATTAAAGAAAGATCTTTCCCTAGTTATCTCAAATTAACTATATTTTCCTCTATTAAACCATCAAAACCACATTATTTGATCTGTTCTAAATAATTGTAATACAAAATACTATGTTCTAACTTCAGACAGGTTACAGCCTTATTAATGGATTTCATTTAATTAATTTTATAAAAGATCTCATGAGATATTTAGTATTTGTTTCACTGTCTTTTTTTCTAATAAATAAATGCAATTTTGTCAATCTATCCCCCACAATCTACTTTCATGTAGTTGAAGGCAATGAAGACAAGACAAATTTTAAGAGCTCTCTGATGACTAAACAATAGCAAATGTAGTGCCTGATAGATAATCTAGAAAAGAATTTATAGGTATAATGCCAGGGTGAGAACCATCTTCTTTCCACTTTAATGTTCTGAATTTATTTATATCTTATTTTTTCTATAATGGTAAAACAATAGTGGATGCTCACTAGTGTAGCTTTCTTACTTGTGTACCAAGAAATTTTTTTGATATTTTCTTATTTCTTCTCCAAGGAGTCATCCAAGCTGGGAGTTCATAGATCTTCAAAAATTTTCCTGTGAAATTTATCCCATATCAACTAGGCACTTTCTACCATATCCATTCCACTTTTCAAGTTTCTTCAATCATTATTTAACCATTCTTATCCTGGACACCCTTTGAGATGAATTATTACCAAAAGTCAATCAGAAGGCATAGGCTGTAGAATTCTGCTGATTCCCTCAAAAGAGGTCAAAGGAGGATATTTCAAACTGGGAGTAGGGGTGTTAAATCTGTAATAATACGGTTGCTATTCTTTATCTTGACTTAGTAAATATATATTTTATCACTTGCTAGAATTAAGACATTAATGATATTCTTCCCAGAAAAAAAGAGGAGTTAGAGATTTTAACATGCTTTACCTATTGCATGATAGATATGGGATCAAGAGATCTCAATATGTTGAAATCTGATATGCATATATAGTAGAAATAAATGTAATGTCTTACACTTAAATTAGCTGAAGAAAGCAAAAGAGAGATATGGCTTAAAGCAACACCTGTGATTGCCAAAAAAAAAAAAAAAAGAATGTAATCTCATGTTGCATTCAAGTGACGTGATGGGCAGACTCTTGTACCACTCTGCACTAGAATAGTGTGTTCATTTGTAAGTACTATGCTTGAAAGGAGACATTAACACTTAGGTGAGATAAGATAAAAATATTGGAAGTAGCTGAAAAAACTGGGGATATTATCCTGGAGAAGCCTAGAAAGATGGTGTGCTAGATGTGGGGAACATAAATATTTCTTTCAAATATAAGAAGGACTTTCAGATAGAAAACTGCTATATCTGGGTCTAATGGGTAGAGGTGCAATTGCAGTGGAAAATGCACTAGAATAGAAGTAAAAGGAATTGGATTCTAGTGTCAGTGCTTATCATGTTCATATCACAGTGGTTCATTTTATGGATCTAAAATAAGAACATTTATCTTGATGGTTAAGATCCCTTTTAGCTTTGGCTTTTTTGATGTCAGAGAAACTACTTATTATAAGAAAGACTTTTCTAACCTGATGTTTTCTGAAAAGGAAATGGCCACTCCAAGTAACAATGAGTTTACAGTTACTGGAGGTATTTAAAGGAGAAGAATTTTGAGGAAGAGATTCATGGCCTAGGTAGATAGTTGGACTAGATTACTTCTCAATTCTTTGTCTACTCTGAGAGTTTGTAATGGGCAAGAAAAGATGAAAATATATTTGGAAGATCTTTTCAATTTAAAGAATGGTGCCTCCACACATGCTTATACATTTTTGTATTATCAGATTCTTTACAATCCTTACCATGGTTTCAAAAGTTCTCTTTTTCCAAGAAGGAGATTGTGATGGTTAATTTTATGTGTCAACTTGACTGGACCATAGGGTGTCCATATATTTGGTTAAACATTATTCTGGTTGTGTCTGTGAGGGTGTTTCTGGATGAGATTAACATTTGAATATGCAGACTGAGTAAAGCAGATAGCCTTCTTCAAGGTAAGTGGGCCTCATCCATCCATTGAGGGCCTGAATGGAACAATATGGCAGGGGAAGGGAGAATTTGCTCTTTCTGCCTCTTTTTGAGCTGGGACATGATCTTTTCCTGACTTTAAACTTGGATTTGAACTGAAACTGACACTATCGGCTCTCTTGCTTGTCAGGCCTTTGGACTTAGACTGGACCATTAGCTCTCCTGGGTCTCCAGTCTCTAGTCTCCAGTATACTAACTACAGATCTTGGGACTTCTTAGCCCCCATAATTAAATGAGCCAATTCCTTATAATAAATCCCTTTACATATGTGTATATATATATATATATATATATATATATATATATATATGGAAAATCAAAATGGATTTGATATTCTAAGAGAGCTCTCTAAAAGTGAGCCAGGAGGCCATTGAGGAAGTGTGACTAATGCATGACTCAGCTTGAATGGAATCTGAACTTTTGAACACTTACTCTCTTACTCAAGATACTTGTCAGACATTTACCCTAAACTAGCTTGTGACATCCTATCTACTTATCAGACCCTTACCTTAAAATAATTCATGATTCTTTAAGGACAAATATTTTCTGACTTGGGTCAGTCAATCACAATTCTCACTAGGCAACTTGACAACTTTGTGGCTTTTGTCTTTATAAGCCCCTGACTCTTTCTTTTCCTCAGAACACTTTTTTGGTTTTACCCAAATCTGTGTCCCCCAAATTGCAATTCTTAAGCCCTCTAAATAAAGCCCTTTTGTTCTTTGCAGCCTTGATACTGATTATTGTTCAACTATATATACTTGTATTTTTTTTTCTATTGGTTTTCTTCCTCTGGAGAACCCTAATACAAAGATTCTATAAATACCTTAGAACTATGGATGCTGTTATCAGGCAGTATGGGTAATTCTATATAGTGGTATAGTAGGATATAGTAGCATCTATACTATTCAGTGACATTGTGTAGAAGGAATAGGAAACCTAGGTTTAAATCCTGGCCTTACTACTCATTTTCTTCATTATCTTTCCTATATTAATTTCTTTATATGTAAAAATGGAAATAACAATACTCACCTTAGCAGGATATATGTGGATTAAATTGCCTAGCATAAATTGTCTAGTGTATTATAGGGCTCAAAAAGAAGTGGTTGTATTTTGAGTACACTTACTTTAGACACAGTCCATAGTTTTTGTAAACTCTGGCTCCGGAGTCAAATAGAAACAGGCTTAAATCAGAGTTATGTTTCTTATTCTCTGTTTTATACTAGGCAATTTAATAAGCATTCTTAGTCTCAGTTTCCTAATCCATAAAGTGGGAATAATGATAAGTTGCTATGAAGAATAAATTAGATAATGCACATAATGTTCTTAGTAATGTTAAATGTTCCAAAAACATTGGCTATTGTTATTTTAATAGGTACAACCCCTGCAGAACCTAAAAGCATGTCTAATTAACAATTTTTAGGTCTATGCTTTAAGTTTTGTACATAGCCATCACTAGATAATCTTTATCAAAGAAAAAAATACTATAGATAATGGAAAATAATGGATGTTCTACAAACATGTATATTTGTCTTAAAATATGGCCAGACATGCATGTTTTCCGTCTTTTCCTGTGCATCTGCCTTCTGTCCCTGCTGCTAGCAGTGCAGCAGCCTGGGGGTAGGGCGGATTGAAAGGTGAATGTATGCAGTGAGGGGAATTAGGGCCAGAGCAAGAGAAGGGAGAAGAGTGAAGAGGACACAGATAGACAGGACGTAAAGAGCTTTGAGACATCCTGACTTCATCAGTATATGTCATTTAAGAACATACACATAATTTCAGAGCAATCTTGTCAGGATTTTTAGAGTGAATCATTTCCATTCTTACCACTGTGTATTTCCCAGGATACAGACAAAGGATATGCGAGAAAGGCACAAGAAAGAATGTGAAATGTAATGTAGTTCATGAATTAACCTTTTCTATCTCCTAGCTTCTTGAAAGTGCCTTCACATGTAATTGGCTGAAGAAGCTGTGCAATGGAGGAAGGTCAGGGAGTGGCAAAATGAGTAGCAGAGAGAAATCTGCCAGCATTTGAGAAACGAAGCATAAATAAGAGAGTTCTGTCAATCAACGTTTCTGAAGTTTCTTTTTCCAGTTAACAGCCACCACCAAGCAACAAAATACTTCTGAGTTCAGTTGAGTAGATGAGCTGTAAATCCTGTCTCTTCTACACTTGAGGGCAGAAAGAACTGCAGTCAAACAACTGCAACTGCAGCTTGAATAAAAACATGGTCAAAGATAAGGTTCTGTAAAAAGGAAAATCATTTGCAGAAAACAAGAAAGCAAAAAAGAACAGAAAGAAATGGATAAATCCATTTAAAGAGAATATAATCAAAACTTAGCAGCAGCCTCTCATAGCTTTCTTTGTAAAAGAGATAGAGTATGTGAGGCAAGGAACTCATTATCCTGCTCCTAGCCAGTAATTCATACAGAACAGAAACTGGGAATGGGAAGGTGCTGCCTAGAGAATTGTAAGCCAGAGGCAAACCCATTAGTTAGCACCACTTACTGTTTACATAATGGGGAGCCATTTGAAAGATTCCCAGTATGTTTTAGAAGTCCTTTCACAGCCCACATACTAAATGCACAACTGGCCACAGTGGATTTTCTTCCATTATTATATGCTTTGCATTTCAGACACTCAAATTGAGAATGCTGAACGACAGAGATCACTCCAGAGAGAAAGGAGCATCATCTTCAGGTAAAAAATTAAACAACAGCAACAGAAGGTAGATGAAACATTTTAAGCATGGCAAATACTTCAATACAATTGAGACTAACTTGTTTTAGTTTAGTTTTTTTTTTTTTTTCAGTGAGTAGAAAGATCACTTTGGACTCATTTTTCTTTGGGTAAATCGTCCAAAACCATGTATGTGAGACTTCCCTGACGGTCCAGTGGGTAAGACTCACAGTCTTAATGTAAGGGGTCCGGGTTTGACCCCTGATTGGGGAACAAAGATCCCACATACTGCAACTGAGCCCACGCGCTCTACAGCCTGCCCCGCAACTAGAGAAGCCTGCGTGCCGCAATGAAGACCCAGCACAGCCAAAATAAATAAATAAATTTGGAAAAAAAACCTGTATGTATGTTTTCCTTCTCAATGATCTTTCTCCTTTTTCTAAATTTAGAAAAAACTACATCAATAAGGGTAAACACATGTAAGGCTTATTGTGTTTAGGGAGCATCTACAATATGCCAATTATTGGGCTAGAAGATGGTGTGTGTGTGTGTGTGTGTGTGTGTGTGTGTGTGTGTGTGTACATATATACACCTTTATTTATCTTCACAGTACACCTATGAGGTAAGTGCCACGTTTATCCTCTTTTCACAGCTGAGGACGCTGAACCGAAGATAGCTTATTTAACATCTCTGAAATCACACAGTTAGGAAACAGGAGACTTTTAATTTGAACCTGGATCTGTCTAACTCCAAAACTCATGTTTTTAATTACAACTGCCTCTTCAGCCTGGCTGCTGCAGACATCAATGTTCGCACATTAGTGACCATTAACAACAGCTTGTCAGCATGTGTGTGGTTAAAAGATTTCGTATTTCCACAGCACTCTCGTTGACAGAAATGTCTGCCTTCCTCCTCTCTCCTCCTTTCTGCCAGCTCATCTGTGTGCTCATATACTCCTTTCAGTAATCCAGTCTAAAGTTATCCCAGTGGAGCTTTCCACTGGGAACCGGGAAGGATTTCATGCACTCTCACCAGCTTTTTCTTAGATCAACTGCCACAAATCCAGCTCTCTCAATTATTACCATGGAAGCACAGGGATAAAGAAGATGACTATATACAGGTACTTCTACTACGTAGGAACTGAGTAGCCTAGAAGGATGAATTCATTTCCTTAATGATTTAATTTGTTCCCACAGAAGAGCTTATATATGGAGAATGAGCACTTGATTATATCCCAGCTCTTGCCATACATCCGCATGTGTCATTCTTATCTTATCTAAAAGACTGTGAGCTCTTTGAGAGCAGGAAAGGTGCCTTAAAATTTTTTTTTTGTATCTTCCTTCCCCTAACCCATGGCATAGTGTTGCACAAGGACTTGACTTGGTTGATTGAGAAAGAGAATGATAGAAATACTTTTCCAGTTGGCTTTTGCTGATGAAATCACTCCAAAATTTAGTGACTTCTGTCAACAACCTTTAATTTAGTTCATGACTCTGGATGTTGGGAATTTGTGCTGGGCTTACCTGGGCAATTCTTCTCATTTCTGCTGGACTCAATCATGCATATGCAATCAGCTGCTAGTCAACCAGGCAGTTCTGCTTTGGGGGGTTGGTTGGCTGTTGGCTCTGGCAATGGGGGTAGCTAGGCATGTGTTTCTCATTATCCAGTAGACAGGTCTGGCACAATTCTGTAAGTGAAAGTGAAAGTGTACAGGACTTCTTGAGGTCTAGGATCAAAACTGGCTCAATGCTATTGCTGTCATATTCTATTCACCCAAGAGCCAGAGGTGTCTAATATCCATATATTGATGGAGAAAGCTGAGAAATTGTAATTTATCAGAAATTGTTCAAAATTATTGAGCAACTGTTTTGTGCAAAGTACTTTTAAAGTTATATTCATATTAACTCTGCTTGGAAAACTCAAATAACTGGCTCAAAGTCACACAAATTAGTGACTCAGATCTGTTTGAATCTAAATACAGTGTTTTTCCTACTACTCAACACTTTCTCTCAATTAAAGACTTAGAGTAAGATGATATACCTCAGTCAACTTGCTCAACAGATCATTTTAAGCAACACTTCTTTGACTATCATAGCTTAAAACTTAAATAATTTTTCTTCACAACTTTCAATGCATTTTACATAATTTTTCATAGCTTGGCCATTGGAGTTAGATAGACCTAGTCCAAATCTTGGCTCTGGAGTTAGATAGACCTAGTCCAAACCTTGGCTCCCCACTTACTAGTTCTGGGCAAATAACATCTTTTAAAAAAATATTTATTTATTTTTGCCTGTGTTGGGTCTTAGTTACAGCACATGGGATCTTTGTTGCGGCATGTGGGATCCCCCACTCTGGCATGCGTGCTCTTTGTTGTGGTGTGCGGGCTTCTCTCTAGTTGTGGCATGCTGGCTCAGTAGTTGCAGTGCATGGGCTTAGTTGCCCCGTGGCATGTGGGATCTTAGTTCCCAGACAGGGGATCGAACCCACATCCTCTGCATTGGAAGGCAGATTCTTAACCATTAGACCACGAGGGAAGTCCCAGAGCAAATAATATCTTTGAGACTCATCATCCTTAACTATAAAATGGGGACAGTAATGACACCTATTTTACAAAGCTGTTTTGAAAATTAAACTAATGCTTCTAGAGTGCTTGGTACAGCATGTGACACAGGGCACTCAATAAATAAGTGTACATGTATATATTATATATATGTGTGTGTGTGTTTCTGTGTGTGTGTGTATATATATATATATATTTATATATATATATATATATATACTTAAGCAACATCTTCCAAGTACTATACTAATGACTTTTTTTTTATTACATCAGAGAATATCCTACCTATAGAATGGTAGAAAATATTAATGATGGGAGAAAAAAGATGTATAAATAAAAGGCATATGTTTTGCCCTCCTTCACTATAGACTCAGCATTATAAGGGTATTTGAACTCCCTGTGTTAGAGATGGACTGTGAAAAAGAATGCCAAAGGAAATGGAGGTTTTATTTAAATAACTGTATTTTCTACAGTGGGTCCAGAGAAATGCCTTGGGGCTAAAACTTTGACATTTGGAGAAAGCTGCCTTGTTGAGTAAATGTGTATGTCATTACCTTGAAAGGAGGGCTCTATCTTTGGTGTGCCCTCTAACTTTAGAATTGTTTCTATTGGAAGGGCAGATATACAAAGAAATTCTCTTGACTACTGCCTCATTTATGAGATGAATTATTTTTGGACTACTGAAATTGTAGGCTATGTAAATGATTCTTGTGTCCAAATTTAAAGGAGAAGTAAATACTTTAAAGTAAATATTTGAAATAAAATTGAAAGGCTTCAAGGTCTAAAAAAAGTTATCAAAAACATCATATTCCTTTTTAGAGAAGACATTTCTCAATGTGTGAATGTGTTAGTCTTGTTTCCATGTAATATCTCAGCAAGAAGCATTCCAGGTTGCCAATGTTAACTTTGTGTCTTGTTGCTATAATTTGTAAGTTAATTTTTCTCTCCTTTTAAGGTGATAAACATTATTATAAAAATCTTGATATTATTATAACATATTAAGAGTTCCAGCTCTAATATTTGCTGTAATTATCCCTAATAACTGGAATATTCATTTAAAATTTCAGATTATAGTTAATAAAGAGTGTTCAAATAGCATCAAATTTTTTTTCTCATTTAGAGCCTAGTTATGGCACAAGAAATGAAGAAGCAAATTTCAAATATGAAAGCACATAATTCTGAGCATCTTTTAGTTATGACAAACATCCTACTACTTCACAAAGAACAGCAGCAAAATAAAATTGGAGAAAATTATTTCCTGGAATGTGTAAGTTCTTTTTGAAGCCCTTCCATATCCACCATCCCATTTTACACTCCCTTGTGTAGTTGATAAGGTAGATATTGATACTTTTTATGTATATTTATTCATATTAATCTGAAAGTAAACATGGAATTTCTGGGTCAAGGCAAATTACTTTTACTTATAGCACTAGCTGGATTTGTTCTCTTTCAGCTCAAATATTTTCCTTCCAGTGAAATATGACAAGGGGCAGATGTCACACATCACATGACAGAAGAGAACACTGAAAATAAGAATCCGGGATCTTATACACACATTTTCCCTCTTCTCTCTTGAGAAAGGGACAGAAACTTAATCTTCCTAATGTAAACAATCCTCCTTAGGAAGGGAAGAGGAGGACCCTAGGTTTTTAAACTTTGAGACATAAATAAATATCTACCAGTGGGGAAGATTAGACAAATGTTGTACCAAAGATGATTTTCATTGGCATGGAGGTTTATAGGTAAAATGATGAAGTGAGCAAAGTTTGTTAGTTAGGAGCACGTTTCCATATCTTCCAAACATTCTCCCATACCTAATGTTGACAACCCCTGGAGTGTCTCCATGGCTCTGGGTCTCATCCTCCTTTGAAATGTAAGCACATATCTCTGGGAAGATGAATGTTTTACTACTTATTCAGTCATACTTTAAGTTAAATGGCGTGTCCTTTAACTCAGGTCACAGCAAAATATTTTCCAGAAAGCCCTAACTGTGTGGTAATGTAAAAGTATTTTCTCTACAGTCCCACAGGTATCACAACTCCCATTTTATGGATGGGGATACAGAGACCCAAAAAATTAATTGACATTTCCAATGCCTCATTATTTAGTAGTGAGAGGAAAGGACATTTAATAAGGGTCATTCTGACTCCAAGGTCCATGCCTTTATACCACACTGGGCTAACAAACTTCTATAGCAGTTTTAAACAAATTGTAATTAGAATGTGCACCATTCATGCCTAAGTTTTATTAGTAAGTCAAATGCTTTCCCCTTAACTAGGAAACACTTCAAATCATTGTAAAGGCGAAATTGAGAGACTGTGGAGTTTCATTGCTTTGATGGGAAGAAAAAAGCTTTGAAGTGTGTTCTTTAAAGCCTGGGCAGAAGTGAATTGGAAAAATGTGGAGGTAGGAGAGTGCTTAGAAAAGTGAGAAAATAAGTGTCTCTGTTGGTAAAGAGGACTTTAGTTATGGGAAAATGTTTGGAAGACGTGGAAACGTGCTTCTAACTAACAAACTTTGCTCACTTCATCATTTTACCTATAAACCTCCATGCCAATGAAAATCATTTTTGGTACATATGTTCTATGATTTGCTTAGCATCTGTTATAATGATAGTATCCATGGATATATTTCTTCAAAAAGCATAATTTCAGATAATATTATAGAGGAAAATAATCATTTATCAGGAACAATTACTGTGCTGATACTTAATATTTAGGGCACCACTCTTATATATAGAATAGGTCAATGGTTTCCAAAATTTGGATCACATACCTCTTTTATTTAACAAAAAAAAACTTTCGTTATTGCATTCACACCCCAATATATGTTCGTTTCTCATTCATGTACTACCATGTATGATTTTATATATATTGATATTTTAAAAAGCAAAACATAAATTATTTTAAAATGAGATTAAAAATAAAGTTTTAATATTTACTTCCTGCCCACCAGTGAGTTATCTTGTATACCACATGGGCAACCAATGCCTATTTCAAATGTATGATAGTACTTACTACAGCCCAAATAAAAATACAACATGTATTCCTGAATCACTGTGTAAGCTATTATTTTCTCACTCATTTCCAACCATTTCATCCCATTCCATGTGTCTCTTATACTTTTCCAGCATTTTCCATCTATTTTTTTCTCTCTGGGCTTTTCTACTGATCTGTCTTCCAGTTCACCAATCTTCTTTTCTGTTCTAATCTTCAATTAAACACAACTATAATGTTTTTAATTTCAAGTACAGCATTTTTTGATACTAAAAATTTCCATTTGATCTTCATTTTTAATAGATTCAAATTCTCTGGGGGATATTCTCCATATTTTCATTTATTTTCTTCATCTTTCCCTTTATTTTATTGACTGTGTTAACCATTATTATTTTGTAGTCTTTTTCTGCTATCACTAATATCTCGATCATCTCTGGGTCTCTTTCTATCATTCTCTTTTATCCTGGATTTTGGTGGCTTGATACTGCTCCTGGGAATGCCTTTTATGTTTTTGTTGAGTGTCAGACTTTGTATATAAAAATTTTGTAGATGATCTGAATGATATGCTCTTCCTTCTGAAAGAATTCATTCTTTTCTTGCAAGGCAGATAACATAAAGACTAATAACAATCCAATCAGAGATTGAGCTGCCTTGGGACTATGTTACAGTACTTGTAAGATTCCAGTTGCCTCTGAGTCACTTGTTCTCTGATATAGCCTTCTGGTGGTCACACAGAGAGACAGTGGTTGACAGAACCCTCTCCACTGATCAGGCATTTTGTCTCCACAGCACCATAAGATCCTTGAACAATCTGGACTGATTTTTCAGAGGCTTTCTGCTTAGCAACTTAATTAACCTCTTGCCCCACACATCTTCAGAATTTGGCAGATGTTATTATGGTTAAACCAGCCTCATGCCATTTTTTACTGGGATTCTGGAGCTCAAGTTTCCATTTTTTTTTATATAGTCCAATGAATTTACCAAGAACTTTGCTGTTTTGTTTTGTACCTCATAGTAAAAGTTCTCTACTTGGGTTAGGGATAGGGGAGTGGAGGTCCAGAATCTTAGCTTTTCTGCCTTGTGTCCCATATTAGCAAATGTTTGGAGGGAAAAAAACTATGTATGCAGAAGTTCACTTCACCTCTAGGTGGATCCTTCTTCTGCAGAATCTTATCCCCTGAAGTTCTGGTTTCCTCAGTGGCTTTCTGATGCAAATTATCTGTCATCTATGTATCTATCCATTTATAAATTTTAATTTAAATTATAAATTATATATATAAATATATAATTGTTTATATAAATACATATATTTTTATATATAATACATATATAAAATGTTTGTAATAGTTTTTTCTGGTTGTTCTTTGCAGGCAAGTTCCTATGTCAGAAGTTATTCCATTTTAGAATAAATCAGCATTTCTCAAACCTGTATGTATGTCATCATAATCTTGAAAATCTTGTTTTAAAATACAGATTTCCAGTTATACCATAAACCAAATGAATCAGTATGTCATAATATGGGACTTTGGGGAGTGGCTACTTTAGGCAAAAAACTCTGAATGACATGTGTGAATCCATTCTGAGACTAGAAATTGGTTACCAGTTGATTAGATGACCTCTGATGCCCTTTCCAGCTCCAACATTGAATGGTTTTATTATATTTTTTTATTAAGATGAGAAATAATGAAGTTTAGGAATTCTGCTATTTGCACATTTCATTCTGGGTCAGTGAAAAACTTCACCTTGTTTATCTAACCTTCTCCAAAATGTAAACCAATGGTCTTTGGTTGTACTTGATTTTAAAGTTAAGGAAAAATCTATAAAGCATTTGGTTTTATCAGTACATCTGCTAACATCACAACCCACAGGGGTTCCTAGTTTTTTGGTTAGTTCCCTTTTATTTACATGTAAGTGAGAGAGTGAAATTTTCATATAATGGCTGCAAAGCATGAACTCTTCAGCAGATAAGCAATTGTTTTCAGAAGGTTTGGTGACAATACTTCCTCCGTAAGCATTCAGTGACATGTGAGTCTCAGTTTTATCTCTTTGTATGCATTTTTCCCAACAATGAAAACTCAGGTGATTAAGATCCCATAAGGAAGAAAAATTCATCTCCCAGAATGAAAATATTATGCCTCTGTACTTATCATGGTATGGTGCTCAGAACAATGCCATATGCTAGTGCTAAATAAAGGCCTTCAAATATTTAATGTTTATAGCACATGAATCATTTCATAATATGATGCCCCTCTATTGATTACTCTAGCCCCAAATGTTTTTTGAAATTTGAGGAAATGGGGATATGTTTGGGTGATGCCCTCCAAAGCAATTATTTTCATGTTCCCAAATTGAAAGAAAAATTACCTCTTCAAAACAAAAGGCAGTAGTAGAGGTGCTATAATTAAAACCTTGTACTTCTGTGTGTGTGTGTGTGTGTGTGTGTGTGTGTATGAAAGAGAGATAGAGAGAAAAGGAATGAAATGATTATTTGTATCTAGCTTATTCTATTTGTAGGGTAAAATCTAAGCTCCCCTCTACTTTCATGTTCTGGCAGTGTCTCTACTGGAAAGATTTTCCAGATGAAGAAACAAAATTCTAAGGGAATAATTAAAAAAATATTAAGGTGATATCTGATTGATACATTGCTTGATAGTGAAGTTATATTTTAAAACCCAGTACTCAAAGCCAAAGCAAATGTTTAAGGAAAAAAAGCAATTACATAAGAAATCTATGTAAAACCTCAGCATTCACTGAAATCACTTTAACTCAATCAATCGTCAAGTATTTGTTGAGGGCATTCTACCTGCAGTTTTTGTTCACCTTAAGGGAAACCTGGACTTAGTTTCTGCTCATATAAATAATGACAATAAGTGGGAGCAATTGGCCAGAAATCTCATATAATCTCAGTTTTAGAGGTATTTAAAAGATCATCTAATCCAAGCCTCATTAGATGCCTATCTACAATGGATCATCTAGCTCATTTAAGAAAGTTTCTTCCATTAAAACAAAACAAAACAAAAAAAACCCTCAAAATTTTAGAAAGCTATCTTTATAAGCCTCCCTATAACTTACACCTCATAACACTAATTCTATATTTTGACTCACTAGTGGATATTGTTTAGAGTTTTGTTTATGATTAGCCAAACTCTGGAGGTTGTAATGCAAAGGTTGTGCAGGTTTCAAGTTAGTGATAGTACTCAGGGATCAAAAATAACTTTGTATTGGTTGTCAGGGTACAGCTAGAATAATGTTCTAATCTATGTAACGTCTTACTAGGAAAGATAAAGTAGCTGAGATTCTTTCTAATTTATCTGGGTTTTAAGAGAAAATAAGCCAATGAGAGATAAAGCCCTTATTCTGGTGTAACAGCCTCCATAAATGAAGACCAGTGAGAAGCCAGTTTTGCACTGAAGAGAAGTTGCACTAAAGAGAAGTTAGGGAAAAATGTAAAAATTTAGAGTCTTTTTTTTTTTAACATCTTTATTGGAGTATAATTTCTTTACAATGGTATGTTACTTTCTGTTTTATAACAAAGTGAATCAGCTATACGTATACATATAACCCCATATCTCCTCCCTCTTACATCTCCCTCCCACCCTGCCCATCCCACCCCTCTACATGGTCACAAAGCATGGAGCTGATATCCCTGTGCTATGCGGCTGCTTCCCACTAGCTATCTATTTTACATTTGGTAGTATATATAAGTCTGTGCCACTCCCTCACTTCGTCCCATCTTATCCTCCCCCCCCCACCGTGTCCTCAAGTCCATTCCCTATGTCTGTGTCTTTATTCCTGTCCTGCCCATAGGTTCTTCAGAACCATTTTTTTTTTTTTTAGATTCCATATATATGTGCTAACATATGGTATTTGTTTTTCTCTTTCTGAGTTACTTCACTCTGTATGACAGACTGTAGGTCCATCCACCTCACTACAAATAACTCAATTTCATTTATTTTTACGTCTGAGTAATATTGCATTGTATATATGTGCCACATCTTCTTTATCCATTTATCTGTTGATGGACACTTAAGTTGCTTCCATGTCCTGGCTATTGTAAATAGAGCTGCAATGAACATTGTGGTACATGACTCTTTTTGAGTTATGGTTTTCTCAGGGAATATGCCCAGTAGTGGGATTGCTGGGTCATACGATAGCTCTATTTTTAGTGATTTAAGGAACCTCCATACTGTTCTCCATAGTGGCTGTATCAATTTACATTCCCACCAACAGTGCAAGAGGGTTCCTTTTTCTCCACATCCTCTCCAGTATTTATTGTTTCTAGATTTTTTGATGATGGCCATTCTGACTTGTGTGAGGAGATACCTCATTGTAGTTTTGATTTGCATTTCTCTAATGATTAGTGATGTTGAGCAATCTTTCATGTGTTTGTTGGCAATCTGTATATCTTCTTTGGAGAAATGTCTATTTAGGTCTTCTGCCCATTTTTGGATTGGGTTGCTTGCTTTTTTTGATATTGAGCTGCATGAGCTGCTTGTAAATTTTGGAGATTAATCCTTTGTCAGTTGCTTCATTTGCAAATATTTTCTCACATTCTGAGGGTTGTCTTTTTGTCTTATTTATGGTTTCCTTTGCTGTGAAAAAGTTTTTAAGTTTCATTAGGTCCCATTTGTTTATTTTTGGGTTTTTTTCCATTTCTCTAGGAGGTAATTCCAAAAGGATATTGCTGTGAATTATGTCATAGTGTTCTGCCTATGTTTTCCTCTAAGAGTTTTATAGTGTCAGGCCTTACATTTAGGTCTTTAATCCATTTTGAGTTTATTTTTGTGTATGGTGTTAGGTAGTATTCTAATTTCATCCTTTTACATGTAGCTGTCCAGTTTTCCCAGCACCACTTATTGAAGAGTCTGTCTTTTCTCCATTGTATATTCTTGCCTCCTTTATCAAAAATAAGGTGACCATATGTGAATGGGTCTTTCTTATAAACACTTTTATTCAGATATAATCCTTATATCCTATACTTTCCCTTTTAAAGTGTACAATTTAGTGGTTTTTAGTATATTCACGGAGTTGTGACACCATCACCACAATCTAATTTTAGAACATTTTATCACCCCCAAAAGAAATTCAATACCCAGTAACATTCACCCCTATTCTGCCACAACATCCCCAGCCCTAGCCAACCACTAACCTACTTTATTCCTCTACAGATTTGCTCACTCAGGACATTTGATATAATGAAATCATACAATAGTTGGCTTTTTAAATCTGGCTTCTTTTATTTAACATGATGTTTTAAAGTTTCATCCATATTGTAGCATTCTTTTTTATTGTCAAACAATATACCACCTTTTCTTTATCCATTCATCAGTTAGTGAATATTTGAGTTGTTCCCACTTTTTTGGCTGTTATGAGTAATGGTTCTATTAACATTTGTAGGCAAACTTTTGTCTGGATGTATATACTCATTTCTTTTGGCTATATACCCAAGAATTCAATTTTTGGTCATATGGTAATTCTATGTTTGTTTTTGAGGAACTACCAAACTGTTACCAAAGTGGCTGTATAATTTTCTATTCCCTCTAGTAGTGACTGAGTGTCCAATATCACTGCATCCTTACCACTACTTGTTATTGTGTTTGTTTAAAACATCCTGGTGAGCATGAAGTGGTATAGTATTATGTTTCATTTCCATTTCCCTAGTGATTTGTGATGTTGAGCATCTTTTTATGTGCTTACTAATAATTCATATTTTTTCTTGGTGAAATGTCAATTCATAATATTACCCATTTTTGATTGTATCATCTATCTTCTTATTATTGAGTTGCAAGAGCTTTTGTATATTCTGGATACAAATCCTTTATCAGATATGATTTATAAATATTTTTTCCCATTTTATGGGTTATGTTTTTAAGTTTATTGGTGGTATCATTTTCATCACAAAAGTTTTTTTTTTTAATTTTAATGAATTCCATTTTATCTTTGTTTTGTTGGTTATGCTTTTGGAGTCATATTCAAATCATTACCTAACTCAAGGTCAGGAAGATTTATGCTTATGTTTCCTTCCAAGTGTTTTATAGTTTTAACACAGATTTAGGTCTATAATTCATTTTAAGTGAATTTAATTTTTAATATGGTGAGATGTAAGGGCTCAAAGTCATATTTTATGTGGATATCCAGTTGTCCCAGAACTATCTGTTGAAAAGGCTATTCTTTCCCAACTGGATTGCTTTGGCACTCCCTTGTCAAAAATAAACTGACCACAAATGTAAGCGTTTATTTTTAAGCTTTAAATTCTATTCCATTACTATTCTTATGCCAGTATTGTCTTCATATCTGTAGCTTTTTAGTAAGTTTTGAAAAAGAAAAGTGTGAGTACATATTACAGATTTGTTATTTTTCATGACTGTTTTGGATATTCTGGGT
Source organism: Grampus griseus (assembly GCF_964374135.1). NCBI lineage: Eukaryota > Metazoa > Chordata > Mammalia > Artiodactyla > Delphinidae > Grampus > Grampus griseus. Next base: position 84,903,965 of record NC_138999.1, on the reverse strand, counting down.
TCTTTGTATTTACATATTAATTTTAGGACCATCTTCTAATTTTCATCCCAAAAGCCAGCAGAGATTTTGATAAGGATTGAAATAGTCTCTACATCAATTTGGGAGAGTATTGCCACTTTAACAATATGTTTTCCAATCCATGAACATGGGATGTCTTTCCATTTATTTAAGTGTCCTTTAATTCAGGGGTCCCCAACCTCCGGGCCATGGGCCACTATTGGTCCATGGCCTGTTAGGAACCGGGCTGAACAGCAGGAGGTGAGTGGTGGGCAAATGAGTAAAGCTTCATCTGTCGCTCCCCATCACTCCCCTTCACTGCCATTACCACCTGAACCATCGCTCGCATTACTGCCTGAACCATCCCCCACTCCATCTATGGAAAAACTGTCTTCCACAAAAGCAGTCCCTGGTGCCAAAAAGTTTGGGGGCCACTGCTTTAATTGCTTTATTTCTACAAAAGATATTTTGTACTTTTTAGTATATAAGTCTGCACTTCTTTTGTTAAATTTATTCCTAGATATTTAATTATTTTTAATTATATTATAAAATAATTGTTTTCTTCACTTCATTTTTGGATTCTTCATTGCTAGTGTATATTTTGTGTGTCTTTCTTAGAATATTCAACATATGAGATTATCTACGAAAAGAAACAATTTTAATTCTTCCTTTCCAGAGGATGCCTATCATTTCTTATTCTTGCCCAATTGCCCTGGATAAAACATCTAGTACAATGCTTAATAGAAATGACAAGAACAGAAATCTTTATCTTTTTCCTAATCTTAGAGTGAAAGCATCCAAGTTTCACAATTTTAAATATTCTGTTAGCTGTAGCTTTTTATATAGGCCTTCTATTAGGTTGAGGGATTTCTCTTCTGTTTCTAGTTTGTTGATTTTTTATTTTAAATCATGAAAGCATGTTGGATTTTGTCAAATGTTTTTAATGCATCTATTGTATGGTCATGTGGCTTTTATTCTTTATTCTATTAACATGGTATATTAACTTGACTGATTTTTAAGTATTAAACAAAACTTACATTGCCAGAATAAATCCCATTTAGTCATAGTGTATAATGATTTTTTTAATGTTATTGAATTTGTTTGCTAATATTTTATGAGAATTCTTGTGTTGTTTCTGAGGGACATTGGTCTGTAGGTTTGTTTCATTTGAGTGTTTTTATCTGATTTTGATATCAAAGTGATACTGGCTTCATAGAATGAATTCGGAACTGTTGTATCCTCCACTATTTCCTCTAAGAATTTATAGAATAATAATATTATTTCTTCATTAAATATTTAATAGAATTCACAAGCTACATTGTCTGGTCCTAACCTTTACTTTGTAGGAAGTCTAATTTGTTACTAATTCAATGTTTTTACAAGTTATAGGTTTTTCAGATTTTATATAGTTCTTATTGAGTCAGTTTTGACAATTTGTGACTTTCTGGGAATTTGTCCTTTTATCTAAATTGCTAAATGTATTGGCATAAAGTTGTTCACAGTCTCTCTTATAATCCTTTTAATTTCATAGGGCTTAGTGATCGTGTCCCCTCTTTTATTTCTAATTTTCATGATTTGGGTTTTCTTTTTGTCTTCATCTGGCTAAAAATTTGTCAAATTTGTTAATGTCTTAGAACCAACTTTTGAATTCATTGATTTTTCTCTATCATTTTTTTCATGAATTCTTGTACTAATCTTTTTTATTTTTTGTCTTTTGTTTACTTAAGTTTAGTGTGCTTTTCTTTTTCTAATATAGGAATTTAAAGGTATAAATTTCCTTCTAAATGCCACTTTTGCTGCAGCCCATAAATGTTGATAGGTTGTGCTTTTATTTTCAGTCAGATCAAAATGCACTCTAATTTCTCTTACAATTTCTTCTTTGACTCATGGGTTCTTTGGAAATATATTGCTTAGTTTCAAATATTCGTGAATTTCCAGTATTTCTTTCTGTTGTTTCTAATTTCAATTTTTTAGGGGTCTGTAATCATATGTTGTGTGATTTAAATTATTTTTAAATTTTAAATTATTAAAAATAACTTAATAATTTATTTTTAATTTATAATTTAAATTATTATTTTAAATTAATAATTTAAATTATTTTTTAAAACTTACTGTCTTGTTTTATGGCATATCATAGGGTCTATTCTGAAGAATATTCCATGCATGCTTGAGAAAAGCATGTATTCTTATATTATTAGGTGGAATATTTGATAGATGACTGATAGGTCGAATTGGTTGACAGTGTTATGTCTTCTGTGCCCTTGCTCATTTTCTATGTATTGTTCTATCAATTATTCAGAGTGAAGCATTAAAACCTCCAACTTTTATTTTTTGATTTTCTATCTCTCCCTTCAGTTCTTTCAGTTTAAGATTCATGTATTGTAGGGGTCTATTGTTTGGGGCACATATGTTTATAACTATTATCTCTTACTTCTAATTTGACTCTTTCATTGCTATAAAATGTCATTTGATTTCAGCAAAAACTTTTTGTCTTAAAATCCATTTTGTCTTATATATACACTTAAATTTTTTTCCATTTATTTTTGTATGACATATTCTCCACGTTTTTACTTTGAAACTGTGTCTTTGAATCTAAAATGTCTCTCTTGCACATAACATATAATTGGATCATATTTTTAATCCATTCTTCTAATCTCAATCTTTTGATTGGAGTGTCTAATCCATTTACATTTAATATAGTTATTTTTAAGGCGGGATCATGTCTGCCAATTTGCTATTTGTTTTTTGCATGTCTTATGTTCTTTTTTCTATGTCCTCAGTTACTGCCTTCTTTTGTGTTAAGCAGGAATTTTCTAGTGTACTATTTTATTTCCCATGTAATCCCTCTTACTATCTCTTAAAAATTATTTTCTTACTGGTAGCATTGGGAATTACAATTAGAATGAACTTAAAACAATTTATTTCTTATTAATAGTAACTTGATTTCAATAGCATACAGAAATGTTGATCTAATGTAGCTCCATTCCCTCCCTTTTTTTAGTGTCATTGTCATACACATTACATCTCTATACATTATAAGCCCAAAAGGTAGTTTCATAATTACTATTTCATGCAGCTGTTTTTTTTGTTTGTTTGTTTGTTTTGAGGTATGCAGGCCTCTCACTGTTGTGGCCTCTCCTGTTGCAGAGCACAGGCTCCAGACGCGCAGGCTCAGTGGCCATGGCTCATGGGCCCAGCTGCTCCGTGGCATGTGGGATCCTCCCAGACTGGGGCACGAGCCCGTGTCCCCTGCATCGGCAGGCGTACTCTCAACCACTGCACTACCAGGGAAGCCCTGTGCAGCTGTTTTTTTAAAAAATCACAATAGGAGAAGAAAAAACACAAAAGTACATTCATACTGTTTTTATCTTTATATTTCCCTAGGTAGCTGTGTTTTATTGGTGCTTTTTATTCCTTTGTGTGAATTTGAGTTTCCATTTAGTGTCATTTTTGTTCATTCTGAAGGGGTCTCTTTAGCATTTCTTGTAGGGTAGGTCTGGTAGTGAAAAATTATGGTAGTGAAAAAAATTTATTTATCTGGGAATGTCTTAACTTATCCTTTATCTTTGAGGGGTAGTTTTGCTGTATATAGAACTCTTGGATGAGAGTTGTGTTCTTTCATCACCTTGAATACATCCCACTGCATTCTGGTCTCCATGGTTTCTGATAAGATATCAACTGTTAATCTTATTGAGGATCCCTGGCACAAAATGAGTCACTTATCTCTTGCTGCTTTCAAGAATCTCTTTTTGCCTTTTGACAGTTTATGATATGTTTACTTGTAAATTTCTTTGAAATTATTGTATTTGGAATCATTGGGATTCTGGTATGTGTAAATTAAAGGTTTTCATAAATTTGGGGATGTTTTCAGCCATTAATCCTTCAAATATTTTTTTCTGCTCTTTTCTCTGTCTCTTGTCTTGGGATTCCCGCTGTGAGTATGGTGGTACACTTGATGTTTTCCCACAGGTTTCTGAGGCTCTGTTTATTTTTCTTCAACAGTTTTTCTTTCTCTACCTCCTACTGTATTACCTATTTTTACCTACTTTCAAGTTTGCTGATTCTTTCTTCTGCCATTTCAAATCTGTTTTTGAGCCAGTCTAGTGAATGTTTCATTTCCATTATTATACATTTCAACTCCAGAATTTCTATTTTATTTATTATCTTAAATTCTATCTGTTTAAAAAAATTTAGCTTCTGCATAGGCTTTCTTATTCAGATGGTCTCTGCTGTCCAGTGCTGAGGAGCCCTGCATCCCCATTGCTTTGTACCCCGAGGGGTATTTGGGAGTGCCCCTGTTTGTGATCTTTTTACAACTCTGTCTTTCATCATGGTTGCTTCAGGGAAGGTGGAGAAAGTGGGGTGACACCAGACCCCCGTAAGAACAACAACAACAACTCCACCACAGGCTCCTTACAACACCCAGTGACCATAGCTACAGCCTCTTCTGGGTGACCACCTCACCTGAGACGACCTCAGCTCTGTGAGCACAGTGACTCTGAACTGAGACCCACAGCACCTACTTCAATTTCTATCATTTTTATTGATATTCTCCATTTGATTAGATATGCTTCTCATATTTTAATTCTTTATATATGATTTATTTGTTCTTTGAACATATTTATAGTGCATAATTTAAAGTAATGGTCTAGTAAGTCCAACATCTGGGCACCCTCAGTAACAGTTTCTACGGACTGCTCTTTCTACCTGTATATGGTCCATACTTTCTTATTTCTTGTGTATCTCATAATTCCTTGTCAAGGACTGGACATTTTATGTAATATAATGTGGTAATTTTGTAAGTCATAGCTCCTTCTCCACCCATGTTTTTTGTTGTTGCTAGCTTTTTGCCTTTTGAGCTTTGTTTTGTTTTTCCTTTTTTGTTATTTGGTGTTATTTGTTTCTTCAGTAACTTTTCTGGATTAAATCTCTGAAGTCTGTATCCCCTGCAGTCTGAGATCACTGAGGTCTCTGTTCTGTTATGTAAGTGGTTAGCTAATGATTGATGAGGAATTTCCTTGAATGCCTTGAACCAATAAGTTGCATACACATTGCTGAGCAGTGATGTGTGTGTGTGTGCATGTGTGTGTGCATGTGTGTATGTCTTCAACAATCTAGCAGACAATTTACAACATTGCGTTAACATCACTTATAAGGTTGCAAGGACAGTCAGGGGTGAGATGTTTGTGAGGGTCTTCTCAGGTCTTTCCTGAACATGTACATGCCCCTGCCCCTTTGCATAGCTTTTTAGATCCCCAGGGATATGTCAGAGTTTTTCAAGCCCCAATAGACATCTTTTTCCCAGATCTTCCTTTTAAAAGTTTGGAGGGGCCTCCTTTTGCCCTAACTAATAGCATGACCTTAGGGAGCTGCAACAGTGAAAACTACACTTAGTTCTCTTCAAGAAACACCCTGAGAATAGAGATTTTTCCCTTGGATAAAGCTCTGAGTCAGATCAAATAATAAGAACACCCTGTGAACAGGGCTCTTACAAGGAACTGCCAAACAGGACAAATGGTGGCAATTTTCAGGGGATGGGACTTTTCACAACTTTTCCAAACGTAGTCTTCCTCCCCCAGTAGCTTAAAAACTACTGTTTTCACAGCTATCATAGAACTGGGGGGAGGGAGATGTGAGTAGGCCAAGTTAAAAATGCCAGTAATCCTGCTGTTTTTAACTGAGGTTCAGTAGTTTTTCTCGAATAAACTCCCTTCAGATTGTTGTAAGACTTTGGTTAATTTCTTGAATCCTGAACATGTTGATTTTTGTAATTCTGTCAGTATTTTTAAGTCTTTTATGGAGCAGTAGTTTTAGAGAGATCCTCACACTATAATTCTGAATGTCAGGCCTCTCAGCTGGATTTTTTAAGCCAAAGTATGATATTTTGTATTTTTTCCATCTTGTTACATTCATCTCATATTTCCAGACTATTGAATTAGTTTTACGTGTTGCTTGCATAATATATTAACTCATCCAATCATATCCCAAGTGTACGAATCTTTAATTAAATTATTTGATTTACCTTAGGAAGTTTTAGATTGTCAAGATCCTGCAGGACCCTACTGGAGACCTCTTAATGAAGAAGTTTCAGTTTTCAATTATCCATGTACTTTTCAAATTTGCTCTTTTTTTACGCCTCCTGTCCTCACTCCTGCTATTCAAGGAAACATATCTAAATGTATATTGTATACAATTTCAGCTGGACAAAATTTCATTTCATTTCATTAATATATATTTCATTTATTAATATTAATATTCTTCAATTTATAACCTCATATGTATATTGGAGTTGTACTTTTACACACTTAACCTATGCATACGCAATTATATACGCATTTGTTACAGAGCTGGACTTAGAGAATAGAGACTTTAAATAGAATGAACAATTCTGCTTGCTATTCCACTCAATGAGCATATGCCTTGGAGTGATTGTGAGATGGTACATATGACTCTGCTGTCCTCTCAGTTAGTCTAAGTTTCAACATACTTCTTATAATGCAAACATCCTGCCATGTTCAGTGTGTTTCTTATTTTTTAAGATATGTATTTTTCATGCAATATGGCCCCTGAATACAATCCAACTATTTCATCTGGTGCTCAGTGGAAGAAACAGCAATCTGTTCCAACACAAGAAGGAAATAGCTATGTTGGACTCACTGAGAGTTGGTATGTAGCTCTCAAACATTGTACTTCCTTAGAATAATTATAGCTATATTCTATTTATGCCTCATGAGCTAACTTTATAATCCATTTCCACATTCTCCACCCAGATGTGTCTATGCCATATAGCAAACCTGGATCATTCCAGGGAAATTTTGCCATGAACAGTGGCAATTGCCTCCATTTTTTACTTTATTTCTCAGTTTATCCCTTAGTGTTGGTGAGAAAATACAAGCCACACAACAGACATAGCAGGAATTCTGTCTTGTAAGAATTGAGTTTATCTCTTTTTCCATCAGTGTGTTGCTCTTTCCTGGAGTTACATGAGATATTGGCCTCCTAGCTCAGTTTTACTAGACATACCCAAGTCTTTCCAGTACTCTACCATCAAATTGCAAAGTCATTATGGTGGACACTCAATAGAGGTTAATTATAAACTAATAACTAGCTGAATAAAAGCTGATCTCTGTATACTACAGCATTATTTGACAACCCAGAAGCAGAGTTGAATCTGTGAAATGACCTTGATGCTAGCAAGTTAGTGATAATCATGCTGTCTAATAAGATTTCCATTTCTTGTTAAAAAGCTAAAGGTAGACAGGTCTACAATTTCTAAAGAATAAGTTACCAAGAGTTGCATTTTCTGGAGATTTACTTATGGAAATGAAATAAGTTTGTTGAGTAAGATAATTTCCTTTTATATTTTTATAGCTTTATTGCTTGAGAGTATTTGGTACCTTTAAAAAAAACTCCAAGAAGTTGTAATTTTTTTCTTTCTCTGTTGGATAGTAGTTTTAGATTATGCTATTCAGATGGGCCAGCTCAGAATTACCTAGAAAACTGACCAGCCTCATCACACCTCCACTAGTTTCTGAGATATCACTAGATGATTCTGATACAAACTACAGTGTGAACAGGTAGCTGAAGATAATTCTAATATAAACTGGAGTTTGAAAACCACTGCTCTAAGCATTGTGGACATCTCAGAATGTAAAGTTGATTTGTTGAGTAAACAGTGAGAAAGATCCCCCACACTCCACCACGTCTTGCTATTCTTTACTTTGTTAACAATGGAAGTTTATTTTTCTATTTTTAAAAAAAAGTTTGTATTTTTGCCATTTCATGTTTAGATCAGTTTAGCCTCCTTATTAGTGACCAAACAATACTCTTTCATCACCCTGTAGTAAGGCTCACAGAGCCTGCTCAATGGGAAAGCTCCACCTTTGCATAAGAATCCTGACACTTGATTTCCTGGTTGTGGTTAAGAATAGTTCCATCTGAACTTGATTCAGGGGAGGATTGTGTGCTGGCTTCAGGGCCACTGATTGATTTCAGAAATGTATGGTTTGCTTTCTAAAAGGAGTTGGCTGCCACTGTGTTTATGAGTAACTTTATTTTAACATGAAGAGGAACTGGAGAAGGAATTGTTTTTATAGATTTTGTTCTACTAGCCCTTTTATCTCCATCAGCTCTTTAGAGCATCAGTGCAACCCTATCACCATTGGAGGGAAATGTTCATTCCACTAGAGACTTGTCTATGTGTGAGAAGTTAACTTTCTCTGTTAGAGGGTTACTGATGGGTCACCAAATGCCTTAGGTGAAACATGTTTGTGACTTTTAGGTAAGTTTTCATGATTCTGTACACTGCTGTTCAACCTGCAAATGTCTCTTTCAAATGCAAAATGGATACATGTTACAGTATAGGCAATGAGGCGATTTCTTTATTAGAAATTTAGTCCATCTGTTGTGCTAGTGTTTAGAGGAACAAAAATGCATCACAGAATTCTAACACTCAAAGATATATTGGGAAATTTGTTTCCCAGCTTTCTTAGGTGCCCCTGAAACAAACTTTTACTGATAACTGTACACACACATTTACTTATTTCTTCTCTTTTTCCCTCTCCATACCTCTCAATCCTTTTTGTCTTCAGCCCATTCTTTTCTATTTTCTTTCTTCCTTGCCTGACTGAGGTCTACCACTGTTATCCAATAAAATCCAAAAACATTACATATGTAATACTTAGTCTAGTTCATTTATCTGCATAGAAAACCACATAAGCCTTTTACAAATACACTGAGGTGTAGAAAGAACTACTCAGGCTATTAGCACAAAGAAACTTGTTTATAAATTATGGTTATACAAGTAGCAATGTGACCGAAGACATTGGTTCTCAGCCTATCACACTCTCATTTTTTTCATGTGTAAAATAGGATTTAGGATTTCTGCATCACAGCATTAAACGTACCACTGTTCACAACAGGCATTCAGTAAAAGCTGCCCTTAAAACTGATTAATTCTTGGAAGAATTAATTACTTAGCTCTCTACATGAGATCATTCTTTATAAAACTGGGAGTAGAATTGAAGTTATAAAATATCTTCTGTGCTTGGTATGGATTAAACACAATATCACAGGCACAGTGTCATGTGATGTGTGACATTTATTATATGTTCATTGAATGCATTTTATACAGATTAACAGAAAAATGTTAGTGGTAATGAGATCATTCATTCTGAATTATCCAAGATAGACTATTTGAAATGAGGACTGTAACCATATCTCCTGAAAAAAGTCACATAAAGTAAAACATATTTGTGTACTAGCTATATTTCCTGGAAGTAAACTAAAACATTTTTTATTTGATCTCTAGGCCTGATTTTAGATTGGAACATGTGATCACCTTAGTTCCTGAGAATTGTGTAAAATGGCAGAATAATTTGCTGAGGGCTTTCTTGCCTGCCACAGCAATATTCAAGCCCCAGAGGCAAAAAAATGGTATAAAACAGGGGTCCCCATCTCCCGGGCCACAGACCCATATGGGTCCGTGTTCTGTTAGGAACCAGGCTGCACAGCAGGAGGTGAGCAACTGGTAAGCGAGCAAAGCTTCATCTGCTGCTCCCCATCACTGGCATTACAGCCTGAACCATCCCCCCACTACCATCCGTGGAAAAATTCTTTTCCAAAAAACTGGGCCCTGGTGCCAAAAATGTTGGGGACTGCTGGTACAAAGGATAGTGAGCTGGAGGTTAACCTCAAGGAAGAGGTCTGATAACCAATCCACTGTGGATACACCTCCAGAGGCCCATTCTGAAAACTGATAGCTAAGTGCCTCTAAATGAGCCTTCTTCACTGGTATTTAACAGTAGAGTTTCTGGGAAGGCAAAATCTTTTTTGATTAATGAAGATATTTTGTTTGTTAAGTATAATTAAATGCTGTGCACTTGACAATAAACATTTAAAGCTGTGCTATGTCATTTGATGGCCAGAGTATTGATTTAAAGAAAATTAGAGCAACTTGGAGCTAGAATGAATACACTGCCACTTACCTCTCCTTTCTTTCTTCCCCTTTAATTCTCTACCTCATTGACTACCATGTTGGATATATAGAGCAGAGAGAGCAAATATATCAGCTCTGTGACATTCTAATGAGAAGCAGTTAATATCTGTATGGGAACATGAGTCAAGGAGGAGACCCATGATACTATGTGAGCCTGAGAAAGGCTCCATATACCATGGACCACTGGGACAAAAGCAAAAGACAGCAATACGTTTTGAAGATTTTTTTTAATTTAATAAAATATGAACATTACCTATTAAAATAAAGCTATTTTAAATTAGAAGTTTCATATATGTTTCTTTTGCTTTATAGCATCTGTGTTTACAACTGAAATGTTACCTAGTTAGTCAAGGATGAGGCCATATATGATTAAGCTCTTATGAGGTCAAATAAAATAACCTACCTGAATTACAAGAATTTGTGATACTGTTATGAAAACCCAGATACCTGTAACCAATTCTATATATTCAGCTGAATAAAAAACAAAATGAAAAGGTAAAACCAAACTTGTGAAGTAAGCATACTCGTATTATGAAGATAGCAATGAAAATGAAGTAGATAAATAACATGAATGCCTTAAACATACAGTGTGTATTTTATTATTTCTTTTTCAAGTTAGAGAAAGTTATGAAGGCAAAGGAGCAAAAATTACATTGTTCTTTATCCATTAGTTTCCAGGAAGAGAAAGACCCCTGTTTTTATTTGACCTTATATTGATTTAGTTCTTCACATAGAAGTTCAAAACCTCTCCTCCCTCCTTTTTTTTCCCCAAAGAAGATTTTTTCTGGCAATCTTATTTTCTCAGCAAAGGTTTATTTCAAAGGAAAAAAAATCCCTGATGATCACAATGGATGACAGAGGATGCCTTCTCCTTTTTCTTTGGGGGGAAATATAATCTATTTGCAAAATAATTGGGAAGTTCAAGCAAAAGGTAAATTTGTCCTGGACAGGAGAGAAAATATAAAAAGCTACTACAGAAAAGAATTATATTATACCAAAGGAGAAAAAAGAATCTAAGAATTCTTAATAGGCCTATATTTTTTCTCATAAATGCTTTTGACTTATAGTAAGACTATATCAGCCGTATATCTAGAATATGTGCAAAAAAATGCTGGATTCATCAATACCTCCTGAAGTATCATATCTATATTTCAATATCAGATTGATACCTGGGTGATACTTCAAAAGTTTGTTATATCTGGCAACAATAAACCATAGTTGAATGAAGGAGATTGAAATCAGATTTCCAGTTCAGCTGAAATGATTGTGCTTTCTGTATCCTTATTACAGGAAAACATGAACATGGAACTACCTTCACAAATATACAAACAAAACAAAACAAAACAAAAACCTAGTGACTGAAAACCATCAGGTTGACAAACCACTGATAGATATAATCACAGTACTATCTACAAACCAGCTATGAGCTCAATTAACCTGGATGTTTATTGTAGGCCTTCCTGCTTCTTATCTGGTTCTTTATAAATCCTTGTGATTACTGCCCCTGTTAAATACTAGAGATGTAATAGAAAGGGCCCAAATACAGTTCACATGCATTTATCCATTCAAAAAATATAATTGACCACCGGCTAAGTAACAAGCACTATACTAACTGGATGCAAGGGAAAACAAAAAAATGGAAAGAAGGAAGGAAAAGGGAGAGGGAGAGGAAGAAGGAGGGAAGGAGGTAGAAAAGAAGGAAGAAAGAAAGAAGGGCAGGGAGGAAGGGAGAGAAAGAAAGGTAAAACTCCTGCCCTCATGAAGTTTGCAGGTTAATGGGAGTGATAAATAACAATAGATAATAATACATTCAAATTAGCAAATGTGATAAATGCTAAAAGTAAGAGGTATATCATGTGATGAAAGCATACAATAGGAAAATGTGATTTTAAGGAATTTAAGAAGACTTCCCTTATGTGACAATTGAGCAAAGACATAAAACGTCAACAGTTGAAAGATAGAGAAGAGTGTTTCTGGGATTTGTTTCTATTCTGTATACCAGTCTGCATTCCTATCCTTGCAAACTGGCATGAACCAGGGAAGAACCAAAATGATTTGGTTCTTTACCCATCTGTTCTGAAGTGTCTTTCAGAGCCAGAAGCAGCCCTGAACTGCCTGCATTGACATCCTTTCCTCTGTGTCACTCTCAGTAATTCCCCCAAGGTCTAGAAAGACACCTTCCAAAAGGAGTTTACTCCTGATCCAAAATGTACCCATCCTCATGCAATGATTTGCCAGTGAAGGAGAAAAAGAAAGAAAGGAAGAAGCCTTTTATAATTCATTTATCCTTCTCATCAAAAGGTGATAATCTTTGACATGTAAAATAGGTCTTGCTTTCAAGTTTTGAGTTTAGTTCTCTCTCTCCTTGCATTACTAAGATACAACCTCACTAAAATCCTTACTTTTCTTGACAGTCTAGCCCTACAATACCACCATCATATATTTGGTTCACAGAAGCACAAATATAAAAATAATTAAGTCAACAAATATATTTTTGAACTCAATTATTTACATAAATGAGGCATAAAATTATGTTTCTCCTGAAACATTTAAATATTTGCTTTGTTATGTCCAAAGACATTTGATTTCTTTTTCCCTATGAGTATTTATGTGATATAACCCAGGTTGGATTATTTTGGTCAATAGATAATATTATACCAGTATTATTTTTAAGAGCTTCATTTTGTTTTGTTATTAATTTTTTAAAAAGACTTTTCAGTTGCAGAAACAAAGATTACATGAAGTGAGCTATAATTTTTCCAAAAGATCGTAATTTTATACTCTTTTGAGTCTTAAAGATGTACATTTGAAAACAAGATTGAGAATGGGACTTCAATCGTCAGTTTCTTAAATAGTCAAATATGTAATTAATAAATGTCTACATTTAAAAATTTGTCTAGTTTATTAAGTAATTCTTTCATCAAGATCTAACCCTTCTTAATTTAGTATTCTGCCATTCATTTCCCTACTAGGCCTGTCAAAGACTCAATTCTTTATTTCCTTCATTCAGTATGCATTAAATACTCTTACTTATGTTCTGTGTATAATGTATCTTGCTTTGACTATTTAACTGTATGTAATTTAGGTGGTCTTATACATTTGTTAATTTTTTTCTCTTTTCTGTGACTTTCCCATTTGTATTTTATTTCCTTACATAGATTTTTAACCAAATAAATGTTCTTTTCTTGCCTTTTTTTTATTTGCCCTATTTTTAAAAAAATATTCAGAATCCTCTGACATTTAGAGGCATATTATTATGTGAAAATTGTCACTTCAATCATATGTTGATTTATGATGGCAAATATTAAAGTAATATGAATATAAAATACAGGCATAGGTTTAAGTAAATGATGGAATCTTTACATATTAGGTCATCATGTAGCAGTTAAAATGATAATTGCAAAGTGTTTATAAAAACAGTGTGGATGCTTATGCCATAGTGATAAGCAGAAAAGACAAGTTATGTTATTTGATATACAATATTATGGACTTGTAGAAACGAATTAACAAAAGAACACTGTGTAGAAAAAATGCAGGAAATAAGTGAAAGGAACAGTGATTATTTCTGGAGAGTGGGACTATGTAGGTGACTTTTTTCTGTTTTTCCATATTTTCCAACTTCAGAAAATAAACACATTTTTAATGAAAGTTAATATTTTACTGCTTTCTCTAAATATGGACTTTACTCATCAAAGCTTTAGAAATACAGATTTAAAATGACAAATTTTTATCTTTACCATAGAGAATCTGGCTTCTATGCCAGACTCCTGATATTTATGTCCCTGTATAATCACTTCCCCTTGAAAGTGTGCTGGACCAAATGAGTTGCATCTAATAAATAGGATACAGCAAACAAGAGGGGATGTCACATCCAAGATTAGTTTAGAAAAACTAGGGTTTCTGACTTACTCATGCTCTCTCTCTGGCTTTCTCTTCTTGCTCAGTCTGATAAGAACAGCTCTGTTGGAAGAGCTTTCACAGCAAGCCACTGAGGGTGGCCTCCTACTGATAACCAGTGAGGGAACAAAGCAATCAGTTGAATGTATTTTAAGAAGCTGAACCCTGACAACAACCACATAAGCTGGGTGGTACGTAGATGGGTGTTCATTACACTATTTTCGATACTAGTCTGTACGACATTCAGTGTAAAGTATTTTGATATAAAAATTCAAAAACTAAGTCTAAAATGTTTGAAGAGGTAAAAGCTTGTTATAAATTCATGGCTCAACATAACCTTATTCTTATCTTTAGGGTTTATTATAATATTCTTTTCTAACACTCAAACTTATTTTGCAGAGATAATTATTGGGTTGATATTTTTTATACAACTTAAGACCACTAGACAATTAAAATCCTTGTGGTTTTTCACAGTTGTCAACAGTGAAAATTTAAGTTTAGATGTCAGTTCTTGTGACCGCCTTCTTTCTCTATAAACTTTGCCTGGCTCATGGCCTCACTTCTTTCATGTGTCTGTTCCACACAGATCTCTTCTCTTACCATAATATCTAAAAGAGCAAGCCTATAATGGCCTATAATGTTCTATTTCCTTACTCTACTTCTTATTCTTTGTAGCAAATTAGAATGTATATTTGTTTATTTTGGATTTTCCATAATTAGAATGTAAGTTCTATGGTAGTAGACTGTTGTGTTAACCACTGTATGGCTAACACTTAGGAGAGTTCTGGGCATATATTAAGTACTAAATCAATACTTCATCAATGAATGAATTAATGAAAAATGAACAAAGGACTCTTTAAAATCATTTTACACAGATGTCAGATTTATTAAAGTCATTTGTTAGTTTTCACATGATAAAAAGTGGGACAGGGGGCTTCCCTGGTGGCGCAGTGGTTGAAAGTCCGCCTGCTGATGCAGGGGACACAGGTTCGTGCCCTGGTCCGGGAAGATCCCACATGCTGTGGAGCAGCTGGGCCTGTGAGCCATGGCCGCTGAGCCTGCGCGTCTGGAGCCTGTGCTCCGCAACGGGAGAAGCCACAACAGTGAGAGGCCCGCGTACCGCAAAAAACAAACAAAAAAAAAGTGGGACAGAAAGATAAGACTGAAAGTGCAAAAAATAGAAATCATGTCTCTTTGTATGGATATAAACACGTACGCACACATGCAAATCCATGTTTGTCTATCTGTGTTTATACTTCTATAAAGTGTGTGTATATGTACATGTAATACCTATATACACATATTTTTTTTCAGTCAGGAGGACATGGACTTCTTTCTATTCTGAAGAGAAAAAAAACCTTAACAACATATATCTAGATTGTAACTGCTTCATCACTTGAAATTTAAACTATCTGACTTTCTAGAAAGTTGGGAACTTTTCTTTTTCTGTTTTATTTTTTGATGTGGACCATTGTTTTAAAGACTTTATTGAATTTGTTACAATATTGTTTATGTTTTATGTTTTGGTTTTCTGGCCCTGAGGCATGTGGGATTTTAGCTCGCTGACCAGGGATCGAAACTGCACCCCCTGCATTGGAAAGCCAAGCCTTAACCACCTGACCACCAGGGAAGTCCCTAGAAAGGCAGGAACTTTTCAAAGTTTACCTGAGCAATATATATCTTATTATACATTAAAACAGAACCTATTTGAACAACTAGAATTTTTTGACAATGGCTTCCAAATTATTTAATTAAATTATTAATAATAGTTATAATAACTTGTAGAGAAACATTTCTGTGCTTAAAAATAATCTGAATATTTTATAGGCTCTTCATTCTTTTCAATTTATTTTTATATTATTTGTATTATGATATAAATTATACCTGAAAGCATTCTTGTTTAAGATTTAAACAAAGCAGGAAGGTGGGCCAAGATTTTGACATAAGAAGACCCTTATCTTACCTCCTTCCACAGGTGCTCCAAGTCCACAGCTACATATGGATTCATTCCCACTGAAGAAGAACTGAAAACTAGCTGAACAGCTTTGTCCATGACAAGGGAAAAAAGAACCACATCTAGACAGGTAGGAAAGGCAGAGATGCAGTCTCACCAAAATCCCCACCTCCGGCACGTCAACACATAATAGGGAGGGATTTCATGGGCCTGGAGCCTCTCCCTGAAAAGCAAGGGATTTGTACCCCACATCAGTCACCCTAGCCCTTGGGACCTGCACCAGAGTGACAAGACCCTAAAAATGTATGGCTATGGAAACGAACAGTGCTTATATCCAGGGGACCCAGGGATCCATGGGGATCTAATACTCCTTTTGAGGAGCTCACACGCAGCTTCACTCTTTGCATGAACCATTGCAAAGACAGCAGTTTGAGAGGGACTGTATTACATTTGAAGAAGATTCAGTTGCTAATCTTAAAATGTCTGCCAGAGGGAAAGGGATTAGTTGGGATTTTCATCAGAGACAAAGGCCCTGAAAAGTGCCACTGTTGGCATTCTACCTTGCTAGCACAGGCCAGTGTACATTGATACAATCTCACGAAAGCCGAAGGCAAGCCCCATCCCCAATGCTCTGCCCCAGGCTTCCCTAAAATCACAGGTGTGCCCAGTCCCCAGCTCTACTTACTGGAATTGCTAAAACCACAGGCATGACCCCTGCCCCCAGCATTCCTTCCAGGCCTCACTGAAGTCATGGGCATGCCCTGCCCCCATGTCTCCCTTTTGGTGTCGCTAAAACCATGGCCGTCCCTGTCTTCTTTTGCAACCTGCCTAAAGCCAATCGGTAAGCACAGTCCACATAGGAGATGTCACTTGATTGTCTGGCTCTGGTGGCCAAAGGGGCTTGTGATTCTGGGCCCCAGAGGACTAAAACAATCAGAATGACAGTTCTGGGCAGGATACCACACACAGGGCACTACGGAGACAGCAGACTGAAACACACCCCCAGTCTGCATGTGAAAAATACCCATTTAATTGTCCTTGAGCTTCAACCTGAGGCACAGGCTTCAGATTTGCCACACACCTATACACTACAGAGATGTTCTCAGGGAACAGAGGCAGGGAAACACCATCTGTGAGCCCTCACTCGACATTGCCACAGCTTACTGGTACCTCCCAGAAAGGAACTTATATGCTCATCTAAAGCCCAAATTTTTGCAATTGTCAGCCAAGGGATGCCTCCAGATCCCCTGGTCTGGAAGTTAGCAGGACCTACGATTGTAGTACCACAGGACCATATATATTTGCATAATTTAAAAGCTGCTGCCTGGGGATCTGGCTTCCAATCAGCCTGAATCTAGGTGCTGACAGAGATTATTCCTTTTAGAACACTGACAGATATTCGCACACCCGCAACAAGGAGACCCATCAAGAACAAATCAGGGGGGACGAGGGGAAGATGGCAGAAGAGTAAGAAGCGAAGATCAGCTTCCTCCCCACAGATACACCAGAAATACATCTACACGTGGAACAACTCCTACAGAACACCTACTGAACGCTGGCAGAAGACCTCAGACATCCCAAAAGGCAAGAAACTCCCCACGTTCTGGGGTAGGGCAAAAGAAAAAAGAATAAACAGAGACAAAAGGATACGGGACCTGCACCAGTTGGAGGGAGATGTGAAGGAAGAAAGGTTTCCACACACTAGAAGCCCCTTCACGGGCAGAGACTTGGGTGGCAGAGGTGGGGAGCTTCGGAGCCGTGGAGGAGAGCACAGCAACAGGGGTGCGGAGGGCAAAGCGGAGAGATTCCCGCACAGAGTATCGGTGCCGACTGGCACTCACCAGCCCGAGAGGCTTCTCTGTTCACCCACCGGAGCAGGCGGGGCTGGGAGCTGAGGCTCAGGCTTCGGTCACAGTGCAAGGAGAGGACTGGGGTTGCTGCGTGAACACAGCCTGAAGGGGTTAGTGCACCACGGCTAGCCGGGAGGGAGTCCGGGAAAAAGTCTGGACCTGCCAAAGAGGCAAGAGACTTTTTCTTCCCTCTTTGTTTCCTGGTGCGTGAGGAGAGGAGATTAAGAGCGCTGCTTGAAGGAGCTCCAGAGACAGGCGCGAGCCGCAGCTAATAGCGCAGACCCCAGAGACGGGCATGAGATGCTAAGGCTGCTGCTGCCGCCACCAAGAAGACTGTGTGCGAAAACAGGTCACTATCCACACCCCCCTTCCAGGGAGCCTGTGCAGCCCGCCACTGCCGGGGTCCCGGGATCCAGGGACAACTTCCCCGGGAGAACGCACGGCGTGCCTCAGGCTGGTGCAACGTCACGCAGGCCTCTGCCGCTGCAGGCTCGCCCTGCACTCGTGGCCCTCCCTCCCCCTGGCCTGAATGAGCCAGAGTCCCCGAAGCAGCTGCTCCTTTAACCCCGTCCTCTCTGAGCGAAGAACAGACGCCCTCCTGCGACCTACACGCAGAGGCGGGGCCAAAGCCAAAGCTGAGCCTCTGGGAGCTGTGAGAACAAAGAAGAGAAAGGGAAATCTCCCCCAGCAGCCTCAGAAGCAGCAGATTAAAGCTCCACAATCAACTTGATGTACCCTGCATCTGTGGAATACATGAATAGAAAACGAATTATCCCAAACTGAGGAGGTAGATGTTGAGAGCAAGATTTATGATTTGTTCCCCTTTTCCTCTTTTTGTAAATGTGTATGTGTATGCTTCTGTGTGAGATTTTGTCTGTATAGCTTTGTTTCCACCATTTGTCCCAGGGTTCTATCTGTCCGAATTTTTAAAAAAATTTTTAAATGATAATTATTTTTTAATAACTTTACTATATTTTATATTATTTTATTTTACTTTATCTTCTTTCTTTCTTTCTTTCTTTCTTTCCTTCCTTCCATCCTTCCTTCCTTCTGTCCTCCCTCCCTCCTTCCTTCCTTTTTCCCTTCTTTTTTTTCTTTCTTTCTTTCTTCCTTTCTTCCTTTCTTTCTTTCTTTCTTTCTTCTTTCTTTCTTTCTTTCTTCTTCTACTAATTCATTCTTTCTAATTTTTGTCCCTTTTATTCTGAACCATGTGGATGAAAGGCTCTTGGTGCTGCAGCCAGGAGTCAGTGCTGTGGCTCTGAGGTGGGAGAGACAACTTCAGGACACTGGTCCACAAGAGTTCTCCTAGTGCTAACGGAACTTCTCTAGGCAAGAAACACAAGACAAGGAAAGACCTACAATAACGAACCCAAAACAAATAAGAAAATGGGAATAGGAACATACATATTGATAAATACCTTAAATAAAAATGGTTTAAATGCTCCCACCAAAAGACACAGACTGGATGAATGGATACAAAAACAAGACCCATATATATGCTGTCTACAAGAGACCCACTTCAGACCTAGAGACACATACAGACTGAAAGTAAGGGGTTGGAAAAAGATATTCCATGCAAATGGAAACTGAAAGAAAACTGGAGTAGCAATTCTCATATCAGACAAAATAGACTTTAAAATAAAGACTATTAGAAGAGACAAAGAAGGGCACTACATAATGATGAAGGGATCAATCCAAGAAGAAGATATAACAATTGTAAATATTTATGCACGCAACATAGGAGCACCTCAATACATAAGGCAAATACTAACAACCATAAAAGGGGAAATTAACAGTGACACATTCATAGTAGGGGACTTTAACTCTCCACTTTCACCAATGGACAGATCATCCAAAATGAAAATAAATAAGGAAACACAACCTTTAAATAATACATTAAACAAGATGGACTTAATTGATATTTATAGGACATTCCATCCAAAAACAAAAGAATGCACATTTTCTCAAGTGCTCATGGAACATTCTCCAGGGTAGATCATATCTCGGGTCACAAATCAAGCCTTGGTAAATTTAAGAAAATTGAAATTGTATCAAGTATCTTTTCGGACCACAACACTATGAGACTAGATATCAATTACAGGAAAAGATCTGTAAAAAATACAAACATGGAGGCAAAACAATACACTACTTAATAACGAAGTGATCACTGAAGAAGTGAAAGAGGAAATCAAAAAATACCTAGAAACAAATGAAAATAGAGACACGAGGACCCAAAAGCTATGGGATGCAGCAAAAGCAGTTCTAAGGCGAAAGTTTATAGAAATACAAGCCTACCTTAAGAAACTGGAAACATCTCGAATACACAACCTAAACTTGCACCTAAAGCAATTAGAGAAAGAAGAACCAAAAAACCCAAAGTTAGCAGAAGGAAAGAAATCATAAAAATCAGTTAAGTAATAAATGAAAAAGAAATGAAGGAAATGATAGCAAGGATCAATAAAACTAAAAGCTGTTTCTTTGAGAAGATAAACAAAATTGATAAACCATTAACCAGACTCATCAAGAGAAAAAGGGAGAAGACTCAAATCAAAAAAAAAAAATGCAAAAAATGTAACAACTGACACTTCAGAAATACAAAAGATAATGAGAGATTACTACAAGCCACTCGATGCCAATAAACTGGACAACCTGGAAGAAATGGACAAATTTTAGAAATGCACAACCTGCCAAGACTGAGTCAGCAATAAATAGAAAATATGAATAGACCATTCACAAGCACTGAAATTGAGACTGTGATTAAAAATCTTCCAACAAACAAAAGCCCAGGACCAGATGGCTTCACAGGCGAATTCTATCAAACGTTTAGAGAAGAGCTAACACCTGTCCTTCTCAAACTCTTCCAAAATATAGCAGAAGGAGGAACACTCCCAAACCCATTATATGACGCCACCATCACCTTGATACCAAAACCAGAAAAGGATGTCACAAAGAAAGAAAACTACAGGCCAACACCACTGATGAACATAGATACAAAAATCCTCAACAAAATACCAGCAAATAGAATCCAACAGCACATTAAAAGGATCATACACCATAACCAAGTGGGGTTTATTCCACGAATGCAAGGATTCTTCAATATACGCAAATCTATCAATGTGATACACCATATTAACAAATTGAGGGAAGAGAACCATATGATCATCTCAATAGATGCAAAGAAAGCTTTTGAGAAAATTCAAAACCCATTTATGATAAAAACCCTGGAGAAAGTAGGCAGAAAGGGAACTTTCCTCAGTGTAATAAAGGCCATATATGACAAACCCACAGCCAACATCGTCCTCAATGGTGAAAAACTAAAAGCATTTCCACTAAGATCAGGAAAAGACAAGGTTGCCCACTCTCACCACTCTTTTTCAACATAGTTTTGGAAGTTTCAGCCACAGCAATCAGAGAAGAAAAGGAAATAAAAGGAATCCAAATCGGAAAAGAAGAAGTAGAGCTGTCACTGTTTGCTGATGACATGATACTATACATAGAGACTCCTAAAGATGCTTCCAGAAAACTACTAGAGCTAATCAATGAATTTGGTAAAGTAGCAGGATACAAAGTTAATGCACAGAAATCTCTGGCATTCCTATACACTAATGATGAAAAATCTGAAAATGAAATCAAGAAATCACTCCCATTTACCATTGCAACAAAAAGAATAAAATATCTAGAAATAAACCTACCTTAGGAGACAACAGACCTGTATGCAGAAAATTATAAGACACTGATGAAGGAAATTAAACTTGATAAAAATAGATGTAGAGATATACCATGTTCTTGGATTGGAAGAATCAACACTGAAAATGACTCTACTACACAAAGCAATCTACAGATTCAATGCAATTCCTATCAAACTATCACTGGCATTTTTCACAGACCTACAACAAAAAAAATTCAAAGTTTGTATGGAAGCACAAAAGACCCTGAATATCCAAAGCAATATTGAGAATGAAAAGTAGAGCTGGAGGAATCATGCTTCCTGACTTCAGACTAGACTACAAAGCTATAGTAATCAACACAGTATGGTACTGGCACAAAAACAGAAAGATAGATCAATGGAACAGGATAGAAAGGCCAGAGATAAACCCACATGCCTTTGGTCACCTTATCTTTGATAAAGGAGGCAGGAATGTACAGTGGAGAAAGGACAGCCTCTTCAATAAGTGTTGCTGGGAAAACTGGACAGGTACATGTAAAAGTATGAGATTAGATCACTGCCTAACACCATACACAAAAATAAGCTCAAAATGGATTAAAGACCTAACTGTAAGGCCAGAAACTATCAAACTCTTAGTGGAAAACATAGGCAGAGCCCTCTATGACATAAATCACATTAAGATCCTTTTTGACCCATCTCCTAGAGAAATGGAATTAAAAACAAAAATACAGAAATGGGACCTAATGAAACTTCAAAGCTTTTGCACAGCAAAGGAAACCATAAACAAGACCAAAAGACAACCCTCAGAATGGGAGAAAATATTTGCAAATGAAGCAACTGACAAAGGATTAATCTCCAAAATTTATAAGCAGCTCATGCAGCTCAATAGCAAAAAAAACAAACAACCCAATCCAAAAATGGGCAGAAGACCTAAACAGACATTTCTCCAAAGAAGATATACAGACTGCCCGCAAACACATGAAAGAATGCTGAACATCACTAATCATTAGAGAAATGCAAATCAAAACTACAATGAGATACCATCTCACACCAGTCAGAATGGCCATCATCAAAAAAATCTAGAAACAATAAATGCTGGAGAGGGTGTGCAGAGAAGGGGACACTCTTGCACTGCTGGTGGGAATGTGAATTGGTTCAGCCACTATGGAGAACAGTATGGAGGTTCCTTAAAAAACTACAAATAGAACTTCCATATGACCCAGCAATCACACTACTTGGCATATACCCTGAGAAAACCATAATTCAAAAAGAGTCATGTACCAAAATGTTCATTGCAGCTTTATTTACAATAGCCTGGAGATGGAAACAACCTAAGTGTCCATCATCGGATGAATGGATAAAGAAGATGTGGCATATATATACAATGGAATATTACTCAGCCTTAAAAAGAAACGAAATTGACCTATTTGTAATGTGGTGGATAGACCTAGAGTCTGTCATACAGAGTGAAGTAATTCAGAAAGAGAAAGACAAATACCGTATGCTGACACATATATATGGAATTTAAGAAAAAAATGTTATGAAGAACTTAGGCATAAGACAGGAATAAAGACACAGACCTACTAGAGAGTGGACTTGAGGATATGGGGAGGGGGAAGGGTAAGCTGTGACAAAATGAGAGAGAGGCAGGGACATATATACACTACCATACATAAGGTAAATAACTAGTGGGAAGCAGCCGCCTAGCACAGGGAGATCAGCTAGGTGCTTTGTGACTGCCTGGAATGGTGGGATACGGAGGGTGGGAGGGAGGGAGATGCAAGAAAGAAGAGTTATGGGGACATACGTATATGTATAACTGATTCACTTTGTTATAAAGCAGAAACTAACACACCATTATAAAGCAATTATACTCCATTAAAGATGAAAAAAAAAGAATAAATTAGGTTACTTAGGTTCAAGAGACAACTGAGCGATTTGGGGTCAAGGGAGACAGATGCAAATATGAAGCTCATGCTGCTTGCTGTGCTGTAGTTGTCCTTTGCCTCTGAACCAGGAGTCTCATGTGTTTTGCCAGTACCTATGAGAGTGGGGAAGGCTAACTTCTTAGTTGGCATGTAGAATAAAATCTCAGACACTTAACTGCCCTTGACAGCTTTTGGTGATAGGGAAAGGATGCTGACAGAGAAATGGCTTCTGGAAGAGACAGTATGAGGGCCTTTCAAGCCAGGTTTGTCATATGAAATGACCATCTGAGATCCAGTAGTGCCTGCTATTACACAAATGATGGGGTCGGTTAGTAAAAGGTCCCCACTGTCCTACCCGTTTACTGAGTGTTTAGAGATTGAGCAATGAGCATAGGAATAAAACAAGTCACCCAAAATGTTCTGATTATCCCTATTCTCCTCCAAGAGGAAGGAGAAAAGGATTTTATCATGACAATGGAGAGCAAGACCCAGGCCCCATCTACAGGCAATGTGGCTATAGCAACTGAGTCAAGGAGTCTCCAAAGATAAAATAAATGGTGTCAACAATGAAGATATAGAACTTTAGGTGGATTGAAAACGTTAGAAGTTCATTTATTTAAGCCATGAGCAGCTCCCAGGCTTCTCAAAGCTGACAGTGTCTTGTTTACTTGCATGGAACCACTCTTTCCTTCCATGTCCCCTGTTTCTTCATCTTCTTTTACTCTAGCCTCAGCTTCTTTAAGTACAAAGATAATTAGGCCTGGAGCCTGCTCCCAAGGAGGACCAAGAATTATATGCACCCAAATATAGGGTGCTGGGGAATTCAGGAAGGGGAAGGATTGAAACTTTGATGACTCTGCTGGATACAGGCACCCAAGTCATCATCCTTCCTGGTCTCACCACAAGAGGGAGGATCCAGATTCAACTGATAGATTTTGGACTGGGTTTCACAGTAAGGAAGCAAAGCTTACATGACCTAGTGAATGGGGTCCTTCTGGCTCATTTAGTTTTACTCTTGCCTCTAACCATTCATCTAAGCATACAGTAGAAATCGATGTTACATGCTTGTACTTCCTTTTCTATTTTTACCAGAGAGGATTATCCCAATTGGAAACAAGTCACATTTAAAGAAGTGCTAGGGGCTTCCCTGGTGGCGCAGTGGTTGAGAGTCTGCCTGCCGATTCAGGGGACATAGGTTCGTGCCCCAGTCTGGGAAGATCCCACATGCCGTGGAGCGGCTGGGCCCGTGAGCCATGGCCTCTGAGCCTGCGCGTCTGGAGCCTGTGCTCTGCAACAGGAGAGGCCACAGCAGTGAGAGGCCTGCGTATCGCAAAAAAATAAAAGAAAAAAAAAAAAAGAAGTGCTAGTACCTTTAGGGCCCATAACCCTATTGACTCCTTGGAGCTACACATCTCTATGAATGATGAATTTTCCAAACAAACCATCTGGCAAAGGGAAGCAGCCTCTACCTGGAGGCACCCCTTGAAGTTCTGGACTCATCACTGATTTTGAAAATCAGTGATTAACTTGCTATTGGGGCTCTTGTTGAAATTGAACACCTAACTCAAGGAGGCTTTGTGATTCTCCTGCCTGATATTTCCATTTTGGGGTGGATCAAATCAGACTGAATGACTAATAAGTTGAGAAAGATCCAACAAGCCTAACTTTTTAAATGGAAATAGAACATTCAAGAATATAGCCAGCCTGGTCTCAGTGGCATCTTTATTTTATGTGTAAGTGTGGCAACTCTTCCTTTGGAGGAAATTTTATCAACCACTCTGCCACCCGAAGCAAAGCTGTGGATTCAATGGTGTCCCCAATTCCCAGTTTTTCCCCTAAATGCCCAGCCCTGCTTCACTGATAGTTATGCTATTCCTAAGCAATAGTGTCCACCGGACTGTGGTAGCTATTAGACCTAAGCCCCAGCTATACAAAATTGAAAATGGATGTGGTCACTCCACTCAGAGGAAGAATTTAAGGTTGTTGTCATGCCTCTGGTCAATACTCTTCTGGATGAACCTTGTCATATTTTTACTATTGCCAATGGCCTAGATGTTCCATTGCCATTTAGAAAATCAGACTGGCAGATTAAAGACTTCCCTATTTGGGGCTGCAAGTTGTGGAAACAAGTTGCAGCTACTGGTCAAACTGTCAGAGTCATGCATGTAAATGCCACATGAGGGCCCATTCTTAGATAGGACTGACTGCAATCAAGCTGCCGCTCAGATCTGTACTGATAGATTGCCACCAGTGCTGCCTGTATCTGTCACCATACTACACATGGCAACACATCCACTATCATAGACTGTGCACAAAATAAAGGATCTATGTTTCTGATGCAGACACCACCACTGCATGCCAGACTTGTGATTCCTGCCAAAAGTTGACTTGGTTATCTCATGGTGGGAGAATCCACAGAGCATAAGTCACATTGTCCTGCCCACTACTGGAAGAATGACTATATTGAATTTTTTAACACTTCTCAAAGCTAAGTGTATTGCCTCATGGCTGTTGACACTTTTTCAGGCTACAGAGTTTCTGTTTCTGTCTGATTAGCTGATTCTAGCCAGGCCATCATAGCCCTTAAAACTAATGTTCAACTTTCTGAACCATTTGCAGTCTGACAAATGGTTCACATTTTATCACAAAAGTGACTCAACAATGGGCTGATGGACACTTTATGCTTCTTACCACTCACAGTTATCTGTTGCTGTTGACCTCAAAAATCATCTCAAAAAGTTTTTTCACTTTATCTTTTCTACCTCCTCCTGATCTACCCATCTAAGGAAGGCAGTTTTGTCACTGAATTTAGTGTTCTCCACAAAGGAGTCATCTCCTCTCAGCAGCTTCTTAGAAAATCATCAGGACAAAAGCAATGGAGGGTCATTATAATGCCCTATATTGGAAATTCATGATTTGGCCCTGACCATTCCTGAGCATATGTGGTTCTTTCACTCAACAATAGCAACTCTATCGTTGGATGAGTGGATACACTCTCCAGATGAAGCATGGACAAAAGGAGGTCGAATGCATTCAACTTTAATTCTGATTAAGTCTTATAAAAGTGTCCTTGTCCCTCTTGCATCTGACTCCTCCATATGAAAGGTATAGGTGTAAATAGATGACTGGGGAAAAAAGGTAAAGTATGGTTACTGGAGTAGAATACACTGATATTGTCAAGGCGGAAGGAGAGGAACACCTTACATCCTAGGAGGTATAGGCAAGGGAAGGCTACTATTGAAATTCTGTCTTTCAGAACCACCCTGGAGCCTTTCTCACAAATAAAAATGTCCTTGTGTGGATTTCCTAAACTCTTGCTGGAAGCTTAAATTTAACTGACAACTGATTCTTCTAGCCTATTAGCTATATCCAACCATGAATTAATCACTATCACCCTTAACCTTAATGAGAAGTTTATCAGAAGCAGCAGGAGATGGTTCTAGCTCCTGCATCTCCCATGCATAATCTCAGATGTTCCCCCTTCTCAGTCATTCTCTTAGGAAGATGATTGCCGCCTTGCTGATGATAGTCATGTAGCACAGATTTAACTGACTGCCCTCAGGCAGACCCTCCAAAAACAAGGTCTATGTTCAATTACTAAACTGAATCTGGAAGGTTAATGTTTACCAGTTGGCTGGGAGGCTGCATTGGAAGCATTATAAACCTGTGTCCTCTCATTAATGTAGGCACCACTGGTGGGTCCCCACCCATTGTAAACAATGCTTTCTTTCCATGGGCATCATGTGTAACACCTATTCTTCTTGTGTGGCAGCCAGGCATTAAATTGCCTCTCTGCAGAAAATATGGTGATATGCACCTTAGTTAGGGATGGTTATAAAAGGGCTTCGAGTATTAAGGAAGCAGTGCACTGGCCATGGAAGGCATGCAAGTCAGTCTCAAATCACTGGCCAGGGTTGTTGTAGAAGATAGAATTGTCCTAGATTTCCTCTTTATGAATCAAGGTGGATTCTGTACAATCACATCCTTTCGTAACTGTATTAATACCTTGGGACAAGTAGAAAGGTCAATAAAAAATACTTATGGGTAAATCTACCTGGTTTTCTGTTATAGACTGAATATTTGTGTCTCCCTGCTCCCCAGATTCATATATTGAAGTCCTAATATCCAACGTGATGGTATTTAGAGATAGGACCTTTACAGAAGTAATTAACGTTAAATTAAGTCATAAGTATTATTGTCCTTATAAGAAAGGACACAAGAGAGCTTGTACTCCCCCTACCATGGCACACAGAAAAAAGGCCATATGAGGACTCAGCAAGAAGGCAGATATCTGCAAGCCAGGAAGAGAGCACTCACCAGAAACCAAATTGGCCAGAACATTGATCTTGGATTTCTAGTCTCCAGACTATGAGAAAATAAATTTCTGTCATTTAAGTCATCCAGTCTCGTATTTTGTTATTGTGGCCCAAGCAAACTAAGACACTTGCTAAGGTAGATCCTGGATGGGTTATGGTATTTTTTCAACTGGTTAGATTCAGTAATTTGAGATTGGGGAAGGTACATGGTTGAAGGCAATATGTTGGTTTCATCCTTATGCTTGGAGCCCTATTGATAGTAACATTAATTAAATGTTGTATGAGACAAATTGATCCTAGCCCTATTGGTCAGATTAATCTGAGTAATGGAATACTCATGGAAAAATTTTGACAGGTGTCAAAATGGTGTAGAGATGAAAGATGCATATTGTTGGGAGACGATTTATCATCTCCTCGTTTTTGGAAAATTAAGGTGTTTCAAGTATTTTCCTACTAGAACAATGTTGCAGAAAAAATCCTTATCTATCTATCTTTGTACACATGTGTGAGTGTTTCTGCAGGAGAGAGAGAGAGATTTCTTGTAATAGAAACATTATTTTAGATATAATCATTTATATGCCAACAAGCTGTAATCATTTACACATCTGTCAATATGTCTTGAGAATACCTCTTTGCCTATAGTTGAAAAATACTATGTTGTTTTAATTTTAATTGCCTGATAGCTTGTGAGACTGATGACTTTGTCATGTTTATTGAAGGCATTTCTTTTATAAATGTTCTTTTTATGTGCATGGCAAATTTTCTATTGGGTAGTTTTATTTTTTATTGAATTATAAAAACTCTTTATATATGAATTTTACTTTCCTTTGTTGTACATTATGAAAATACACATTCCAATTATATAACTTGTTATGAAGCTATGCTAGTGGTGTTTAAGTCATACAGAGATTTGAAAATTTTATAGCCAAATTAGTCAATCTTCATGGCATATAGATTTTCTGTCTTGTTTAGGAATACCTTTGCTACTCTACAGTTATTCTTCTATATATCATCCTAATTTATTCTAATACTTCTCAAATTTTCTTGTTTATTCAAACAGATCATTGCAATAGACCATAGTCACATCTTCTGTAAATATCTACCATGTGAGAATTTAACTTTGCAATTATTATGCACTCAAAATTTTATCATTTCGAGTCTGTTAAATGCCATCTGTTATTTCTTTTAGTTAATTGTCCATGTTTATTGGAAGGTAAAAATATAATATTCTTTCTGAATTTATACAACACACTTTCAACAGGGCAGTGGAAATTATGTTTGATCTTTCATAGAGATATTCCAAAATTGACCCAGAATTTACTGTGCAGCTATTTTTAGATAAGCATTATATAGCCCATGGCAGTGAAGATTCTTGTCCAAGGTCATAGTCCCAGTTATTATACGTGTGCGTGTATATGCTCATGTTTTCTCACTGAACCACACTGACTCTTAATTGAGGCCAAAAATGGAAATTGTTTATAGAGAAATATGTGTGAAAGTTACAGAAGAAAGATTTTAATCAAAATTATGTATTTAATTTCTCCACTTCCGTTACGCAGCTGGAATCTGAGTTCTTCCTCATTCTACTGTTTTGGATGAGAACAGATGCTTGTGATGACATCGGCAGTCTTCTCCAGCCTTCTGCTTCAGGCAGCAGTTTATGCCTTTTTCTTTGAAATTAGCTGGAACCATTTTAAGCATTTTCCCATTTCCTCTAGGCACATGCAATACCAGGATAAGGATTACAGCATCTGTCCTTCTCAAGATTATGTGAAGTTTTTTACAATGTTTCTTGATTACTTGAAGGCCAGAAAATAAAGAAGGTGAGAAGAGAAGTTTGTAGCTAGGTTAGGTCAAGACATAAAAACAAATAGGTAGTGTTCAACATTTAGAATGTAGAGGAGGAAAGGAACACTTGGAGAGAAACAGGGTTATTTCACATCAAAGGTGGTTCCACATTGAGAATGGAAATACCAGGTGCCTAAAAGATTTAACTTGGTGGGTAACAGACACCACAAAGAGACTGTTCCTGTTCTGGGTTGGTGAAAGAATCTGGTATGCTGTGGATTTTCTTGCTGCATGAATTCCTTTGAGGACCATTTTTGTCCACCCAGGCCTCGTGGGAGAGGAGCAGGGCTGCTGCCGCACTTGCTTTGCTGACTTGCTGTGATCTTTCATCACTCCCAGCCTCCAGAGGGGAGTGAACACTGTCTCTGGGCGTGACATCCGAAGTCCAGGGATCCATTCCGTGCTGTGGGCACCCCCTCAGCCATCACAGCAGAACAGGCACATCCTGTTCTACTCAGTCTGCCATTCTTCCCACCTGGCGCTACTCAGAAAAACGTATTAGTACTCTCCATTGCTGATGTTCTTATAATCATGGATAGGTAGAGACCTCTGGAAGTTTCCTGAGAGAGAATTTGGCTGGAAGTTGGCAATTAAGAAAAACAAGAAAGGCATGGACATAATAGTAGAAAGAAGATTTTAGCGATGCCAGAGAAGAAAAATACAAGGAAAATACAGAAAGGAATTCAATCCAGAGAATAGAAGAATAAAAAGCCTCTCAAAACACATGTGCATGTTCACGCACACACACACACACAGAGAAGAAGGTTGCCAAGCTAATGGTGGGAAAAAATATAATACTTTTGGGTAGTGGAAATCTAGATGTAATCATTTACTCCTATATAAGATAAACTTACTCTTAAAATTAATAATGCAAATCCCCTTGCCAATAATGGGATAAAGTGCATACTGTAAGCCTGAGCCACAGTATGAAGTAGGTGATGCCATTTGCACTTTCTTATTTCACCAGATTACTCTCAAATTCTAGCAGTGTTCTGTCTCGTAGGGTCCAGCCATCATGTGGACACCAGCTATTCCCCATTATAGTGCTACGGGATTATGTCCTTCCCCAGGTATTAACACTTTACAAATTACTGCCCAGCATTCAAAAGCCAGATTCTCCATGAAGCCTTCCTTAAGCTCCTCTCTTCACAGTTAGTTATTTCCTGATTCTGAGCTCTCTTACAAGTTCTGCATCTCTATTATTGTACTAACAATACTGTGCTGTAATTGTCACGTTCTTTGTCTCTTCCACTAGATTGTGGGCTCTTTGGTGGTAGAAGTCCTATTTTTGGTAACCCCAGACCTATACTTATACCCAAAAAAGAAGAGAAACTCAGTAAATGTTTAAAGGAATCATTATCCATTTTTATTATTATTACCTACGATTTGTGTTTTTTTTTCCCTCTTCAGTGTTCTCCCTCAGAGATGTTATAGCTTAAGAATTCTGATCTTGTCTAACGTGTGAGTTGGTGTAGTATGGCCTGAACAATTGGGCAATACCTCTGTGTAGTTTTTATTTCTGATAAAGAGCACTTCATCATTGTATCTGAGAACATCTAAGCTTTCTTTCTCTGTCCGTTATACTCTACTCTTTTCTTTAATGTTTCATTTTCGGAATCACTAGGTATGTTACATCAACTACTTGATTGCTAAATGTGTTTTTGCTATGACAAATGATAACAGTACTTTTCCATTTTATTGTATGTTGATATCTCACATTATAGTCCAAGGATTTGAGAATGAATAAGTGTTGTAGAAAGACCTACTGCAACAATATTTTAGCTGTGTTGATTTCTGCCATGTGAGTTGTATGAGAAACATCAGATAAGGTGTGTCACTAAATATTTTTACTACACTGAAAAAAATGAAAGTATGCGACTACTGTTCTGATTAAGGGGTAAGTGAACTGATTTTTATTCTGGAAGGGGAAAAGATACTTTTTTAGAAATCGATATGATCATCAACTCTTTCTATAGCACTGGCTTTGGTGAAGTACAGAAAATTCTGGCACAAATATATTTTGCACTACTATACTATTCATACATGCTCTTCTGGTTTTCAAAGTGTATGGAAATACCTAGAGAGACTATGCTCCAAATGGTAAAACCCTGGGTGATTAGGCAGCCAAGGATGGTCCCAAGCTACCTCATGAAGTAGGTGATTCCATTTGCACTTCTCCATAACCATTGTGGGTGTTTACTACTATCAAACTCTAGAAGTATTCTGTGTCCCATTATTCCAAGGTCTGGCTTTTAGCTGGCTGCCAACTAATCTCAGTTATGGTGCCAGGGGATGATGTCCTAAGGAGTGTTACTCACAGTGAGGTCTGCTGATGTCTTGCATTAGAATTATCTCTAAAATGCAGCTCCCTGGTTTAAACTCCAGAACGACTGAATCAGAAGATCTGGAGGTACAATACAGAATCTGCCTCTTTAATAGGCTCCCCAGTTAATTCTGATTCAAAATACAGTTTGCAAACTACTGACCTACACTATTTTCTTTCCTCACATAATAAATATCTAAAGGAGTCAACCCTTAGTGATAGATTTACAGGTACAATGGCCCAAATTGGAAGAAACAATCCTTGTGGGAAGTAGTTGATCCTTTCCATCACCTCACAAATCTAGCTTATCATGTAAAATAATTTTATAATTTTTTCATAATTATAATTTTATAATCAAAGTACTGTTAGGCACATAATGTATACACACTTATAATGTTCAAATGCATCCCCTTTTACCCCTATTGAAGCTAAACAGATAAATATGCTCCTATATGAAGATGGAAGAGTTTTACTGTAATGATCTAATTGTGGACATAAGAAATGACTGGTCTCACTATACAATTGTTTCCAGGATAATTGGTTTAAGATCTACTTTTGCAAAGATCATCATTTTTGGTAGGCGTTTCCCAATACTTGACTGGCTTATTGATAACCACCGTATACAACAGAAAGCTTTCTTCAGTTAACTACAATTATGTTTTGCAAGGAGCCGGTCTTAGAGAGGTCACCAGAGAATGACATTGCTCGAGTTTTATGAGTGTTTTCAATGAGTTTTAGTTGGTAAATAAGTAAGGTATTTGCTTATATACTGCTTACAAAAATAATGTAAGTTAAAAATAATAAGGAAATGCACTATGATATAAAACTTTGTGAACCTGACTGCTTGTTTCTTTATGGGATGAAGCATAACTATTTGGGGGAGAAATCTTATTCCTTCCTGCGGATACTCCCTTGGCTCACTTTTGTAAAAAGAAATTCAGTGAATTCCTCTTCAGGTAAGTGTCCTCAATTTTATTAAGAGGGATTAGACTCCATCCTAGTTTAGTTGATTATTAAAGCATGTCTGCCTATATCAAAAAAGCAATATAGATTAACCTCACTCCCAGACTTGCCAAAGAGTATTACCTAAAAGCTTCTATCATGAAATACAGGTCAAAACTTAGATGAGAGACTATCTCTGGAAGATTGCCTGAAAGAACTAAAGGCAATCTGTTCCTCTAGATAATCTTCAGCTTGACTTTGGTTCAAGCCAGTCTTGGATGATATTGCTTGCTCCATTACCAACTTCTAGTCCCAAACATAAGTGAAATCTCTTATGGAACTAGGTTTAGGCATAATGGCATAATGCCAGTGTTATACATTGAAATATATTATACAATGACCTGGTGATATTGGTTGTTTTATTTAAAGTTGTTGAGGACATTATTCATTACATTATACACTATAATACACATGAAGAATCACAATAAAAATTTCTCTCTG
Source organism: Grampus griseus (assembly GCF_964374135.1). Lineage (NCBI taxonomy): Eukaryota > Metazoa > Chordata > Mammalia > Artiodactyla > Delphinidae > Grampus > Grampus griseus. The sequence continues at coordinate 84,870,745 of NC_138999.1, read as the reverse complement.
GTTGAATTTCTGAAAATAATTTTAAATCTTTTGAACAGTTTTTTAACTGTATGATCCCCAGCTCATGTAACAAGTTATTTTTTTTCTGTACTTCCTAGCATGTAATTTCAGTACTAACCTCACCTCTGGATTAATTTTACATTACTAAACTTTGTAATTCCTTCATCATGATTTCCTCATTTATTTAAGGAAAGTCTTCTTGCGCTGCTCATATTTGTGTATACTCTTAATTATGTTCTGTAAAAAGACAGCATATAAATAAACATAATAATCATAAAGCTTATCCTAGAGAAAATAATGATTTTTAATGGTTCTGAAATCTCTTGCTATAGAGAAAAAGGCTAAAAGACCAGTTTACCGTAACATCAGCTCTCCAGGCATCAAAACAGACCTAATATGCAGAAATTACTATTTACTTTCTAGATCCATCTTGAATCCTCAAGGGTATACTAAATATTGCTGCTCTGCCCATATTTAGATAAGGAGACTTGTAGACTAGAAATTAATATTAACTAATAACTTTTTTTTGTTTGTTTGCTATACCTCCTGAGAAAAGTAGCTGAGCAGGCCACCTCTGTGGGATCATTGTCCTTGTTGTATGCAAAGTTAAATGGTTCAGTTTTCTAACACTCATGAATGCGTATTTTGGACACACTTGAAACTTAGCCTAACTAAGTAGAGTTTGTTACCAAAGTCTAGTCAATAATATTGTTGAATGCTTCCTCTTAACTTTCAAGGGAAATAATTGCTTTCTCCTAAGCCCCCCTTTTTTACTGTAGACCTGCTTATTGAACTTTCTGATATAAGACAGACCACTGACCAGTCATGATCACTAAAGGGAAAATGTTTCCCAAGAGTGATGCAACGTGAAGACAAAGAAGCATAAACATTATAAAGACTAAATTAGGACTGAAACTCCCTCTACAAATCTCCTGCTGTGTCTCAGTATAAGATTAAGTCTGTTATAGATGCAGGTGTCCTAATATCTTATAAATCGGTATTTGTCCTTTTTCAATACATATTCTTGGAAATAAGTTAACACATTACTGATCATTGGATCATTTTTTCCTTTATTAATATGGAGGAAAATGCTTTATTTTTTTCTTCAAATTATGGCATCTCACCGATGTGAAATTTAGCAGTTATCCAGTAATAGCCAGAGTATACAATTGAGACTAATAAAGGAATAAGAAGTGTGTGTGTGTGTGTGTGTGTGTGTGTGTGTGTGTATGTGTGTGTCTGTATGTGTGTGGTGCCAAGGATGGGAGCATTCTTTTTATTCTATTTGAATTTATGTTAAAAAAAACTCTATATGTATAGCTGATTGACTTTATTATAAAGCAAAAACTAACATGCATTGTAAAGCAATTATACTCCAATAAAGATGTTTTAAAAAACAAATTATTGGGGCTTCCCTGGTGGCGCAGTGATTGAGAATCTGCCTGCCAATGCAGGGGACATGGGTTCGAGCCCTGGTCTGGGAAGATTCCCATATGCCGCGGAGCAACTAGCCCCGTGAGCCACAATTACTGAGCCTGCGCGTCTGGAGCCTGTGCTCTGCAACAAGAGAGGCCGCTATAGTGAGAGCCCCGCACACCACGATGAGGAGTGGCCCCCACTTGCCGCAACTAGAGAAAGCCCTCGCACAGAAGAAGAGCCAACACAGCCATAAATAGATAAATAAATAAATATTTTTTTTTTAAAAAAAGGCAAAATTCCTTTAAAACACAAAAAAACAAATTACCTATCCAAAGACACATGTCAAATTGGAAACAATGGAAATAAAACAGTTCATTTAGAGGAAGACTATTTATTAAAAAGAGCATATAACTGAGCGTTTTCAACCTGCTTGCCTCTCTGCTAGCCCCCAAACATGATACACACCTTTTAATGAGAAATAAGCATTTGTTTCTTTTGTCACAGATCAAAGGTCTAAGGCAAAATAAAACCAATTTCTTTGTTACTATAAAGATGTAAAATAGGGAATGAGTCTATGTCAATATCACCTGTGGCTCATCCAAGAAGAACAGGCTCTCTTAAGGCACTATTTTTTTATTTTTATTTTTTATTTATATATATATATATTTTGCAGTATGCGGGCCCCTCACTGTTGTGGCCTCTCCTGTTGCAGAGCACAGGCTCCGGACACGCAGGCTCAGCGGCCATGGCTCACGGGCCCAGTCACTCCACGGCATGTGGGATCTTCCCGGACCGGGGCACGAACCCGTGTGCCCTGCATCGGCAGGTGGACTCTCAACCACTGTGCCACCAGGGAAGCCCTTAAGGCACTATTATTTAAGGTATTCTGCTTACCCAGATGGACTCCTCAGGGTACTGGAATCATGGGTGCAAGTTAGTCAGGTCTACCTCATTCAAGTACTTTTTTTTCACCAAAGCTGAAGCAGCCTTTTTAACTGAGAATTTCATATAAATTACAACAAGGAGGACTTTTTGTGATAATAGCAGAAGACATACTATTGAATAACCTATGAATGATTTATTAGTCATTAACATATTTTATTATTAAATTAGGTGGCATTAAAATAAGATATAGTTATAATGTAAATCTAATATAAAAGTCAGTTCCTCTTCACTAGTTTACTGAATATTTTGGTATGACTAAAGGAACTGTTTTTGTTCTACCCCTGCCTAAGATTTTCTCCCTCATTTGTCCATTTTGTGTGACCTGTTGAGCATATTCTGTTTGAATACTTATTCATATCTTAAATATTTCCACACCAATCCATGTTAGATAAATCAATCTCTCTGTTTGCAAATTGCATAAAGTTTTAACATTAAAATAAGAAGTTACTATCAGTTGTCTTTGCATAATTACTCTCATTTATACTACTGCATAAATCTGTACAAATATTAAAACTTAGCGAAATTCATTTTCTCAAAACACCCTCTTCAAAACATCTTGTTGTCACTGTTTGCTAATATACGGAAGGCAGTATATTGCAGGGGTCAGGGAGACCACCATTAATGTTAACTAGAACACATGTAAATTAATTAATTAATTGTAGTGCCTGCCACATAATGAGTTCTCAAAAAATACGAACTGTTATAAATAATAATTATTATAGTACAAAATTCCAACTCTACTTGCTGTGTGACTCAGGGTAAGTTTCTTAATCTCTCCGAGCAGTGAATTTCCATAATGATGTCTACTTGTTACGGCACATTAATAGGATACATTGGCATAAAGATTAAATGAAATGATCTGGTAGAGTACAGTATTTGAAACATTGTTGGTAGACTCAGTCTTCGATCTGCTTCCTGTGCCACATAACTAAACATCACTTTAGCTGTGGTTTTATCGTGCAGTTGTTTAATACCAACTTAATGTGTGATCTATATGAGCATAGTGGGAAATATCTAGGTGCTTGCTGAATTGTAAGACTAAAGTAAGATTCTAAGACAACAAGTGAGTTGTTAGGCAGAGTAGATGTCAGTTTATAGGCTAAATAGAGGCAAAAATACTTTTGAAGAATAGCCAGTAATGTCCACTTGGTCTCTACTAAGGAAAAAGTGAACAATAGCTGGAAGTCTTGCCGAGATCCTAAATGTTGATTTGGTTTAGTGCTTTCTGTCCTGTGTGCTCTAGAATATTCCCAAAGGAAAAGAATGAAACTGGGAAGTATCAAATTGTGTTGACCTTCAGATAGGTCTCACAAAGAGTTCAAAGAATAGAGGAAGGGAGACTGGTTCAGGCTGCACCCTACCTGATATTAAACAACCAGTAATTTTGTACATTTCCCTCTTACTCTAATAACCATTAGATATTTTAGTGCCCACTGTGTACTTAATATTGCACTAAAGAAGACTGGAGTCAAAGAACTGACCTCAAAGAACTTATAATTGACTTAGGATGATTAAATGTATACGATTGAAACAACAGTGAGAAATATATGGGCTGGCCAAAAAGTTCATTCAGGTTTTTCTGTACGATCTTATGGAAAAACCCAAATGAAATTTTGGCCAATCCAATAAAACAACATATAATTGAGCATTATATTTTTTAGTATAGAACACAGGTAAGGGTTCATAGGGGCCAGAACATGGTGAACAATGGGGTGGCAAATGAAGAGTGAGTTATATAAGAAGTAGGGCCTGAGTTAATTGATAGAATTTTGAAAAGCAGAGGAAAAAGGGAAATGTTTATTTTATTGATGTATTTTAGAAACACTTAAATAGAACTTAGTATGTGCCAGGCACTATAACAAGCATCTCACTTAATCCTTATAACAAACTTATCATTCCCACTTTACAGTTGAGGGAAACTGAGGTACAGAGAATTTCTAGGTGGTTGGTCCTATGTGCACAGAGATGTGAAATTGAGAATATATATTTCCTCTAACAATATGAATGTAAGCCTGATCAGATGCATCACGTATCCACTAGTGGGAAATAAATTTTTACAGGAACATGTTAGCAAGTACCCTAAAAGTGAAACAAAAGTTTGTGTTGACCATTTGGAATCAATGACAATTTTTCAGCAGGGGAGTAAAATGATGAAGAGTAGGATGAATAGTAGGGAGCACTGTCTAATGGAGTGAGTTGTTAAGATGGGGAAACATTAGTCAGAGAAGCTAGCTAAAAATTTAGTAATCCATGCATGAGATAACAAGACCCTGAATTAGAGTGTTAATGGAAAAAGAGAGAATAGTGTCAGGAAAATATAAAAAGAAAGTCAACAGAATTTTTATTAATAATATCAGTATGGAAGACAAAAAGCAGGAAGAGTCAAGTAATGGTTTTGAGTCTTAGTAACTAAGAGGAAGTTAGTGGTTCCTCTATCAAAGACAAGGATGTCCGAAGGCATTCTGTGGTTCTAGGAAGTGGTCTGCTGCTGAGATGAAGCCATATGTAATTATTTTCCCGTGTGTCTGCCTCTCAAGCTTTGCCTCTTGAGTAGGCTTTTTGGAGCTGCAGCTTTCCCAGATTTATTGCACTGGCACTGGGGACTTGAATGCAGAGATAGAAGGCACATCCTGTAACTGCAGATTTGGGAATTCTCAAAGCTGGAATCATGGCTTTAGGAGCAGACTGTGTGGCTGTACATTGCACCAAACTACTGGGATGTTTTCAGCACATTATTATTATTATTTTTTTGTCATCCCTCTACTGCCTGGAGGAAGTGGAGGTGGGCAGCCTTCAATGCCCTTCCTCCTCTGGGAAGAAGGCATCTCATGCTCCAAGTAGCTTAGCCGAGACCCTTCTTCCAGGCCACAACTTCCCCACATGGAATAACACGCTTAGAGAAAGCCTAAGGATACATTATGCACAGGCTGCTATGGTGGCAACAGGGAAACCAAAAATCAGTGTCCTCTCAGCTGGGGCTCTGATGCACATGGGTGATGATGGAGGTTGTCTGGACTATTCTTTTTTTTTTTTTTTTTACATCTTTATTGGAGTATAATTGCTTTATAATGGTGTGTTAGTTTCTGCTTTATAACAAAGTGAATCAGTTATACATATACATATGTTCCAATATCTCTTCCTTCTTGTGTCTCCCTCCCTCCCACCCTCCCTATTCCACCCCTCCAGGCGGTCACAAAGCACCAAGCTGATCTCCCTGTGCTACGCGGCTGCTTCCCACTAGCTATCTACCTTACGTTTGGTAGTGTATATATGCCCATGCCTCTCTCTTGCTTTGTCACAGCTTACCCTTCCCCCTCCCCATATCCTCAAGTCCATTCTTTAGTAGGTCTGTGTCTTTATTCCTGTCTTAATGGGCAGTATTAGGCTCAAATGCCAATTAAAGCTCTGCACTCAGCCAAAGTAAATTTAACTTCTACACCTTTCTCTTTGGATTTTTGCCACATTTCACTGTTTTCTTCAGTCTGTTAATTGGCCCATGCTTCCTTTTTGGATTCATTTGACCTCGTGGGTGGCAAAAGCGACTCAGCTGTTTGTTCCTATAAGGAAAAATTATTTGATAAATAGCATCACCTATGTGGTTTTGCTTCCAGCCATGACTGAGGTTAGTTCATTTATAAAATGGGCTTTTAAAATGTGTTTCATACATAATATATACTGGGGAATGAATGACTTGGAACAAAGGCTCTGAAAACTGCCTCTCCATTCGACAGACCACTCAGTAAGAGAAATTTTCCCACAGGCAAGTTTTGTCCTCTCCTCTCCTCTACTTATAAGCTTCTTTCCCACATCATCTATAATTCTTGATGTACTGTATGTCTAACTATCACATGGGACTATTGGTTTGCATTCTATGTAAGATAGATGATTTCTGTGTCAGCTGCTGATTGCAAAAAACATTAATTAAATTTATTCATAATAAAAAACCAATACATAGATAGATGATAAGTAGATAGATAGATAGATAGATGAAAGAGAACTATAAGGACAAAATATTTGTATTTTATAGCTAGGTTACTCACATGAATGTAATAGCGGTACTACTGTGAGGGCTCTGCCAGCACTGACTTAGGATTGGGACTCTTTGTTTAAAACTGATGATAGTTATTTCACTAATTTTTTTTGAGAGCTGCTTAAAGAGACACAAGCGAGATGAAAGGCTTATATTTAAAAGTATCCCTGCCTATATTTCTAAGGCAGGTATATTTTGAATCAAAATAACTTCTTACTATTTTACTCTCTTTTTAGCCTGGATAATGAACTAAGATGAGCTATTTCACTTTGATATTTTCCTTTTAGATTCCAGAGTTCACTTGGTTTGATTAAGTTTTGGTTTCTCCACAGTGACCCACACAGATTTGTTGAGATTTAAGAATAAAATATCATGAAGAGATTTTTATTCACTTATATAACCAATTCCTTACTTGCCTGCAGTTCAGAGTCCCCACTCAAGTTAATGGATGTAGATACCTGAGACTAAGAAAGAATGGAGTTCGATAGAATTGGTAAATCCCTCCTTTGACAGTACAATCTGATTTAATGTCATGTTTGATATGTTGCTGAAACTGAGAAAGTTCCTTGCCCACTACTGAGAAAAATGAGAGGAAAATGTTATTGTCCTGAAGGATATCAGCTAGGCTCTCTAAATCTTGTTTTGGGTGACCTGTAGTTGAGACAGATTTTTTATTCTCATTCTGCCCTTCTGTGAAGTTCTCTCACTTATAAGACTGGTTTACTTGCATTAAATTTATTTTTCTTATACTAAGAGGAAGGGTGAATTCTTTGTTTAAGAAGCATAAAGTGGGAAGGATGTGACATTTAGCTCCCCAATCAGTAAAGGGATGAAAACTAAGTCTATTGCCAACAAATGCATTTGGAACGCATTTCTCCTCTAGTGATATTTATCAAGGGTTCATATATACATGGCACCATGCTAAGTACTATACAATACAAATTAAAGAGATGTGGTCCCTGCTATCTGCCAGTTTACATCTTCCTTTGATTCAAATGCTATAGCAGAGTGCTTAAAAGGGCCAAGTCAGATCATGAAAGTTATATATCTCTCCCTAAAGGATAGGTTATTGAGGTTTCTCTTTATGTGCTGAGCTGGGTGTGGGATGCAGAAGTAAGTGGCAAGGGCACTCTATGCATTTCCTCTGCTAATTATTTGCCAAGGTGTCTAAGCGTATGAGGTTTTAACTAGAAATTCCATAAATTGTTTCTGGTTAGTACTAGTAGCTAAGGAAAGAAAACATTCATCTTTCTGGAGCCCTAGAGCTGATTGCTCAAAAGAGCAACTTCCCCCTTTGCATCTTACCCTAGAATTTTTAAAATAGATGTCTTCATCTCTGTTAAAAACCAAGTGAGAAACATAGATATGCTCTCTGCTAGTCACAACCATGGACTTATGAGTCTTGTAGACAGTTTTTTTTTAAGTTACTTTGAGTGGCCATGACGTGTGGTATGATTGGAAAAGCCCAGACTGAAAGTTAGAAGGCCTGGATTTTAGTCCTGGCCCAGACACTAAATAGCTGATTAAGTAGGGCAAGTCGTTTCATATCTGGGCTTTAGTATCATCTCAAAATTAAGAAAACGGAATTAAATACTTTTCTGTTTTAATATTCCCTGGGACTACATGTGACCAGACCATGATGGGGAAGTTGTACAGTCATTTGAGAGACAGTAAAAGGAGAGGTGATGTCTATTTATTTATTTTATGTTACCATTGTTTTCATAACTTATTCAGAAATATAAGTGCAAACCACTGTTGTAGTCAAATATTGCAGAAATCAATTGGTGATCTGATTAAGACTGTAATAGGTAGCCTAGAAACCCAAGAGGAAAAAGCCTTTTGTTTAACAATTATAATTGAAGATACAACTGACTAGATAGGATCTCATTTTACATTCTGCACAAGTAACTGCATAATCTCAAATGTAAAATTTGGGGGATAGGATATTTGTCCAAAGTCATTAGAAGTATATTTTATTTTGCTCTCAGGAAGAAGAGGAGGGAGAAATCTGACTTCATCTCCTCCTTTCTTTTGGATGTCATGGTCAATGGCAAATGGAAAGATCCCAGCTGGAAGACTTCCACTAAATCTTGAAGGAAAGCAACAAGCTTAAGATAAGGATATAGGGAGCAGCACGGTCCTCCGAATGGGCAGAATTTTGAAGCCAGGCAAGAGCAGATGTAAACATTCTTCCACAATTTGGCAAAGGTGAAACTGGGATTGTTTGAGGCCAGCTGTTTGGCTGACGTGGTCTTGGTGCTCCGGCCGGGCATCAAGCCTGAGCCTCTGAGGAGGGAGAGCAAAGTTCAGAACGTTGGTCCACCAGAGACCTCCCAGCTCCACATAATATCAAACAGCAAAAGCTCTCCTAGAGACCTCTATCTCAACGCTAAGACCCAGCTGTACTCAAGGACCAGCAAGATACAGTGCTGGATACCATATGCCATTAGCAAGACAGGAACACAACACCACCCATTAGCAGAGAGGTTGCTTAAAATTATAATAAGGTCACAGATACCACAAAACACACCACCAGATGCAATCCTGCCGCAGAAAGACAAGATCCAGCCTCATCCAGCAGAACACAGGCACCAGTCCCCTCCATCACGAAGCCTACACAACATATTGAACCAACCTTACCCACTGGGGGCAGACACCAAAAACAATGGGAACTAGGAACCTGCTGCCAGTGAAAAGGAGACCCCAAACACAGTAAGTTAAGCAAAATGAGAAGACAGAGAAACACAGCAGAAGAAGGAGAAAGGTAAAGACCCACCTGACCAAACAAAAGAAGAGGAAATAGGCCATCTACCTGAAAAAGAACTCAGAGTAATGGTAGTAAAGGTGATCCAAAATCTTGGAAATAGAATGGAGAAAATACAAGAAATGCTAAACAAGGACCTAGAAGAACTAAAGAGCAAAAAAACCATGAAGAACAACAAAATAAATAAAATTAAAAAATCCCTAGAAAGAATCAATATCAAAATAACTAAAGCAGAGGAACAGATAAGTAACCTGGAAGATCAAACAGTGGAAAAAAACTACCACAGAGCACAATAAAGAAAAAATAATGAAAATAATTGAGGTCAGTCTCAGAGACCTCTGGGACAACATTAAATACACCAAAATTAGAAATACAGAGGTCCCAGAAGAAGAAGAGAAAAAGAAAGGGATTGAGAAAATATTTGAAGAGATTATAGTTGAAAACTTCCCTAATATGAGAAAGGAAATAGTCAATCAAGTCCAGGAAGCATAGAGAGTCCCATACAGGAAAAACCCAAGGAGAAACACACCAAGACATGTATTAATCAAACGATCAAAAGTTAAATACAAAGAAAAATATTAAAAGCAGCAAGGGAAAAACAACAAATAACATACAAGGGAATTCCCAAAAGGTTAATAGCTGATCTTTTACCAGAAACTCTGCAAGTCAGAAGAGAGTGGCGAGATATATTTAAAGTGATGAAAGGGAAAAACCTACAGGCAAGATTACTCTACCCAGCAAGGATCTCATTCAGATTTGACAGAGAAATTAAAATCTTTACAGAGAAACAAAAGCTAAGGGAACTCAGCACCATCAAATCAGCTTTACAACAAATGCTAAATGAATTTCTACAGGCAAGAAACACAAGAGAAGGAAAAGACCTACAATAACAAACCCAAAACAATTAAGAAAGTGGTAATAGGAACACACATATAGATAACTACCTTAACTGTAAGTGGATAAAATGCTCCCCCCAAAAGTCATAGAGTGGCAAAATGGATGCAAACACAAGACCTGTATATATGCTGTCTGCCAGAGAACAACTTCAGACCTAGGGAGACATAAGAACTGAAAGTGAGGGGGTGGAAAAAGATATTCTATGCACATGGAAATCAAAAGAAAGCTGTAGTAGCAATTCTCATATCAGACAAAATAGACTTTATAATAAATACTATTATAAAAGAAAATAAAGGACACTACATAATGATCAAGGGATCAATCCAAAAAGAAGATATAACAATTGTAAATATTTTTGCACTGAACATAGGAATACCACAATAGATAAGAAAAATGCTAACAGCCATAAAATAGGAAATCAACAGCAACACAATCATAGTAGGGAACTTTAACACCACACTTTCACCAATGGACAGGTCATCCAAAATGAAAAATAAAGAAACACAGCTTTAAATGATACATTAAACAAGATGGACTTAATTAATATTTATTGGACATTCCATCCAAAAACAACAGAATACACTTTCTTCTCAAGTGCTCATGGAACACTTTCCAGGATAGGTCATATCTTGGGTCACAAATCAAGCCTTGGTAAATTTAAGAAAATTGAAATCATACCAAGTAACCTTTCCGAATACATTGTTATGAGACTAGATATCAATTACAAGAAAAAATCTGTAAAAAATACAAACACATGAAGGCTATACAATACACTACTAAATAACCAAGAGATCACTGAAGAAATTAAAGGGGAAATCAAAAAATACTTAGATACAAATGACAATGAAAACACGACGACCCAAAACCTATGGGATGCAGCGAAAGCAGTTCTAAGAGGGAAGTTTATAGCAATAAAATCTTACCTTAAGAAACAAGAAACATCTCAAATAACAACCTAACCATACACCTAAAGCAATTAGAGAAATAAGAACAAAAATACCCCAAAGTTAGCAGAAGGAAAGAAATCATAAAGATCAGATCAGAAAAAAATTAAAAAGAAGTGAAGGAAACAATAACAAACTTCAATAAAACTATGAGCTGGTTCTTTGAGAAGATAAATAAAATTGATAAACCATTAGCCAGACTCATCAAGAAAAAAAGGGAGAAGACTCAAATCAATAGAATAAGAAATGAAAAAGGAAAAGCAACAACTGACACTGCAGAAATACAAAGGATCATGAGAGATTACTACAAACAACTATAGGCCAATGAAATGCACAACCTGAAAGAAATGAAAAAATTCTTAGAAAAGCACAACCATCTGAGACTGAACCAGGAAGAAATAGAAAATATGAACAGACTAATCACAAGCACTGACATTGAAACTGTGATTAAAAATATTCCAGGGTTTCCCTGGTGAGTCAGTGGTTGACAGTCCTCCTGCCGATGCAGGGGACACGGGTTCATGCCCTGGTCCGAGAGGGTCCCACATGCCATGGAGCAGCTGGGCCCGTGAGCCAAGACTGCTGGGCCTGCACGTCCAGAGCCTGTGCTCTGCAACGGGAGAGGCCACAACAGTGAGAGGCACGTGTACCGTAAAAAAAAAAAAAAAAAAAAAAAAATCCAACAAACAAAAGCCCAGGACCAGATGGCTCCACAGGTGAATTCTATCAAACATTTAAAGAAAAGCTAACACCTATCCTTCTCAAACTCTTCCAAAATATAGCAGGGGGAGGAAAACACCCAAACCATCACCCTGATACCAAAACAGACAAAGATGTCACAAAGACAGAAAACTATAGGTGAATACCACTGATGAACATAGATGAAAAAATCCTCAACAAAATACTAGCAAACAGAATCCAACAGCACATTAAAAGGATAATACATCATGGTCAAGTGGGGTTTATCCCAGGAAGGCAAGGATTCTTCCATATACCCAAATCAATCAATGTGATACATCATATTAACAAATTGAAGGAGAAAAACCATATGATCAACTCAAGAGATGCAGAAAAAGCTTTTGACAAAATTCAACACCCATTTATGATAAAAAAAAACCCCAGAAAGTAGGCATGGAGGGAACTTACCTCAACATAATAAAGGCCATATATGACACACCCACAGCCAACATCATTCTCAATGGTGAAAAACTGAAACCATTTCCTCTGAGATAAGGAACAAGACAAGGTTTTCCACTCTCAGCAGTATTACTCAACATAAATTTGGAAGTTTTATCCACAGCAATCAGAAAAGAAAAGGAAATAAAAGAATCCAATTCAGAAAAGAAGAAGTAAAGCTGTTACTGTTTGCAGATGACATGATACTATGCATAGTGAATCCTAAAGATGCTGTCAGAAACTACTAGACCTAATCAATGAATTTGGTCAAGTAGCAGGATACAAAATGAATGCACAGAAATCTCTTGCATTCCTATACACTAATGATGAAAAATATGAAAGAGAAATTAAGGAAATACTCCCATTTACCACTGCTATGAAAAGAATAACATACCTAGGAATAAACCTACCTAAGGAGACAAAAGACCTGTATGCAGAAAATTATAAGACACTGATGAAAAAAATTAAAGATGATACAAACAGATGGAGAGATATACCATATTCTTGGATTGGAAGAATCAACATGGTGAAAACAACTCTACTACCCAAAGCAATCTACACATTCAGTGCAATCCCTGTCAAACTACCAATGGCATTTTTCACAGAACTAGAACAAAAAAATTCACAATTTGTATGGAAACACAAATGACACTGACTAGCCAAAGCAATCTTAAGATAGAAAAACAGAGCAGGAGGAATCAGGCTCCCTGATTTCAGACTATACTACAAAGCTACAGTAATCAAGACAGTATGATACTGGCACTAAAACAGCAATATGGATCAATGGAACAGGATAGAAATCTGAGAGATAAACCCATGCACATATGGTCACCTTATTTTTTATAAAGTAGGCAAGAATATACGATGGAGAAAAGACAGCCACTGCAATAAGTGGTGGTGGGAAAACTGGACAGCTACATGTAAAAGAATGAAATTAGAACACTCCCTAACACCATACAGAAAAATAAACTCAAAATGGAGTAAAGATCTAAATATAAGGCCAGACACTACAGAACTCTTAGAGGAAAACAGAGGCAGAACAATCTATGACATAAATCACAGCAAGATCCTTTTTGACCCACCTCCTAGAGAAATGGAAATAAAAACAAAATTAAACAAATGGAACGTAATGAAACTTCAAAGTTTTTGTACAGCAAAGGAAACCATAAACAAGACCAAAAGACAACCCTCAGAATGGGAGAAAATATTTGCAAATGAAGCAACTGACAAGGGAGTAATCTCCAATATTTCCAAGCAGCTCATGCTGCTCAAGGTTAAACAAACAAACAATCCAATTCAAAATTTGCAGAAGACCTAAATAGACATTTCTCCAAAGAAGATATACAGATTGCCAACAAACACATGAAAGGATGCTCAACATCACTAATTATTAGAGACATGCAAATCAAATCTAAAATGGGTTATCACCTCACACCAGTCAGAATGGCCATCATCAAAAAATGTACAAACAATAAATGCTGGAGAGGGTGTGGAGGAAAGGGAACCCTCTTGCACTGTTGGTGGGAATGGAAATTGATATAGCCACTATGGAGAAGAGTATGGAGGTTCCTTTAAAAGCTAAAAATAGAACTACCATACGACCCAGCAATCTCACTACTGGGCATGTCCCCTGAGAAAACCATAATTCAAGAAGAGACATGTACCACAATATTCATTGCAGCTCTGTTTACAATATCCAGGACATGGAAGCCACCTAAGTGTCCATTAACAGATGAATGGGTAAAGAAGATGTGGCACATATATACAATGTAATATTACTCAGCCATATAAAGAAACAAAATTGAGTTATTTTTAGTGTGGTGGATGAACCTAGAGACTGTCATACAGAGTGAAGTAAGTCAGAAAGAGAAAAACCAATACCATATGCTAATACATATATATGGAATCTTAAAAAAGAAAATCGTTCTGAAGAACCTAGGGGCCGGACATGAATAAAGACGCAGATGTAGAGAATGGACTTGGGAACACAGTGAGGATGAATTGTAAGCTGGGAGGAATGAGAGTGTAGCATGGACATATACTCACCACCAAACGTAAAATATATAGCTAGTTAGAAGCAGCTACATAGCACAGGGAGATCAGCTTGGTGCTTTGTGACTACCTAGAGGGGTGGCATAGGGAGGGTGGGAAGGAGATACAAGAGCAAGGAGATATGTGGATATATGTATATGTATAGCTGATTCACTTTGTTATACAGCAGAAACTAACACACTATTGTAAAGCAATTATACTCCAATAAAGGTGTTAAAAAAATGTTTACAAAAAAAATTAATAAATAAAAGGTAAAAAAAGTTATAAGGGTATAGGGAATAGCCTATTTTCAGAATATAAGAATATTTTGTCTTCTGTTTTCTTTAGCAGAGTAAATGTTTCTGAACCCCCAGTATGAGGGGAAAAAATCAATTCAGGAATTATATCTTTAGTAAAATCTATTTTCCCCTTTAAAAACTGTAGATCTCCCAGTATATGTCTCTGCATCCTTTTCCGTTTATTTTTCCATCCATTAGTTAAAAATATCATCAAAGTATGTCAGAACTGGGAGGGACCTTAGCAATCACAGAGTCCAAAGTTATGTTCCTAATGAGAATGTACTATCCACAGAGGTGACTTACCCAGGTTCCTATAGTTTTCATTGGCAGAGATAGGGTGATACTCTTGTGTGAACTGTGAAAAATGGAGGAAGGAGAGGGAGAAAGAATTGCAAGTAGGAAAACAAAAGGACGGGAATCAGAAAGAAGAAAACATGAAATGTCCAAATCTTCATCTAAGATGGGGGTCAGCAAACTACACCCACAGACCATATTCAGTCTGTTGCCTGTTTTTGTACAGCCCTTAAGGTAAGAATGACTTTTACATTTTTAATGTATTGTTAACAACAAAATAAAATAATATGTGACAGAGAGCATTTGTGGCCTGTAATACCTAAAATATTTATTTTCTGCCTCTTTATAGGAAATATTTGCTGATCCTAGATTAAAACACTACAGAGACCACACAGATGGTATAGCTAAGCAAAACCCAAGTGACCTTCAGAAAAATCCCACAGTGACTGGATTCATCCAGGAACAGTTTGCTTCGTCTATTTTCCATTCCAATCCACTATATCCAATACTCTGACCACAGAGACCAAAAGAAGATATTCTTTTTCAGAAACCACCAGGATCTTTTCTCAGTAAGAGTATAATGTTTAGAATAGGTCTAAGAGTCAGAAAAGAAATTATGGATTCTTTGTTCCCCTTCCCTCCAGTAGTTTTCAGTTTCACATTTTGAAGACTTGTCAGATTCCACTGTGTTTATTTTCCCCTTCTCCATCTCTGAGGAAACAAGTATTATGTTGAACCATATGAAATTGCTAATATTCAACCAGTTTTGATTTACAAAATGGCAATGTCTCATGGTTCAACTTAATGTTTTGCTTTCTTGTCACCTTCACTTAGGCTTTTTTGCCTCATTATTTTGATATATTCTGCTTTATTAGTGATTCTTTATATGTGCTTATCCAGTGTCCCACTTGTCTAAAGCTTCTTTATATAATGAAGACTTAGTTCCTAAGTTTACAGACTATCCTGTGTAAGATCTTAGTTGTCTGAAGCTACCCTGAATACTTCATTTAAAGTGTACTAACCTATGTGTTACTATCAACAGACAGACACAGTGGTATTAATTCAGCTCACTAGTGAATAAATGACTTCTATTGTCAGTTTGGGATTGTCTAGAACCATGTGAATGCATAGTCTACCTAAAAAAGTGCATAACCTGTTTTTGAAGAATTTAACTGATTATCAGAAGGTAGAATTATGGAGGAGCTATTTGGATATTTTAGCACCCAAGTTCAACCATCCATGGCTGGATACAGCATAGGCTGGTGCACTGAACTACCAGCCTTCATCATCCCCACCTTTCCTTAATTAAAGTGGTACTCAGCCAAGCTTGCAGAACTGAAGCTTACTGTTAAGAAATGTCAACAATTATAATTGGAGATGCTCTTTCTTACCCGTATACTAAGAATCATGATGCAGCAATGTAGAGACAAAGAGGTCAGTAAGCATAGATTTCTTCTCACACGAAGAGCTAAGTGAATACAGTTATTGATTATGCCAGTGTATTTAAAGATAAATGAAGAAATGGAATTTAAAGAGCAGTATAGTGTAGAGGAAGGCTGTATAGCTTACTGTGATAGTTTAGAACATGCAATTTGGAATCAGATCAAACTGGATTTGAATCCCAGCTCCTTCTCTCACTGATTATGTATACCTTGGGCATATTATTTGATTTTTATTTCTCTATACAAAAATGGAGATATCACCTATCTTATAAATTTCTGGTGAATATTAAAGAAATTAATATATGTAAAATAAACAATAATAGTTCTGTTATTAATATTAGTAGAAACAGTAATAATTATAAGTTAACATGGATGATAATAAAATTAGTGATAATCCTCAAGTTTAATAAGATCTGAAATGCTACAGAAAAAGAAATTAGATGAAGTCACTAAAATGTTAGCATGAAAAACAACTAAAGAAAATGAATTTAAAGAAGATACATGTTGCCTCAGGTGCCTGAGAACTATGGTGCCAATTCAGTGATTGACATAAGCAGGAGGGGGCTGAAATTCTTATATATTTACTTCATTAATTTGCTCATTCACTCAGTCTTTTAAAATGTTTTTTGAGTATCTGTGAAGTTTCAGGATCCGTACTAACATGAGGAGGAGTACATAATATATAAGAGAAAGTTTATACACTTAAGAATGTTGTAATTCAGAGGTTAATCGATTTTATAAAATCTTACTTGGAATCCTGATTGAAAACAGAAAAAAAATAATTTCTTTGGTTAAATAGGAAGTAAAGAGACATAAAACCATATACACTTAGTGTCCCTCTTGCTACCACCCATCCCAGGGTGCCCAATGGCACCTCGATCAAACCTAAATTTTATGAAACACAGTTTGAAAACCACTGATCTAGTCTGTTATAAGGATGGTTTGCATAAAATCTCAGTTTTATGGTTTTCATTCCAGAACTCTTGTAGTCCCTCTACATGTATACATTATATTAGAACTATAATAGAATAGGCTATTTTACACTCCTGTAACCATAATTATATTACGTAACTGTTCTTCTAGCAAGGGCCAGTGAAAGAAAAGACAGAAGAGTAGCAAATTTTGATAAGAAAGGGAACTCCATCAGGTAAATTTAAAAATGTTGGTAATGTCTAGGAGGACAAGGCTGGAGTTTTCCAATATAAGGAACCTAGATAGATAGGCATAGAATGGATGTGCTAGGCAAGAAAGAAATACAAATAGAGGAGGGAAAGAATGTTTGAAGTCCCTCAAAATAATTTGCCATCACATACCTTTTCTTCTTACAACTTCATGATGAAAGGAAATTCATTTTTTTTTCTGTATTTCATGATACCAAGAAAGGACCTTAAATGGCTTAAGTTGAAACCATAAGTTTTGCTCATGTCACAAAACAAAAATACATTCGAACAGCATGTACAATGAGGGAAGGTGTTAGAGAAGCATTCTTAGGTTTCATCAGGCCAAGAGATAAGGGAAATGACAGCATCTCAATAATTGGGAGGAGAAGCTGGTGCGAAGTTATTCTAAAGGGTTTACACACTTTTTAAAAAGTCCCAATTTTGAGCAGTTAACTCTTGGAAGCAATTTCTACAATAGAAAATATAGCACCTAGTATAGGTGTAATGGGTACATTAGACATACATAATAAATATATGCCTCTGAAGTCTGCTAGACACAATAATCTGAGATGTCAGAATAACCAGAAGTGGATATTTTACTTTATATCATATTGAATAGGATAAGGCAAGATCTGGTGCTTTCTCCCCTCTATTCCTAGAGTTCTTTCCCAACACAAACTTAGACATAAGCTAATATAATGACTGTTCCTTGCCTCTAAGCCTTTGTATATACTCTGTCTGGAACACCATTTCTTCTCCCACTCCTATTACTAACTCCAGCACCGCCCTCAGTCCTAGGTTAGAGTTCACGTTCAACCAACAACAATGACATTAACAACAACAAAAATTGCTTCTTTGGCTGCCTCCAGTCCCCCTGTTACTCCAAGACCATGCTGGTTGCATTTCCTGTGTGCTCCCTTTTATAGCCCTTCCCATATAATATTATAATCGTCTATTGCTATTCCTTACTAGACTATAAGTTCATGGAGAATAAAAGCATATCTGTTTTGATTATCACTACATCCCTCAGCACACAGAAAGGGACAGCCACACAGTAAATGAAATAAATAAAAGGGTGAAAGAATGTATGAACAAACAAATAATTCCACGTATCAGTGACTGCTTTGTGTGTGATATGAGTTGAATGATGCTAGGACAAATCTCTTCCCTAAAATAATTGCCACAGGTAGTTTTCTTGAGATCTGACTTTCCACTATTTACAATTCAAACTTCTTTGGATTTTGGGGACCATTTTTTACTCCAATAGCTCTTTTATTATTATGCAAATATATATGGGTAAGAGTAATTTGTTAACCTGCTCTGTTTCCACCTTAAGGGAAAGTATGAGTCCTAAGCAATGAAAGACACATACAAGATAAGATTCTAGGGCAGTATTGTCCCTTGGATGCTAGCAATGTTTGTAGTGATAGCAATGTTGCTAGTGCAACTGAGAAACTGAATTTTGAATTTTATTAAAATTTAATTAATTTAATTTAAATTAAAACTTAATACAATTTTAGTTTGTTAAATTAAATACAGTGGTGACTGTATTGTACAGTGCAATTCTATAGGAATAAAACACCAAATGGAGGAAAAGAGTAAATGGAACACAATATGGAGGTTTCAATGACCCCTCTGTAAGGCTCACAAGTCCGGTTCTGGTTCAGGGACAATTTGAGTTGTATAACGCCTGACAAGAACAAAGCCAGAAAGGAACCACAACACATGTAGCTAGCATTGTGAATGGAGAATACTATTATTTCAGCATCCCCATATTCAAGAAGCCTTTAAGGTTGGCTAGATCCAGAAAGAATCACTACATTTTCTCAAAGACTGAAATCCCACCACAGTGCACACAAATCTAAATGTTCATGGCATTTGATTTAAGTTAATTAAAATTAGAACCTCAAATTTATTAGAGCAGTTTTTTCTTTTAAATTTAATTCATCTTTCTACTTGTCCTTGTTTTTCGCATTTTTAATGTTGTTGAATCATAGCATGCTGACATTTTCCATAATGCTTAATGGCACATGATGATTTTGCAACCAGAAACACAGACCATTTAGGAGGCATTTAATGAACGGAACAGTCACCAGAATCAATAAATGCACTGGTTCATTTCTAAGTTTAAGATAAATCTTTCATGTGTGCAAATAACTTTTCTAATAACTTTACTTTTTACTATTGGGGCAGAAATGATATAAATATGCAAATTGTGATGTTCTTTGACTTTCTGTAATTTGGCATCATTACATGTGCTTAATGTCCATAATTTATGACTATGTAAATGCTCATAAATTATTTCATCTTTGCTGGCTGTCAAATGTATGGTTGAAAAATGTAAACTTATAAAAGTTAAAGGTGGTAATGAATTCAAATAGAATGAACAGAAACAAAGGCCATTCCTACACTGATACATTTTAAGGACTAGTTTTAGCATTTATATGGCTACTTCTGATATATAATCTTTTTACTTAAGTATCAGAGTAATTTGCCTGTTTTATCCAGGTAATTATTACAGATTTGTCCACCCAAAGCTGAAATACCAATTGATTTAGTGACTTCAGTCAAATAACCAGTCAGTTAAGTGGAGAAAGAAACCATCATTAAACCAATAGCTTGACTCTAATGACTGAGTGACAGAATTTACCAGTTAACTGCGTCAGAGATTTTGCTCCAGAAGCCTGAGATAGAATAGACTTTTTGTCATTCCTTCTGATAAAAAGAACAAAGCTGAACTGGAACCATTTTTATTTGTGATTTTGTATATAAATAGAGATAATTTATTCATATTAACTGAATTAAAATCTGACTTGAAATTGTAGCTATGTCCGGAGTGTGTGTAAATGAACATCATTCTATAAAGTTAAAGCTGTGGCTGTTCATACCCTGATAAATGATTTTAGGTTTAAGATTTTTGTATCATATTCTTTTGTCAAATCAATCAACATGGTCTATCTTCTCAGTGCAAGATCAGCTGAAAACCCAGAAATATTTGCTTTTTCTGCCATGTTAACATGTTGAGGAACTGAGCTGCTCAGTTTGTAACATACTGTGTTTGGAACTTTTCATTTCCCTCTTGTCTCTGGGGCCATGTAGATGCAGACTGAAGCCAAATAGGCTGAGATAAAGAAGTAAACTGGGCATCTACCTAAGCCTAAATCTAAATCTACTTTCAGAGTTCAAAGTGATTCTCTGGCGAATCAGTTATTTGTCAGGTTCAATTCACCATTATCCATCTCCATGACCCTGAAAGCATAGTAAAGCTCATATTTATAGGTTACATTAGGTTATAAAATATATCATAGTAAGGCAAGAATATGATATACTTACCATGGAGTCTACAGTTACTGTATAAACGAGCTACATTGGCGACAGAAACCATGGTGGGCTCATCAGCTTACTTACACCCAGTTCATGCCAAGGTAAATTATTTGAGAAAATGTAACCTAGTGGCTAGAGAATTACATAAATTCCAACCTAGCTTCAAATCTCATTGTCCACTCAGTAGCTATAGGACTTTGGTCAAGTTACTTAACTTCACTTGTTTAAAAAAAATAAAAAAGTAAAGGTAGTATATCTCAATTTTTAAAGAAAGGCACTTAGATACATACAATGACATTTACACATGAAATACATGTTTTGGATTTTGGTGTTGGCAAAGCAACACCTAAAGCCTTGCCAGAGAACTATCATGGCAGGATGACTTCTCCTCAGGTTTTAGTGCCTTCTCTTAATCTGTAATGTAAATATGCCCCCAAGGATGTACCCAAATATTTAAAAGTTGAGGCAACTTACTACATAAATGTCCTAACACTTTCAGTTTGTCAATAACAAGGTAGCGTTGATGTCCCAAAATTATTTCTTCAAAAATCACCTGGAAAAAAAAGGAGGGGTTTGAGAAAATCATGAAATGACAATGCTACAGGACAGTAGGGAAGAGTAAGCGAAGGGGTTATATATAGCCTACCACAGGGCTCCATGCATTGTAAGTCTTCCATGCATAATTTTTTTGTGTATCACATCCTATTACTTTTCTGAGCATGATTTTGAGATTTATAATGGTACTGGGTATAACTTGATAACTTTAAACTTATGTCTCAACAATTCTGTATTTTTAAAGGGCAATAATAATAATAATGTTAATACGTGTATAATTCATGCCATGTCAGCAAGCCATTTGTCAGTCTGGCAAAAGCCCATTACCAATCACAGTTTAGAATTTTGTGACTTATAAGTACTGATCTCTGAAATTCTGCTTTCTATATTATGACCTCCTTATATTTGACTTCCTCATATTTACTAAACCAATACTTTATCATCTACATGAGTAAATTCCCTTTAAATCCTTCCTATTTTCTCAGATAACACTCCACTTCTGGTTTAATTTGCTTGCTTACTTATTCTAGAATCCATAGTCAAACATTTGAGTAATATTTTACACAGCATCTTAAAATTCTTAGCCTCCTTGGCTTTCTGCATATTTGCTGCATAAAATCCTAAACTCTGAAAAATTCCCAATGTCTGTTTACTCCCCACTTGTATACAGGCTGCTGAGCATTGCTGAAGAAAGTCAAGAAGCTGTACTGATTAGGTTTACCTTCATTTGGTCTTTGGCTGTTGCTCAGCAAATCTTTAATTTATCATTTCTTGGTGCCCTTCTGTAATCTTGACAACAGTTATTTTAAATCATTTTCACTCTCCTTAAGCCTTCAGCCACAATTCTACCTCCTCACTCAGTAAATAAGTTAATTTCTTACTTTACTGAGGGACAAAACCACCTTGCATGAACTCCCTTCTTGTCTCCTCCTCCATCTCAAAGCTTCTCTGGATTTTCCTTCTTTATCTTTTCCCTTTATCTTGTCTATGAGGAAAACATGTCCCTCCTGCTTCCTAATATTAACCCCTCTGTCCTCTCCTTCCGTTCTATTTTGGTACCATTATTTCATCCATTAGTCCCTTCTCTCTTACATCTTTAGTATTTTCCCATGCCCACTAATATACTCTAGTCTAGAAAAAGCCCAAAGGAAGACAAACAGAAATAATGAAGCTATCAAAGACTTTTCCTACTTACTGAAGATTATGGCCTATATCTAGCCTTCTGTACATTACCAGCCATCTCAAAAATATAATCTGTAGTCACTTCTCCCATTTAGCACCATCTACCCATTTAGGCAGGCTGCTTCTCTCCCACCCCCTATTGAAACTGGGTTTTGAAAGTTACTAAGGACTTCTTGACTGAAAATTTTCAGTCTTTTCTTAGCCCTTATTCTGCTTTACCTCTCCATAACATTTAATATAGTACATTACACTAACCCCTCTTTATTGAAATTATCTGCTCTCTTGGCTTGCAAGATCCCTCAGCCTTCTGAATTCTCCTACTGCTTTGGCCATTTGTCTCTGTTGCTTCTGCTGACTCATTTGTTCCCTTATTTTCTGTATTGGAGGTATTACCTAAGATTGTGTCTTTTCTTCTCTTCAATTCTCTTTCAATAATCTCCACTATAATGATTTCATCCATATGTATGATTTCAAATATTATCTCTGTTCAAATGATTATTCCTAATCTATATCTTCAATAACAACTTCCACCTTCAGGTCTCAGAACCACAGTTCCAAATGCTGAATGAATATTTAAATGTTTTCAGCTAGATAAGTGTTAATACCTAAAATTCAAAATATCCAAAATTTGACTTATTATTGGTATCTTCAGATTTTCTCCATTTATTTATTTACATTTTCCAAATCCCCTAGATTCATAAATCCAGGAGTCATCCTTAAAATTCTCACACTCCCTCAAACCACTATACTTTGTCAGAAATTCTTGTTTTTTTGTTTTTTTTTTAATTGGAGTATAATTGCTTTACAACGTTGTGCTAGTTTCTGCTGTAGGATGAAGTGAATCAGATTTACGTATATCTATATCCCCTCTCTCGGACCTCCCTCCCACCCACCCCCATTCCACCCATCTAGGTCGTCACAGAGCACCGACCTGAGCCTCCTGTGCTTTATAGCATGTTCCCACTAGCTATGTATTTTACTCATGTTAGTGTATATATATCAAACCTAATCTCCCAATTTTTCCCACCCTCCCTTTACCCCCAGGTCCACATGTCCATTCTCTATGTCTACACATATTCCTCCCCTGCAAATAGATAAATCTGTACCATTTTTCTAGATTCCACATATATGAGTTAATGGCTTACTTCACTCTGTATGATACACTCTAGGTCCATCCACACCTCTACAAATGACCCAGTTCCATTCCTTTTTATGGCTGAATAATATTCCATTGTATATATCTACCACATCTTTATCCATTCATCTGTCGATGGGCATTTAGGTTGCTTCTATGTCCTGGCCGCAATGAACATTGTGGTACATATATCTTTTTGAATTATGGTTTTCTCAGGGTATATGCTCAGGAGTGAGATGGCTGGGTCATATGGTAGTTCTATATTTAGGTTTTTTTTTTTTTTACACATCTTTCTGGAGTATAATTATTTTACAATGGTGTGTTAGGTTCTGCTTTATAACAAAGTGAATCAGTTATACATATACATATGTTCCCATGTCTCTTCCCTCTTGTGTGTCCCTCCCTCCCACCCTCCCTACCCCACCCCTCTAGGTGGGCACAAAGCACCGACCTGATCTCCCTGTGCTATGCCGCTGCTTCCCACTACTATTTTACATTTGTTAGTGTATATATCTCCATGCCACTCTCTCACTTTATCACAGCTTACCCTTCCCCCTCCCCATATCTTCAAGTCCATTCTCCAGTAGGTCTGTGTCTTTATTCCTGTCTTACCCCTAGGTACTTCATGACACTTATTTTCTTCTTAAATTCCATATATATGTGTTAGCATATGGTATTTGTCTCTCTATTTCTGACATATTTCACTCTGTATGACAGACTCTAGGTCCAACCACCTCATTACAAATAGCTCAATTTTGTTTCTTTTTATGGCTGAGTAATATTCCATTGTATATATGTGCCACATCTTTTTTATCCATTCACCCGATGATAGACACTTAGGTTGTTTCAATCTCTGGGCTATTGTAAATAGAGCTATAAGGAACATTTTGGTACATGACGCTTTTTGAATTATGGTTTTCTCAGAGTATATGCCAAGTAGTGGGGTTGCTGAGTCATATGGTAGTTCTATTTGTAGTTTTTTAAGGAAGCTCCATACTGTCCTCCATAGTGACTGTACAAATTCACATTCCCACTAGCAGGGCAAGAGTGTTCCCTTTCTGCCACACCCTCTCCAGCATTTATTGTTTCTACGTATTTTGTTGATGGCCATTCTGACTGGTGTGAGATGATATCTCATTGTAGTCTTGATTTGCATTTCTCTAATGATTAATGATGCTGAGCATTCCTTCAAGTGTTTGTTGGCAGTCTGTATATCTTCTGTGGAGAAATGTCTGTTTAGGTCTTCTGCCCATTTTTGGATTGGGTTGTTTGTTTTTTTGTTATTGAGCTGCATGAGCTGCTTATAAATTTTGGAGATTAATCCTTTGTCAGTTGCTCCATTTGCAAATATTTTCTCCCATTCTGAGGGTTGTCTTTTAGTCTTGTTTATGATTTCCTTTACTGTGAAAAAGCTTTTAAGTTTCATTAGGTCCCATTTGTTTATTTTTGTTCTTATTTCCATTTCTCTAGGATGTGGGTCAAAAAGGATCTTGCTGTGATTTATGTCATAGAGTGTTCTGCCTATATTTTCCTGTAACAGTTTGATAGTTTCTGGCCTTACATTTAGGTCTTTAATCCATTTTGAGCTTATTTTTGTGTATGGTGTTAGGGAGTGATCTAATCTCATACTTTTACATGTACCTGTCCAGTTTTCCCAGCACCACTTATTAAAGAGACTGTCCTTTCTCCACTGTACATTCCTGCCTCCTTTATCAAAGATAAGGTGACCATATGTGTGTGGGTTTATCTCTGGGCTCTCTATCCTGTTCCATTGATCTATCTTTCTGTTTTTGTGCCAGTACCATACTGTGTTGATTACTGTAGCTTTGTACTATAGTCTGAAGTCAGGGAGCCTGATTCCTCCAGCTCCGTTTTTCATTCTCAAGATTGCTTTGGCTATTCGGGGTCTTTTGTGTTTCCATAGAAATTGTGAAATTTTTTGTTCTAGTTCTGTGAAATATGCCAGTGGTAGTTTGATAGGGATTGCATTGAATCTGTAGATTGCTTTGGGTAGTAGAGTCGTTTTCACCATGTTGATTCTTCCAATCCAAGAACATGGTAAATCTCTCCATATATTTGTATCATTTTTAATTTCTTTCATCAGTGTCTTTTAATTTTCTGCATACAGGTCTTTTGTCTCCTTAGGTAGGTTTATTCCTAGATATTTTATTCTTTTTCCTGCAACGGTAAATGGGAGTGTTTTCTTGATTTCACTTTCAGATTTTTCATCATTAGTATATAGGGATGCCAGAGATTTCTGTGCATTAATTTTGTATCCTGCTACTTTATCAAATTCATTGATTAGCTCTAGTAGTTTCCTGGTAGCTCTTTAGGATTCTCTATATATAGTATCATGTCATCTGCAAACAGTGACAGCTTTACTTCTAATTTTCTGAATTGGATTCCTTTTATTACCTTTTCTTCTCTGATTGCTGTGGCAAAATCTTCCAAAACTATGTTGAATAAGAGTGGTGAGAGTGGGCAACCTTGTCTTGTTTCTGATCTTAGTGGAAATGCTTTCAGTTTTTCACCATTGAAGACGAGGTTAGCTGTGGGTTTGTCATACATGGCCTTTATTATGGTGAGGAAAGTTCCCTCTATGCCTAGTTTCTGGAGGGTTTATATCATAAATGGTTGTTGAATTTTGTTGAAAGCTTTCTCTGCATCTATTGTGATGACCATATGTTTTTTCCCCTTCAATGATTAATATGGTGTATCACATTGACAGATTTGCATGTATTGAAGAATCCTTGCACTCCTGGAATAAACCCCACTTGATCATGGTGTATGATCCTTTTAACGTGCTGTTGGATTGTGTTTACTAGTATTTTGTTGAGGATTTTTGCATCTATGTTCATCAGTGATATTGGCCTGTAGTTTTCTTTCCTTGTGACATCCTTTTCTGGTTTTGGTATCAAGGTGATGGTGGCCTTGTAGAAAGAGTTTGGGAATGTTCCTCCCTCTGCTATATTTTGGAAGAGTTTGAGAAGGATACTTGTTAGCTCTTCTCTAAATATTTGATAGAATTTGCCTGTGAAGCCATCTGGTCCTGGGCTTTTATTTGCTGGAAGATTTTTAATCACAGTTTCAATTTCAGTGCTTGTGATTGGTCTGTTCACATTTTCTATTTCTTCTTGATTCAGTCTTGGCACATTGTGCATTTCTAAGAATTTGTCCATTTCTTCCACGTTGTCCACTTTATTGGCATAGAGTTGCTTGTAGTAGTTTCCTATGATCCTTTGTATTTCTACAGTGTCAGTTGCTTCTTTTTTTTTCATTTCTAATTCGATGGATTTGAGTGTTCTCCCTTCTTTTCTTGATGAGTCAGGCTAATGTTTTATCAATTTTGTTTATCTTCTCAAAGAACTATCTTTTAGTTTTATTGATCTTTGCTATAGTTTCCTTCATTTCTTTTTCATTTATTTCTGATCTGATTTTTATGATTTCTTTCCTTCAGCTAACTTTGGGGTTTTTTTGTTCTTCTTTCTCTAATTGCTTTAGGTGCAAGGTTAGGTTGTTTATTCGAGATGTTTCCTGTTTCTTAAAGTAGGATTGTATTGCTATAAACTTCCCTCTTAGAACTGCTTTTGCTGCATCCCATAGCTTTTGGGTCGTCGTGTCTCCATGGTCATTTGTTTCTGTGAATTTTTTATTTCCTTTTTGATTTCTTCAGTGATCACTTCGTTATTGACTAGTGTATTGTTTAGCCTCCATGTGTTTGTATATTTTACAGATCGTTCCCTGTAATTGATATCTAGTCCCCTAGTGTTGTGGTCAGAAAAGATACTTGATATGATTTCAATTTTCTTAAATTTCCCAAGGCTTGATTTGTGACCCAAGATATAATCTATCCTGGAGAATGTTCCATGAGCACTTGAGAAAAATGTGCATTCTGTTGTTTTTGGATGGACTGTCCTATAAATATCAATTAAGTCCATCTTGTTTAATGTATCATTTAAAACTTGTGTTTCCTTAGTTATTTTCATTTTGGATGATCTGTCCATTGGTGAAAGTGGGGTATTAAAGTCCCCTACTATGAATGTGTTACTGTTTATTTTCCCTTTTATGGCTGTTAGTATTTGCCTTATGTCTTGAGGTGCTCCTATGCTGAGTGCATAAATATTTACAATTGTTATATCTTCTTCTTGGATCGATTCCTTGATCATTATGTAGTGTCCTTCTTTGTCTCTTCTAATAGTCTTCATTTTAAAATCTATTTGTCTGATACAGGAATTGCTACTCCATCTTTCTTTTGGTTTCCATTTGCATGGAATATCTTTTTCCAACCCCTTTCTTTCAGTCTGTATGTGTCTCTAGGTCTGAAATGGGTCTCTTGTAGGCCGCATATATATGGGTCTTGTTTTTGTATCCATTCAGCCAGCCTGTGTCTTTTGGTGGGAGCATTTAGTCCATTTACATTTAAGGTAATTATCGATATGTATGTTCCTATTCCCATTTTCTTAATTGTTTTGGGTTCGTTATTGTAGGTCTTTTCCTTCTCTTGTGTTTCTTGTCTAGAGAAGTTCCTTTAGCATTTGTTGTAAAGCTGGTTTGGTGATGCTGAACTCTCCCAGCTTTTGCTTGTCTGTAAAGGTTTTAATTTCTCCATCAAATCTGAATGATATCCTTGCAGGGTAGAGTAATCTTGGTTGTAGGTTTTTTTCCTTCATCACTTTAAATATGTCCTGCCAGTCCCTTCTGGTTTGCAGAGTTTCTGCTGGAAGATCAGCTGTTAACCCTATGAGGATTCCCTTGTGTGGTATTTGTTGTTTCTCCCTTGCTGTTTTTAATATGTTTCCTTTGTATTTAATTTTTGACAGTTTGATTAATATGTGTCTTTGTGTATTTCTCCTTGGATTTACCCTGTATGGGACACTCTGTGCTTTCTGGACTTGAGTAACAGTTTCCTTTCCCATATTAGGGAAGTTTTCAACTATAATCTCTTCAAATATTTTCTCAGTCTCTTTGTTTTCCTCTTCTTCTTCTGGCACCCCTATAATTTGAATGTTGGGGTGTATAATGTTGTCCCAGAGTTCTCTGAGACTGTCCTCAGTTCTTTTCATTCTTTTTTCTTTATTCTGCTCTGTAGTAGTTATTTCCACTATTTTATCTTCCAGGTCACTTATCCGTTCTTCTGCCTCAGTCATTCTGCTATTGATCCCATCTAGAGCATTTTTAATTTCATTTATTGTGTTGTTCATCATTGCTTGTTTCGTCTTTAGTTCTTCTAGGTCCTTTTTAAACGTTTCTTGCATTTTGTCTATTCTATTTCCAAGATTTTGGATAATCTTTACTACCATTATTCTGAATTTTTTGCAGGTAGACTGCCTATTTCCTCTTCATTTGTTATGTCTGGTGGGTTTTTACCTTGCTCCTTTATCTGCTGTGTGTTTTTCTGTGTTCCCATTTTGCTTATCTTACTGTGTTTGGGGTCTCCTTTTTGCAGGCTGCAGGTTTGTAGTTCCCGTTGTTTATGGTGTTTGTCCCCAGTGGCTACAGTTGGTTCAGTGGGTTGTGTAGGTGTCCTGGTGGAGGGTAGTAGTGTTTGTGTTGTGGTGGATGAGGCTGGATCTTGTCTTTCTGGTGGGCAGGTCCACATCTGCTGGTGTGTTTTGGGGTGTCTGTGGACTTATTATGATTTTAGCAGCCTCTCTGCTAATGGGTGTGGTTGTGTTCCTGTCTTGCTAGTTGTTTGGCATAGGATGTCCAGCACTATAGCTTGTTGGTCGTTGAGTGAAGCTGGGTGTTGGTGTTGAGATGGAGGTCTCTGGGAGATTTTCGCCATTTGATATTATGTGGAGCTGGGAGGTCTCTTGTGGACCAGTGTCCTGAAGTTGGCTTTCCCTCCTCAGAGGCACAGCACTGACCCCTGGCTGCAGCACCAAGAGCCTTGCATCCACACGGGTCAGAATAAAAGGGAGAAAAAGTAGAAAGAAAGAAAGAAATTAAGAAAGAAAGAAAGAAAGAAAGGAAGGAAGGAAGGAAGGAAGGAAGGAAGGAAGGAACGAAGGAAGGAAGGAAGGAAGGAAGGAAAGAAGGAAGGAAGAAAGGAAGAAAGAAAAAAAGAAGGGAGAGTGGGAGGGAGGGAGGGAGGTTGGTAGGGAGGGAGGAAGGAAGGAAGGAAGGAGGGAGGGAAGGAAAGAAAGAAATAAAGAAGGTAAAATAAAATAAAGTTATTAAAATAAAAAAGTAATTATTAAGAAAAATATACTAAAAAAAACCAACAACAATGGACAGATAGAACCCTAGGACAAATGGTGGAAGCAAACCTATACAGACAAAATCTCACACAGAAGCATACACATACACACTCACAAAAAGGGGAAAAGGGGAAAAAATCATAAATCTTGCTCTCAAAGTCCACCTCCTCAATTTGGGATGATTTGTTGTCTATTCATGTATTCCATAGATGCAGGTACATCAAGTTGATTGTGGAGCGTTAAACCGCTGCTTCTGAGGCTGCTGGGAGGGATTTCCCTTTCTCTTCTTTGTTCTCACACCTCTCAAGGCTCAGCTTTGGATTTGGCCCCGCCTCTGCATGTAGGTTGTTGGAGGGCGTCTGTTTTTTGCTCAGAGAGGACGGGGTTAAAGGAGCAGCTGCTTCGGAGAGTCTGGCTCACAGGCCGGGGGGAGGGAGGGGTATGGAATGCAGGGTGAGCCTGCGACAGCAGAGGCCAGCGTGACATTGCAACAGCCTGAGGCGTGCCGTGCGTTCTTCCAGGGAAGTTGTCCCTGGATACCGTGACCCTGGCAGTGGCGGGCTGCACAGGTTCCCCGGAAGGGGTGTGTGGATTGTGATCTGTGCTTGCACACAGGCTTCTTGGTGGCGGCAGCAGCAGCCTTAGCGTCTCATGTCCGTCTCTTTGGTCCGCGCTATTATCTGCAGCTCGTGCCCATCTCTGGAGCTCCTTTAAGCAGCGCTCTTAATCCCCTCTCCTGGTGCACAAGGAAACAAAGAGGGAAGAAAAAGTCTCTTGCGTCTTCGGCAGGTCCAGACTTTTCCCCGGACTCCCTCCCAGCTAGCCGTGGTGCAGTAGACCCCTGCAGGCTGTGTTCACGCTGCCAACCCCAGTCCTCTCCCTGCGCTCCGACCGAAGCCCAAGCCTCAGCTCCCCACCCCGCCTGCCCCGGCGGGTGAGTAGACAAGCCTCTCGGCTCGTGATTGCCGGTCGGCACTGATCCTCTGTGCGGGAGTCTCTCCGCATTGCCCTCCGCACCCTGGTGGCTGTGCTCTCCTCCGTGGCTCCGAAGCTCCCTCCTCTGCCACCTGCAGTCTCCTCCCGTGAAGCGGCTCCTAGTGTGTGGAAACCTTTCCTCTTTCACAGTCCCCTCCCACTGGTGCAGGTCCCATCCTTATCATTTTGTCTCTGTTTATTCTTTATTTCTTTTGCCCTACCCAGGTACGTGGGGACTTTCTTGCCTTTTGGTAGGTCTGAGGTCTTCTGCCAGTGTTCAGTAGGTGTTCTGTAGGAGTTGTTCCATGTGTAGATGTATTTCTGGTGTATCTGTGGGGAGAAAGTTGATCTCCACGTCTTACTCTTCCACCATCTTCCCCTCGTCCCCCTATTTTTAGTTTTTTAAGGAACTTCTATACTGTTCTCCATCGTGGCTGTATCACTTTACATTCCCACGAACAGTGCAGGAGGGTTCCCTTTTCTCCACACCCTCTCCAGCATTTATTGTTTGTATTAATTCCACCTCTGAAGTCTCTCTGTCTCTCCATCTCTCTGTCTCTTTTCTCCTCTCTTATTTTCATTCTCACTACTACTATTCCTATTTAGCTTTCTGATTCCTCACACCTATATTATTCCAATACCTCAGTCACTTCATCTCCAGTGTGTCCCCACTCCAATCTGTTCAGAGTTACAAAAGTAAAGCTTCAGCCATTTTGCTCAATAGCATGAGATATCTTATGTGGCCTCTCCTTACCAAAATGAAGTCCAACTTCCTTAGCCTAGTATGGAAGTTCTTGTAGTCTGATCTTACCCTACATTTTCTAATTTTATTCCAAATTACTTCCCTTCACATATCCTATGGTATAGCCAAACTAGACTACTTGAAACTCCACGTATCAAATACTACATTTCTGCCTATGTTCTTTACTCTTTTGGAAAAGCCCTTTCCACATTTTTGTTCCTTGAAATCCTGAGCACTCTTCAAGGTTCACATAAAGTTCCTTTTCTCCATATAGTTCCCTGTTTCTCCTTGGCAAAAAGTGGTTGCTACTTTGCTTGGGCTCCCAGAATGTTATTTTTATTCCTCTTATTGCATGTGCCCCATATTACCTAAATAGCAGTTATATGTATTTTTGAGTAGTCCTGCTACTCAATAGTTAGCTCCATGAATACAGGAGTTTAAGCTTATTTATTCCTATCCCTCTGTAACACCTAACACGGTACTGTATACCTAGTAACCGCACCAAAAATTTGTACACTGGATGCTTAATTACAAATGGATCGAATATTTAAATTTAGAGCTTTTCTCTGCAGAGCTTCAAACACTTTGTGAGCATTATCTCATATCTTGAAAACGTTCTTGGGAACAAAACAAAGGACAGTTGCCATTATCTCTGTGAAGGACTAAAGTGGCAAAGCAACTTACTAGAGTTGGTAGCAGAGCTGCAAATCCAAAAACCACCTGACTACTTGTGCTCTATCCCCTCAACCGTGTTTGCTCTCAAATTAATTCTGATTAATTTAGAAGTAAATTTCCATCTCCTTTGTTTATCCAACAGTTAGCTTTAATAGCCACATTTCCCTGGATGGATTGTTGCCTAGAAGTCCAAATCGCCTCACTTCTTCCTCTACCCTCTGCCCTCTGGCAGTTATCACTCCTCCCTGTCACTCGTGTGGAAACACACTCTGGTCAATGTTCTTTCCTCTGGCTGTTTTAGTTTCGATGTACCAGCAATCAGCAGGCTTGTTCAGCTTCTTTTCTGTGATCATTCTTCGAGTGGGCTGAATTTATCTGCACTAAATATTACATGTCATGGGTGACCTCACATATTGGAGGGCAGAAAAAGGCTGCAGCTGAAGGGAGGAGAAGGGAGGATAATGACTTTATTTTCTGCAGAAAGAGATGAGATCATTTTTTAAAGATGTCATTTCCTTTTAGATACAGACGGTTGTTAGACTCCCCTTTATGTCCTTTTATCACCTAAGGTCATCTAAAGAGTAAGAAGAAGTTACTTCCTGGGATGATAGTGAAATCTGAGCTGTTGGGCATCATTTAGACATAAAGATCATGAAGTACTTTGCTAACCACTAGTGTAACCAAGAGGTCCGTGGGCTGGATCATGATAAACATTCCACTATGGCAGCACAATACGTCAGCTTTAGATCTAACGGTAAAATATAGGAATTCAAGACAGACAGCCATTATTTGACATGCCCAGTCTTGAGCACACTCTTCCAGTGTGTGTATTAGTAATGGTAAGGTGGATTTGTGTGTGTGCATGTGAGTGTGTTTAAGACATAATTCCTGCCAGCAGAATCCTCTGGATTTGGTGACCCAGGCAGTACTTCCACAGTCCCAAAGACCAGTTGAAAAGAAAATAATATTTAAAGAATATTTTTATTTTGTTTGCCTGATATCAAATAGCTGGGTTGACTGTTATGGTTTTTTTCTTGATTTGATTGTTCTGAGAATACATTTTGAAATGCTATTAGTTCTTGTGAATTTGGAGCTGTCAGGGTTCCACCTTTTCCTACAAAGTGGGTAACTGCACCCAACCTACTTGAACTTCTAATTTATGATAGAAGTTTGGAGGGCTTATAGGAAGATTTCACCCCTGGAGGACTGACTAACTCACATCTAATTCTCACTGCTGTGTATGACAATTGTACTTGTAAAATAATTCATCATCTATTCTAACTAAAATATAATTATGCATTCAATATATAATGTCCTCCACTTCTGCCTGAATCCAGTAAACTGTGTTATATAAATAATAATCAGTAATAACATGACATAAAAATATGCTTTAGGTAATGATGAACATTAAAATGCATGAATTATTTCAACAGAAGCATATGAACTTGTAGGAACATAATGGGGAAAAATAGCTTGTTGTGCTTGTCTTTTTTTTTTTTTTAATCCTCATTTGTATCTCAAAACCCAACTTCACTAGGATTTCCAGTGAAATTTCTAATGGGGAGACTCTGGCAAATGTAATTTAAGGAAGCATGACTAAAGGTGATTAAATAATATAATGCAATATTAAGTGCTTTATGTGACTTCAACTCAAACAAGACTTCAGTACTTCCCACTCAATGAGGAAATAAAACCTTTTTTTAACTTAAGAAATAAAGTAAGTTGATAAAGAATATTAGATACCCTGGTAATGAAACAGATCAAATAAGAGTAGCCATTTTTATTCAGTGGTATGAAAATAACCCAAAAGAATAATTGTGAATGGAATGAAAATAAAAGCAGAGCTGAAATTACCATGTAAATAATAATAATAAAAAGTGGCTGCTTCTGCCAAAGTACTGTCAACTGAAACAGATTGTACAGCATCATAATTATCAAAACTGACATATGTAAAATGATTATAAATTAATGGTTTGTAGAACAAAGTCATACATTACAGATTTTTACTAGGTAGATACATAATCATAGGGAACAAAAGACCTTTAAACAATGTAAAATTATGAAATTAATCTAAAATGGTATACTGCACAAACAGTGTAAATTATGAGATAATTTTTCATATGATTAAGGATGAATTTATATACCTAGACACTTGAATGAGTGGACTTCATTACATACAGCTATTACTACTGCCTGTGTGACAGATTTGGTCAGCTTTACTGTAAGTAGTTTAACAGCAAGTCAATCCCAGGAAAAGTTATAAAGTTGGAAATTAGATTTATCACAGGTTATGTGATTGGTTCTAAGAACTAAAAAATACATACGGCTTCCCTGGCGGCACAGTGGTTGAAAGTCCACCTGCTGATGCAGGGGACATAGGTTCGTGTCCTGGTCCGGGAATATCCCACATGCCGTGGAGTGGCTGGGCCTGTGAGCCATGGCCACTGAGCCTGTGCGTCCGGAGCCTGTGCTCCGCAACGGGAGAGGCCACAACAGTGAGAGGCCCGCATACCGCAAAACAACAACAACAAAAAAAACACATCAGTAAGCTTGTTGGTCTTATAAATTTACATGCATTAAGTACAAACAGCATGCTAGTTTAACAATTTGTGCAAGTCAACGGCCTCATGAATACCGCAGAGGTTTTCTTTCAATTATATTTTATTCTTTTCACTTGATAAGTTGAAGAATAGGAGTGTAATTTTCCCAGAATGCATTAACTCATTTTGCCATAAACTTGAAAGTACTGTAGATCTTCTGTTTGAAACTGTAGTCATGTTGTATCCATCAAATGATTTCTTTTTTGTAGTGAATGTTGTATTCCTACTGTGTTATTTTCTATATTTTTGGCAAGATCTCTATGTGGCAATATACATGTGGCAAAGACATAAATAGATAACATTGCCTGCTTTATGAAAATTTTCTCAGGATACAAAATTTTCTTTGCTGATAATATATTCAGGAAATTGTTACTGTTTATGCATAATAGGGCTTCGGTTTACTAATGTTTGGCCAATGCTAGAAACATACATAAATTGAAATTGAGTCATAAGAAAAGGAGAGTAAATCATAACTCTTTGGGAAAATACCTTGTGTTAAGGTTTATACCAAGATTCCATTTTCGTGAGCAATATTCTGTGTCTACATGACACCAAAACATCTGGATGCAAAGTGAAAAACGTAGTCAGTCATCTAGATGTTTCTAAATATCCAGATGCTTTGTGTTGATTAGACAATGATTCCAAACGATTGACTGAATTGTTCATCCTCACAGTTAACATGAATAGATTACTCCATCTAGCACTCTGGGGAAGCAGACAGTCATAAGAAAGCAGGAGATGGAGCATGAGATCTTACAGAGGAAGGAGTGGTTTGATGATACCTGTGATTATTTTGTTCTCATGCAATTCTCAAAGTTGAGTGATGCCCTTTTATTTTTATCATTAAAATAATAATTCAGGATAAAAGTTATTATTTTCTTCTGGAAATCCAACTATTTATTCTTTTGGAATAAATGTGTGGATTCATCACAAAACTTAATAAACTATCATGGAGTCAACAGATATTAACTAGATAAAAAGTGAATAGTTTTAGATACTGCCCCCCACCAAGTACCAATGTATTTTAAAACAGCATATATAAATTTCAAATAGGAAAGAAAATTTTGAACTTTTAGAGTCAGTGAAGAAGCATTTTTTGAACATTTATGTATAATTAATTAATTCATTCCTTCACTAAACATTGAGCCACCTTATGTGCCAGACACTGCGCATAGGATCAGGATACAAGGTGAATCAGCTTTTGCCTTCAAGCAATTCACATTCCAGTAGGGGCTACAGCACTGTTAACAGTTAATAAAGGTAGAGTGGGATAAGTGCCAAAAGAGCAATGTGCAAAGTGTTACTGAAACATCAATAATGCAGCCACTGTCTGCCTAGGGTGGGGGAAGGGCAGTTGTTAGGGAAAGTTTGATAGGAGAAATGATGTTTGTGAAGAATCTTGAAAGAAAAGGAGAAAGAGAACAATCAAAAAAGCTGAAAACTACAAAGAACCTCCTGTTTAGACATATCAGAGAGGTAATAAGAAGACAGAATTGAGGAATCAAAATTCAACAGACAAGAGAAATTCACCCTGCATGTGCTCAACATTTTACCTTGCATTCCCTTCAAGAAATTTGCTGATTCATAAGAGGCACATGTAGAAGTGGCTTCTAAGAGTCAGGGGGGTCTGCAGAGCTTTTGGCCATCTAATGAGGCTGAGAGAAAAAAAAATGGAGCTCACAGCTACCAAAGCAGCTAATACATGACTGGCAAAGATCCCAAAGAAAAGGGAAGGGCAGAAAAGTAAACCTGACCATTCAAGCAGATTTTCCTCTTGAGGTATTACCAAATTGTAAGTGGCACACACATAGAGTGGAGAAACCTAGTAGAATGTGGCTGTTGACAGGCTGAGAAGCTAAGTAAAGGGTATCAGTTAGGATTTGGTCAGGGACTCAGAACCTCTCTGAGTTCTGAGAGGTTAGAATAAAGGATTTATAGAATAAATTAAATCCTTTATAGAATAAGGATTTAATATATGTTTTGGATCATGTGGACTTGTGAGAGCTGATGTAGAAGACTATGGAAGTCTGTTGCCTTCATATTTGGTGGGTAGGTCTAAAGTCACTAAGGGTCAGTAGGGCCAGTATTGAGAAGAAAATCAGGACTTGAAACAAAAGAGAGTCAGGGCAGCCTGTAACCCACAAGGACTAACTGAAACCCAAGAGGACAAACTGGAACCTGTGTTTGTCTATCACTACCTTTGTCTTCGTCAACGCAGGTGACTTGCAGAAGAAACTGGCAACTTTTGCCATGGAACTGCACATGTGTCCCTAGCCCAGGACTCAGAGAAGCTGAAGGAGATCTGGTAGAGGCTGGAGTAGCTGCACGCCTGTCTGCTGCTCTAAGCTAACAAGATGAGTCAGAAAATCAGCCACAATGTGTATGAACTGCATGGTTTCTGGATCCCTACACCTACACCTACCCTGAGAGCATAATGGCTGCTGCTTAACTTCCACCTTCCAAATCTCACAGAAGTTTTTACCTAGAGGTCAGTACTAACTTAAAACTAAAGAGGGAAGGGAATTCTAGGAAGTCTAGTTCTTCCTTTATACAGTATAAGACCACCGAATGGTGACCTTGCCAAATTGGCATCCATATACACCTCTTTTAACCATATTTGTCATCCATATAAACACAGTAGCAACATGATTCAATTTTCCTTTGTACCATCGAAAATTCATTAACCAAAATAAGATGCTTGTCCATCTTCGGATAATATCCATTCCTCTTCTAACTGAATTATATCCCTGCATTAATCAGCTTGGGCCAGCATAACAAAATACCACAGACTGAGTGGCTTAAACAACAGAAATATTTCTACTTCTTTTTTTTTCCTCACAGTTTTAGAGGTTAGAGATCCAAGATCAAGGTATCAACAGTTTTGGTTTCTTCTGAGACCTGTTTCCTTGGCTCGCAGATGGCTATCTTCTCACTGTGTTCTCTTATGGCCTTTCCTCTATGCACGTACACTTTTGGTGTCTCTTTTCGTGCCCAATTTCCTCTTTTTATAAGGATACCAGTAAAATTGGACTTAGGCCCACTCTAATGTTTTCATTTAACTTAATCACCCCTGCAATGGTCTTATATCCAAATATAGTCACATTCTGAGATACCTGAAGTTAGGACTTCAATATATGAATTCTGGGGGTACATAATCCAGCCCATAACTCCCTCCAGACCTTTGATGTTCTGTGATGTAAATAGTGAGATCTAAGATTAAGAGATCTAAGATTAACTATTCTTACCATATCTTCTGTTACATGGTAGAAGAGCAGGAAAGTGATAGTAAAGGTTAATATATTCATATCAAAGTTAGAGGAAATACTCAAAACAGTTCTCCTTGCTGCAACTTGCTCATGAGGTCATATAAAGTATTTATAACTTCCTACACCCATTATCCTTTGCATATTCCCTCTGTCCTCAACAAGAACCTTGACTAGTCCTTGCCTGGTGGAGTGAGTGATCCAAGCCTTCATTCCTGAAGGATCTAGGCCATTAGCAATCCTACCTGCAATGAGTTGTTTTAGTTTTTGGCTTTTAAAATAGGTGTGTATCAGAGGATATCCTGCATGTCTGACATATTCCTTCTTGCCTTCTTCCCTGTGAAGGAGCAAGCCCAAATTTCCCCTTGATAGTCAGGATCCATCACCCCAGCTAGTACAGTAGTCCTTTTTCACTGTAAATTCAGTGACATCAGAAGCTCAAAGGAGGCAGGTGACAGTGTCAACTTCTAGTTTAATAGAAACATTGCTGTGTACCCTGGTGGAAACATTTATTCCATGGAAACGAAGACCTCTAGACTAGCAGAGCACAAAATGATGGGGAAAGTAAGAAAAACTTTTGCTTGTAAATTACTAAGGATAGTTTGTTTCCTGGACCTATGTATTTTGTTTATGGAGGAAACAAGACCATATATGCTTCTCCAATACAGAGCTTTATTTTGCATCCTAGAAAATATTACCCTTACCACACGAGGCATTGCCATGCAGATGGAATCATAATTGAATCTTCAAAGGGTTGTTCCACTGTTCTATTTGCCCAGCTGCTTCAGGGTGTTGGTAAACACAATAAGACCAAGAATCCTATGAACATGAACCCATTACTACATTTCATTTCCCATAAAATGACTTCCTTGATCAGAAGAAATGCTCCCATTATCCCTTGTACTCAATTTTTTATAATTGTTCTATTCTCTTACTGTTTCCCCCACCCCACCCCATCCTTCACTCCCACTAAACTATAACCTCTTTGTGAGCAAGAACTGTGTCTTATTCATTTTGGTAACTTTAACAAATATAGCCTAAGTTTAGGTACATGTTCAAAGGAAACTGATTGAATAAATGATAGAAAAGTCAATAATGTCAAATACAGCTGAGGGGTCAAACAACATGAAGGCAAATATTAAAAAGAGGACTTTTATTAGAAACAAGAACCTTTTAAAGATGGAATTAGGGACTACCCTGGTGGTCCAGTGGGTAAGACTCCATGCTCCCAATGCTGGGGGCCCAGGTTTGATCCCTGGTCAGGGAACTAGATCCCGCATGCATGCCGCAACTAAGAGTCTGCATGCCAGAACTAAAAGATCCCGCATGCTGCAACTAAAGATCCTGTGTGCCGCAATGAAGATCCTGAGTGCCACAACTAAGACACGGCACAGCCAAAATAAATAAATAAATAAACATGAAAAAAATTTAAAAAATAAAGTTGCAATTAAACAGGTGAAAGAAAAGGAGAGAGATCTCTGGTTGGCAAATTCTCTTACTAGCTGTATGAACTTGGGCCTCTGTTATGTACTAAAAGTTTATGTTCCCCCAAATTCATATATTGGAGCCCTAACCTCTAATGTAATGGTATTCGGAAATGAGGCTTTGGGGAGGCAATTATGGTTAGATTAGGTTATGAGGGAAGGACCCCCATAACAGGATTAGTGGCCTTATAAGAAGAAGAGATCTGTGTGTATGTGCATGCACACACACATACACAAGCTCGTGCGTACACATCCACGTGTGAAAATTTGTGTGAGGTTCCAGTGAGAAGGAGGCCTTTGCCAGCCATGGAAGAAAGTCCTCACCAGGAACAGAATCAGGCTGACACCTTGATCTTGGGTTTCTCAACTTCCAGAACTATAAGAAATAAATTTCCATTGTTTAAGCCATCCAGTCTATGGTATTTTGTTATGACAGCCCAAGCAGACTAATCCATCCTCCATTTCCTTTTATCTAAAATGGATATAAAAGATATCTGACAGTATCAATGAGAATGGTAAAGATAATATATGTAGAGTGCCTAGTCATTGTTCAATAATAGTAGTGAATTTATCCAGTTAGGGTTGTGCAGCTAGTATTGTGCTGGCCTGCCATATGCTTTCCCCTTCAATTCATTTCAGGCTCCTATTTGCTCTTTGTGTGACTATTTGATCATTTACCTTACTCTGCTCCTTTATCTACGGGTCTCTTGACTACTGACTGTTTGCATGGGTTTGTATTACTTTGGCCTATGATATTTATGAACTCTTGATTTTTGTTGCCTATTTGTCCTCTGACTCATCACTGACCAGACAGACTCTGCTTTCCTGGTGTTCACCTGGCCTCTTTGGCCAACAGTGAACTGACTTATATCTTGAGTGCTTAACAGCAAATCAGAGAATATTTTTAAGGGAATACATACTCTATACTTCCATAAAAATCCTGACTCAGTGATCATAAAAATATGGCACATTATTTCAATCTCCTCCCACCTTAACATTCACTTTTGTCATTGTAGTTTTCCTTCCTTTTAGACATCTGCTCATAATTAATGGGGTTACTTACTGCTCTAGATCTCCAGTAGTTTTATTGCTTGCCTTCTGAAACAGACAAGGTCTCATGCACCAGTGCTTTAAAACTTTATGGATCAGTGACCCTTTGAGAACCTCATGAAAGTTATAGGGATCCCTAGCACCATCACTCCCAAATGTCTATATTCACTTCCACATAAAATTGTGTATACAATTTCAGGAAGTTAATGGGCCTTTTGAAACACAGGATTTCAACTCCAGCTTATGAAATTCAGTATTATTCCTTCCTCTCATCCCAGCATACTTTAAAATATTTAAATAAAACATTCAGTTTGGGCTTCCTGGTGGTGCAGTGGTTGAGAGTCCGCATGCCGATGCAGGGGACACGGGTTCGTGCCCCGATCCGGGAAGATCCCACATGCCATGGAGTGGCTGGGCCCGTGAGCCATGGCCGATGAGCCTGTGCATCCAGAGCCTGTGCTCCGCAACGGGAGAGGCCACAACAGTGAGAGGCCCGCATATCGCAAAAAAAAAAAAAAAAAAAAAAAGAAAACCAAAAACATTCAGTTTGAGTTTTTTCTTTGGTTAAATGGAGTTTATGTTTTACTGTCAGTTTCAGTGTTTTAAATTCATTTCTAAATAATCCAAACCTAGGAAATAGTTAAAAGGAAGTACCAGGTTAAGAAAAGCATTAGAAACAGTAAGACAGAGGCACTAACTCAGGAACTTTATATGGAAAAGATTTCTTGATCTTTAACCATGAGGGAAAAGACAATGTCTTTCCCATGTTGTCCATGTTGAACAAAGATATGCCATCATGAAGGAATTATCAGCTGTGATGTTAATGACTGTTGGTTGGCTCACACACCACCCTCTGTTAGGCATCTTACTCTTCACTGATGCTCACTAACACCATTAAGGCAAACCCTGGTCTTGGCATTTCTGTGGTTCATGGATTTATATATGAGCCACTATTTGACTTTTTTTTTAATAACTTGATATAACTCTCAATAGGTACTACAATATGTTCTGACATCCTTTTATAATCACATCCCTCAATGTGGGTTCTCCAAAGACTTACACTGTAATAGTTCTGTTATCATATTCATTGTGACATAAATTGGCATATAATGGATTCTTTTTGGACTTGCATCCTTATGCATTTTCTCATTCTAACCTCTCATTGTAATGGCATCATAACAGGGTCCCTGCAGACTCTCACGGAAGTTATCATGAGGTAGTTAACATCACGGCAACTCCAGATTATATTGCACAGGAAATCAGCATTGTGAAAGGAACTTAAATAAAGTCCTGATAAGTAATCACTGGTTATGTTTAGTGATTATATTGTTTAAACAACTCTCTCTTTCTTTTAATTCAAAAAGTTCCCCAAAGACAATATTCCACATTTAAAAAAAAAAAAACCTACCTGGCAACCAGGAAAATTATACTTTTTAAAGTGAGCCAATTTTCAGTTGAGTTTGGCAAAACATCCTAAAGTATAGCTTGTGCTTTAATAACTAGAAAGTAAGCTGATATGTTTCATTTTATGTTGATTTTTAAAATAGCTGGTATTCAACACAGCTATGAGAAAAGGAAGCTGCATATATTACACTTACACCCAAAACTATCAACTTAGAAAAAGGAGAGTCTTCACCTCTCTAGATGTAAAAACTGAAGATAAGAATTTGGGGCATAATGACCTTTCAAACTCCTGACAACTAAAAAGGAAAAAAGAAATGTTTGTTTAGAAGGAAATGAACAATACTTCTGTGTAAGAACTCACAACCATCAGTATTGCTGAACACCTTTGGTGCAAAGCAATGTACTTAATTCAGAAGATACCAAAATGTGGCATATTTCCTGTTTATGAGAATGTACAGTGTAATTGTGGGAAAAAATCATATACTTTAAGATCTGGATATTGGTATAAGGTTACCCCACTAAATATCTGATGAATGTGTGATTGAGACATCAATGCTGCAGCAGGAGTTCATAAGGATCAAGTGTATTGGGTTCGTATTGCTGCTCTAATAAATTGCCACAAACTTAGTAGTTTAAATAATACAACTGTATTATCTTACAGTTCTGTAGGTTAAAAGTTTGATACTTTTCTCACTTGGCTGAAACCAAAGTGTAGGGAGGGCTGCATTCCTTTCTGGAGACTTCAGTAAAGAGCTAACTTATTTGCCTTTTCTGGCTTCTAGAGCCCACTTGGATTCCTTGGATCATGGCTCCTTTATCCATCTTGAAAGTCAGCAATAGTGTAACTCTCTGTGCCTCTCTTCCATAGTCACATCTTCCTCTCACTGACCTTCTCTTCCACTTTTATAAGCCTTTGCAGTTATATTGGACCTACACTGATAATCTAAGATATCCTCTTTATTTTAAGATCAGCTGATTAGCAACTTTAATTCTATCTGCTACCATACTTCCTCTTTGCCACTGAACTTAACATATTCACAACTTCCAAGGATGGGAGAGGAAGATATTGGAGGAAGTAAGCCTTGAATGGAGCTTTGAAGAGATATTAAAATATAGACAGGACTTACATTAGGATGTGAAAATAAAACCAAATTGTAATTAATTCTTCAGCACTCTTCCAGGCCAATAATGTTAGCACAGTAGAGGTTAGAGGTTTGAAATACAGACATTGGAGCTAGGCAGACTTAGTTTCAAGTCCTGGCTCTGCCAGTAGTAACTATGTGATCTTGGGCAAGTCAGAAATCTACTTGACCCTCAGCCTCGCATCCTTAAGATAATGTTAAAAGTAACATCTAACTCATAGCATAATCATAATGGTTAAAAGAGGAAGAACATGAGGACTTCTGGTTTCCAGTATAGGCTGTAGGGAGCTTAGATGTTGCCATTCTATCCTAACAACAGGTAAAAAGCTGAAGAAACTGAAAAATAAACAGCTCTTTTTAGATCTGTCAGAGAAGTGAGGTCACAGGGCAAGACGCTACTCTGAAAATTAGGGAGGCAGAAAGAGGAATACAAAGAATCACAACTTACTAAAACGGAAACCCCCAAGCAGAGGACCAGTTCTGGGGTAGGAAACACTGAACTGTAATTAATGAATTGCTAAAAGTCAAAAATGAACAAGTTTAAGAGATAAAATCT
Organism: Grampus griseus; assembly: GCF_964374135.1. Lineage (NCBI taxonomy): Eukaryota > Metazoa > Chordata > Mammalia > Artiodactyla > Delphinidae > Grampus > Grampus griseus. The sequence continues at coordinate 84,827,057 of NC_138999.1, read as the reverse complement.
CCAAGGGTCTCAGTTATCTGGGAGGGTTATCACACATTAGTGAATTTTTTAAACTTTTTAAAATGTTTTAATCTAGGGCTTCTCTGGTGGCGCAGTGGTTAAGAATCCGCCTGCCATTGCAGGGGACACGGGTTCAAGCCCTGGTCTGGGAAGCTCCCACATGCCGTGGAGCAACTAAGCCCGTGCACCACAGCTATTGAGCCTGCACTTTAGAGCCTGTGAGCCATAACTACTGAAACTGCAGGCCACAACAACTGAAGCCTGCGTGCCGAGAGCCCATGCTCTTCAGCAAGAGAAGCCACCACAATGAGAAGCCGACACACCGCAACGAAGAGTAACCCCTGCTTACCGTAACTAGAGGAAGCCCATGGGCAGCAATAAAGACCCAACGCAGCCAAAAATAAATAAATAAAAATTTAAAAAATGTTTTAATCCATTTTTTTAGAACAGTCCCTAATACCACACACAAAAATAAACTCAAACTGGATTAAAGACCTAAATATAAGACTGGATACTATAAAACTCTTAGAGGAAAACACAGGCAGAACCCTCTCTGACATAAATCACAGCAAGATCTTTTTTGATCCACCTCCTAGAGTAATGAAAATAAAAACAAGAATAAACAAATGGGACCTAATTCAACTTAAAAACTTTTGCACAGCGAAGGAAATCACAAACAAAACAAAAAGACAACCTACAGAATGGGAGAAAATATTTGCAAACAAAGTGACTGATGAGGGATTAATCTCCAAAATATGCAAAACAGCTCATGCAGCTCAATATCAAAAAAAAACCAAACAACCCAATCAAAAAATGAGCAGAAGAGCTAAATAGACATTTCTCCAAAGAAGACATACAGATAGCCAAAAAGCACATGAAAAGATGCTCAACATCACTAATTATTAGAGAAATGCAAGTCAAAACTACAATGAGGTATCACCTCAATGTGATACCAGTAACCAGATATCACTGGTCAGAATGGCCATCATCAAAAAGTCTACAAACAATAAATGCTGGAGAGGGTATGGAGAAAAGGGAACTCTCCTACACCGTTGGTGGGAATGTAAATTGGTACAGCCACTATGGAGAACTGCATGGAAAAAACTAAAAATAGAGCTATCATATGATCCAGCAATCCCACTCCTGGGCATGCATCCAGAGAAAACCATAATTTGAAAAGATACATGCACCCCTGGGATTTCCCTGGTGGTCCAGTGGTTAAGAATCTGCCTTCCAATGCAGGGGATGTGGGTTTGATCCCTGGTCAGGGAACTAAGATCTCACATGCCACAGGCCAACTAAGCCCACACGCCACAACTAGAGAACCCACAAGCTGCAATGAAATATTCCACATGCCACAACAAAGATCTCGTGTGCCACAATTAAGACCCAATGCAGCCAAATAATAAAATTTTAAAAATTAAAATAAAAGAAGAGGTACATGCACCCCAGTGTTCATTGTAGCACTATTTACAATATCCAGGACATGGAAGTAACCTAAATATCCATTGACAGAGGAATGGATAAAGAAGATGTAGTACATATATACAATGAAATATTACTCAGCCATAAAAAATAATGAAATAATGCTATTCACAGCAACATGGATGGACCTAGAGGTTATTATACTGAGTGAAGTAAGTCAGACACAGAAAGACAGATATCATATGATATCACTTATATGTGGAATCTAAAAGAAAGGTACAAATGAACTTATATACAAAACAGAAATAGAGTTACAGATGTAGAAAACAAACTTATGGTTACCAGGGGGTAAGGGGGTGAGGGATAAATTGGGAGATTGGGATTGACATATACACACTACTATATATAAAATAGATAATAAGGACCTACAGTAAAGCACAGGGAACTATACTCAATACTCTTTAATGGCCTATATGGTAAAATAATCTAAAAAAGAGTGGATATATGTGTATGTATAACTGATTCACTTTGCTGAACACATGTATCCTCTTTTTAATTGAAGTATTGCTGATTTATAATATTATATTAGTTTCAGCTATACAACATAGCAATTCAATATTTTTATAGATTATAATCCATTTAAAGTTATTACAAAATAATGGCTATATTTCCCTGTTCTATACAATATATTCTTGTTGCTTATCTATTTTATACATAGTAGTTTGTATCTCTTAATCCCATACCTCTATCTTGCCCCTCTCCTATTTCCTCTCCCCACTGGTAATCACTAGTTTGTACACTAGTCTGTTTCTTATTTGTTGTATTCACTAGTTTGTTTTATATTTTAGATTTCACACATATGTGATAACATTCAGTTTTTGTCTTTCTCTGTCTGAATTACTTCATCTAATATGATAATCTCTATGTCCATCCACGTTGCTGCAAATGGCATTATTTCATTCTTTTTATGGCTGAGTATTATTCTGTTGCATATGTATATTATATATATATCACATCTACTTTATCCATTCATCTGCTGATGGAGACTTAGGTTGCTTCCATATCTTGGCTACTGTATATAATGCTTCTATGAACATTGGGGTGCATGTATCTTTTCAGATTAATATTTTTTTGTTTTCTTTGGATGTATTCTGAGGAGTGGAATTTCTGGATCATATGGTAATTCAATTTTTAGGGTTTTTTTTTTTTTTCAGTACACTGGCCTCTCACTGTTGTGGCCTCTCCTGTTGTGGAGCACAGGCTCTGGACGCTCAGGCTCAGCTGCCATGGCTCACGGGCTTAGCTGCTCCATGGCATGTGGGATCTTCCTGGACTGGGGCACGAACCCATGTCCCCTGCATCGGCAGGCAGACTCTCACCAACTGTGCCACCAGGGAAGCCCCATTTTTTAGTTTTTTGAGGAACATTCACACTGTTTTCCAGAGTGGCTGCACCAGTTTACATTCCTACCAACAGTGTAGTAGGGTTCCCTTTCCTCCACATTCTTTCAAACATTTATTATGTGTAGACTTTTTGATGATAGTCATTCTGACAGGTGTGAGGTGATATCTCATGGTGGTTTTGACCTGCATTTCTCTGATGATTAGCAATGGTGAGCATCTTTTCATGTGCCTGTTGCCATTTGTATCTTCTTTGGAAAGCTGTCTGTTCAGGTCTTCTGCCCATTTTTTAATTGGGTTGTTTGTTTGTTTGTTTGATTGATATTGAGCTGTATGAGCTGGTTATATATTTTGGATATTTACCTCTTATTGTTCATATCACTTGCAAATATTTTCTCCCATTCAATATTTTGCCTCTTCATTTTGTCAATGGTTTCCTTTGTTATCCAAAAGTTTTTAAGTTTAATTAGATCTCATTTGTCTATTTTTGCTTTTATGTTTTTTGTTTTTATGTTTTTTGAATTAGGAGACATATCTAAAAAATTATTGGTATGATTTATGTCAAAGAGTGTGCTGCCTATGTTCTCTTCTAGGAGTTTTATGGTTTCAGGTGTTAAATTTAGAAATTTAATTCATTTTGAGTTTATTTTTTATAGTATGAGTTTATTTATATCGTGTGAAAAAATGTTTTAATTTCATTGTTTTACATGTAGCTGTCCAGTTTTCCCAGCACCATTAATTGAAGAGGCTGCCTTTTCTCCATTGTATATTCATGCCTCCTTTGTCATAGGTTATTTGACCATAAGTGTGTGGGTTTATTTCTGAGCTCTATAGTCTGTTCCATTGTTCCATGTCTGTTTTTGTGCCAGCACCATGCTGTTTTGATTGCTATTATTTTGTTGTATAGTCTGAAGTCATGGAGTGTGATACCTCCAGCTTTGTTGTTTTTTCTCAAGATTGCTTTGGCAATTCAGGGTCTTTTGTGCTTCCATATAAATTTTAGGATTATTTGTTCTAGATCTGTGAAAACACATTTTAGTGAATATTACCTCCAGGAGTTCAACCAGGTTCTCACAATGAATATCAAAGAAAAAAATCCCCTCATGCTTCTGGTATGGAGAAGGAAAAAGGAACCATTTTGAAATATGCCAGAACTTTCTGTTCTTCTTAACAAGGCCTGCTCTCAAAAGAAACTATTTCACCAGAACCTAAAATATTGGGGGTTTTATCAAAGCTTAATCAACCTTGAGGAACAGAAATACTGAAATCCCCAGCCATCCTATCTCACCTAAGAGAGGAAAAAACTGAGAAGTACTTTTGAAGTTCACAATCTAGAGACGCAGGCTCACTAAAAGACTGAGACCTAATCATAGGATTATAGAATGTTTCCTCTTTCCTCACACATTACCAAAGGCTTATTTAATGCAGTACCTTTTATCAACTCCATCATGTCCACCTTTTAATCAAAAATCAAAAGGCATACTAAAAATCAAAAATACAGTTTGAAGAGACAAAGCAAATGTCAGAACCAGACTCAGATATGCCCATGATTTTGGAATTATTAGACAGGGAATTTAAAATAACTATGATTATTAGTTAAAGGCGCTAATGCATAAAGTAAACAGTACCCAAGAACAGATGAAAAAGATAAGCAGAGAGATGAATATTCTAAGAAAGAACCAAATAGAGATGTGAAAGATCAAAAACACTGTAACAGAAATGAAGGATGCCTGTGGTGGGCCTATTAGTAAACTGAACACAGCCAAGGAAAGAATCTCTGAGCTTGAGGATATCTCAATAGAAACCTCTAAAACTGAAAAGTAAACAAAACTAAGACTCAAGTTTATATGGATAGGCAAAAGACCCAGTACAGCCAACAAAATATTGAAGGAGAAGAGCCAAGGTGGAAGACTGTCACTATGTAACTTCAAGACTTACTCAAAGCTACAGTTATCAAGACAGTGTGGTATGGTATGGTCTCATTCAGTCATTCATTCAAAGAATATTTATTTATTCATCTAGATCTATGCAGAGATATAATTTTACCCTTCATGGAATTATACACTAGTTATAGAAATAGGACATTACCAAACGCCATGTTTTAAAACAGTCCTAAATATTTTTAAAGTTCCTTGTTAACTTCATGGCACAGACAGTTCTGAACATAATCCTTGCCCTCAAGAGTTTACAATCCTGTAAGGAGAAAACTAATGAACACAACTGTAGTACAAGGTCAAGTAGATTAACTTTGGGATGTGGCATAGTAGAAGGGTTAAAAGCATTGGCTGTACATAAGTTTCTGTTAATAACCACAGTTTTGCCATTTCCTGGTATGCAATGATGGTCTAGCTACTTATATCCTCTAAGTCTCAGTTTCTCCATCTCTAAAATAGGGATGAAAGTAGTTCTTACATCATATGATTGTTAAGAGGCTTAAATTAAATAACGCATATAAGTACACAGTTTAGTGAACAGCACATAATTTGTACTTGGTGTTGCTATCAAGATATATAGACACAAGTTTATGTTGAGTTCAAAGGATAGAGAGCACACATCTGGTTTTGAAGATGAGGAGAAATCTTTATAAACAGGTAACACTTACTATGAATCTTCTTAGTTTCACCTGCCTTTGTCTTCTGCTCCTTGAAACTGGTCTCACCAATGGGCTCTGTCTTCAAGCATAGCCCTGTTCTAGAACCTGAGACAATACACAGAGGCAGGAAGTATATCAGTAATCTCATCCTCAAAATCTCAATAATAATTGTTCTCAGCCTTGGGATCTAGTATCCCAATTATAGCTAACCCCTTCTTCCACTGTTCTTATTTTTTTTGTGCAAATTTGGTCAGGATCTGAGAGTATGTGCAGGCACATTTTAAAGCAACGGGTCATAAAAATTCTCCCACCTTTCTGTAAAAACTGATGTATTGATGGTGTCAAATACCTTAATGTGGAAATGATAAAAGGTTTAAATAGGAGCAAAGCAGTTGAAAAACATGTTCTTGCTTATATTGTAAAAGCGAACCTGATTTGTTTGTTTTTCATCAGGAGTGAAACGATAAAACTGCACGAAAGGGTGCAATGTCAGTGTAAATTGGACTTTTATAATTTATTTCATTATGTAAATTTAAAACATTGTTATTATGATCACCACATTTTCTCACAGTAGAAATGATGGAATTGCCATAAGGGAGATTTTGAATACTGAGAAGGAAGGAACTGAATAATCTATTCCTAAAATGCTAACAGCATTAGAGTAGGACTTTGAGGAAAAGTAAACACTGCAAAAACAGATTGTAGATCTGTATTGCAATGATAGTAGTGTTGTGGAAGTGGTGAGCTGGAACTGTGTTTTACAGCCTCTGACCATTCTTTCTGTAGTTCATTAAAAAAAAAAACATAGAGAAGGAAATCAGAACTCCATATTCTCTCATACCTCTCACAAAACTGGCCCTTTTTATTAGAAAAGATTTGACTTCATGTATGAGGCAGGACTGAAATTTATTTTTGAACTCCCTACCCTTCCTTTCGGCATGCTTTCTCCCACTTTCAGTAGCTCTACTCTATGACAATATTTAGCAGGTCTTTGCACATCTTGAGTTTACAATTAAGAGGAAAACAGATCTGCTATCTCCATAGGTTTATCAGAAGCTCCTTGAGAAAAAATAACATATATATATATATATATATATATATATATATATATGTTTGTGCATTCTGCACAGTGCCCCTTTCACAGAGCAAATGTTAAACAAATTACTTTTTCTTGCTTCATATCTAATAATAGTTTATAGCAGTTGCATATCTACCAAAAGCTTAATGCATGCAAAGCAATATTCTAAATACTTACATTGTTTCATTAATACATCACCAACCCCATGAAGTAGGTGACTTCATAATTGTAATTCTCATTTGGCTTTAAAGAGGCCAAACAGCTAATGAATTTTACAGATAAGATTTAAATCTGTCTGTGCCCTATGAAGTCCCAGCTCTTAGCCACTAAACTCTACTCCCAATGCTCATTTTTAACACTACTATTAGTGACATCATGTTGTGAAACAGTTTAGCACAGGGGAGGAGCTTCAAGATGGCTGACGATTAAGATGTGGAGATCACATTCTTCCCCATAAATACATCAGAAATATATCTACACGTGGAACAACTCCTACAGAACACCTACTGAAGGCTGGCAGAAGACCTCAGACCTCCCAAAAGGCAAGAAACTCCCCACGTACCTGGGTAGGGCAAAAAAAAAAATAGAATAAACAGAAAAAGAATAGGGATGGGACCTGCACCAGTGGGAGGGAGCTGTGAAGGACGAAAGGTCTCCACACACCAGGAAGCCCATTCATGGGCGGAGACTGTGGGTGATGGCTGGGGGGAGCTTCAGAGCCACAGAGGAAAGCTCAGCAACAGGGTTGCGGAGGGAAGAGCGGAGAGATTCCCGCACAGAGGATCGGTGCCGACCAGCACTCACCAGCCCAAGAGGCTTGTCTGCTCACCCGCCCGGAAGAGGGCTGGGAGCTGAGGCTCAGGCTTCTTCGGAGGTCGGATCTCAGGGAGAGGACTGGCAGCGTGAACACAGCCTGAAGGGGGCTAGTGCACCACCGCTAGCCAGGAGGGAGTCCAGGAAAATGTCTGGACCTGCTGAAGAGGCAAGAGACTTTTTCTTCCCTCTTTGTTTCCTGGTGTGTGAGGAGAGGAGATTAAGAGCGCTGCTTAAATGAGCTCCAGAGACGGGCGCGAGCCGCGGCTAACAGTGTGGACCCCAGAGATGGGCATGAGACCCTAAGGCTGCTGCTGCTGCCACCAAGAAGCCTGTGTGCAAGCACAGGTCACTATCCACATCTTCCCTCCTGGGAGCCTGTGCAACCCGCCACTGCCACATCCCGTGATCCAGGGACAACTTCCTCAGAAGAACAAATGGTGCGCCTCGGGCTGGTGCAACGTCACGCCAGCCTGCACCACCGCGGGCTCGCACCGCATTCCGTATCCCTCCCTCCCCCCAGCCTGAGTGAGCCAGAGCCACTGAATCAGTGGCTCCTTTAACCCCGTCCTGTCTGAGCTAAGAACAGATGCCCTCCGGCGACCTACACGCAGAGGCGGGGCCAAATCCAAAGATGAGCCCCGGGAGCTGTGAAATCAAAGAAGAGAAAGGGAAATCTCTCCCAGCAGCCTCAGAAGCAGCGGATTAAATCTCCACAATCAACTTGATGTACCCTGCATCTGTGGAATACCTGAATAGACAACGAATCATCCCAAATTGAGGAGGTGGACTTTGAGAGCAAGATTTATGATTTTTTCCCCTTTTCCTCTTTTTGTGAGTGTGTATGTGTATGCTTCTGTGTGAGATTTTGTGTGTATAGCTTTGCTTTTACCATTTGTGTTAAGGTTCTGTCCTTTTTTTTTTTTGTATACTTTTTAGCGCTTGTTATCATTGGTGGATTTGTTTCTTGGTTTCGTTGTTCTCTTCTTTCTTTCTTTCCTTCTTTCCTTCTTTTGTTTTTATTACTTAAAATTTTTTTAATAATTATTTTTTATGATTTATTTTAATAACTTTATTTTATCGTCCTCCTTCCTTCCTTCCTTCCTTCCTTCCTTCTTTCTTTCTTTCTTTCTTTCTTTCTTTCTTTCTTTCTTTCTTTCTTTCTTTCTTTCTTTCTTTCTTTCTTTCTTTCTTTCTTTCTTTCTTTCTTTCTTTCTTTCTTTCTTTCTTTCTTTCTCTCCCTTTCATTCTGAGCCATGTCGATGACAGGCTCTTGGTGCTCCAGCCTGGCATCAGGGCTGTGCATCTGAAGCGCGAGAGGCAACTTCAGGACATTGGTCCACAAGAGACCTCTGAGCTCCATGTAATATCAAATGACGAAAATCTCCCAGAGATCTCTATCTCAACACCAAGACCCAGCTACACTCAATGGCCAGCAAGTTACAATGCTGGACACCCTATGCCAAACAACTAGCAAGACAGGAACACAACCCCACCCAATAGCAGAGAGGCTGCCTAAAATCATAATAAGGCCACAGACACCCCCAAAGCACACCATCAGACATGGACCTGCCAACCAGAAGGACAAGATCCAGACTCATCCACCAGAGCACAAACAATAGTCCCCTCCACCAGGAAACCTACACAACCCACTGAACCAACCATAGCCACTAGGGGCAGACACCAAAAACAATGGGAACTACGAACCTGCAGCCTGGGAAAAGGAGACCCCAAACACAGTAAGTTAAGCAAAATGAGAAGACAGAGGAACACACAGCAGATGAAGGAGCAAAGTAAAAACCCACCAGACATAACAAATGAACAGTAAATAGGCCGTCTACCTGAAAAATAATTCAGAACAATGATAGTAAAGATGATCCGAAATCTTAGAAATAGAATGGAGATGATACAAGAAACGTTTACAAGGAACTAGAAGAACTAAAGAGCAAACAAAGAGTGATGAAAAGCACAATAAATGAAATTAAAAATTCTCCAAAAGGGATCAATAACAGAATAACTGAGGCAGAAGAACGGATAAGTGACATGAAATACAAAATAGGGGAAATAACTACTGCAGAGCAGAATAAAGAAAAAAACAATGGAAAGAATTGAGGACAGTCTCAGAGACCTCTGGGACAATGTTAAATGCACCAACATTCGAATATATGGGTCCCAGAGGAAGAAGAGAAAAAGAAAGGGACTGAGAAAATATTTGAAGAGATTAGAGTTGAAAATTTCCCTAATATGGAAAATAAGTAGTCATTCAAGTCCAGGAAGAGTACAGAGTCCCAAACAGGAAAAATCCTAGGAGAAACACGCCAAGACATGTATTAATCAAATGATCAAAAGTTTAATACAAAGAAAAAATATTAAAAGCAGCAGGGGAAAAACAACAAATAACATACAAGGGTATCCCCAAAAGATTATTAGCTGATTTTTCAGCAGAAACTCTGCAAGCCAGAAGAGAGTAGCAGGATATATTTAAAGTGAAGAAAGGGAAAAACCTACAACCAACATTACTCTACCCAACAAGGATCTCATTCACATTTGAAGGAGAAATTGAAACCTTTACAGAGAAGCAAAAACTAAGAGAATTCAGCACCATCAAACCAGCTTTACAACAAATGCTAAAGGAACTTCTCTATGCAAGAAACACAAGAGAAGGAAAAGACCTACAATAACCAACCCAAAACAATTAAGAAAATGGTAATAGGAACACACATATCGATAACTACCTTAAATGTAAATGGATAAAATGCTCCCTCCAAAAGTCATACACTGGCAGAATGGATATAAACACAAGACCTGTATATATGCTGTCTGCAAGAGACCCACTATAGACCTAGGGAGACATATGGACTGAAAGTGGGGGGGGGAGTATGCTATGCACATGGAAATCAAAAGAAAGCTGTAGTAGCAATTCTCATATCAGACAAAATAGACTTTATAATAAAGACTATTACAAGAGAAAATAAAGGACACTACATGGTGATCAAAGGATCAATCCAAAAAGAAGATATAACAATTGTAAAGATTTTTGCACTGAACATAGGAGTACTACAGTACATAAGGCAAATGCTAAGAGCCATAAAAGAGGAAATCAACAGTAACACACACATAGTGAACTTTAACCCCACACTTTCACCAATGGAAAGATCATCCAAAATGAAGATAAATAAGGAAACACAAGTTTTAATGACACATTAAACAAGATGGACTTAATTAATATTTATTGGATATTCCATCCAAAAACAACAGAATACACTTTATTCTAAAGTGCTCATGGAATATTCTCCAGGATAGATCATATTGTGGGTCACAAATCAAGCCTTGGTAAAACTGAAATCGTATCAAGTAACTTTTCTGACCACAAAGCTATGAGACTAGATATCTATTATAAGAAAAAAAAACTGTAAAAAATACAAACACAGGAAGCCTAAACAATACACTACTTAACAACCAAGAGATCACTGAAGATATCAAAGAGGAAATCAAAAAATACCTAGAAAGAAATGACAGTGAAATTACAATGACCCAAAGCCTATGGGAGGCAGCAAAAGCAGTTCTAAGAGGGAAGTTTAAAGCAATACAATCCTACCTTAAGAAACAAGAAACATCTCAGATAAACATCTAACCTTACACCTAAATCAATTAGAGAAAGAAGAACAAGAAAACCCACAAGGCTTAGCAGAAGGAAAGAAATTATACAGATCAGATCAGAAATAAATTAAAAAGAATTTAAGGGAACAGTAGCAAAGATCAATAAAACTAAAAGATGGTTCTTTGAGAAGATAAACAAAATTGATAAATCAATAGCCACACTCAACAAGAGAAAAAGGGAGAAGACTCAAATCAATACAATTTGAAATGAAAAAGCAGAAGTAACAACTGACACTGCAGAAATACAAAGGATCATGAGAGATTACTGCAAGCAATTATAGGCCAATAAAATGGCCAACCTGGAAGAAATGGACAAATTCTTATAAATGCACAACCTAATGAGACTGAACCAGGAAGAAATAGAAAATGTGAACAGAACAATCACAAGTACTGAATTTGAAACTGTGATTAAAAATCTTCCAAGAAACAAAAGCCCAGGACGAGATGGCTTCACATATGAATTCTATCAAATATTTAGAGAAGAGCTAACACGTATACTGTTCAAACTCTTCCAACATATAGCAGAGGGAGGAACACTCCCAAACTCATTCTATGAGGCCACCATCACCCTGATACCAGAACCAGACAAAGATGTCACAAAGAAAGAAAACTACAAGCCAATATCACTGATGAACATAGATGCAAAAATCCTCAACAAAATACTAGCAAACACAATCCAACAGTACATTAAAAGGATCATACACCATGATCAAGTAGGCTTTATCCCAGGAATGCAAGGATTCTTCAATATATGCAAATCAATCAATGTGATGCACCATATTAAAAAATTGGAAGAGAAAAAACATATGATCATCTCAATAGATGCAGAGAAAGCTTTCAACAAATTTCAACACCTATTTATGATAAAAACCCTCCAGAAAGTAGGCAAAGAGGGAACTTACCTCAACATAATAAAGGCCATATATGAAAAACCCACAGCCAACATCATCCTCAATGGTGAAAAACTGAAACAATTTCCAATAAGATCAGGAATAAGACAAGTTTGCACACTCTCAGCACTAATATTCAACATAGTTTTGGAAGTTTTAGCCACAGCAATCAGAGAAGAAAAAGAAATAAACAGAATCCAAACTATAAAAGAAGTAAAGCTGTCACTGTTTGCAGATGACATGATGCTATACATAGAGAATCCTAAAGATGCTGCCAGTAAACTACTAGAGCTAATCAATGAATTTGATTAGCAGGATATAAAATTAATGCACAGATATCTGTTGCATTCCTATACACTAATGATGAAAAATATGAAAATGAAATTAAGAAAACACTCCCATTTACCATTGAAACATAAAGAATAAAATATCTAGGAATAAACCTACCTAAAGAGACAAAAGACCTGTATGCAGAAAATTATAAGACAGTGTTGAAAGATATTAAACATGACACAAACAGATGGCGAACTATTCCATATTCTCGGATTGGAAGAATCGACACTGTGAAAATAACTATACTACTCAAAACAATCTATAGATTTAATGCAATCCCTTTCAAACTATCACTGGCATTTTTCACAGAACTAGAACAAAAAATGTCACAATTTGTATGGAAACACAAGAGACCCTGAATAGCCAAAGCAATCTTGAGAAAAATAAATGGAGCTGGAGGAATCAGGTTCCATGACATCAGACTATACTGCAAAGCTACAGTAATCAAGACAGTATGGCCCTGGCACAAAAAACAGAAATATAGATAGGTGGTACAGGATAGAAACCAAGAGATAAGAATGCTCAACATCATTAATCATTAGAGAAATGCAAATCAAAAGTACAATGAGATTTCATCTCACACCAAACAGAAAAGCCATCATCAAACAGTCTAGAAACAATAAATCCTGGAGAGGGTGTGGAGAAAAGGGAACACTCTTGCACTGCTGGTGGGAATGTGAATTGGTACAGCCACTGTGGAGAACAGTATGGAGGTTCCTTAAAAAACTACAAGTAGAACTACCATATGAGCCAGCAATCCCACTACTGGGCATATACCCTGAGAAAACCAAAATTCAAAAAGAGTCATGTACCAAAATGTTCATTGCAGCTCTATTTACAATAGCCCGGAGATGGAAACAACCTAAGTGCCCATCATCAGATGAATGGATAAAGAAGATGTGGCACATATATACAATGGAATATTACTCAGCCATAAAAGGAAACGAAATTGAGATATTTGTAATGAGGTGGATGGACCTAGAGTCTGTCATACAGAGTGAAGTAAGTCAGAAAGAGAAAGACAAATACCGTATGCTAACACATATATATGGAATTTGAGACAAAAGGAAATGTCATGAAGAACTTAGGGGTAAGACAGGAATGAAGACATAGACCTACTAGAGAATGGACTTGATATGGGGAGGGGGAAGGGTAAGTTGTGACAAAGTGAGAGAGTGGCATGGACATATATACACTACCAAACGTAAAATAGATAGCTAGTGGGAAGCAACCACATAGCACAGGGAGATAAGCTCATTGCTTTGTGAACACCTAGAGGGGTGGGAGAGGGAGTGTGGGAAGGAGAGAGTTGCAAGAGGGAAGAGATATGGGAACATATGTATATGCATAACTGATTCATTTTGTTATAAAGCAGAAACTAGCACACCAATGTAAAGCAATTATACTCCAATAAATATGTTAAAAAATAAATACATAAAATAAACAATGTCAAAAAAAAAGAAAAAAGAAACCCCAGACATAAACCCACGAATATATGGTCACCTTATTTTTGATAAAGGAGGCAAGAATGTACAGTGGAGAAAAGACAGCTGCCCTAATAAGTCATGCTGGGAAAACTGGGCAGCTACATGTAAAAGAATGAAATTAGAACACTCCCTAACACCATACACAAGAATGAACTCAAAATGGATTAAAGACGTAAATGTAAGACCAGACACTCTAAAACACTTAGAGGAACATAGGCAGAACACTCTTTGACATAAATCACAGCAAAATCCTTTTTGACCCACCTCCTAGAGAAAGGGAAATAAAAACAAAAATAAACAAATAGGATATAATGAAATGTAAAACCTTTTGCCCAGCAAAGGAAACCATAAAGAAGACAAAAAGACAACTCTCAGAATGGGAGAAAATACTTGCAAATGAAGCATCTGACAAAGGATTAATCTCCAAAATTTACATGCAGTGCATGCAGCTCAATATCAAAAAAACAGACAAGCCAATCCAAAAATGGGCAGAAGACCTAAATAGACATTTCTCCAAAGAAGATATACAGATTGCCAACAAACACATGAAAGAATGCTCAACATCATTAATCATTAGAGAAATGCAAAGCAAAACTACAATGAGGTATCATCTCACACTGGTCAGAATTGCATCATCAAAAAATCTACAAACAATAAATGCTGGAGAGGGTGTGGAGAAAAGGGAACCCTCTTGCACTGTTGCTGGGAATGCAAGTTGATACAGTCATTATGGAGAACAGTTTGGAGGTTCCTTAAAAAACTAAATATAGAACTCTCATACGACCCAGCAATCCCACTACTTGGCATATACCCTGAGAAAACCATAATTCAAAAAGAGTCATGTGCCACAATGTTCATTGCAGCTCTATTTACAATAGCCAGGACATGGAAGCAACCTAAGTGTCCATCATTGGATGAATGGATAAAGAAGATGTGGCACATATATACAATGGAATATTAATCAGCCATATAAAAAATGAAATTGAGTTATTTGTAGTGAGGTGGATGGACCTATAGTCTGTCATACAGAGTGAAGTCAGTCAGAAAGAGAAAAACAAATACCGTATGGTAACACATATATATGGAATCTCAAAAACAAACAAACAAAATGGTCATGAAGAACCTAGCGGCAAGATGAGAATAAAGACACAGGCCTACTAGAGAATGGACTTGAGGATATGGGGAGGGGGAAGGGTAAGCTGGCACAAAGTGATTGAGTGGCATGGGCATATATACATTACCAAATGTAAAATAGATAGCTAGTGGGAAGCAGCTTCGTAGCACAGAGAGATCAGGTCGGTGCTTTGTGACCACCTAGAGGGGTGGGATATGGAGGGTGGGAGGGAGAGAGACTCAAGAGGGAAGAGTAATGGGGATATATGTACATGTATAACTGATTCACTTTGTTATAAAGCAGAAACTAACACACCATTGTAAAGCAATTATACTCCAATAAATGTTAAAAAAAAAAGAGTTTAGCACATTATATTTCCCCAAAGTGTTTGAGTTTTATAAGACAGAGTTCAGAATTATATAAGATGAAGAGATCAATTACTAATAATGGACTTCCAGGCAGAAACTATTGTAAGAACTAGAGTAATATTTTTGCAGTAGTTTTCCATCTCTTTCAAGTTGCATCACTCAGGTGTTTTCCCACAAATGATTAGTAAAATTAAAGTAGCCTTATATCTCTAAAGTAGAAAAGAGAACAAACCTTGGCAATGCAGAAATACATTGAAAAATAATGTATTAATATAAAAACCATATGTACCCTGCCACCCTCTCCTTAGTCTCCTGTTTCTTTTGTATCCTGGAAATTTGGACAATGACAATTGTCTATGCAAACAGTATCAACACGATAGGATCACTGTTTCCAGCACTTGTGTTGAATTATAATGTGTTGAATTATATTAATACTTCCTAATATTAAACATTATTACCTTCTATGCCCATCCACATTGTTGCAAATGGCAGAATTTCATTCTTTTATGTCTAATATTCCATTGTATAAGTATATCACATCTTCTTTATCCATTCACTGTTGATGGACATTTAGGTTGCTTCTACATCTTGGCTACTCTAAATAATGCTGCTATTTTATGGTGAGTTTAAAAGGTGTATAATCTATAAAAACCTTTTTTTTTTTTTTTTTGGTTGTGCTGCACGGCATGCGGGATCTTAGTTCCCCAACCAAGGATTGAACCAATGCCCCCTGCAGTGGAAGCACGGTGTTAACCACTGGACTGCCAGGGAAGTCCCAGAATATAATCTATAAAAATGTTGAATCACTATGCCGTACACCTGAAACTAATACGATGTTGTAAATCAACTATACTTCGATTAAAAATTATTGAATTCCTAGAAAATACCCCAATCATTTTTTCATATTATTCTTTGTGTAGATTCTAATTGCTGATAATTTCTTTATTTACATAAGTGAGATCAATCTTAGTTTTCTTCGGGAAGCTATTTTTGGGTAGATTTTATCTCAGTGTTATGTTGACTTTGTAACAAAAATCTAGAAGCTTACTTTGTCTATACTCAGGAACAGATGAAAAACTTTCAGAATGAATTATTTCTTGAAATAGAGAAATTACCTTATATACCTCTTTGAAACTGACACTTGTTTCCGGGGAAACAAGTCCCCCAATCTGGTCTCTTTATAAAGACTATCTCTTTTTTCAATGGCAATTGGTTTATTTAATTAAAAAAAACTCATCTGGATCAATTTATGGTAATTTATATTTTCACAGAAAATCATCTATTTCATTCAGATTTGAAATTTATTTGCCCAACGTTGAGCAAAGTCATCTCATATAATTATTTTGCTTTTCTCTGTGTCTGTGGTAATTTTCCATCTTTCCAGTTCTAATTGTGTTTGTGCTTTTTCCCCTTTATTCTTGATTAGATTAGCTAGTGACTTATCTATTTTATTATTATGAGTTTTTTTTAAGAAAAAGCTTTTGGATTTATTCATTATTTCTACTGTTGTTTCTATCTTCAAAGTCATTAATATTAGCTTTTATCTTAATTAATTTCTTGTTTCTGCTCTTCTGGTAAAATTGTACACTTACATTAGTACATATAATCCGTATAACAACACTAAGAGATAAATACTTCTTTTACTCCCCTTTTACAGATTTGGACACTGAGGCACTAAGAGGTCATTAGCCCAGGGTCATGCAGTTGGTAGAATAGTAGAGCCAGGATATGAAGTTAGAGCTGTGTTTTTATCCATTATACTATACTGTCTCCTTCAGTTTCTATTACTGCTTCCCCCTTCATTGGCTGAGTTATTGAATGTTTAATTAATGTATTTTCAATATTGATCTTTTATCATTAACAGTGTTTAATGCTATAATGTGTCTTCTGAGTACAAATTTATTGAGATCTTATATGTGTTTTAATTATTGTTTTTCTCTGGGTTTTCTGCAATTTCAGGTTTTATTTTCTTTTGACTTAGTAATTATTTGGTACAGTTTTTATTTCCTGATGTTTGAGGTATTGAGGGCTTTGTTGATTTGTTTGTTGTTTGAATATTTCCTCCATAGATAGTCTATTTCAAGTTAAAGATGTATTTTTTTTCTTGTTTGTTGGTAGTATTTTGTCACGAATAAGTATTAAATTTTAAAAATGTTTTCTTCAACAACATATATTAAGATGGTCTTATAATTTTTTTTTCCTAATCTGTTAACATAGTGAATTAGATTTCTTCATTTGCTCATAACAAAACATCCTTATGATTCTGTGATAGTCATTTTGTATTTTTTTTTAACTCACCTTTGAGTTTGGGTTGCTAACATTTATTTAGGTTCTTTGCATTCATACTCGCAAGTAAATTTTTCCTAGAATTTGATTGTGCTACCACTTATAATATCCTTGTAAGGTGTTATGGTTATCTTCCTATGTTTTTATTTGCTATTTAATGGTATATTAGGCAAGGTTCCTGGTTGATAAAACCAAAAATCGGGCTTCCCTGGTGGCGCAGTGGTTGAGAGTCCACATGCCGATGCAGGACACATGGGTTCGTGCCCCGGTCCGGGAAGATCCCACATGCCGCGGAGCAGCTGGACCCGTGAGCCATGACTGCTGAGCCTGCGCGTCCAGAGCCTGTGCTCCACAACGGGAGAGGCCACAACAGTGAGAGGCCCACGTACAGAAAAAAAAAAAACAAAACAAAACCAAAAATCAATTCTAGTTTACTTAAGTAGAAGATTAATTTAACATGAGGATATCATGGAACTTATACAATGGGAAGACTAGAGAACAATGTTTAGAAAACAGATAAGAACAAAAGGAAGTTATGAAGGTGAAAAAGCTTGGGCATTTGCATTAATACTGCTGGGCCTGCTGCCAGTGGATGTTCTTTATACCACCTGCGGATTCTCAACTCCAGTAAAATGACTGAACATAACCTGTAATTCTCCCAGCACCTTTTTTCACTTCCTTCATACTATTAAAGTTTTGGGTAGGAGCGTGTAATTAGTTGGCTTTTCCTAACATAATTTAGCTACCAGGGGTTAGGGAGAGGGATTGCATGTACCCCTTCAATTTTCATAATGTTAAGAGCAGAGTTTAATATGTGATTAACTTTTTGAATGTTCCATTTTGTTCAAAAAGAAAATGAATTTTCCAGTTAAGTACAAAGTTTATTGGTTACTTAATTCAAATTTATACATTTCACTTTTTCTTTGCTTGACAATAGTTGTCTGAAAAAAGAAAAGCTGGTTGTTCCAACTATAACTATGTATCTATCAATTTATTTTACATTTTTCACATATGTTGTTACATATTTGTCATTTTATGGCATAAATAAAATCACCTCCTCTCTGCTTGTGTTTAAAATCAATTGAGAGACAGACACAAGTCATTATATGAAGATCAAAATACCTTGGTTATGAATACTCCTGATAGAACTGACAGGAGAAAGTGGCTTTAGACCTTCAGCCAAGTGATCTTTTTAATACCTCTTTATAAAGACTTAAGCACCCAGTCATGGGGACAGCTTAACAACTGCATGCCACACCTACAAAGGCCAGCCACTACTGTGTGTCAGTGAACAGGTTAGAGGATTTGTATTTGCATACAGCAACAATGGCTCACAAAGAAAAGAGACAGAGACAGAGAGAGAAATAAGACAGAGACAGAGAGACCAAGCATAATGATTATTATTCCAAATTCTCTTTCCTCCTCTTTCCATGGAGAGAAGTAAGCATTGCCAGGAGTGTGTGTCTAGCAAAGTCTCCCATATGGAAACATGAAGAATAGAAAATATGTTTCCCTGTTAATGCATTATGTTGAACAATATGAAATTCCCAATTATTTCACCCTATTTTACCTAAAAATAATAGCAATTTCCTATTTCAATGTTATTTTACAAGTTACATTAAGTTCATGTTTTTTTACAATATAGTTGTCCCCCATTATCTGAGGTGTTATGTTCCAAGACCCCCAGGGGATGAGTGAAACTGTGGATAGTACTGAACCCTATATCTACTATTTTTTTTTCTATACGTACCTATGATAAATGTTAACTTACAAATTATAAATTAATGTTTTTGTTTGTTTTAATAGAATGCTCCTCATTTGAGGTTTGCCTGAAGTTTCCTCAGGATTAGATTCAGGTTATGCATTTTCAACTAGAACACAACATAGGTCACAATGTCCATCCTCACCTCATTTATGATGTAATTTTGATCACCCAGTCAAGGTGTTGACTGATTTCTTCATTATATAATTACTGTATTTTTCCTTACAATCAATAAGAAGTAGAGAGACACTTTAAGACCATGTAAATATCCTGCTCTTCATCAACATTTCCTCCTAAATTTAGCTTTTAATGATTCTTGCCTGATCTGATATTTACTATGATTGTGAATGCTGATTTTCCAACTTCAGTACTTCCTCCACATTTACTAGTCAGCACTTGCCATTCTACTGTAAGCAAGATCCCTTCCTCTTCTTGTTAGATTGTTTATTTGTTTAGTTAGTTGGTATGGACTCATGAACTCTTATGAATAATTTATAATTGATTATTGTACTTTTTAACTATTTTACCATTAATCCTGTTTTATCTCCTATTAATATTGGTCCACTTGCTTTTCTTTTGGTAGTGTTTGTCTGACATGTACTTTCTATGCTTTTATTTTCAACGATCCCATTTTAAGTTTGTTACTTGTAAACAGCATGTTGCCAGTTATTGTGTGTTTTATTTATTTATTTTATGAAGTTAAGAAATAGAAAAAAAATGTTTTTCTTGTGATGAGAACTCTTAGGATTTACTCTCCTAACATCTTTCATGTATAACATACAGCAGTGTTAATTATATTTATCATGTTGTACATTATATCCCTAGTACTTATTTATCTTATAACTGGAAATTTGTACCTTTTGACTACCTTCATCCAATTCTCCATTCCTCCTCGCCTTTTGTAACCACAGATCTGATCTTTCTAAGTTTTTTTGTCTGTTTATTGAAGTATAATTGACCTACCACATTATGTTAGTTCCAGGTGCACAACATAGTGATTCAATATTTCTATACATTTCAAAATTTGTTTATTTGGTTTATACCAACCAGAAAGTATCTGTCTTTTAACATGTGAGATTAACCCACTCATATTTATCATGATTACTAATATATTTACTGATGACTTATTCTTGCCATCTTCTGTTACTGTTATTTCTTAATATGCTTTCTGGATTTTTCCCCCAATTCTGTTTTATGTTTGATTGAGCAGGTTTTCTATAGCAATACTTTCCCCCCGGTGCCTGGCAGTCCTGGGGATTCACTAATGACACAAGACTTAAGCATAAGTACAGTAAAAAGCTACCTATAGAGTGTGATAAGTAGGTCACTGAAGATCATCGGCTTTAATACTGTTCATGATCATACTTTGGAAGGCATCTGCGCCTGATATACTAGATTTTGTGTAATATTTCTACTCAAATTCTGATAGGATCTGAATGATTTGCTGGTGTCCCAATGCAGTTTTTGAGGTCACTTTCCATTTATAAGTCTCTTAACTACATGCCCTGTTAGATTAAATGTAGAAATGCATTGGTATAACCTCAACAGATCCCAGTAGGAAACAAGAATATATATTTCTACTCTGTCTAGTATCCATTCAATTTTTATTATATCCTCCTAAGTGAAGATTCAATACCCATTCTCCTACCCTTAGCACTTAATATACAGAGATTTTCAGGCTTAATATGCCTTTCCATAGCTTCCACATTATAGGTTAAAACAGTAGTATTTTTCCTAATCATAGCAGATGAAACTATTTTTATAGAATCAATTTCAATTTTAAGAGTAACTTGAGAATTGCTAACAGTTTTTAAATTTTTTTGGTATTAAACAAATAGCAGTTTCTGAAGCTGAGATTTTTGAGACTCAGATCATCAATTTTGCCTCAATTTGATTAAGTATAAAGGTAATGTCTGAAAGAATTGTCTCAGGTAAAACTTCTGAAACATATATTATAATATTATAGCATTATCTCAACTTACTATCATATCATACAGGGCAATCTCTGTGTGTATGATTATATTTGTGTGTTTATGGGTGTAAGTCAGTGTGTGTGTCTGTGTCTACACTGATGTTAGACCAAACCAGAATCCTGGAGTACCTAGGTACTACAGAAGGGAAAAGAGACTAACATTTATCAGAATATGCTAAGTGCCTGAAACTTTATACCAGCATAAAATTATATCCTTACAATAACTTTATGTTAGTTATATCATTTTATTTTTAGATGAGAAAATTAAAGTTCAGATATATTAGGCAACTTGCCCAACATCACACCATGTGGGGACTTTTATTTCTCTACTAAGTATCCAGTTCCTCCTTCTTCTGGTAATGAATGTTTTATGTTGCTTGACTGATAATATTTCTACCTCTACATTCATCACAGGAGTTTAGGATATAACCCAAGTGTGGCTAATCAAAGTAGTACATTCCTCCAGATTTGTTCAAATATGAGTACAAAATCTAATCCAGACCAATGAAATTTCATCCTCACACTCATACTGGGACTGTTGAGAGTTTCACCCTCCCTTTCCTCTGTAGGTAGAAAGCTGTTATGATGTAAGTCTAAAGCTGCCAGAGGCCAGCTGCCTGAAGATGATGCTAACCTTAAGAAAAGCAAGGACAATACATTGAGATCATCTGTCATCATCTGATCCCCTGAGTTCCAGCAATGAGTAAATCTAGGTTTATAGTCATAGACCTTATAGTAATAAGGGCAAATAAATTATTTTTTTATTCTTAAGCTTTGGTGGAGTTTCTGTCATTAAAAAAACGATAATCCTGACTTATAAAGACTAGTAGTTACAGATAATTCTCTTTTTCTAAACTCTACCTACCTTTTAAGACCCACTTGAAGTGCATTCTCCACTGCAGAGCTTTCCCTGACCCTCCCCCTCTTCCAGGCGTACTCTCTCCTTTATAGGCACAATATACTTATTTTATAGCACTTGTTACATTCTACCCTGTACTAGTTATAACTAATTATGTACTCCTTATTTATTCCTACTAAACAATACATATTTAGTGAGAAAGAGTCTTTCTGTCATTTCTTGCAGCCCCTAAGGAAAAGTAACCTAAAATGCAATTATATTTTAGTAAGTGTTTCATAAATGTTTGCTAAGTTAACACAGTCTTATTCTTTATTTTTTACTTAAAATCAGAAACTTTAAAGTGTTTTTGCTTCCTAAGATAAAATTTGGAAAGTGTCTCAAAGAATAGTTTGATGCAAATCATTAACTTACCTGGGATTGACTTAGTCAGACATTCATAATATTGGGCTATATCTACATAAATAATTGTTTTGCAATAGCCATCTTTTAAAATAATCTATTCAACTAAAACATAATAGCATGATTCAGAACCATTTTTATAAATTCAATTAATTACATTTTTCACATGCATTAAAAAAGAAAACTTCTCTATAGCTTGGGCTAAGGAGTAAAAACATTTAAATGTTTCATAAACACCCATTCTGGAAAACTGAGCTGTTCAAAAGTCTTTCAAAATTAAAATAGAAACTATTGGCCTATGATCTATTGAAAATCTTTAATCATCTCTAATCAAACAGTTTTCAAAGTCAAAATTGCTTAATTGCCATAGTCCTAATAAAACATGGACTCATATATAGGTTCAAAGAAACAGGAAAAAAACAAATTTTCCCCCAGATGTTTCAGAGGATCATCTCATTTACATCCTTGTCACTATTCAGGAATTTGCTTCTTTGAGATCTCATGGTGGGTTATTGAAATACATACTAAAAAAATATGCAACCACTGTATATTCAACATGACCTACCTCCTTGAATGTAATTTCCATTCTAGAAGAAAAGTGACTAATCAAAGTAAAATAAACCAGTACAGAACCTCACTATTCTATCCTCTGATAAAAATTTAGTATTAGAAGAACCTGCCAAAATCTTGTTAATTGCTATTATTAAACTAATTACAAAATGTGTGTGATCTAAATATGTGTAACTGACATAGCAAAATAATTTGTAGAGCTTGAAAATTGCTTTTCTGTCCTTCCTGACATCTACTTGATGCTTGAGGGTTTTATAGAGATGTGTGCCATTTAGTCAAAGTTTTATCATCATTGAAAGAAGAGCATACTCCCAATACAGCCTATTTCATTTTATGTGGGCCTTATCCTTTTCAAACTCAAGTTTATATATGGGTTCTTTCGTTATTTATTCATCTCTTATGGACAAGAAAATAAACTCTGTGACTCCCCTCATTGGATTTTGACCTTAACGTGACATTTTGGCATTTTACCTTAAATATTATAGTTCTAAACTGCATTTCTCATGTAGCACTTGAGACCCTGTAGTCACCTAGTCATCTATTGCATAAATTCCTGATTAATGATAATACTTATTCTCTGTTTTATCTAAAAATGTTTTAGAAGTATTTTGTTGCTAAGGACATCAAAATTACACATGGATTAAGATCACTGTGAAGTAAATTTGGAAGAAAGAGCAAACTAAATTGAAAAGATCTTCCTGGTCTTTACAAAAGATGGTTTGCTACTGCCAGGCTGAAAGTTGACTAATGTCCCTTTAATTTCAATGCCAGCTCCAGAAACATTAAGCAAAGTAAGTCTTCTCAGTTACTCTTCTACTTAATGAATGTGGTATTGGGAATAAACTATTTGGAGAAGAAGTCTGCATCATATTAATTAAAATGATTTTAGGGTTACAAACATTCTTTAATAACAAGGATAAACCTATAGTTTAAATACATACATATATAAGTAGATGGAAATACATACACATAATGTGGAAATTATACTGCTAGCAAATTACTGCTGTCATGGCTGGAATTCTTAATAGAAGTCTGAGGAAGACTATAGGCTTCATGATAATATGTAGCTGGAAGGAAAAAGGAATATTCTACCTTTTGGAAAGTCTACATTATATAGAATAACTTGTTTTCTTAACACTACACTAACTATCATGGAATTTAATTTAATGTTCACTTATCTTTTTCCCTTTCCTCAGGCCCCAGCTTGTATCTATTCTACAGCCACATATGTTGGATTATGGAGCAGTCCTTAGAGTTTTTATTTCATAGTTACACCTTCTTTTTGCCTGAGTTTTAAACATATGAACATAGAACATAAAAACTGCCACTGTAACTTGAGACTTTCAGCTCATCTGCCATAAACCAAAGGAGCTAAAAGTGAAGTTCAACTTTTTAGTATGTTGTCACACTACAGGCTTGAACTCAGATGGCTAGATCACTTGCATAATACATGGATCCACAAAAGTAAGGATTTCTTGATTGACCTGGATGTTGATAATGGGTTTTCACTTTAAATCTCAATTTAATTTAAATGATTTAAATTAAGTGATTTAAATTAGCATTGTAATAAATATAAATTAAATATAATAAATATTTTTACACCTGGCAATATTCGATTATTCAGTTTAGTTAATAGTGTCAGGACTATTGAGAATCAACTTAATATTTTGCTTTTCAGCAAAGATTTATACTATGCCTTTGTACCTGATAGTGTGTTTTAGAAAATAAATGTTTTATTCTGTTTTTAAAGCATTTTCCAAAAGGGAAGAAGTTTTTGCTTATTTGTCTTTCATTTTCTGTGCACTTTATTGCTTTTTTAATTATAAATTTCAGCAATTTTGCATGTTTGGGATAATTCAGACTTACATCTGAAAACAACTGGAAAATACTTTTGAAGTTTTTTTAAAGAAACCTAAATACTACTTTCATCATCTTTAACAGAATTCAAGAACATTTTATCTTGTATTATTAAATTGAGTATGCTAACATTTATATTTAAATAAATGTGATGGAATTTATCCGATCCCAATATTTGCATATTATGTGCACCTGAGTCCAGGGATATAATATAAAGAAGATCTTTTTTATGACCTTTTGTTTCTATGGTTGAATATTTTAGTACTTTATCTGGATTTGGTTTTCATGAAAAATTTTCAGTGTCTCCTTAACTCTTATGTTAATTTTTATCAATCCACTTATGATATTAAATATACTAGGAATCTAAAAGGCAACTCAATCAATGAGGAGGGATTTCCTTGGTTACTCTAGAAAGAAAAAGATTGAATTATTGTAATACTCATTTTTACCCAAAGAATGAAAAGAAGATAGTATAACTCATACTACTTTAATGAGTTATCTGGAGACCCCAAATATTTACTTTGGCATATTATACCATGAAATGAAATAGGTGTTTTACTTTCAAATCCCAAAGACTGATTCTTTGCCCTAAGTCTTCAATTATATACAGAATTTCTAGTTGAATGCTGTCTTTGGACAGAACCAGTGATTCTAGATTTTTTGGATTAAAAGATCTAAATAATATATAAAATTTAATAATAAAATCAAATAGAATAAACACACATGGTACATCAACGCGACAGAATGCTACTTAGCAATAAAAATGAATATAATACTGAAACATGCAATATCTTCTATGAAATTTCAAAATATTGTATTAGAGTGACTTCATCAAGATGGCAGAAGTCCCAGAAGCTCCTTTTACCCATGGAGACACAAATTCAACAATGATATACAGACCAAATTCCCTTTGTGAGAAATCTAGAAATCAGTTAAGATGCTCCTGCTTCCCAGGCAAAGGAGAAGCTAGCTGCATAGAACCTGGTAGGAAAATCCATGGCACTCACTCACCATACTCCCTCTGCTCGTTCAGTGTGTTGTGATAAAGAGAAAACACGGAGCTCCTGGTTTCTCCCTGAGGAGGGAAAGAGAACACTGAAACATACATCCAACATTTAGACATTTCAGGAGGCTTCCTGATGGACTGGTTTCTGTCTTGTCTGAATCTAAGTGCTGATAGGAAAAGGCACAAGTTGGAGGTCACTGGGAACAAAGGCATCAGTTTAGATTATATCACATACCCATTCACTACAGTCCTTCCCCTTGGCTCAGTGTGGAATGAACAAGAGAAAATCATATCAACTCCTAGCTTCTCCTTGGGAAGGGAAAGTGCTGGATCATGCATTCAGTGTTCTGGCTTTTGGGGGAGACTGTCAGAGGGATTGATGTCTGTTTCACCTGTTTCAGAAAACTGACTGGATCTGGCATATTGGGAGAAGAAAAGAGAGGTGGAGGGCTTGCTGTGACTCTAGAGTACCCACAGTACAGCAGACAGAGGACAATAGGTATTGGCAGTCTTTCTCTTGGGGAGAAAGAGAAGCATAGAGTATGCAGTCAATGTTCTAGCTTTTCAGGACATTGCCTAAGGGACTGGTTTCTGTCTTGATTGACTCAGAGTGCTGAAGGGACTGGCATACTCTAGATGCCTGGGGGGGCTACAGATTAAAAAAGAAAGTGGGGCAGTTGTTCAACCTCCAGAAAATCTGCCATACTGTAGACAGACACCAGAAGGAGGAAGAGATTACAAGACGCTGAAAAAAGAAGCCAGCATATCCCTCCAATAGGGACTTTACACACAGAATTCCAGAGAAGACACATCAACAGAAAAGATTTGAATGGCCCCCAGAGTTTCTAGCTGGGCTGATTCGTGAAGTACTTTTCCTGTATGAATCCAGAGAAGCAGCTGCTTTATCAAATTTGCAGATCACCACACAAAGCTACAAGGCACACAAAGAAAGAGGAAAACAAGGCCAAATCAAAAGAACAAACAAATCTGTGAAAAATGACAAAAAGAAACAGAAGTATATGAATTATATAACAAAGAATATAAAATAACCATCATAAAGATGCTAAATAAGCTCAAGAAAATGATGTATGAACAATATGAGAATATCAACACAGAGAAAATGTAAAAAATACTAAATAGAAATTTTGGAGCTGAAGAATACAGTAACTCAATTGAAAAATCTACTACTGGGTTTCAATAGCAGACTTGGTCAAGCAGAAGAAAAAAACAGTAAACTTGAAGACAAATTATTTGAAATTATCCAGTCAGTGAAACAAACTGAAAAAAATAATGAAAAAGAGTAAAGAAAGTCTAAGGGACCTATGGAACACCATCAAATAGACCAATATTTAAATTATGGGAGTTCCAGAGGAGAAGAGAAAAAGGGACAGAAAGCTTATTTGTTGAAATTATTTCCAAAAACTACATAAATCTAGTGAAGAAAATGGACATTCAAAGTCCCTCAAATTCAGAATACTGAGGGACCACAGCTAGAAAGAGTTTAAAGAATTCTACACCAAGACACAGTATAATCAAATTGTAAAAGTCAAAGACAAGAAAAATATCAACAGTAGTATGAGGAAAACAACTCTTCATGTACAAGAGAGCCCTCATAAGGCTATCAGTGGATTTCTCAGCAAAAACCTTGCAGGCCAGAAAGGAGTGGGATGATATATTCAAATTGCTGAAAGAAAAATACTACTACAAAGAATATTGTATTTGAAAAAAACTGTCCTTCAGAAAAGGAGAGCTAAAGATTTTCCCAGACAAACCAAAATTGAGGGAGTTCATCACCACTAGACCTGCCTTATAAGAAATGCTAAGGGAATTCTTTCAAACTGAAATTAAAAGATGCTAAATAGCAACACAAAAGCATATAAAATCATAAAGCTCCCGGGTAAAGGTAAATATATAGACAAATAGAGAATATTATAAGACTGTAAGAGTGGTACATAACTCACTTTTAATTCTGATATAGAGGTTAAAAAGCAAAATTATAAAAAAATATAACTATATAAAATATATTAGTGGATAAACAATATAAAAGGATATAATTTGTAGCATTAATAACATGAAGTGTCAGGGAAAGGTAGGAAAAATGCAGAGTTTTTATGTAAAACTAAAGTTGTTATCTACTTAAATAGATTGTTATAACTCTAAAATGTCCCATGTAAGCCCCACAGTAACCACAAAGAAAATACCTAAAGAAGATACACAAAAGAACATGAAAAAGGAACTAAATCATGTCACTACAAAAAGTCAATGAATCACAAAGCAAGACAGCAAGAGAGGTAAAGAGAGATAAAAGAGCTATAAGAAAACAATGAACAAAATGGCAAAAGTAAGTCTTTCCCTATAAGTCATTTCTTTACTTGTAAATGGATTAAACTCTCCAATCAAAAGACATAGAGTGGCTGAGTTGGACAATCAGACAACATTCAACTATATGTTATCTATATGAGACCCACTATTTAGATTTAAGGGCATACATACAATAAAAGTTAAAGGATGGGAAAATATATTCCACGCCAATGGTAACCAAAAAGAAATAGGGTAGCCATACTTTTATCAGAAAAAAATAGACTTTAAGTCAAAAAATGCCACAAGAGACAAAAAATTATATGATAAGAAGGCCAATTCACCAGGAGGATATATCAACTATAAAAATTTATAAACTCAGCATTAGAGCAACAAAATATATGAAGCAAACATTGATAAAACTGAAGAGAGAAATAGACAACAACACAATAATAGTAGTGGATTTCAATACCCCACTTTCAATAATGGATAGAACATTCAGACAGAGATCAATAAGGAAACAGAACTTAAACAATGCCATAGGCCAAATAATGTAACAGATATATAAAATCATTCCACTTAACAGCAGCAGAATACACATTCTTCTCAAGCACACTTGGAATATTCTCCAGGGTAGACTACAGTTTAGATCACAAGATAAGTCATAGCAAACATAAGAAGACTGAAATGTTACCAGTTATATTCCCTGATCACAATGGTATAGAACTAGAAATTAAGGGCAGAAGAAAAACTGGTAAATTCACAAATAAGTGGAAATTAACCAACACACTCCTGAAAAAAACAATGGATCAAAGAAGAAATCAGAAGGGAAATAGAAAATATCTTAAGATAAATTAAAATAAAAACACCACGCACCAAAACTTATGAGACACAGCATAAACAGTAATAAAATGGTGGTTTATAGTGGTAAACATACTTTCAAAAAGAAGAAAGATCTCAATTAAACAACTTAACTTTATACCTCAAGGAACTAGAAAAAGGAGAATGAACTAAACCCAAAGTTAGCAGAAGGAAAGAAATTATAAGGATTGGAGCAGAAATAAATGAAATAGAGACTAGACGTATAATATAAAAAACAACAACAACAATGAAGACAATTTGGATTGATTCCAGTTCAAGATGGCAATCAAGGAAGATACTGAACTCCCCTCCTCCTAAGACACACTGAGTCTACAACTACATATGGAGCAACTATCTCTTAAAAAAAAAAAAAAACCTAAAGTCTGATTAAGTGACAAGTACATATTAGGCCAAAAAGGTGAAAATCACATCAAATGGGTTATTGAGGCTGGGACACATTATCGCCATAAACCCCACAACATTGTGGTGACCCACAACCAGGAGGAAACTCAAAACCCAGAGTTTCTCCCTAAGGAGTGAAAGGTTCAAACCATACATAAGGTACCCCAAATTTTAAGACATGCACTTGAGAGATGACTCCCCAAAATGGTTAATTTTGAAAACCAGCAGGGCTTGTGTCCTGAGACCCACAAGATGGTAGCAATCCGAGAAATGTCTCTTAAAGGAATTGAATGCTTGTACTCACCCACATCAGGCTCCAACTTAGAGGCAGCCAATTGCACTCAAACTTAAAATCAAGGAGGCTAACCTGCTTATATTAAAGCCTTGGCCTGAGGTGAGGCATTTAATTTAACACACACATCTAGTAACCTACTAGAACACTCTTTGAGGACAGAGATTGGCAGGAGCCATCTTTGTCCTCTCCCTTTACCATGCTCCAGAGCACCACAGTATCTCCCAGGAGGAAACCTTTAAATGTGTCTGGTACCTCAATTTTTGCAGCTGCTGCCCAGGAGACTCTTTTCAACTACCTAGACTTGGAGGGTAGGTGAGCTTGTGTTCCCATGAGACTGCAATAATTGTTGGCACCAAAAAAAGAGCTCATGCTCCTGTCTGGTGCCCCAATTTTTGTGACTGCTTCCAGGGGACACCTCTATATCATCTGGCTCTGGTAGTCAGTGGAGCTTAAACTCATGGGTCCCACAGGTCTATAACCAATGGAGAAAGAGTTCTTAGAGAGTTGTTATCCTGAGGGCACAGCAAGAGGCAATGGACCCAAGACCTCTGTCTTTCTGTGAAGGAGGCCTATTAGCTAGTTATCATGACTGTGATCAGGGGGGTGGGTAGGCTTCTAATTAAACAAGAATTGAGAGGCTGATTCTAATCCTTTCAAGAGACCTCAGAGGACAGTTGTTATCTTCTATCTGAAATGGTATGAAACTAGAAATTAATTACACAAGTTCATGAATATGTGGAAATTAAATAATATGCTATTTAATAAAACATGGGTCAAAGAAGAAATCCAAAGAGAAATCAAAAAACACATTGAGACAAATGAAAATGAAAACATAACATACAAAAATTTATGGGATGCAGCAAAAGCAGTTCTAAGAGGGAAGTTCATAGCAATACATTTCTACCTCAAGAAATAAGAGAAGTATCAAATAAACAATCTAACTTTATATCTCAAGGAGTTAGAAAAAGAAGAAAAAATAAAGCCTAAAGTTAGTAGAAGGGAGGAAATAAATATTAGAGCAGATATAAATAAAATGGAGACTAAAAAGACCAAAAAAATCAATGAAATTCAGACCTAATTCTTTGAAAAGATAAAATTGTCAAATGTATAGTTACACTAATTAAGAAAAAAGAGAAAGAACACAAATAAAATCAGAAATAAAGGAAGAAATATTACAACTGATACCACAGAAATACAAAGGATCATGAGATTACTATCAACAATTATACACCAACAAATTGGACAACCTGGAAGAAATGGATAAATTCATAGAAACATACAACCTACCAAGACTGAATCATAATGAAATAGAAAATCTGAACAGTGATAACTAGACATAGAATTGATCCAATAATCAAAAATCACCCAAAAGATATAGTTCAGGACCAGACAACCTCACTGGAATATTCTACCAAACAGTCAATTAATAATTAATACCAGCCCTTCTCAAATTCTCCCAAAAAAATTAGAAGAGGGGAAACACTTCCAAACATATTTTACAAGACCAAAATTACCTGGTTACAAAAACCAGACAAGGATACCACACAAAAAAGAAAATAACAGGCCAGTATGCCTGATGAACATAGATACAAAAATCCTCAACAATATATTGGCAAACCAAATTTGAAAATACATTAAAAGGATCATATACCATGATGAAGTGAGATTTATTCCAGATATTCAAGAACGGTTTTACATCTGCAAATCAACCAATATGATACACCACATTGACAAATTGAAGGATAAAAATCATATGATCATCTCAATAGATGCAGAAAAAGCATCTGACAAAATATAACATCCATTTATGATAAAACCTCTCAATAAAGGAGTATAGAGGAAACATACCTCAACATAATAAAGGCCATATATGACAAGTCCACAGCTAACAACATACTCAATGGTGAAAACTGAAAGATTTTCCTCTAAGACCATGAACAAAACAAAAACGCTCACTTTGGCCACTTTTACTCAACATAGTATTGGAAGTCCTATCCAGAGCAATTAAGCAAGAAAAAGAAATAAAAGGCATCTAAATTGGAAAAGAAGAAGTAAAACTGTCCCTGTTTGTTGATGATATGATATACATATAAAATCCTAAAGACTCCATCATAAAAACTGTTGGAACTAACAAACAAATTCAGTAAAGTTTCAGGATACAAAATCAATAAGCAAAAATCTGTTGCATTTCTTTACACTAATAACAAACTACCAGAAAGAGAAATTAAGAAAACAATCCCAATTACAGTTGCATCAAAAAGAATTAAAAACCTAGGAATAAGTTTAACTAAGGAGGTGAAAAACCTATGTATTAAAAACCACAAGACATTAATGAAAGAAATTGAAGAAGATAATAAATGGAAAGATATTCCATGCTCATGGATTGGAAAATTAATATTGTTAAAATATCCATACTATCCAAAGCAATATACAGATTCAAAGCAACCCCTACCAAAACTTTAATGGCATTTTTCACAGAAATAGAACAAACAATCCTAAAATTAGTATGAAACCACAAAAGATCCTGAATAGTAAAAGTAATCTTGAGAAAGAAGAACAAAGCTGGAGGCATCATGCTCCCTGATTTCAAACTAGGTTACAAAGCTATAGCAATCAAAGCAGTATGGTATTGGCATAAAAACAAACACATAGATCAATGGAATAAAACAGAGAGCACAGAAATAAATCCACATATATATATTCAAATGATCCCAACAAGAGTACCAAAATATATCCAAAACACATAAAGAACTCCTACAACTCAATAACAAAAATTGTAGAACTCAATTTAAAAATGGACAGCATACTTTGAATAGACATTTCTCTAAAAAAGATATACATACACAGAATTACAAGTGTTGGCAAGAATGTGGAGAAATTTGAACCCTTATATACTGTTGATGAGAGTGTAAAATGGTGCATCCACTGTGGAAAACAATGTGTAGGTTCCTCAAAAAGTTAATACTAGAACTACTGTATGATGCGACAATTGCCCTTCTGGGTATTTATCGAAGAGAATTGCAAACAAGATCTCAAAAAGATATTTGCATTTCCATGTTCACTGAAGCATTATTCACAATAACCAAGAGATGGAAACAACCTAAATGTCCATCACTGGATGAATGAATAAAGAAAAGATGGTATGTGTGTGTCTGTATATATATAAATATTATGTGTTATTCAGTCTTAAAAAAGAAGTCTGTCCTGTCAAATGCTACAAAGTGGATGAAACTTGAGGACATTATGCTAAGTGAAATAAGCTAGTCACACAAGGACAAGTACTGCATGATTCCATTCATATGAGATATTTAATATAGTCAAACTTGTAGATACAGAAGACTGTTGGTTGCCAAGGGCTGAAGGGAGGGGAGGAAAGGGAGTTACTCTTCAATGAGTATAGAGCTTCATTTATGCAAGATGAAAACGTTCTAGAGATCTGTTGTACAACAATGTCCATATAGTTAGGAAAACTATGGTGCACTTAAAAAATTGTTGAGATAGATCTCATGTTATGTGTTTTTTACCACAGTACAAAATAATTATACTGTGTTAAAGAAGTCAAACCCAAAGGAATACATACTGTATGATTCTTCTTATATGAAGGCCAAGCATAGGAAAAATATGGTGATAGAAATCAGGAAGTGATTGCCTTGGGTGAGGATGAGGGTGACGACCAGAAAAGGGCATGAGAGAACTTTCTAGGCTCATCTTAATTTGGGTGGTAGTTACATGGGTGTATAAAACTGTAACAACTCATTAAAATAAACCCTAAGGTCTAGTTTATCTAAATTATTCCTAATTTTTAAATTTAAATTATTCTAAAAGAAAAAGAAATAAAAAACATTAAACTGTTTTCCATTTTAGAGGTTAAATAGGTAATCTTTCTTCCTTAGGAAAAAATATAAAGAAGAAATATTGCTAATGAAAAATGGTTATAACCTGTGCTTGATCAGGTGAAAAAATGCTATGTGTAGTTATAGAAAAATTGAGTGTAAGTTTAAAAAAACCTCAACTGTCTCATATTACATTAAGCCCATAAATAGGAATAAATAGTAGAAGTGGGAAATGGAATTATAATTTTTACCTCAAAAGTTGACAGTAAAGATTTGTAAGAATAATCAGTGTTATCCTGTGGTATAATTAGAAAATGTGCATGGGAACAGAATGCATTTTCAGATAATACAAATAGGTCTACAAGAGTAGGACCTAAATGAATGGTACAACCAGGGATAAAAACTGAGATGGTAGAACTATGGAGTAAGACACAAGAAAGAATAAATACCACATCAAGAAAGAGGCCAAGATCAGGAACCAGGAAACATAAAATTAACACAAGCAAAATCCAAAGCCAGGCTCAGATAGATGTTGAGATTGAGGTTAAAGTTTTTTAATTAAAAAAATTAAAAGTTGAGGTTTAAAAAAGAAAGACAAGCAGGAAATATTTTTCTTTCAAAATGCAGTTCTCATGCTTATACTAGTACCTTCTCTCCTGGGTGTAACTAGGAGAGTAATACAAAGATCCAGAAGCCAGACACAAATTCTGACCAACAGTGATTCAAAAACAGCCAAGGTATATAATACAAAGAGCCACTCTTTTAAACGTGCAATAGAAAAACAATCATAAATATATATATATTAAATTCCACTTGGGCCAAAAGAGAAATTTATCCATACTGGTTTGATCACTTGTGAAGACTTTTAAGAGAGCAGAGCAAAAAGAAGGTTGTAGTCTTAAGAAAGCAATTACTTTATTTGTAAAGTTTATACTATATAATAACTATGTTAGAAAATCTGTGAGATATCTACATGTATTTATCTCCAAAGTGACCAGAGATGGAGAATAACTGCACAGTTTGGTCACCATTTCATCTTGTACTATATATATTCTGTCAGTATATAACATGTTGTTTATCCATTCAAAACAAATTATAATGCCCTCACAGAGCTTGTAATGGATTAACTCTACACTTCGACCAAAATAATAAAGGTCAACACTTACAAAGAGGGGTTTCAGAGGAAATGAACAAGGAAGTTTTATACATAAATATATACATACATACACACACACGATAAAAAACTATTTTTTTCTCTTATAAGATAGATTTCAAGCTCTGTAGCTTTGCTTTAAAGTCTCCCTCATTAATACGGGTCAAAGCAGAAATCCATGTTAAATATTTGTTATAACTTCAGTATTGTAAGCACAACTTGTAAATTTTCTTACAGAAGAATTATAAGACTAGAAATATATTTTAAAGAAAGTGTAGCAGCATGAAAGTTTAAGTAGTCGTAAGGAAAAATATAATTTTAAATAAATAGAGTTGGGACTTCCGTGGTGGCACAGTGGTTAAGAATCTGCCAGTCAACGCAGGGGTCACGGGTTTGATACCTGACCTGGGAAGATCCCACATGCTGCAGAGCAACAAAGTCAGTGTGCCACAACTACTGAGCCTGTGTGCCACAACTACTGAAGCCCAAGCTCCCTGGGGCCTGCATGCTGCAACTACTGACCCCACATGCCTAGGACCCGTGCTCCACAAACAGAGAAACCACCTCAATGAGAAGCTCATACACCGCAATGAAGAGTAGCCTGGGCTCACCGCAACTAGAGAGAAAAGCCCACACACAGCAATGAAGACCCAACGCAGCCAAAAAAAAAATAAATAAATAAATAAAATAAAATTTTAAAAATAAATAGAGTTACAGAAGAATTTTATGTTCTGCAACATGAAAAGTTTTTAACATTTTAATTTTCCAATATATTGTAATATTTTATGTATTATTAGGGTACCTTTTTGAAGTGCTTTCTTACTTTTTCTTTTATGTGCTTTTTTTTCCTCTACATATATTTACCCAGAGTAGTATAAAATATGGTTACCTAGTCCTTCTTTCATTTCCTGTAAGTACAAATTCTTTTTTCTTTTTTACATCTTTATTGGAGTATAATTGCTTTACAATGGTGTGATAGTTTCTCCTTTATAACAAACTGAATCAGTTATACATATACATATACATATACATATACATAAGATCCCATATCTTTTCGCTCTTGAGTCTCGCTCCCATCCACACTCCCTAACCCACCACTCTAGGTGGTCACAAAACACCGAGCTGATCTCCCTGTGCCATGAAGCTGCTTCCCACTAGCTATCTATTTTACGTTTTGTAGTGTATATATGTCCCTGCCACTCTCCCACTTTGTCACAGCTTACCCTTCCCCCTCCTTATATCCTCAAGTCCATTCTCTAGTAGGTCTGTGTCTTTATTCCTGTCTTACCCCTAGGTTCTTCATGACATTTTTTTTCTTAAATTCCACATATATGTGTTAGCATACGGTATTTGTCTTTCTCTTTCTGACTTACTTCACTCTATATGACAGACTCTAGGTCTATCCACCTCATTACAAATAGCTCAATTTCATTTCTTTTTATGGCTGAGTAATATTCCATTGTATATATGTGCCACATCTTCTTTATCCATTCATCCGATGATGCACACTTAGGTTGCTTCCACCTCTGGGCTATTTTAAATAGAGCTGCAAAGAACATTTTGGTACACAACTCTTTTTGAACTATGGTTTTCTCAGGGTATATGCCCAGTAGTGGGATTGCTGGGTCATATGGTAGTTCTATTTGTACTTTTAAAGGAACCTCCATATTGTTCTCATAGTGGCTGTAACAATTCACATTCCCACCAGCAGTGCAAGAGTGTTCCCTTTGCTCCACACCCTCTCCAGCATTTATTGTTTCTAGATTTTTTGATGATGGCCATTCTGACTGGTGTGAGATGATATCTCATTGTAGTTTTGATTTACATTTCTCTAATGATTAATGATGTTGAGCATTCTTTCATGTGTTTGTTGGCAGTCTGTATATTTCTTTGGAGAAATGTCTATTTAGGTCTTCTGCCCATTTTTGGATTGGGTTGTTTGTTTTTTTGTTATTGAGCTGCATAAGCTGCTTATAAATTTTGGAGATTAATCCTTTGTCAGTTGCTTCATTTGCAAATATTTTCTCCCATTCTGAGGGTTGTCTTTTGGTCTTGTTTATGGTTTTCTTTGCTGTGCAAAATCTTTGAAGTTTCATTAGGTCCCATTTGTTTTTCTTTTGTTTGTATTTCCATTTCTCTAGTAGGTGGGCCAAAAAAATCTTGCCGTGATTTATGTCTTAGAGTGTTCTGACTATGTTTTCCTTTAAGAGTTTGATAGTTTCTGGCCTTACATTTAGGTCTTTAATCCATTTTGAGCTTATTTTTGTGTATGGTGTTAGGGAGTGATCTAATCTCATGCTTTTACATGTACTTGACCAGTTTTCACAGCACCACTTATTGAAGAGGCTGTCCTTTCTCCACTGTACATTCCTGCCACCTTTATCAAAGATAAGGTGACCATATGTGCGTGGGTTTATCTCTGGGCTTTCTATCCTGTTCCATTGATCTATCTTTCTGTTTTTGTGCCAGTACCATACTGTCTTGATTACTGTAGCTTTGTAGTATAGTCTGAAGTCAGGGAGCCTGATTCCTCCAGCTCCATTTCCCGTTCTCAAGATTGTCTTGGCTATTCTGGGTCTTCTGTGTTTCCATACAAACTGTGAATTTTTTTGTTCTAGTTCTGTGAGAACTGCCAGTGGTAGTTTGATAGGGATTGCATTGAATCTGTAGATTGTTTTGGGTAGTAGAGTCATTTTTACAATACTGATTCTTCCAATCCAAGAACATGGTATATCTCTCCATCTATTTGTATCATTTTTACTTTCTTTCATCAGTGTCTTATAATTCTCTGCATACAGGTCTTTTTTCTCCTTAGGTAGGTTAATTCCTAGATATTTTATTCTTTTTCTTGCAATGGTAAATAGGAGTGTTTTCTTGATTTCACTTTCAGATTTTCATCATTATTGTATAGGAATGCCACAGATTTCTGTGCATTAATTTTGTATCCTGCTACTTTACCATATTCATTGATTAGCTCTAGTAGTTTTCTGGTAGCATCTTTAGGATTCTCTATGTATAGTATCATGTCATCTGCAAACGGTGACAGCTTTACTTCTTCTTTTCCAATTTGGATTACTTTTATTTCCTTTTCTTCTCTGATTGATGTGGCTAAAACTTCCGAAACTATGTTGAATAAGAGTGGTGAGAGTGGGCAACCTTGTCTTGTTCCTGATCTTAGTGGAGAAGTTTTCAGTTTTCCACCATTGAGGATGATGTTGGCTGTGGATTTGTCATATATGGCCTTTATTATGTTGAGGAAAGTTCCCTCTATGCCTGCTTCCTGAAGGGTTTTTATCATAAATGGGTGTTGAATTTTGTTGAAAGCTTTCTCTGCAACTATTGAGATGATCATATGTTTTTGCTCCTTCAATATGTTAATATGGTGTATCACGTTGATTGATTTGCATATATTGAAGAATCCTTGCGTTCCTGGATTAAACCCGACTTGATCATGGTGTATGATCATTTTAATGTTCTGTTGGATAGTGTTTGCTAGTATTATGTTGAGGATTTTTGCATCTATGTTCATCAGTGATATTGGCCTATAGCTTTCTTTCTTTGTGACATCCTTGTCTGGTTTTGGTATCAAGGTGATGGTAGCCTCGTAGAATGAGTTTGGGAGTGTTCCTCCTTCTGCTATATTTTGGAAAAGTTTGAGAAGGATGTGTGTTAGCTCTTGTCTAAATGTTTGATAGAATTCGCCTGTGAAGCCATCTGGTCCTGGGCTTTTCTCTATTGGAAGATTTTTAATCACAGTTTCAAATTCCCTGCTTGTGATTGGTCTGTTCATATTTTCTATTTCTTCCTGATTCAGTCTTGGCAGGCTGTGCATTTCTAAGAATTTGTCCATTTCTTCCAGGTTATCCATTTATTGGCATAGAGTTGCTTGTAGTAGTCTCTCATGATCTTTTGTATCTCTGTAGTGTCAGTTGTTACTTCTCTTTTTTCATTTCTATTTCTATTGATTTGAGTTTTCTCCCTTTTTTTCTTGATGAATCTGGCTAATGGTTTATCAGTTTTGTTTATCTTCTCAAAGAACCGGCTTTTAGCTTTATTGATCTTTGTTATCATTTCCTTCATTTCTTTTTCATTTATTTATGATCTGAATTTTATGATTTATTTCCTTCTGCTAACTTTGTTGTTTGTTTTTCTTCTTTCTCTAATTGTTTTAGGTACAAGGTTAGGTTGTTTATTTGAGATGTTTCCTGTTTTTAAGGTAGCATTGTATTGCTATAAACTTCCCTCTCAGAACTGCTTTTGCTGCATCCCATAGGTTTTGGGTCATTGTGTCTCCATTGTCATTTTTTTCTAGGTATTTTATTATTTCCTCTGATTTCTTCAGTGATCACTTCGTTATTAACTAGTTTATTGTTTACCCTCCATGTAGTTGTATTTTTTTTACAGATCTTTTCCTGTAATTGATATCTAGTCTCATAGTGTGGTGGTTGGAAAAGATACTTGATACAATTTCAATTTTCTTAAATTTACCAAGGCTTGATTTGTGACCCTAGGTATGATCTATCCTGGAGAATGTTCCATGAGCACTTGAGAAAAATGTGTATTCTGTTGTTTTTGGATGGAATATCCTAAAAATATCAATTAAGTCCATCTTGTTTAATGTATCATTTAAAGCTTGTGTTTCCTTATTTATTTTTATTTTGGATGATCTGTCCATTGGTGAAAGTGGGGTGTTAAATTCCCCTATTATGAATGTGTTACTGTTAATTTCCCCTTTTATGGCGGTTAGTATTTTCTTTATGTATTTAGGTGCTCCTATGTTGGGTGCATAAATATTTACAATTTTTATGTCTTCTTCTTGGATAGATCCGTTGATCATTATGTGGTGTCCTTCTTTGTCTCTTCTAATAGTCTTTAGCTTAAAGTCTATTTTGTCTGATATGAGAATTGCTACTCCAGCTTTCTTTTGGTTTCCATTTGCATGGAATATCTTTTTCCATCTCCTCACTTTCAGTCTGTATGTGTCTCTAGGTCTGAAGTGGGTCTCTTGTAGACAGCATATATAAGGGTCTTGTTTTTGTATCCATTCAGCCAATCTGTGTCTTTTGGTGGGAGCATTTAGTCCATTTACATTTAAGGTAATTGTCGATATGTATGTTCCTATTCCCATTTTCGTAATTCTTTTGGGTTCATTAATGTAGGTCTTTTCCTTCTCTTGTGCTTCTTGCCTAGAGAAGTTCCTTTAGCATTTGTTGCAAAGCTGGTTTGGTGGTGGTGAACTCTGTCCGATTTTGCTTGTCTGTAAAGATTTTAATTTCTCCATCAAATCTGAATGAGATCCTTGCTGGGTAGAGTAATCTTGGTTGCATGGTTTCCTCCTTCATCAGTTCAAATATGTCCGGCCACTCCCTTCTGGCTTGCAGAGTTTCTGCTGAAAGATCAGCTCTTAAACTTATGGGGATTCCTTGGGTGTTATTTGTTGTTTTTCCCTAGCTGCTTTTAATATATTTTCTTTGTATTTAAATTTTGACAGTTTGATTAATATGTGTCTTGGCGTGTTTCTCCTTGGGTATATCCTCTATGGGACTCTCTGTGCTTCCTGGGCTTGATTAATTATTTCCTTTCCCATATTAGGGAAGTTTTCAAGTATAATCTCTTCAAATATTTTCTCAGTCCCATTCTTTTTCTCTTCTTCTTCTGCAACCCCTATAATTCGAATATTGTTGTGTTTAATGTTATCCCAGAGGTCTCTGAGACTGTCCTCAGTTGTTTTCAGTATATTTTCTTTATTCTGCTCTGCAGTAGTTATTTCCACTATTTCGTCTTCCAGGTCACTTATCCGTTCATCTATCTCAGTTATTCTGCTATTGATCCCATCTAGAGTATTTTTTATTTCATTTATTGTGTTGTTCATCATTGCTTATTTTATCTTCAGTTCTTCTAGGTCCTTGTTAAATGTTTCTTGCATTTTGTCTATTCTATTTCCAAGGTTTGGATCATCTTTACTATCATTATTCTGTACTATTTTTCAGGTAGACTGCCTATTTCCTCTTCATTTGTTAGGTCTTTTGGGTTTTTATCTTGCTCCTTCATCTGTTGTGTGTTTTTCTTTCTTCTCATTTTGCTTATCTTACTGTGTTTGGAGTCTCCTTTTTTCAGTCTGCTGGTTTGTAGTTCCCATTGTTTTTGGGGTCTGTCTGCAGTGGCTAAAGTTGGTTCGTTGGGTTGTGTAGGCTTCCTGGTGGAGGGGACTATTTCCTGTGTTCTGGTGGATGAGGCTGGATTTTGTCTTTCTGCTGGGCAGGTCCACGTCTTTCAGTGTGATTTTGGATGTCTGTGGACTTATTATGATTTTAGGCAGCCTCTCTGCTAATGGGTGGGGTTGTGTTCCTGTCTTGCTAGTTGTTTGGCATAGGTTGTTCAGCACTGTAACTTGCTGGTCGTTGAGTGACCTGGGTGCTGGTGTTCAGATGGAGATCTCTGAGAGATTTTTGCCGTTTGATATTATGTTTAGCTAGGAGGTCTCTTGTGGACCAGTGTCCTAAAGTTGGCTCTCCCACCTCATAGGCACAGCACTGACTCCTGGCTGCAGCACCGAGAGCTTTTCACCCACATGGGTCAGAAGAAAAGGGAGAAAAGTAGAAAGAAATAAAGAAAGAAAGAAAGGAAGGAAGAAAGAAAGAAAGAACGGAGGAAGGGAGGGAGCGAGGGAGGGAGGAATGAAGGAAGGAAGGAGGGAGGGAAAGAAGGAATGAAAGAAAGAAAGAAGATAAAATAAAATAAAGTAAGATAAAATAAAATAAGGTTAATAAAATAAAACATAATTATTAAGAAAAGAAATTTAAAGAAAAAACACACACACACAGATACACACACAAAACAGACGGATAGAACCCCTAGGACAAATGGTGGAAGCAAAGCTATACAGACAAAATCTCACACAGAAGCATAAACATACACACTCACAAAAAGAGGAAAAGTGGAAAAAATCATAAATCTTGCTGTCAAAGTCCACTCCTCAATTTGGGATGATTCGTTGTCTATTCATGTATTCCACAGATGCAGGGTACATCAAGTTGATTGTGGAGCTTTAATCCGTTGCTTCTGAGGCTGCTGGGAGAGATTTCCCTTTCTCTTCTTTGCTCTCACAGCTCCCAGGGCTCAGCTTTGGATTTGGCCCCGCCTCTGCCTTTAGGTCACCAGAGGGTATCTCTTCTTCGCTCAGACACTACGGGGTTAAAGAAGTAGCTGATTCGGGGGTCTCTGGCTCACTCAGGCCGGGGGAAGGGAGGGGTATGGAGTTCGGGGTGAGCCTGCAGCGGCAGAAGCCTGCATGACGTTGCACCAGCCTGAGGCACGCCGTGCATTCTCCTGGGGAAGTTGTCCCTTGATCCCGGTACCCTGGCAGTGCCAGGCTGCACAGGCTCCCCTGAAGGGGGGTGTGGATAGTGACCTGTGCTTGCACAGAGGCTTCTTGGTGGTGGCAGCAGCAGCCTTAGCGTCTCATGACCGTCTCTGTTATCCGCCCTTTTAGCCAAGGCTCGCGCCCGTCTCTGGAGCTTCTTTAAGCAGTGCTCTTAATCCCCTCTCCTCTTGCACCAGGAAACAAAGAGGGAAGAAAAAGTCTCTTGCTTCTTCAGCAGGTCTAGACTTTTCCCCAGACTCCCCCCCCCCCCCGGCTAGCCGTGGTGCACTAACCCCCTGCAGGCTGTGTTCACGCTGCCAACACCAGTCCTCTCCCTGTGCTCCAACCGAAGCCCGATCCTCAGCTCCCAACCCCGCCCACCCAGGCGGGTGAGCAGACAAGCCTCTTGGGCTGGTGAGTGCCGATCGACACCAATCCTCTGTGTGGGAATCTCTCCACTTTTCCCTCCGCACCCCTGTTGCTGCATTCTCCTCCGCGGCTCCAAAGCTTTCCCCCTCCACCATCTGCAGTCTCCGCCCGCCAAGGGGCTCCTAATGTGTGGAAAGCTTTCCTCCTTCAGAGCTCCCTCCCACTGGTGCAGGTCCCATCCCTATCCTTTTGTCTCTGTTCATTCTTTTTTCTTTTGCTCTACCCTAGTATGTGGGGACTCTCTTGCCTTTTGGGAGGTCGGAGGACTTCTGCCAGCGTTCAGTAGGTGTTCTGTAGAAGTTGTTCCATGTGTAGATGTATTTCTGGTGTATCTGTGGGGAGGAAGGTGATCTCCGTGTATTACTCTTCCACCATCTTCCCCTAACCACCACAAATTCTTTTTAAAAAGTAAAATAAATATATTATCAAGTATCTCCTTTTGCTGACCCCAGCCGTTTTATGGAACAGCCAATGTTCATTAGCATGCACTGATATGAAGACAATCTTTCTGACAATTCCCAGAGTGTTCCCTCTTTCATGAACAGATTGTTGATGGCTGATGCATAATCCATCTGAATATTGCAATAAAAAGAAAATATCACAAAATGTGCATAGAGATTCATAGAAATGAGTGCCAAAACTTTCAATAGATAGGAAGAGAATATTCACAGGTGCACACACAACCATGTTTTGTACTTAGTTTTGAATGATGCTGTTTGCAGAAAATTAACTCCTGTTGGGTTTTTTATTGAATAGTTCTCTTAAATGGGGCTCTTTATTCAATCAAATAACAAGTACTGTAACCCATTCCAAAGTGATAGTATGATTTGAGAGACTTTAGCTATTTTACCAATGCCAAAGCATCCAGAGTAAATATAAGGAAATTCTCTTAACCATACATATGTTTTACTATTTGATCCCAAACATCCAGATGCTCTAAATATGTGGATGTTTTGGCATCACATTAAGTAAATAGAAAGAACCCTTGATAATTCTTGGTAATTACATAGATCATTTATGTATCTAGTCATTCTACAAATATTTATTTTTCAGCTATTATATGCAATTTGCTCTGTTCGGTGTTGCAAAGGAAACATAGGTGTACAAGGATCCAAATCTGTGTTCAAGAAGCTTACAATTAAGATAGAAGGGATAGAATGTGAACATAAGAAAGAATGAGGTCTATGCTTTAAGCAGCTAAAAATTGTCACCAGAATTAATAAATAAAATAGCCTTCCAAATCTGATGACCAAGGTAATGTTTAATCTGAAATTTGAAAAAGTGGATAATAGTTTTATAATCAATGACTAAGAATACAGTAAGAAATATGTAAGCAAGGAAATTTATACAAGAAAATTCCATGTGCACTCATGAAGGGTTGTAATCCAGAGCAATAGAGTAATAGATAAAACTGGGAAAGTAGGTTTGATTTATTTGAGAAAGGACTTTTAATGTATAATTTTTATTTCATTTTTAAGTGACAAGACACCACTAAAGGCCATGTACTATGCTGAAAACAGCTTTAGAAAATCAATTCCTTACATAGGTAATTTTCCCTCCTTCATCTTCAGTTTTTCTATCTGTCAAACAAGAGAGAGAGAGAGATATCTAAAGTTCCTTTGGGGTCCAAAAGGTATGAAAAAAATATTTCATTTTGTTGGCAAGAGAATTCCATGTAAGGACTGTGAGCACGAGAAAGTTACAATCATCATAATGCTCTAGAAAGCTGTATCTGTTATTGATGTGCAGGATGCATTGAATTATGGAGACTGTGAATATAGGGAGAATAGTTAGAGGACTTTTGTGACTGTCTTCACAGAGCTTGATCTGAGATGACAACTTTGGAAATGGTAAGGAATAGACGGGAAAGACCCTTGTTTGTTTGTTGGTCAGAAAAGTGCACATGGAATCAGTGTATTTTTAATTTTATTTTCAATCAGTCACAACCAGACCATTTGAATTTTTTATAGTAGAGCTTCTAAATATGCAGAGTAAGACTCAAAATTCCTGTACTGCCATATGGGAATGTCTAGGGAGTCTTAATGCTTTTTATTTTTTTCATGTTTGGAAACGCTGTGATGAAAGATACTTTAAGTATCATTTTTTAAAGTATCTTTTGTTAAGTATTTTTTTTTAATTAATT
Organism: Grampus griseus; assembly: GCF_964374135.1. Lineage (NCBI taxonomy): Eukaryota > Metazoa > Chordata > Mammalia > Artiodactyla > Delphinidae > Grampus > Grampus griseus. The sequence goes on along the minus strand of NC_138999.1, from coordinate 84,782,408 downwards.
TATTTTTGGCTGTGTTGTGTCTTCATTGCTGCATGTGGACTTTTTTCTAGTTGTGGCCAGCGGGGGCTACTCTCCTGCGATGCGCTGGCTTCTCATTGCTGTTGCTCCTCTCATTGTGGAGCACGGGCCCTAGGCACACGGGCTTCTGTAGTTGTGGCTTGTGGGCTCTAGAGTGCAGGCTCAGTAGTTGTGGCGCATGGGCTTTGTTGCACTGCGGCATGTGTGATCTTCTGGGACCAGGGATCGAACCCGTGTCCCCTGCAATGGCAGGCATATTCTCAACCACTGTGTCACCACGGAAGCCCCTCTTTTGTTAAGTATTACCACTTTTCATATTTTTCTGTCATTCACATTAACTAATGGGCATTTCCATGAAAACTCAATTTCCTCTCTTATCCCCATGTAAAATACAAATTAAACTATGCCTGCATGACAGAACACCTTCACAATATTTATCTAAACCAATTTTAAGAAGAGATTAACATAATACAGTCATGATAGTTCAATGAACAATGAGATATTGTGTTTGTTTTTTATATAAAGATATGTTTCATACTCTCCCATTTCCAGTAGGAGCCCTTCTGATGTTTCAGAAGTCACATACTAAAATAAAATAAAGTTATTTTGAAAACTGATATATCAGAGTTTGAAACTTCAGCCACTGAATAACTCTGTGCTGAAATTCACTTTATTTGTCTATAAGTATTAGAATAATGATATCATAAAATATGTGTGGTGCATGTCCCATGAGAGTGAATGAAAGGTCTAGTTCAATGGCTGACACATACCATATATAGTAAATTATTTTTAAAAAACTCATAAACAAATTGTAGCTTTGAGGTCGTCTTTGCAAGGGGATATGAGTGGGGTGAAAAAGAAAACAAGATAAATAAGGTATTTAGGAACAACACCAAAGGACAATTGCTCTTCTAATGTCATTTCCAGAAACTGGGAGGGTAGTGGCAAATGGGAGTCAAGACAGTACCAAGAGCTATTCCTGAAGACTGGCAATATATTTAATGCTTATATATTAATGCACTGTAAGCCACGTTTTCTTACTATTTATAATCAGATACTTTCTCTAGATACTGGACATAATAAATAAATATAGTCTTAAAACTATTGCCCATACAGGAAATGATTAATAATATGATGGTAGTGTAAGTTAATGAAGGTGTTCTTCATACGTATACTTGTCTAAGCCAAATATGACAGATGAACAATTGGGAAAATAATTACTTCTGGCATTGAATGAAGTGATCTAAAAGAGATAAACAATAAAATATGGAGAAAATCTAGTTGCTTTAAATTAGATCAAATAACTATTATTTGCAGTGAGTACTTTATTTGAGTCCTTGGAGAGGTGATACATATTAATAAATCAGAAATATCTACTGCTTCTTAAAAACCTTATATATTCATCATGAAATAAAATTTTATATTGTTTTCTAAATATAAAGCTTGCTTACTTACCTGTACTTCCTTCTTATGATAACCATGGATTATTTTTTCCCCTGAGAGCCTAGGAATCTGAAATCTTTAACCTTTGGGCTACAGAAGTTTTGGAGTGACTTCCTGCTGTCAACAGACATGATGCCATGGAGAACTCTGACTGTGATTGTGATTACTAATGTGTTATACTCTCCAGACTGTTTCTGTAAGTTTCATGATGAATTGCAGTTACAAATTTTCATTGCACTTTAATGGTTGGTTTACTGATGTTTATAAAATGAAAGGTCAATTCAATAGTTGAAAATAGTTGCAATAACATTGATAGTGAATGAAAACTTGTTTGTAAAAATGGAAAAAAGTAGAGAAAATCTGGCTAATAAGGTCATAAAGTTGAACAGATGAATTTGTCTAATTGCCCTATTTTCTTCCAAAGGCCATAAACTTTGTCACATTTTGTAAATGCCAGAGTTTCAGTCTCACATATAGAACTATTCCTAATACACAGTATCAAAGATAGGAGTTCAATGGAAGATGGAAAGGAAACTTTTCATGAATCCTGCTCTATAAATTATCTGCTCTAAAAGGCTTGAGGAAATTTTGAAGTCAGTGTTGACAAAAAATAAAAAGAAGTGTATTGCAAGAAGAGAACATATTTTAAAACTATTTAAGCACTTAAATTTATTTGGTTTTAGATGTCTACATTTGACAATATTAACCTTTCATTTTATTCATGAGGCAGAAAAGAAGAGAAAGAAGAATTTATTTGCAAGATAGTTGAAAGTCTGTTCTTAGCATTTTTTTTTTTTTCAAGTTTCAGTTGTGATGCTCAAGTATTTTTGTTTTTGGACAAGGAAAAACAAGAAGCTCTTTACGGTGCCAGACCTGTCTCTAGTATTTTCCAGAATGTGTTGAAGTTACTAATTTCCATTATATTCAAAAATGGATTTATTGATGTTTGTAAAACATTGCACTTATAATTACTTGATACTTATATATTTTCTTTCTGGTTTAAGTGTGAGATTAAAAATAAATCACACCAGGTCATATAGGGGTATTTTCCTATTTTTTCTAAAGTCTTGTAACTTTGTTTGCCTTTCTGTGTTTGTCAAATATCATATGGGTGTATTTATGAAATCTCTGTTTTGGTTTTATTGATCTATGTTTTTTCCCTTTACCTAAAACCACATAATCTGGAGTCTTAAAATTGAGAAGTGTAACTCCTGCAACTTAATTCTTCTTTTCCAATTGTTTTACATATCTTAGCTCCCTTATTTTTTCATACACATTTTTAGAATCATGCTATTTCTATCTCCAAATTATCTTTCTGGGATTTTTATTGGAATTGCATTAACTCTATAGATGATCTGGGGAGAGTAGATATCTTTACCATGTTTAGTCTTCAAATCTATGAGCATAATATACTTCTCATTTATTTATGACTTTGATTTTCTTCATCATCATTTGTAGTTTTCAGCATAGAGATTTTTAATATGTTTGCTAGATTTGTGCCTAAATATTTTCCTTTTTCTTGAGAGAGAGAGAGAATTATCCATGTAGCTACAATCCATTGTAAAAGGATTTTTTTTCAAATTTCAGTTTCCAATTATACATTACTAGTGTATAAGTATACAATTGATTTTGGTGTGTTGGCCATATATCCAGCAACCTTGTTAAACTCACTTATTATTTCCAGATTATTTTTATAGATTCATTGGGATTTTCTATCTAGGCAATCATGTCATCTGCAAATAGGGATAGCTTTATGTTTTTCCTTCTAATCTATATGTCTTTTATTTCTTTTTCTTGCCTTATCACACTGCCTAGGATGTCCATTATGATGGAAGAGAAGAAAGCAGTCATTCTTCTCGTATTTCCAATATTAGGAGGAAACATCCAGTCTTTCAACTTTAAGTGTGGTGTTGTAGATTTTCTTCTAGATATAGTTTGTCAGGTTCAGGGTCAGGAAATCCCCTTCTGAATGTTTTATATATATATATATATATATATATATATATTATATATATATATATAAATGTATTGTCAAGTGCTTTTTCTGCATCAGGAGATACGATTATGTTGTTTTCTTTTTTCATCTGTTACTAAGATAAATTACATTGATTGATCCTTGAATATTGAACCAGGTTATGTTCTCAAAATAAAATATTAGCAAAAAAGTTTATGGATCTATGGTCATGAAGGCTATTTGTCTGTAGTTTCTTTTGTTTGTAGTCTGTCTGTCTGGTCTTAGTATCAAGAAAATGTCAGCCTCATAAAATGATTTGGGAAATGTTTCCTCCTCTTCTATTATTTAGAAGAAATTATGTAAAATTGTTAGTTCTTTTTTAAATTTTATATTGTTTGTCAGTGAAACTGTCTAGAACTTGTGATTTTTTGAGAAGGTTTTTAACTATCAATTCAATATGTTTAATAGTCATATTACTATTTATGTGGTATATTTAATTTTGAATGAATTTAGGTGGTTTACAGTTTTTGAGGAAATTGTTCATTTCATATAAATTATTGAATTTATGCTCAGAGTTGTTCAGAGTATTCCCTTATTATTCTTTTAACACCTTAGGTGTATGTATTGATATCCATTCTTTAATTCCTAATATTACAAACTTGTATCTTGTGTCATGCGTTTTTCAGTTTTGTTATGTTTTATCAATTTTATTTATCTGTCAAAGAATTGGCTTTGTTTTCATTGATTTTCTCCTGTTTTCCAGGTTTCAATTTTATTGATTTTTGTTCTTATATTTATCACTTTCTTCTTTTTGCCCACTTTGGGTTTGTTTTCTCCTCTTTTTCTAGCTTCTTAAGTAAGAAGCTAGATTTTTAGGTTTAGACTTTTCTTCTTGTTCTAATATGACCATTTAGTTTTATACATTTATCTCTAAGCAATGCTTTAGCTATGTCCCACAAATCTTGACATGTTGTGCTTAAATTTTGCTCAGTTTAAGATATTTTCTAATTTCCCTTGAGAGTTGTTTGTTGCTAAATGGTTGAAATTTGTTGTTTAATTTCTAAGTATTTTGAGATTTTGCTGTTATCTTTTTGTTATTGATGTCATGCTTAATTTCATTTTTGTCATAGAGCATACTTCATATTACTTCAATTCTTTTAAACTTGTTAAGGTTTAGTTTATAAACCAGAATATAATCTTCCTTCATTAGTGTTTCATGTGCATTTAAGAAGAATGTATATTCTTTTTTTTTTTTTGGTAGAAATCTCTATAGAAATCAATTAGATCCTGTTGGTTGAATGTGTTATACAGCACTTCTACATCATTGCTGATTTTCTGCCAATTAGTTCTATCACTGAAAGAGGATTGTTGAAGTCTCCAACCATAATTGTGAATTTATTTATTTCTCCTTTTAGTTCTGGCAGCTTTTGCTTCATATATTTTGAAGATCTATTGCTTCTCTAGAAACATTCAAGTAGAATAAATATTTCACTATTGAAGAGGCCTCCTTTCTTGTTCTTATGCCATATATGCATATTATACTCAGTCTAAAATTATAAGCACTAAAATATATGAAAAATAATTTTTAAATTGTTCTCCCCAGATTTTTTCAATAGGGTTAGAGATTGCCAAAAAAAGTGAATTGTGTTCTCTATAAATTGTTGACACCTCCTTAATCCTGTTGTTTTTTTTTTTTATTTTTTACACAGATATTCACCTTGAATATATATTTGATAATGTTTTATTGTTTAATGAACTGCTGTTCCAACAGTTTAATGTAATACATATATGTTTACCTCTACCTTAATTCTGCTTTTTATAGATCTTCCAATTTCTCTTTCTAACAGATACATTTTTAAAAACCACCTGTGTATTGCTTACACAACTCTTTGCATTTCTACTTAAATATGTAGGCCTGTTTTGCCCTTTTCCATCTTTAGGTTTAATTAAATTGTATTTTATTGAAATCTTTAAGTTTTTTAAATATTTTAAATTTATTTGCATAAAGTTACAGAAATCCTTATGTAATACATTCAAAAGTTCAAAAGACAGCCCAATAACTCCTCAAAGTTACCTCTAAAATCACAGGATACTGCTTTGCTTCTTTTATGTTCATACAGCTCTCCATATTAGATGATACAAATTTCAACATTTTAATCATAACTGCTTCATTATCTCCCAGCCAAAAATAGCAATAGTTTTCATCTCACATATTTTAAGAGAGGGAATATCTGTTCTATTTGTAAAATGAGCTTGTATATAACAGATATTATGGCCAATATCTGAGTGATTAAAACCTCCACAATTTAACTTCTAACATGTTTCAGGCTTCTCTTATCAGCAAAAGTAGTTCCTGGTCCACTTTCCCTCACTGTCTTGTAGGGCTGTAATAACATAGATAATATTGTTGCCATTATCTTCTAAACTCTTATGTGTCAGCTAAAATATTTGTATTTTTATTACTCTTTGCAGATTCAGTATTCTCTTTTACCACTTTCATCAATCTACTTTGTTTATTATTCTCCCATTTCTCTAGTAGATTTTTTTCCAGTTTCATATTTTTTATATAATTTAATCTTTAAAACATCTGGTGAAAATTGTGCAATATTTAGTTAGGGACCTTAAGAGAACTTAGAGTTCTAATTTTTATTTTTCTTATTAGCCATTTTAGTTTCTAACTTTCCTATGTCATCAATGTAAAGTTCTAGAGGATAAGAACTATCACTTTCTTATGCAAGACATGTATATTAACTCTTTTGTACATCATATATCTGCAAAAACAATAAATAAAAATAGATATTTCATGAGGTAAATCTTATCATAATGTAATGAGTTTTCCAAAATGTTAGCAATAATAGTTATATAATATTCCTCTTCAAACAACTTACACTCTCTAACAAGAGAATAACATATTTATGACACAATTTTTGGAAAGATCAGTCAAATACTAATGTCTTTTTTTCAAAGCCAACTTAATTTTTAGAATCATTTTCATGACTATTCTCTCATATTTTGAGAGTTTAACAAATATTTCCACTTTGAAGTTTTATATATTCTAACTTTAATATGAATCTTGCCTACCAGATAATTTTCCATAATGGTAAGAAATCTATCTGCCCACATTCTGTCAAAAAGTCTGGAGTTTGCATATATTTTCTCTGAAATTATCCTATTTGATTAAAAATTACCCAAAATATTCCACTTAAGAACTGTGTAATCCCTCACTCATCTCTAAAATCTTACCCATGGATGAATCATATAACAGCTAGTTTATTTTGAAAATAACAAATCCAAACTAAACAACATCAATACATCTTTTATACATTTATAAACAATGTTTAAAATTCTAGATTCTCATGCCTCTATTCTAGCATTGGTAACTTCAAGACACAGTTGATTCCTAAGAATGTATTTAAAAATAAATAAATAAATAAAACCTTCAGGCTGTGTTTGCTAGTCCTTGTCAAATCTCGGGAGCTGGAAGGAGCTCATGTGGGAGGTAAAGGGGCTGGGCAACCCCAAACCCCTTCTTTAAGAACAAGTTACCTCTCCTGTTCTCCTAGTTGTACAGTTCATGTATGGATACTAAGTAATAATACCAGAGATGGACAAAAGGAGGATTGTTTCTTTGAAGGGTGGAGTGCTTTATTAGTGACCTCCTGGGCCTGAAGGAGAGAAATAGGTCCATGATTTGCTTCCAGCCTGAGCTTCAATTTCTTTAATGGCTTTAGGTCCTGTTAACATCATGCTTCTATACTCGCTAACTCATCTCATTGCTTTTAGGACGAATTTGATATTTTTGTCTATAATAAAACATGTACAGTCACTGATCTTGAAAAGATCATTTTTGACAAAGAAATTCACTGCAACAGGCTACTGAAATTTAGGGGAGACATTGAGAATTGTAAGCACTGAGGAAACAGGGGAGTTATTTGGGCTCATACAAGCATGTGCTATAGAAATGGAAATAGCAGGTTGAAATTGAACACGGCAAAATTTAGTCTAATCATCAGGAAAAGTTGTCAACTCTGAGATTTAATTAGGTAGTGGAATAGTCTCCCAGAAGAAATGGCAGAAATTTATTGCTGGAACTATTTAAAATCGGGCTGGACAAAGCACTAGGGAATATACAGAAGGGGGCAATCCTTCACAGATTCTTGAGGATTGATGTAGATAGCAATAGGTCTTTTGCATTTCTAATGTTCATGACCATTATTCTAGCATTTCACTTCACAATGCTGGCTAAATGTGTTCTCTTTACCAATGCAACCCTGAAAATCAGAACATTACATGATCCCCACAGGGATATCCATAGTTACTTTTTGAAAAATGTGATACAAGCTTAATATTCCCATTTACTTTGTTAATTCCATGGCTGTTCTTTCTTTTTTCCTTCCTTCCTTTTATGATTGGGCAGAAAAAGTCCTTCCAAGCGGCTTCTGATTAGTATCCTTTTCTTTCCTATCTCTCATCTCTGTGTGTGGGCCACGAACACTCATTTATTTATTTACTTACTTATTATTTTAACTTTTCCCTTTTTGGACAAATAATCACTTATTTCAGTAGTTCATCTACTTTTCATTTTTTAGTTGAGTAAGGGTCCAAAAAAGGTTTTCTCCTCCTTAGCTCTCTTGCAAAGCCTTCTGGATATGCCCATAATCATTACGCTCAGGATTCTGGTTTAGCAACTCTTTTTTTCCATTCAGTCTCTGAATAGAAGAGGGAGGAAGTAGAATCTGAAGCTAAATGAAATGTTACTGATAACTATCGCTTCAATAACCTTTACTGCCAAATCAATAATTCTGGTTTGAGTGAGGTATGTGTGTATTTTTAAATTCGAGAAAAAGAATATATATTCACGATATTCATTGGCTATACTCAGTAGGCTTGAAATGTATTTTATTCACTTATAAAATTTCTTTTTAACAAAGGTTTTAGAAATATACCCTGCACCCTAATTAACACACACCAAGGTATACCTTATAGGCATACAATATTCTAGTCAGTTTCTGGCTCCTCTCTTTGGACTTTTTCAGTCACTTTGAAAGTTAGAGGATTACTTCTGTAACGCTTCATTCTCTTCCCAATTATAATAACAAATTTAAAAACAGCAGCAACAACGACAAAACCCTAGTCTATACCAGACCATCTGTTAGGTTCTCTTCATGATTTATCACATTGAATCATCACAACCACCTTGTGAGGTAGATATTCTCATTAACCTCATTTTCAGGAAAGTAAACTTTTCCAAGTACACAGCTAGTAATTGGTAGAGTAAGTCCTGAGATACAAATAGTCTGACAGCCTTGTACATACTCTCAAAAACACTGCACTGAAATGACTGAAGTGCCTCTGAATAGGGAATAGAGTTTCTGCAGAATATTCTGTGAGTTTTGCGAACCTTAAGAATAAGTGCCAATGAATTATCATCAGTATGATAATGTAGGCCACAGTGATATGTGCAAAAAAGCAAAAGGCCAGGAAAACTATTTTAATATTTGCTATTCAAATTCTGTTTCTCTTTTTGCTTTTTTCACAGATTTGATTTCCAATGTCTAGAAGAGGTTCAGGTGAACTGCAAGTTGGGAAGTCCATTTTTCACCAGATGTCAGTACCCAATAGCTGATTATTTGGAGAGTTTCTCCTAGATTTTGAATACTAACCAATATAACTGCTCTTTGTCAACATTTTCATATCCTTTCATAATTTCATAATTCTGAAAAATGTAATTAGGTCACCACCAAGCCATTTTTTTAAAAACCAGAATAACCTCAATTCCCTTAAGCTATCATTATTATATATACCTTTGACCTATTTAAGGAAAATAGATATATACTAAGTTAAGCATAAGTGTCGTTCCCATAAAACAGTATAAGTAGAAATGAACAGACCTTAACAGAGTCTAATGAGGACTTTACAGAAAGGAAATCATCTTTGTTATTCTGCTCCTTATTTCCATTGTTTCAATTATTTATGATATTCTAATATATATGATTTTGTATTATTTTTCAAAATGCAGTTGCATTGCTTAGATCATAATCAATTTCATCATTTAAATTCAAAATACTTGTTTATAATCTGTATTACTAGTATATGAAGGTTACAGAATATCTAAACATGGGAAACCAGATATGCTCCATACTCAAATTTGGTATTATTATGCTGTGAATTTTCTAAGCTCTTTTTAATCAGCAGAAATTGCTGGAAGTAATAGCAGTCTAAGGGGAAAAAACTAATTAGCAATAATGATAGCAGCTGAAAGCATACCTTGAAGCTGTTTTTGTTTCTGTCAATACCAAAGAAAACAATGGTATCAAATGATAAATGTAGGTTTGAGGGATTGAACACTTTTTGTACCAGAAGCAAAGATATATTACTAATTGGGTAGTGAGAGACAAGAAATCAGTGAAGAAAACTCATAAGAAATTTATGTACATGAAATAATTTTCTGCTTTTGTCATGTGTTTGTTAAGCCAGGTAATTTTGAAGAGTTGTCACTAAGCAACAGTCAACTTTAAAGTGAAAGATCTGAAAATGGTAGATAAAAATTTAACAAAAAGTAAAATATCACTGTGAATATATATTTTCATTTATCATTGGGTGAGAGAAATTTTAACATATCACCTTCCCCCAGAAAAGGGTGAATTAGATTTTGTAAAAGTTAAAAACAATCATTTTAAATGTCATACAGAGAGATGCGCTAAGTAAAATGTCATGAGCTAAATTATTTTCCTTTCTATCATAAGGAGGGCTGAAATCCCATTGGACCTTGGAATCCAGTTGGATGTACAGGGTTGAACGAAGTGCAGGGAATTAGAATATAGCCAGGAGTCTTTTTGAATCAGTGTACAAAGACTGAAAATAAAAAATTAGAGCCATAATAGAATTATCAGCCCAAGGAGGTTAAAGGAAAGAAAGGCACAAATTAATTTTATCTATCCAAAGTCCAAGCAGAGTTAAAGTACAGAGGGACAAGGCAGGAAATAGGAAGAAATACCTGTGAATAAAAGCAAACTAGTAATGGAGAATTACTTCAGCAGGGACACTCAGCACTCTCTCAGCACGGTTGATAAGAGCAGAGTTGGAGAACTGATGTTGGAGAGAAATTCTCCAACTCTGGAGAATCTTGGTTTGAGATTAATTTTGTTAGGAGAGATAGTGAGTGTCCTTACAAAGGTAAATGACAAGATGTTTTACAGGCTTCCTGATAAGTTAGAATCTATGGCTCAACTATAAGAGAGGTATGTTAACTCAGCTACAAGAATTAGAAGAATGTTAGAGCCAGGGATTTTAGCAGGTTATTATAATTCTATCTATATTTTCAGTACTATTTTTCCATGTGTTTTGTCTTAGCTGTGTTGGTCAGCCTGAGACATGACACTACTGTACAATCTCCATAGACCTACTTTTTCATCTTCTTGTAAGATTGGGTAGCCAGGCCATCCTTGATGATTCTTTTTAGGGGGGGTACTGTAGCAGCTATGCTTTAACTTGACCTTCCAATATAGTTAAAGGCCCTATTGACTGATTGTGATGGATATAACTTTGGCCCTCTTCCAGACGTGACATTGTGATAAGTGGTTAATTCTACTCTCTGAGTTTACGTTATCCCATGGAGACAAAATGCTGGATGTGTCAGAAAGTCTCAGGTCTACCAGAAAGGGTTTTGGCACACTGAATTTGCATCTATGAAACTGTTTTTCTATGACTGCTATTACATACAGAGAAGAAAACAACACAGTTTGTGCTTTTATCTATCAGGATGAAGCATGGCAGAATGAAAAAAACATACAGTTCTAGAATTAAACATCTCTTAGCTGCGTGATCTTGGGCAGGTTGCCTCAACTTTCTGGGTTTCTGTTTCTTCGTCTTTAAAAATGGGGATAAATATTACCTACCTCATATAGTTATTAATACTAAATAAGAAATAACGCTGGTGCAAATGTCTGGCCCATAATTGACTCAAAAAATATATTTTTTTAATTTAAACCAAAGGATTGTGCCTGAAACAAAAGCCAGTTCTCTTCAAGTTAGGGTCATTCTTGTTTTCTACACACAGCAAATATTCTTTACAACATCACTGTGCATTTTCTAGTCATTCATGCACAGAGGTACAAATTTTTCCTAAGAAAGGTTGACAAAATGTTCTAATTCCAAGTGATGCAATTTAAGCAACAACTGGATAGAGGGGCAACATTAATTTCCATAGGTGTGCCTCATCCTGAGTGACCTATACAATTCTACAAGGAATGAAATGGATCAATAATCTCCCTTTCGTGAAACCAAATCAAGAACACAAAAATGTGCTGTGATGTTTAACTTAATTTTACCAAAATATAAATGTAAGAATTCATTCCTTTCTGCCTAGGTCATAGGGGGAAACGATGGCACAAAACATCTTCACTTGTCAAACTGTACCGCCCCCTTTTTTTTCGGTGATTTGCTGAGTGAATCTTTTTTGAGAGAATTATTAGTAACATTCAGATGAGAGCAAACTAAGGGATCCCTCTCCACATACATATAAAAGTACTCATTAACACATTTTTAGAGCTTTTAAATCTGAAATTGTATGCAAACTGTACTCATATGTGTAAAGCAGGAGAGAGTACATAAAAGGTCAATTTGTCATAGAAATTCATACTCAAAAAGTGTTCAGGACTGCTGTCTTCACTGTTTATACTTCTATTCCATCCTTCCCCATCCAGTATTCCTCTCAGTGAGTGACGCAATTAGGCACAAGTATATGAGAACATTCTGTGTATTGATATGATCACGCGATTATTGTGTGAGATAGGTCTGTTCTAATTATCAGTTAAGGTGAGCATGCAGGAAATTCTTGTTTATTGTAATGACTTCAAGTTTAATTGGTGGTGAAAAATTATCTACTTGCATCTTCTGAAATTCCAAAGTAAAAGTAATCTACCCAGTTTCAGTTTGGCAATTTACTTTCAATAAATACTTAAAATAATTAAACCAAAGGAACTCCTTTTGCTTTTATAGTAAAATGTCTAAGTCCCCAACCAGGAAACACTGACTTCTCAAATGATTTAATAAAATTGTCATGATGCTTAGCTCTTACAGAGATTTTTTGAGAACAAAGTTCCATTTCTATCTTTCTATTCTTAAAAAGTACATCATATACAACCCTAAAAGAAGTAGTATTTATGTTTTACACTACTCTGGATATACCTTAACAACAAACTAATCAAGTATTCAATATTTTTTTTCAATAGTTATCTGTTGAGTACTTACTATATGTCAGACACTGTTAGTCACTGGTGACACTATGGTAAGCCAATAGTGTCCCCATCACGAATAAATTTAATGGACAGAAATACATTTATACTCACTAAAATCAGGCAAGACTAACAGTTCTAAACATTTGAAAAAAGACAGGCTGATAAATATTTGGATAGCTATACTCTGTACCAGAGACACTCAATCTTCTGGGTACACAAGAATCATAAGAGAAATTGTTCAAAATACATATTTTTTGGACCCTTTCACAGAGCTTCTGATTCATTAAGTTTGGGGTGGGGCAGTGATCACTATATTTATGAACACTCAAAGTGATTCTGAGGCATTTGTATATGAATCTGATTTAGGACAATAAACTACTCCATAGACTCTGTCACTGTAAACGACCATAAAATTCTCAATATCTTTCACCGTAGATCTCTTTCTTTAAAATGACAAATTTCAACTTTACATTTCTTCTGGGAGTGGAGGAGGAGTATAGAGAGCTATAAAGAGCATCACTCCCAAACTTGCAAGGAAGCAAAGACAGAAAAACAGCATGCTCACTTTTCTTGAACCTGCCAGAATGCTAAATTTGCAGAGCAGCAAATTGACCAAAGTCAAAAGAGAGAAAGGCACCTGCAGGAAGAGACAGAGCACTGACTTACTGGGGCAAAATGCAGTCCCAAACCACTAAGAGTTCAGCTAAGGTGACTGGTGAATCAGTGGAGGCCTGTTGAGTGAAAGCCCCTGCAGCTTCAAGAACAGGTGGAGTGCACAGATGTGTTGAAAATACTAGGAGTCTTGGGAAAGTCCGCTTTGTGATACAGAAATGGGGAAGGTCCACAGCACTCACTAAAGAGAGGCACAAAACTCCATGGGGACTTTTCTCCCAATTAGCTCTAAGAAGCAAAGCTTTAATGTTCCTGGAGTAGGAGTGGGGAAGGGCAACATACACTGTTGCCCTTGGGCCCTGGAGAAAACCCATTTCAGCTAGAAGAAAGGAAATAGAAATAACAATCCTTGACCTCTGGGGTGGTGTGCAAAATTCATGCTGGGTTTAGAATTATAGCCTTAACAGGGCAGTAACACTGAAAAAGTCATGACCCCATGACCCAGGCACATGTTGTCAGCATAAGACTGAAGTTTAATCAGGACATCAGAGAATATCCCTCAACCACCACTGTGAGGCAAAGAAGGGTGGAGTTGCATGTAATTTGGGGAAGAGATATTCCAAAGCTAAAGTGGAACATATATAAGGATTCAGCATATAAAATCCCTCTGGCAAGCCAACCCCCACCCTAAATGAAGGTATCACTAGAAAAAGTTAAAGACTGTGGTACACTGAGAGTAACCATAGCAACAACAAACCTCAAACCCAGCTCAACACTTAATTAGATTAATTCAACCCCTTGCAATAGAGATTCAGCAAAAAGAAAAGCATGCACATTTCCAAGCATAAAAATTATTTACTTCTGTTTCTACTGTCCTACACAAGATGTTTTGTTTCAAAAATTACAAAGCATAAGAAATGGCAAGAGAAAACAATACACTCATATGAGACAACAAAGCATCATAACCAGACCTACATATTACACAAAAGTTGAAACTGACAGGGAATTTAAAATACCTATGATTAATATGTTAAAGACTTTAATAGAAAATGTGAAAACAATGTAACCAGATGGGTTTTCAGTGGAGACATGGAAACTATAAGAAATAATTGAAAGAAAGTGCTAGAAATGAAAAATATTGTAACAGAGATGAAGAATGTCTTCAATGGACTAACCTGTGGACTTGACAATGACTGAGGAATAAATCAATGAGATTGAAGATAGGTCTATAGAAACAAATTTAAAAAGAGTGAGAAAAACAATATCAAGCAACCATGAGTTGAGGGACACTATCAAATAATCTAGCATGCAATTAATTGGAATCCCAGAGGAAAAGGAGAAAGAATGGAGCAGAAGAAATTTTTGAAGAAACAATGGCTAAGACTTTTCCAATATTACTGACACACCAAACCACACATCAAACCACACATCAAAAAAGCTCAGAGAACACCAAAAAAGAAAAAAATGCCCAAAAGAAAGAAAGAAAAATAAATAAAAATGAAAATATACACCTAAATATATCATATTCAAACTGTTGAAAACAAAATGACAGATCCACTTTGGAGGCTGCCAAAGGAGAGATTTTGGATAAAGTCTGCCTTTGTTTATTTTCAGTGATAGGTAGATAATGCAAGGTCTCCCAAAGATATTCACATCTGGTCCTTAAAATCTGTGAATATGTTACAGGGCAAAACAGACTTTGCAGATGTGATTAAATTAGGGATTTTGAGATGGGGAGATGATCCTGAATTATCTGGGTGGACGCAAATGCAATCATAAGATCTTTATAAGTGAAAGTGAGAGGCAGAAGGGTCAGAGTCAGAAATTTGAAGATGCCACACTGTTGGCTTTGAAGATGGCTGAAAAAGCCATGAGCTAAGAAATACTGGCAGTCGTTTGAGGCTGGAAAGGCAAATAGAAAGGATTCTCCCCTAGAGCTGCCAGAAGCCATGCTAGCACCTTGATATTAGTCCAACATAAATTCAGTATTCTCTACTATACTAACATTATTGGTTTAAAAAGAAGTATCTCAGAATTAATTACAATAATCTCATTTACTAATATAAATCCTGTCCATATTTTAATCTCTCTTAAAAGCCCCATTCAAGTCTCATTTCCTTCAAGAGGCCTTCTTCAGTCTTCTACAATATCTTACTGTGTAACTGATGTAGTAGGCAGAATAATGCCTCACTCATCGTAGTCCCCAGGACCTGTGAATATTTTAGGTTACAAGGCAAAAGGAACTTAATACTACAGATGGAATCAAGGTTGCTGATCAGCTGATCATAAAATAAGGAACTTATCCTGGTTATTTGACTAGGTCCAAAATAATCACAAGGGTACTTAAAGTGGAGGAGAAGGTCAGACAAAGGAAGATGTGGCTATGGAAGAAAGACAGGGAGAGATACAAAATTTCTGGCTATAAAGATGGAGGAAAGGGGTCATAAGCCAAGAAATGTGGACAGGCTTAGAACTTAGAAAAGGCAAGAAAACAGATTGTCTCCTAGAGCCTGTAGAAAGGGAAGGAGCCCTACCAACACCTTGATTTTATTCCAGTAAGACTTGTGTTGGACTTCTGACAAAACTGTAAGATAATAAATTTGTGTTATTTTAAGCCTTTAAGTCTGTAGTGATTTGTTACAGCAGCAATAGGAAGCTAATGCATTTTCTGTAAACTTTTCTAACCTAATAGTTTCTCTTTTATCACTTGTAACTTCTAAATTGGAATAATTCAGTAGTCTTTAAAGTAATGAGTGCAACTAATGATCCAGCATTTTCTATTTCCAACATGTCTAAAAATGCAGTCTACATCCTCACCCTAAATTTAGGGCCTGTTTCAAATATTCCCTATTTGATGTATGTATAGTTTTAGTTTAAGAAATTATCCTAAATAATAGTCAGTATTAAATTTAATAGCTTATAGTTTTCACTTTTAAAATGAATTTCTTATATGTCAATAAAATAGACACCCTGGAAGAAATGGACAAATTCTATATTTTTGTTTTTGTGCCAGTACTATTCTGTCTTGATGACTGTAGCTTTGTAGTATAGTCTGAAGTAGGGAGTCTGATTCCTCCAGCTTCGTTTTTCTTCCCTCAAGACTGTTTTGGCTATTCAGGGGCTTTTGTGTCTCCATACAAATTTAAAACTTTTTTGTTCTAGTTCTTTAAAAAATGCCATTGGTAATTTGATAGGGATTGCACTGAACCTGTAGATTGCTTTGGGTGCTATAGTCCTTTTCACAATATTGATTCTTCCAAACAATAACTTGGTATATCTTTCCATCTGTTTGTAACGTCTTTAATTTCTTTCATCAGTGTCTTATAGTTCTCTGCATACAGGTATTTGGTCTCCCTAGGTAGGTTTATTCCTGGGTATTTTATTCTTTTTGTTGCAATGTTAAATGGGAGGTTTCCTTAATTTCTCTCTCAGAATTTTTATCATTAGTGTATAGGAATGCAAGAGATTTCTGTGCATTAATTTTGTATCCTGCAAATTTCTGAAATTCATTGATTAGATCTAGTAGTTTTCTGGTGGCATATTTAGGATTCTCTATGTATAGATTCATGTCATCTGCAAACAGTGACAGTTTTACTTCTTTTCCAATTGATATTCCTTTTATTTCTTTTTCTACTCTGATTGCTGTGGCTAGGACTTCCATACCTATGTTGAATGATAGTGGTGAGAGTGGACATCCTTGTCTTGTTCCTGATCATAGAGGAAATGCTTTCAGTTTTTCACCATTGAGAATGATGTTTGCTGTGCTTTTGTCATATATGGCCTTTATTATGTTGAGGTAGGTTCCCTCTATGCCCACATTCTGGAGAGTTTTTATCATAAATGGGTGTTGAATTTTGCCGAAAGCTTTTTTGGTATCTATTGAGACTATCATATGGTTTTTAATCTTCACTTGTTAATATGGTGTATCGCATTGATGGATTTGTGTATACTAAAGAATCCTTGTACCCCTGGGATAAAACCCACTTGATCATGGTGTATAATCCTTTTAATGTGTTTTTGGATTCTGTTTGCTACTATTCTGTTGAGGATTTTTGCATTTATATTCATCAGTGATATTGGTCTATATTTTTTTTTTTGTAGTATCATTGTTTGGTTGTGGTATCAGGGTGACGGTGGCCTCATAGAATGAGTTTGGGAGTATGTCTTCTTCTGCAATTTTTTGGAAGAATTTGAGAAGGATGTGTGTTAGCTATTCTCTAAATGTTTGATAGGATTCACCTGTGAATCCATTTGATCCTGGACTTTTGTCGGAAGATTTTTAATCACAGTTTCAATTTTATTACTTGTAATTGGCCTGTTCATAATTTCTATTTCTTCTTGGTTCAGTCTTGGAAGGTTATACATTTTAAATAATTTGTACATTTCTTCCAGGTTGTCCATTTTATTGGCATAGAGTTGCTTGCAGTAGTCTCTTAGGAGGCTTTGTATTTCTGTGACGTCTGTTGTAACTTCTTTTTCATTTCTAATTTTATTGATTTGAGTCCTCTCCCTCTTTTTCTTGATGAGTCTGGCTAACAGTTTATCAATTTTGTTTATCTTCTCAAAGAACCAGCTCTCAGTTTTATTGATCTTTGTTGTTGTTTTCCTTGTTTCTATTTCATTTATTTCTGATTTGATCTTAATGATTTCTTTCCTTCTGCTAACTTTGGGTTTTCTTTGTTCTTTCTCTAGTTCCTTTAGGTGTAAGGTTAAATTGTTCATTTGAGATTTTTCTTGCTTCGTGAGGTAGGCTTGTATTGCTATAAACTTCCCTCATAGAACTGCTTTTGCTGCATGCCCTAGGTTTTGGATCATCGTGTTTTCATTGTCATTTGTCTCTAGGTATTTTTCGATTTCCTCTTTGATTTCTTCAGTGATTTCTGGGTTATTTACTAATGTATCATTTAGCCTCCATGTGTTTGTGTTTTTTACACTGTTTTTCCCTGTAGTTGATTTCTAATCTCATAGCGTTGTGGTCAGAAAAGATGCTTGATATGATTTCAATTTTTGTAAATTTACCGAGGTTTGATTTGTGACTCAAGATGTGATTTATCCTGGGGAATGTTCAGTGCACACTTGAGAAGAAAGTGTAATCTGCGGTTTTTGGATGGAATGTCCTATAAATATCAATTAAATCTATCTCGTCTCTTTTGTCATTTAAAGCTTGTAGTTCCTTATTAATTTTGTTTGGATGATCTGTCCATTGGTGTAAGTGAAGTGTTAAAGTCTCCCACTATTATTGTGTTACTTTCGATTTCCTCTTTTATAGCTGTTAGCAGTTACCTTATGTATTGAGGTGCACCTATGTTGGGTGCATATATATTTATTATTGTTAAATCTTCTTCTTGGATTGATCCCTTGTTCATTAGGTAGTATCCTTCTTTGTCTCTTGTAACATTCTATATTTAAAATCCTAATTTATCTCATTTGAGTATTGCTACTCCAGTTTTTTGTAGTTTCCATTTGTATGCAATATCTATTTCCATCCCATCACTTTCAGTCTCTATGTGTCCCTAGGTCTGAAATGGGTCTCTTGTAGACAGCATATATATGGGTCTTGTTTTTATATCCATTCAGTGAGCCTGTGTCTTTTGGTTGGAGCATTTAATCCATTCACGTTTAAGGTAATTATTGTTATGTATGTTCCTATTATCATTTTCTTAATTGTAACGGGTTTGTTTTTGTAGGTCCTTTTCTTTTTCTTTTCTTTTCTTTTTTTGTGGTAGACAGGTCTCTCACTGTTGTGGCCTCTCCCATTGTGAAGCACAGGCTCCGGACGTGCAGGCTCAGCAGCCATGGCTCACAAAACCAGCCACCCTGCGACATGCGAGATCCTCCCAGACCGGGGCATGAACCTGTGTCCCCTGCATTGGCAGGCAGACTCTCAATCACTGTGCCACAAGGGAAGCCCTGTAGGTCCTTTTCTTCTCGTGTGTTTCTCACTTAGAGAAGTTCCTTTAACATTTTTTGTAGAGCTGGTTTGTTAGTGGTGAATTCTCTTAGTTTTTGCTTGTCTGTAAAGTTTTGATTTCTCCTTCGAATCTAAATGAGATCTTTGCCAGGTAGAGTAATATTAGAACAGGATAGAAAACCCAGAGATAAACCCATGCACGTATGGTCAACTAATCTATGACAAAGTAGGCAAGGATATACAGTGGAGAAAAGGCAGTCTCTTCAATAAGTGGTGCTGGGAAAACTGGACAGCTACATGTAAAAGAATGAAATTAAAACATTCCCTTACACCAGGCACAAAAATAAACTCAAAATTGATTAGAGACGTTAATGTAAGACTGGATGCTGTAAAAATCTTAGAGGAAAATATAGGAGGAACACTCTTTGACATATATGACAGCAAGATTTTCTTTGATCTACCTCCTAGAGAAATGGAAATAAAAACAAATGGGACCTAATGAAAGTTAAAACGTTTTGCAAAACAAAGGAAACTACAAACAAGACAAAAAGACAACCCCCAGAATGGGAGAAAATATCTGCAAATGAATCAATGGACAAAGGATTATCTCCAAAATATATAAACAGATCATTCAGTTCAATATTAAAAAAACAAAAAACCCAATCAAAAAATGGGCAGAAGACCTAAATAGACATTTCTCCAAAGAAGACATACAGATGGCTAAGAAACATATGAAAAGCTGCTCAACATTACTAATTATTAGAGAAATGCAAATCAAAACTACAATGAAGTATCACCTCACTCCTGTTAGAACGGCATCATCAGGAAAACTACAAACAACAAATGCTGGAGAGGGCATGGAGAAAAGGGAACCCTCTTGCAATGTTAGTGGGAACGTAAATTGATATAGCCACTATGGAGAACAGTATGGAGGTTCCTTAAAAAATTAAAAAGAGAATTAACATATGACACAGTAATCCCACTACTGGGCACACACCCAGAGAAAACCAGAATTCAAAAAGACATATGCACCCCAATGTTCATTGTAGCACTGTTTACAATAGCCAGGTAATGGAAGCAACCTAAATGACCATCAACAGAAGAACAGATAAAGAAGATGTGGTGCATATATACAATGGAATATTATTCAACCATAAAAAGGAAATAAATTGGGTCATTTGTAGAGAAATGGATGGATGTAGAGACTGCCATACAGACTGAAGTAAGTCAAAAAGAGAAAAACAAATATTATATATTATCGCATACATGTGGAACCTAAAAAATGGTACAGGTGGACCAGTTTTCAGGGAAGGAATTGAGAAACAGATGTAGAGAACAAACATATGGGCAACAAGGTAAGAAAGTGGTGGTGGTGGGGTGTGTGTGTGATGAACTGGGAGATTGGGGTTGATATATATACACTAATATGTATAAAATAGATAACAAATAAGAACTTGGTGTATAATCTCATACTTTTACATGTACATGTCCAGTTTTTCCAGCACCACTTATTGAAGAGCCTGTCCTTTCTCCACTGTACATTCCTGTCTCTTTTATCAAAGATAAGGTGACCATATGTGCATGGGTTTATTTCTGGGCTTTCTATCCTGTTCCATTGATCTATCTTTCTGTTTTTGTGCCAGTACCATACTTACTTGATTACTGTAGCTTTGTAGTATAGTCTGAAATCAGGGAGCCAGATTCCTCCAACTCCATTTTTTCATTCTCAAGATTGCTTTGGCTATTTGGAGTCTTTTGTGTTTCCATACAAATTGTGAAATATTTTGTTCTAGTTCTGTGAAAAATACCAGTGGTAGTTTGATAGGGATTGCATTGAATCTATAGATTGCTTTGGATTAGATCACTCCCTAACACCATACAGAAAAATAAGCTCAAAATGGATTAAAGACATAAATGTAAGGCCAGAAACTAACAAATTCTTAGAGGAAAACACAAGCAGGACACTCTATGACATAAATCACAGCAAGATCCTTTTTGACCCACCTCCTAGAGAAATGGAAATAAAAACAAAAATAACAAATGGGACCTAATGAAACTTCAAAGCTTTTGCACAGCAAAGGAAACCATAAACAAGACCAAAAGACACCCCTCAGAATGGGAGAAAATATTTGCAAATGAAGCAACTAACAAAAGATTAATCTCCAAAACTTATAAGCAACTCATGCAGCTTAATACCAGAAAAGCAAACAACCCAATCCAAAAATGGGCAGGACACCTAAACAGACATTTCTCCAAAGAAGATATACAGATTGCCAACAAACACATGAAAGAATGCACAACATCACTAATCATTAGAGAAATGCAAATCAAAACTACAATGAGATATCATCTCACACTAGTCGGAATGGCCATCATCAAAAAAACTAGAAACAGTAAATGTTGGAGAGGGTGTGGAGAAAAGGGAACACTCTTGCACTTTTGGTGGGAATGTAAATTGATACAGCCACTGTGGAGAACAGTATGGAGGTTCCTTAAGAAACTGCAAACAGAACTACCATATGAAACAGCAATCACACTACTGGGCATATACCCTGAGAAAACCAAAATTCAAAAAGAGTCATGTACGAAAATGTTCATTGCAGCTCTATTTACAGTAGCCCGGAGATGGAAACAACCTAAGTGTCCATCATCAGATGAATGGATAAAGAAGATGTGGCACATATATACAACAGAATATTACTCAGCCATAAAAAGAAACGAAATTGAGCTATTTGTAATGAGGTGGGTAGACCTAGAGTCTGTCACACAGAGTAAAGTAAGTCAGAAAGAGAGAGACAAACACAGTATGCTAACACATATATATGGAATTTAAGAAAAAAATAATGTCATGAAAACCTAGGGGTAAGACAGGAATAAAGACACAGACCTACTAGAGAATGTGCTTGAGGATATGGGGAGGAGGAAGGGTAAACTGTGATAAAGTGAGAGAGTGGCATGGACATATATACATGACCAAGTGTAAAATAGATAGCTAGTGGGAAGCAGCTGCATAACACAGGGAGATCAGCTCGGTGCTTTTTGACCACATGGAGGGGTGGGATAAGGAGAGTGGGAAGGAGGGAGATGCAAGAGGGAAGAGATATGGTTACATATGCATATATATAACTGATTCATTTTGTTGTAAACCAGAAACTAACACACCATTGTAAAGCAACTATACTCCAATAAAAATGTTAAAAAAAAAAAAGAATTTGGTGTATAAAAAAATAAATAAAATAAAAATCAAAAATTCAAAGAAGAAACTAATAAATGTAGACAAGCTAACTGAAGTTCTTTATTAAAGAGGGTATATCCCTTTCTTTTAAAAAGAAGTACATAAACACATACATTTACATAAAAAATTATTTCACTGGGCATGTAGTTTTAAATAAACATTTCCAAAATAGGGGGAAGAAAATGGACAAATTCTTAGAAAAGCACAACCTTCTGAGAATGAATGAGGAAGAAATGGAAAATATAATCAGACCAGTCACAAGCACTGAAATTGAGACTGTGATTAAAAATCTTCCAACAAAAAAAAGCCCAGGACCAGATGGCTTCACGGGCAAATACAATCAAACATTTAGAGAAAAGCTAACACCTATCCTTCTCAGACTCTTCCAAAATATAGCAGAAGGAGGAATACTCCCAAATTCATTCTACAAGGCCACCATCACCCTTATACCAAAATCAGACAAAGATATCACAAACAAAGAAAACTACAGGCCAATATCACTGATGAACATAGATTCAAAAATCCTCAACAAAATAGCAGCAAACAGAACCCAACAGCACCTTAATAGGATCATACACCATGAGCAAGTGGGGTTTATCCCAGGAAGGCAAGGATTCTTCAATATACACAAATCAATCAATGTGATACACCATATTACCAAATTGAAGGAGAAAAACCCTATGGTCATCTCAATAGAGGCAGAAAGAACTTGCGACAAAATTCAACATCCATTTATGATAAAAACCTTCCAGAAAGTAGGTACAGAGGGAACTTACCTCAAGATAGTAAAGGTCATATATGACAAACTCACAGCCCACATCATTCTCAATGGTGAAAAAATGAAACCATTTGCTCTAAGATCAGAAACAAGACAAGGTTGTCCACTCTCACCACTATTATTCAACATAATTTTGGAAGTTTTAGCCACAGCAATCAGAGAAGAAAAAGAAATAAAAGTAATCTAAATTGGAAAAGAAGAAGTAAAGCTGTCACTGTTTGCAGATGACATGATATTAAACATAGAAAATCCTAAAGATGCTACCAGAAACTACTAGAGCTAATCTATGAATTTGGTACAGTAACAGGATAAAAAATTGATGCCCAGTAATCACTTGAATTCCTATACACTAGTGATGAAAAATCTGAAAGGGAAATTGAGGAAACACTGCTATTTATCATGGCAACAAACAGAATAACATACCTAGGAATATACTTACCTAAGGAGACAAAAGACCTGTATGCAGAAAACTATAAGAAACTGATGAAAGAAATTAAAGATGGTACAACAGATGGAGAGATATACCATGTTCTTTGACAGGAAGAATCAACATTGTGAAAATGACTATACTACACAAAGCAATCTACAGATTCAATGCAATCCCTACCAAACTACCAATGGCATTTTTCACAGAACTAGAACAAAATACTTCACAATTATTATGGAAACCCAAAAGACCCCGAATAGCAAAAGCAATCTTGATAAAGAAAAACAGAGCTGGAGGAATCATGTTCTGTGACTTCAGACTATACTACAAAGCTACAGTAATCAAGACAGTGTGGTACTGGCACAAAAACTGAAATATAGATCAAAGCAACAAGATAGAAAGCCCAGAGATAAACCCACGCACACATAGTCACCTTATTTTTGATAAAAGAGCCCAGAATATACAATGGAGAAAAGACAGCCTCTTCAATAATTGATGCTGGGAAAACTGGACAGCTACTTGTAAAAGAATGTAATTAGAACACTCCCTAACACCATACACAAAAATAAACTCAAAATGGACTAAAGAACTAAATGTAAGACCAGCCACTATAAAACTCTTTTTAGTGTAAAACATAAGCAGTACACTCTATGACATAAATCACAGCAAGATTCTCTTTGACCCACCTCCTAGAGAAATGGAAATAAAATCAAAAATAAACAAATGGTGGCTTCCCTGGTGGCACAGTGGTTAAGAGTCCACCTGCCGATGCAGGGGACATGGGTTCGTGCCCCAGTCCGGGAAGATCCCACATGCCACAGAGCGGCTAGGCCCGAGAGCCATGGCCGCTGAGCCTGTGCATCCGGAGTCTGTGCTCTGCAATGGGAGAAGCCACAACAGTGAGAGGACCGTGTACCGCAAAAAAAAAAAAAAAAAAAAAAAAAAAAAAAAAAAAAACCTAATGGGATGTAATGAAACTTAAAACTTTTGCACAGCAAATGAAACCATAAAGAAGACGAAAAGACAACCCTCAGAATGGGAGAAAATATTTGCAAATGAAGCAACTGACAAACGATTAATCTTCAAAATTTACAAGCAGCTCATGCCGCTCAATATCAAAAAAAGGAAAAAAAAAACAAATCCAAAAACGGGCAGAAGAACTAAATAGACATTTCACCAAAGAAGATATACAGATTGCCAACAAACACATGAAAGGATGCTCAACACCACTAATCATTAGAGAAATGCAGATCAAAACTACAGTGAGGTATCACCTCACACCAGTAAGAATGGCCATCATCAAAACGTCTACATACACTAAATGCTGGAGAGGGTGTGGAGGAAAAAGAACCCTCTTGCACTGTTGATAGGAATGTAAATTGATACAATCACTATGGAGAATAGGATTGAGGTTCTTCAAAAAACTAAAACTAGAACTACCATACAACACACCATTCCCTCTACTGGGCATTTACCCTGAGAAAACCATAATTCAAAAAGAGTCATGTACCACAATGTTAATTGCACCTCTGTTTACAATAGCCAGGAGTTGGAAGCAACCTAAGTGTTCATCATAGGATGAATGGATAAAGAAGATGTGACACATATATACAATGGAATATTACTTATCCATAAAAAAATGAAATCGAATTATTTTTAGTAAGGTGGATGTACCTAGAGGCTGTCATACAGTGTGAAGTAAGTCTGAAAGGAGATAACAAATACCATATGCTAACACATATATATGGAGTCTAAAAAGAAAAAAAAATTGTTATGAAGTACCTGGGGTCAGGACAGGAATAAAGATGCAGATAAAGAGAATGGACTTTAATACACAGAGAGGGGGAATTGTAAGCTGGGACAATGTAAGAGAGTGACATGGACATATATACACTACCACATGTAAAATAGATAGCTAGTGTGAAGCAGGTGCACAACACAGGGAGATCAGCTCGGTGCTTTCTGTCCACCTAGAGGGTTAGGATAGGGAGAATGGCAGGGAGATGCAAGAGAGAGGAGATATGGGAATATATGTATATGTATAGCTGATTCACATTGTTGTACAGCAGAAACTAACACACCATTGTAAAGCAATATACTCCAATAAAGATGTTAAAAAATAATAATAAAATTAAAAAATGAACTTTTTCCTTGTTTATGGATGTATCACCAGAAGCTAGAAATAATCTTTGTTCTCCATCTATTTTGTCATCATCCAGCTTGGCAAAAGTTTGCCTAATCTCATGTTTTGAAATGAAGTGAAATTTAGAACATAAATTTTAACAACATCACGTCATATTATTTCACAAATATTTATGCAATAATAATATAATTGTTCACTTTACTTTTGCTGCATTTCTAACCAAATGCAACAGTCTTATTGGCTGCTTTCCTTCTGTAAAATAGAATAGCCGTATTTTCCCTTTAATGTTGAAAAAAGAAGAAATTGCCCTCCCAGTGTGAAACTAGACAAATTATAATTAGAATAAATTTCTTTGAGTTTATATATTTTGTTGTAACAATTTTGCAGGCAGAGACAAGTGGCCCAATGCTTAACTGATTAAGCATATAAAAGACAGGGCCTGCTGGGTCTAGAGAAATAAGTGACTGAAAGAATAAAGGATGCTAGGGAACACTGGAGCCATTTTGACTCTAAGTACCAAGAACAAAAATGAAAAATCACTAATAAGAAATACAGATCCTTGTTTTGGGGAAGGAAAAAAATTTCCTCTATCCTTTATTGGTTCTTCTCGCTGGCCTAAGAATTAAATGGGCATGAGACAGACTAACAGGAGAAAATCAAATTTAATTATATACATAGGAGGACCCCATTAGAAACATGAGAATCAAGGGCAAGTTAGGCAATTGAAGCTTATATGCTATCTGAGAGAAAGATAGGGACTTTGGAACTTCAAAGGGATGAAAGGTTCTTAACACAGAGAGGGAAAACAAATGTTTTGTAAATAAACATTTACTATGCCATGCAGAGACAATTGGACGCAGAGTGGACATTGGTCTTCAGGCCCTGCTGAGTAAATTCCCTCTACCACACTTAGCCCATATTTTTTTATAGATATCTCTGGTGATAGTGCTCTTCCTGGATCAGGCTCATTATCTAAATTCTTCTAGGTAGTTAAGGAGGAGATAAAAAGAGAAACTTCCTGAGTCTTCTGTTTCTTAAAAATAACCAGCCTAAAATAATCTTCATGTCAAAGAGACATTTTGTGGTGGCAACTTTTGCTCCCCTACACCCTCCTATCTTTAATGTAATCATAAACTCAGATTATAGTACAGTTGCTAGCCTCTACCTTGTAGCTGAACAACCAAAGCAAGGATATAAAGTTTTCTCTTTCTCTTTCTCATCTGTAACAACTGGAATCAATAAACTTTATCCAAATATCTTACTAATTTCTTTACTTATCAAAAGGACAAGTAAATTTTTCTTGATCCAATAGTACAATTCATTAATTAAATAATTTGTGGAAAACCTACTATATGCCTGGCAAATAAAAAGAGTTGATTTTTAAGAATAATAGGTTTCCTCTATCAGCAGAGGAGTAGTAATGAGTGAGGCACAGATAATAACATGGTTTGCAGTGAGAAGATATTTGTTCATTGAATATGACTTTATTTTAAAGGCATAATGACTCTCAAAATCTGTAGCTGTTGTTGACATGTAGCAGGATTACCAGTTGTTCTTAATCCAATAAGTTGTTATACCCCAGGAGTGTTTAGAAATATGCAGAATATTTTCCCACAATCATTGGGAATTACTATTGTCATTTAATGCCTTGGGTCAAATATACTAAATGTTCTACAATGCATAATTCGCTTTCATAGAATGAAAAATTGTACCCACACCATGACAACAATGTCCTCTTGAGAAATACTTCACCATCCTCCTTTTATCCACCACTCAAAACCCCTACTCAGATGTACATTATTTAAAGGTAACAAAATTTATTATACAAAGCTCTCCCCAGGTTTAAGGGTGGGGATGGGGTACAGAATAAAAGTGCAACCAAGGTTAAAGACCTAATTAAGGAATCAAGATAAAATTTCAAAGTCTGACAATACAAAATGATGGTGAGGATGTATAACAAATAGAACCTCATCATTGTTGATGGGAGGTAAAATGGTCTGGCCACTTTGTAAAATAGTTTGACAAATTCTTACTACAGTAAGTCCCCTACATACGAACCTTCAAGTTGTGAACTTTCAAAGATACAAACGTGCGTTCCATCAAAGTCAGGTGTGAGTGAAATTGCAGCTTGCCCTCCATCTCCTATTGCTGATGATCCTTCAGCTCCACAATTTTCCACCTCCTCTACCTCCTCCAGTCAGTAACTCTTCTTGCCTGTTCACTCGATGCCAGCCCCTGTATGCCAACTGCTGTATTGTACTACTGTACTTTTCAAGGTACTGTACTGTAAGATTAAAAATGTTTTTTATGTATTATTTGTGTGAAAAGCATTATAAACCTATTATAGTAAATTACTATATAGCCAATTGTGTTAGTTGGGTACCTAAGCTAACTTTGATGGACTTAACAAACTGGACTTACAAACGTGCTCTCAGAATGGAACTCTTTCATATGTAGGGGACTTATTGTATATTATTTAGTAAATCTATTCCTAGGCATTTAAATAAAGAAATGAAAATTTATATATAAACACACACACAAACTTTTACATGAATGTTCATAGCAACTTTCTTCATAACAGTTAAAACTGCAAGCAATCAGTTGTGGTATATTCAATACAACATGAAACTACTCAACAACAAAAGAAACAAACTACCAATATGTGCAATATTGAATAATTATGAGTCTGAAAAACATTATACTAAGCAAAAGAAATCAGATTTGAAAAAGCATTTTTGAATAAGAAATTCTAGAAGGAGTAAAATTAACCTATAGTGATGGAAATCATAACACTTGCTAAATGTATAGGGATGGGGACAATTGATTACAAAGCGCTATTGTTGTTTTGGTGTTTACACAAATGTATACATTTGTTAAAGTATATTGAATGGCACAATTAAAGTGGATAAATTATTCTGTATTCTAATTATTCTGCAGTAAACTTGAAAACCATGAATTTTTAAGAAACATAAAAGAACAAGAAATGACTATAACTGAAGGTAAATGACAATTTATTAATTTGAATTTAACTAGAATTTAATCAATAGCTATGCAATGTTGAGTACTTCATAACTCTGTAGCATATAATTCTTTTTTCTTTCTTTTTAAAAATATTTATTTATTTATTTATCTTGGCTGCATTGGGTCTTCTTTGCTGTGTGCAGTTTTTTTCTAGTTGCAGTGAGTGGGGGCTACTTTTCTTTGTGGTGGTGGGCTTTTCGTGGTGACTTCTCTTGTTGCAGAGCACGGGCTCTAGGCACGCAGGCTGCAGTAGTTGTGGCATACTGGCTCAGTAGTTGTGGTGCACAGACTTAGTTGCTCCATGACATGTGGGATCTTCCCAGACAGGGCTCGAATCCGTGTTCCCTGCATTGGCAGGCAGATTCTTAACCACTGCACCACCAGGGAAGCCCTGTAACATATAATTCTTGTATTAAGTACATAGTTTGTGTCAGGCATGTTGTAGTGCTGAATATACAGGAAAAAAATGTATACAGTCCTAGTTCTCATGTTCCAGTGTGGAATAGATGATAAACACATAAATAATTTCAGAGTCATAAGCCTTATTAATAAAATTAAATAAAGTAATAAAATAATGACTTGTGGGCTCGGCTACTTGATTTGGGTCAGGAAGGCTTCTTTGAAGAAATGAAGTTTAAGCTGAGATTTATGTTTTGAGCATTAGTCTGTCTAAGGCACAGTGTCAAGCAGAGTTCATTGTCAAATAAGTGCTATAGACAGTAAAAATAAAGATGTAAGTGTATTACAGTCTAGATTTGGTTGAAAGGTAAACTTTAATTAAGTCCTGAAACTTTGCATAATCACTACAAAGGAACAAATATGGAAGCCATTCCATAACATTTACTTCAATCTTCTATTTTTCTTCTCTACTGCATAATACTCTAATTCAATCTCTCTTTCTTATGCTCTCATGATACCTTTTACCCCTATAGTAATTATCAGATATCAGAGGGATTATTTGTTGGCATATCTGACTCTCCAATTAGATTAATATTATCTTCAAGATAAAAGCTTGTATTAATCAGCACCAGGCATACTAGAGACTCAAAAAGTGAGTGCCTACTACGATAGTCACCAAACTGACTTTCTGTCTCTATCCTCATCCCACCTCCACCTCTTCTGAAAAGAGCAACTAGATTAAACTTCTTTACGCAAAAAACCCTCAAAAGTTCCATGTATGCATACTGTATACTGGCTTTAAAATATGAGCTCTGGAAAACATAACTATTTTTGTATATAATTGCTTATTACTTGAAGTAGTCACCATAAAAGCAGCAGGCACATAGACTATAAAGAGTTAAGAGGCATGATATTTGATGGCTAACCCTACTGGCTCTGCAGCCATTCTGCCTATGTTCAAATCCTGACCTAGATTCAAATCCCAACTCTGCCACTTAGGCAGACCAATGAGCCTTTCTGTAACTCAGTTTCTACATCTGTAAAATTAGGACAATAATAGTATCTGTCTTATAATGGTTATAAACATATAAATCAATATTTGAAAATGGTTAGAACAGTATCTAGAATATAGTATGCATGAATTTAAAAGTAGCTATTATCTTTATAATAATAATAGGTATTACTACTGAGGGTGAGATTATGTGAAATGGAGAAATATATGTCTGAGATAAACAAAATAATGAATGAAAGAAAGAAGTTACATTTCTATAAAAGAGGAAGGTGTGGCTTGTGTTTGTTGGTTACAATCTTTTCTCTATTCTTTCCATTAAATCACTCCCTTTGTTTAAGCTCATTTTTAAACTTTCATTTTCAGCATTCCTTTCATGACTGAGTCTTACTGTGAATCTGAGTTGTAATATGCTATATTTGATAGAGCCTAGTATAAAAATAAATTGTTTTGTTTTCCATTTAAGTCTAAATTTAACTAAAGTGTTTTTTCTTGATGCTCCAAACATTAGTTAAGCTTAAAACTTCATTAGTCTTACATTCATAATGAGAACTTGATTTTTAAAGTAATTTTGACATTTTAAGAAGATATTCTTTTATTTGAATCTTTAAAAAAATCCTAAATTGTTGTTTTTGAGAAAATTAGTCTACATTCAAATATAATAAGCAGAGTATGCTTTTGAAGGAACAAAAGAACACAACCCTTATGATAACCATTTGATTTTATAGTCTACCAAATCAAATGTGTTTCAAGCTAGTCTCTTGTGAATGTATATAAACAAAATTTTATATTTCAGTAGATGAATTTTCATTGATTTGCCTGGAGCAAAACTAAATGCTCAGCTAGAAAGATGATGGGAAAGTCATTTAAACTGTAAAAACCTATGAAGTTTACATTCATTTAGAAGAATGAACTTAAGAAATTATTGGAATTGTTGAAAAACCTAAAGCTTTGTTTAATGATAATATGTTGATGTAGCTTTTGTTACTCTACCCTTTTAAAATAATGAGATAACAATAGAGAAGGAATTTGTTAAATTATCATTATAAACAAAAAGCAGAAGTTTTTGTTTTTATCATCTATTTCAGTGCATTCTATGGTTTCTTCATAGACTTTTCAAATAAACATACATTTTTTTTAAGTGAGTGTAAAACAATAGAGCTTAATTTGCAAATTCTTTAAATCAAGGCCTCATTAAGTGTATGGACTTTACATTGTTCTCTGCACACAAAGGAGCACATTACATTCCAAAGCAGGCAAGTCCCCTCTTAATCTCACTAACACTAAAAACTGAAAATTGAATATTAGCACTGCCTGAAGTAAAAACCCTTGATATATAGGAAAATGCCAATATCTAAGATAACCAGCTCCCATAGCAAAAAGAGCTTTTGGGTTAAAATTGATACCTTGGACTGCAGTCAGAAGTGAGTAAGTAGTCAATGTAGAAAAACAAGAGCAAATGTAAAAGGTCTCCATAGAGCTAATACCACTAACTACCTTTGGACCAACATTCAGTCTAGTCTTTCAGTTTAGTCATACATAAAGCAAGTTTACATCACCCAGTCCCAAATCATAATTTCAATTCTTTAGTCTAAACATTAAGGTCCTTTCTTATTGTTATGCTCTTTCTAAATTACAACAAGGACATTTATTATTACTCACTGTTTCCATCCTAGAGCTAGGTACAGTGCTTTGGTAACATAATGGGTGCTGAATCCTTGTTGAGAATTTTCCCTTTGGTAATATTTTATTTATTGGCAGTTTTCTTGGTAATGCATGGGTCATTCTGCTATGGCCAGCAGTATGTAAAAGGACATCACTCAAGAAACTACTAGAACCAGAAAAGTTAGTGCTTATTTCTGTGTTTACAGAACTGTGCTTTTATGTCCCAGTCAATTTAATTTTATGATTGTAGCAGATTAGTCTAAAGCTTAGCAGAGGCTGTATTTGATAACTATCATGGACAGAACAGAAAGCACCATAGGAATCTGTTACACAAATATATAATTATATAAACTAAATCCACACCTCATAAAATGTTAACCATGATTTATATGTGTGTGTGTACACACATATAGCACACTGACAAGCAGTAAAATGAAGAGATTTATGATTCATAACAGTTTAAAAAACTCTCATTAAGAAAAGAGTGTGTTATATATTTCCTAGATGAACTGGTAATTTAAACAATTTAAACACAAGTTTCTTAGTAGCTAGTAATTGCTCCCAAAATGGTTAACCCATTCAATAGCACTTTGTAGTATTTTGAAAGAGTAAATTCTTACCCACAGTTACATTCTCCTGTCTTGACATTATCTCTTAGTTCTATTATGTGAACAATCAACACATAAAACCTTTGCTCAGTGCTTTTCTTGTTCTAAATTAAATCAACATGAAAGATATACTGGTTTTTTTTTCAAGAAAAAAGATAAATGCTTATGTGAAACAATAAAAAATTGTAACCCAGTGTTAAGTAATTGAAGTTACAAGTCGCACTCTTTTTACCAGTCAGCTGTAAATAGTTGTGTTTGGCATAAGTCAATTAGTACGTCCCTAATAGGCTAACCATTTTATATTTAATTATCATATCAATAACACCAACATATCCCAACAACTAAATTGATAGTTATTATACCAAATAATTAGAACCAAAATTAAAAGGTAGCTTGATAAGTGTTCTATTCATGAAACACAAATTCCAAGAGAAAAAAATAGACAAAAATGGGTCTTGATAGTTCCTCTTTTAAAAATTATGTTCTCTAACTAAACTAGACATGTCATTTAATTGACTTTGGAAGTGAATAATCCAGAAAAAGAAGTGAATTTCAACTACTCGTGTATTTATAAGAAATACAAAATAAAATATACATACATGGGCAGGTTATTAATTGTGAATAAAAGATTCAATATTATATCTTGTGCTCTTTGATTTTGATTAAAATTTGTTCATGTAATAAACATTAATGACTCTGGAATGCTGGAGACACAAAGCTGAAGAATGCCTCTGCCTCAGAAAGTGTACAATGTGGTGGAAGTAACAACACAGAACTAATTAAATGCAGTATAATAAGTACAATAAGAAAGACATGGACAAAATATGGGAGAACTAAAAAGGGAAGAAATAACTGCAGAAGACTCTGGGAAAGCTTCATGAAGGTGGTCATAATATGCTAAATCTTGTGATAGGTAGGATTCTTCTACCATAGTAAGAGAAGAAAGGGCACTCTGTACAAGTGCAAAAGCATAAAGATATAAAAAAAAGATGGAATAGTCAAGGAAGTTCTTTGGTGCCACTGGAATTTAGTTTTCATGTTTGAAGAAAAGAGAGGATTTTGAGGAAGGAAATAGACTTATAAAAAGGTTGTTGGGGTTTGAATTGTGAAAGACTATGTATGCCACAATAAAGAATTTGGACTATATACTGTAGGAGGTTGGGGGTAATTACCATTGAAAGTTATTAAGCAGAACAGTGAAAAAATCATAATTCTTTCAGAAAGATAACTCCATTATGAGTGTAAAGAATTGTCTTGGAGGCATTATTGAGACAAGAGTCAGAGAATCCTCCATGAACTTGCTCAATAGAATAAGTAAAATGACAGGGGATGAAATAAGATTGTGACAATGGAAATGGAATAGAGGTTGAAAGCTTGAGAAATATGTCATAGATAGCCTAGAAATACCTTGGAGACCAGCTTGGGTGTGGGGTTTAAAAGAAATGAAGGAGTGTTTTCCACCTCTTCCTCTTGCAGTGGAGACAGCAGTACTTGGCAGAGGCAACTTGAGACTGCTCCTGGTGCAAGCCCCTGCAGGGGTGGTCCTCAACTGAGAGGGGGGCTCAGTGTCCAAAGAGCTGCCCCTCCAGGAGCAGAGGCAGCGAGAGGAGGATTGTGCACTGGTCCACACAGGGAAGCAGTAGGGACGGAGCCCAGCACCAATTCCTGGTTTTCCCTCCAGACATCACGAATCAAAGTCACCTTTTGAACTTACACACCATGTGGATGAAAGGCTCTTGGTGCTGCAGCAAGGTGTCAGTGCTGTGCCTCTGAGTGGGAGAGACAACTTCAGGACACTGGTCCACAAGAGACCTCCCAGCTCCACATAAAAACAAACGGCAAAAATCTCCCACAGATCTACATCTCAACACCAGCACCCAGCTTCACTCAACGACCAGCAAGCTACAGTTCTGGACACCCTATACCAAACAACTAGAAAGACAGGAACACAGCCCCATCCATTAGCACAGAGGCTGCCTAGAATCATAATAAAGCCACAGACAACCAAAACACACCAGCAGACGTGGACCTGCCCATAAGAAAGAAAAGATCTAGACTCATCCACTGGAAAACAGGCACTAGTACCTTCCAAGAGGAAGCCTACACAACCCACTAAACCAAACTTAACCACTGGGGACAGAAACCAAAAACAACAGGAACTATGAACGTGCAGCCTGCAAAAAGGAGACCCCAAGCACAGTAAGCTAAGCAAAATGAAAAGACAGAAGAACACACAACAGATGAAGGAGCAAAGTAAAAACCCACCAGACATAACAAATGAAGAGGAAATAGCCAGTCTACCTGAAAAAGAATTCAGAATAATAATAGTAAAGATGATACAAAATCTTGGAAATAGAATAGAGAAAATGCAAGAAACATTTAATAAGGACATAGAAGAAATAAAGAGGAAACAAGTAATGATGAACAACACAATAAATGAAATTAAAAATACTCTAGAAGAGATCAATAGCAGAATAGCTGAGGCAGAAGAACTGATAAGTGACCTGGAAGATAAAAGGGTGGAAATAACTATCACAGAGCAGAATAAAGAAAAAAGAATGAAAAGAACTGAGGACAGTCTCAGAGACCTCTGGGACAACATTTAATGCAACAACATTCAAATAATAGGGGTCCCAGAAGAAGAAGTGAAACAGAAAGGGACTGAGAAAATATGTGAAGAGATTATAGTTGAAAACTTCCTTAATAGGGGAAAGGAAATAGTTATACAAGTCCAAGAAGCAAAGAGAGTCCCAAGGAGAAACATGTCAAGACACACATTAATCAAACTATCAAAAATCAAATACAAAGAAAACATATTAAAAGCAACAAGGGAAAAACAACAAATAATGCACAAGGGAATCCCCATAAGGTTAACAGCTGATCTTTCAGCAGAAACTCTGCAAGCCAGAAGGGAGTGGCAAGACATATTTAAAGAGATGAAGGAGAAAAAGCTACAATCAAGATTAGTCTACCCAGCAAGGATGTTATTCAGACTTGATGGAGAAATTAAAACCTTTACAGACAAGCAAAAGCTGAGAGAGTTCAGTACCACCAAACCAGCTTCACAACAAATGCTAAAGAAACTTCTCTAGGTATGAAACACAAGAGAAGGAAAAGACCTACAATAAGAAACCCAAAACAATTAAGAAAATGGGAATAGGAACATACATATTGATAATTACCTTAAATGTAAATGGATTAAATGCTCCCACCAAAAGACACAGACTGGCTGAATGGATACAAAAACAAGACCCTTATATATGCTGTCTACAAGAGACCCACTTCAGACCTAGAGACACATACAGACTGAAAGTGAGGGGATGGAAAAGATATTCCATGCAAATGGAAACCAAAAGAAAGCTGGAGTAGCAATTCTCATATCTGACAAAATAGGCGTTAAAATAAAGACTATTAGAAGAGACAAAGGACACTACATAATGATCAAGGGATCGATCCAAGAAGAAGATATAACAATTGTAAATATTTATGCACCCAATATAGGAGCACCTCAATACATAAGGCAAATACTAACAGCCATAAAAGGGGAAATCGACAGTAACACATTCATAGTAGGGGACTTTAACACCCCACTTGCACCAATGGACAGATCATCCAAAATGAAAATAAATGAGGAAATATAAGCTTTAAATGATACACTAAATAATATGGACTTAATTGATATTTATAGGACATTCCATCCAATAACAAAAGTATACATATTTTTCTCAAGTGCTCATGGGACATTCTCCAGGATAGATCATATCCTGGGTCACAAATCAAGCCTTGGTAAATATAAGAAAATTGAAATTGTATAAAGTATCTTTTCTGACCACAACACTATGAGACTAGATATCAATTACAGGAAAATATCTGTAGAAAATACAAAACATGGAGGCTAAACAATGCACTACTTAATAACGAAGTGATCACTGAAGAAATCAAAGAGGAAATCAAAAAAAAAAAACCTAGAAACAAAAGACAATGGAGAAACGACGAACAAAAAACTTATGGGATGCAGGAAAAGCACTTCTAGAGAGACGTTTATAGCAATAGAATCCTACCTTAAGAAACAGGAAACATCTCAAATAAACAACCTAAACTTGCACCTAAGGCAATTAGAGAAAGAAGAACAAAAGAACCCAAAGTCAGCAGAAGGAAAGAAATCATAAAGATCCTTTCAGAAATAAATGAAAAAGAAATGAAGGAAATTATAGCAAAGATCAATAAAACTAAAAGCTGGTTCTTTGAGAAGATAAACAAAATAGATAAACCATTAGCCAGACTCATCAAGTAAAAAAGGGAGAAGACTCAAATCAATAGAAATAGAAATGAAAAAGGAGAAGTAACAACTGACACTGCAGAAATACAAAAGATTTTGAGAGACTACTACAAGCAACTCTATACCAATAAAATGGACAACCTGGAAGAAATGGACAAATTCTTAGAAATGCACAGCCTGCCAAGACTGAATCAGGAAGAAATAGAAAATATCAACAGACTAATCACAAGCACTGTAATTGAAACTGTGATTAAAAATCTTCCAACAGACAAAAGCCCAGGACCAGATGGCTTCACAGGTGAATTCTATCAAGCATTTAGAGAATAGCTAACACCTATCCTTCTCAAACTCTTACGAAATATAGCAGAGGGAAGAACACTCCCAAACTCATTCTATGAGGCCACCATCACCGTGAAACCAAAACCAGAAAAAGATGTCACAAAGAAAGAAAGCTACAGGCCAATATCACTGATGAACACAGATGCAAAAATACTCAACGAAATACTAATAAACAGAATCCAACAGCACATTAAAAGCATCGTACAGCATGATCTAATGGGGTTTATTCCAGGAATGCAGTTATCCTTCAGTGTACGCAAATCAATCAACGTGATACACCATATTAACAAAATGAAGGAGAAAAACAATATGATCATCTCAAGAGATGCAGAGAAAGCTTTCAACAAAATTCAGCACCCATTTATGATAAAAATCCTGCAGAATGTAGGCATAGAGGGAACTGTCCTCAACATAATAAAGGCCATATATGACAAATCCACAGCCAACATCGTCCTCAATGGTGAAAAACTGAAAGCATTTCCACTAAGATCAGGAACAAGACAAGGTTGCCCACTGTCACCACTCTTATTCAACATAGTTTTGCAAGTTTTATCCAAAGCAATCAGAGAAGAAAATGAAATAAAAGGAATGCACACCGGAAAAGAAGAATTAAAGCTGTCACTGTTTGCAGATGACATGATACTATACATACAGAATCCGAAAGGTGCTACCAGCAAACTAGAGCTAATCAATGAATTTGGTAAAGTAGCAGGATACAAAATTAATGCCCAGATATCTCTTGCATTCCTATGCACTAATGATAAAAAATATGAAAATGAAATTAAGAAAACTCTCCCATTTACCACTGTAATGAAAAGAGTAAAATATCTAGGAATAAACCTACCTAAGGAGACAAAAGACCTGTATGCAGAAAATTATAAGACACTGATGAAAGAAATTAAAGATGATACAAATAGATGGAGAGATATACCATGTTCTTGGATTGGAAGAATCAACATTGTGGAAATGACTATACTACACAAAGAAATCTACAAATTCAATGCAATCCCTATCAAACTACCACTGGCGTTTTTCACAGAACTAGAACAATAAATTTCACAATTTGTATGGAACCACAAAAGACTCTGAAGAGCCAAAGCACTCTTTAGAAAGCAATACAGAGCAGGAGGAATCAGGCTCCCTGACTTCAGACTAGACTACAAAGCTACAGTAATCAAGACAGTATGGTACTGGCACAAAAACAGAAAGATAGATCAATGGAACAGGATAGAAAGCCCAGAGATCAACCCACACACATATGGTCACCTTATCTTTGATAAAGGAGGCAAGAATATACAGTGGAGAAAGGACAGCCTCTTCAATAATTGGTGCTGGGAAAACTCAACAGCTACATGTAAAAGTATGAGATTAGAAAACTCCCTAACACCCTACACAAAAATAAGCTCAAAATGGATTAAACATCTAAAAGTAAGGCCAGAAACTACCAAACTCTTAGAGGAAAACAGAGGCAAAACACTCTATGACATAAATCACAGCAAGTTCCTTTTTGACCCACCTCCTAGAGAAATGGAAGTAAAAACAAACAAATGGGATGTAATGTAACTTAAAAGCTTTTGCACAGCAAAGGAAACCATAAACAAGACCGAAAGACAACCCTCAGAATGGGCGAAAATATTTGCAAATGAAGCAACTGACAAAGGATTAATCTCCAAAATTTACAAGCAGCTCATGCAACTCAATAACAAAAAATAAACAACCCAATCCAAAAATGGGCAAAAGACCTAAATAGACATTTCTCTAAAGAAGATATACAGATTGCCTACAAACACATGAAAGAATGCTCAACATTATTAATTATTAGAGAAATGCAAATCAAAACTAGAATGAGGTATCATCTCACCCTGGTCAGCATTGCATAATTAAAAAAATCTAGAAACAATAAATGCTGGAGAGGGTGTGGAGAAAAGGGAACACTCTTGCACTGTTGGTGGGAATATAAATTGATACAGCCACTATGGAAAACTGTATGGAGGTTCCTTAAAAAACTACAAACAGAACTGCCATATGACCCAGCAATCCCACTACTGGGCATATACCCTGAGAATACCATAATTCTAAAAGAGTCATGTACCAAAATGTTCAATGCAGCTCTATTTACAATAGCCAGGAGATGGAAACAACCTAAGTGTCCATCACTGGATTAATGGATAAAGGAGATGTGGCACATATATACAATGGAATATTACTCAGCCATAAATAGAAATGAAATTGAGTTATTTGTAGTGAAGTGGATGGACCTAGAGTCTGACATACAGAGTGAAGTAAGTCAGAAAGAGAAAAACAAATACCGTATTCTAACACATATATATGGAATCTAAGGAAAAAAAAAAGGTCATGAAGAACCTAGGGGTAAGACAGGAATAAAGACACAGACCTACTGGATAATGGACCTGAGGATATGGGGAAGGGGAAAAGTAAGTTGTGACAAAGTGAGAGAGTGTCATGGACATATATACATTACCAAACGTAAAATAGATAGCTAGTGGGAAGAAGCCACATAGCACAGGGAGATCTGCTTGGTGTTTTGTGACCATCTAGAAAGGTGGGATAGGGAGGGTGGGAGGGAGGGAAATGCAAGAGGGAAGAGATATGGGAACATATGTGTATGTATAACTGATTCACTTTCTTATAAAGCAGAAACTAACACACCGTTATATAGTAATTATACTCCAGTAAAGATGTTAAAAAAAATAGAAATGAAGGAGTAAAAGATTAGGACAAAATTCCAAGCTGGGGCAACTGAGTTAAAGTTTGTAAAATTAATAATTGTTAAGAAGGTTTAGAAAGGGAAGAATAAGTGATAATATTTTGATGTTGTGTTGATTGGAAGTTCTTCAGAGACATCTAAAACAGGGAGTTAAAAATATAGGGCAGGAACTCAGCTGAAATTAGGTGGTGTGGATTTTGGTGTTATCAACATACTCAGTATTTTTAAAGGCATGAATGGCAGCATCCAGGGGAAGAGCAGAGAAGAGGGCAGGGGACAGAAGACCTTGGAGAACAACATGAGAGAATATATTGAGGAAGAAACTGTAAAAACATGATATAGGAAACAAATATAACAATGATAGATAAGACTTTTTATTATATTTAAAATTTTAACTACCTAAAGATATTGTAATGACTATTGAAATCCTTAATTTCCTTGTGACTTTTATTTTTAGCAAGTTACTATATCAAATGGTTTATTTAAAAATGTTTTCTGAGTTTTTAAAATAGAACTCTCAAACGCACTCAATGACATGTGTACCAATGCAAATTTCTTGGTTTTGATGTCTGCTGAGAGCTTTTATCATGAATGGATGTTGAATTTTGTCAAATGGTTTTTCTCCATCTACTGAGATGATCATATGATTTTTATCCTTTATTTTGTTAATGTAGTTCATCACACTGACTGATTTG
Organism: Grampus griseus; assembly: GCF_964374135.1. Lineage (NCBI taxonomy): Eukaryota > Metazoa > Chordata > Mammalia > Artiodactyla > Delphinidae > Grampus > Grampus griseus. The sequence goes on along the minus strand of NC_138999.1, from coordinate 84,741,905 downwards.
CAAATGATGAACCATACTTGCATCCCTGGCATAAATCCCACTTAATTATGGTGTATGATCCTTTTAATGTATTGTTGAATTGTTTGCTATTTTTTGAGGATATTTGCATCCACGTTCATCAAGGATATTGACCTATAATTTTCTTTTTGTGTAGTGTCCATGTCTAGTTTTGTTTTCAGGGTAATGCTGGCCTTGTAAATTGAGTTTGGAAGTGTTCCTTCTTCCTCTTCTATTTTTTAGAAGACTTTGAGAGGGATTTATATTAATTATTCTTTAAAAGTTTGGTAGAATTCACCTGTGAAACCATCTGGTCCTGAACTTTTCTTTGTTGGGAAATTTTTTTATTACTGATTCCAACCTCCTTACTAGTAATTGGTCTGTTCAGATATTTTTCTTCATGAGTCAGACTTGGTAGATAGTGGGGGATTTCAATGCCTGACTTTCAACAATGGATAAATCATCCAGACAGAAAGAAATATTGGACTTAAACTACATGTTAGACCAAATGGACATAACATTTACAGAACATTCGATCCCAAAGCAGCAGAATTCACATTCTTCTGCAGTGCAAAAAGGACACTCTTCAGGATAATCATGTTAGGCCACAGAACAAGTCAATAAATTTAAGAAGATTGAAATCATACTCATCATCTTTTCAAAACACAACGGTATGAAACTAGAAATCAATTACAAGAAAACTGGAAATTTCACTAATATGTGGAGATTAAATGACATGCTACTGAATGACGAATGGGTCAAAGAAAAGAAAAAGATAAATCAAAAAATATCTTTAGGGCTTCCCTGGTGGCGCAGTGGTTGAGAGTCCGCCTGCTGATGCAAGGGACATGGGTTCCTGCCCCGGTCTGGGAAGATCCCACATGGCGCGACTGGGCCCATGAGCCATGGCCACTGAGCCTGTGTGTCCAGAGCCTGTGCTCTGCAACAGGAGAGGCCACAACAGTGAGTGGCCCATGTACCGAAAAAAAATATATATATATATATATAATCTTGAGACAAATGGAAATGGAAATACAACAAACCACAACTTATGGGATACAGCAAGAGCAGTTCTGAGGGAAGGTAATAGTGAAAAAGCCTACGTTAAGAAAAAAGAAAGAACTCAAATAAAGCAATCTAACTTTACATTTAAAGGAACTAGAAAAGGAAGAACAAGATAAGACCAAATTAGTAGAACAAAGGAAATAACAAAGATTAGAGCAGAAATAAATGAAAAAAGGTACTAAAAAGACAATAGAAAAGATCAATGAAATGAAGAGCTACATTTTTAAAAAATATAAACAAAATAGACAAATCTTTAGTTAGATTCACCAAGAAAAGAGAGATCTCATATAGCCAAGATATGGAAGTGACAAAACAGAAACAGACTCACAGATACAGAGAACAAGCTAGTAGTTACCAGAGGAGGAATGGTGTAGGGAGGGGTGAAATAGGTGAAGTGGATTAAGAAGTACAAACTACCAGACATAAAATAAATAAGTTACATGGATGTAAGGTACAGCACAAGAAATATTTTATAATAACTTTGTATGGTGTATAATCTATAAAAACATCAAATCACTATGTTATACACATGAAACTAATATAATATTGTTAAGTCAACTATACTTTGATTAAAAAATTCAAATAAATAAAATTGGAAATTAAAAAGGAAACATTACAACTGATAACACAGAAATACAGAGGATCAAAAGAGACTGCTATGAACAAGTATATGTCAAAAAAATTGGACAGTGTAGAATAACTGGTTAAATATCTAGAAACATACAATATACCCACACTGAATCATAAGGAAATGGTTTTGATGTTATACAATTACATAAGATGTCAGCATTCGAGGAAGCTGGGTGAAGGGTACACAGGACTTTACATACAGTAAAATTCTGATACCTAGACACTGACCTCCTTTGTCTCCCATTTTAAAGGGAGTTTGAGTTGATTTTCTATCCCTTGTAATTGAAAGAGAACTCACTAATACAGTGTGTCATTGTAGTAAAAACTAGATAAATATTTTCTTAGTATTATTTTTGAGTGTGCTACAAAAGAAATAAAAGAAAGGGAAATATTCTTTTCCTTTCTCTTCCTTTTATCTTTTTTTTTTTTAGTGCATAGATGTCTTGGAAGAAAAAAAAAACTGTTCAGAAGCTAGAAACAAAAAGGTTTACATTCTCCAAAATAAGGGAGAAAAACTTATTTTTACTTTCAGTATCATCTCATCCCTTGTGGCTTAAAGCTTAGGATGTAACAGATTACATTAATAGGGGACATACTGAGACCAAAGCAGGAGGTGAGATCTGATCAGAGATCCCACCATATCCTCAAGTGAACTATGTTCATGTTCTCCCCCAGAATTCCTAATTATGAGCTTGCTCACACATCTTTGGATATTGAATTCACACTATTAGTATAGCTTGAAAACTCCAAGCCAAAATTTCAGTGTGAAAAAATGCAGTGTCCAGGTATATGGCAAAAAGAAGTACACACACTTTCTGGAAGAACACACTTTAATGAAGGCCTCAGTGATTCTCCAGGTAAAATTACAAAGAACATTGGACATATAACATCTCAATAAATTAATAAAATTATGATTAAAAATTTTTTTAATTACAAAAAGCATGAAGTCTCAATACAAATAAACCATTAAGCATATGAAGAAACAGCCACAATAAGTGAGAATCAGAAACTAGAGAATATAATTATAGATACTGAAGTTTTTACATTCAGAATATTAAAAAGTTTATATAAATTTATTAAGGAAATAAATAGTGGAATAAAAAACTATAAGAGACAATCAAGATGAGAAAAAAAAACTGAACTTGTAGAAGTAAAAATATATAATTATTAAAATTAAAGACTCAACAGTTGACATAATCACTAGATATAACAAAGCCAAAGAGAGAAATTGTAAATGAAAAAAATAGAGCTAAAGAAATTAGAATACAATCAGAAGGACAAAGACATGTTAAAACATTAAAAATCATGAAGGTTAGTGTGAGAAGATCCAATTATATCTGATCAGATTATATGAAATAATGCTTAAGTTGACAGCTGATTTCTGAACAGCAACTAGGAAGCCACAATACAGTAAAATGATGTCTACAAAGTACTGAGAGAAAAAAAAATGACAACTGAGAAATGTATTCTCATTGAAATAAACATTTAAGGACAAGTTAAATAAAGATCAATATAAGGAAACCAAAGAAAACAAAAGAAAGGAAATTATTTTAAAAAAAGAAGTTTATGAAATAGAAAATAAAGGTACAATAGTGAAAATCAATAAAGACAAAAATTGGTTCTCTGAAAACACTAATAACATTAAACAAATTCTTTAAAGAAGCAGGAAAAAAGGAGAGAAAATTCAAGGAAAAATATTCAATTACCAAAGGTAAATAAATAAGAATTACAACCATGAATGACCAAATGGTGTTACAAATTCTGACCAACATTCAATGAACAGAGAATTCCATACTTAAACAAAATTTTCAGAAAAGAAAGAAACTGGAATACTCCTATGTCCCCTTATGAAGATAGCATAACCATTACAACAAAACCAAAAAATGCCAGTGTAGGAAAGAAAATTTTCTGGCCAAACACACTTATGAACATAGAGAGATAACAGTCCTGAACAACATGTTAGCAAATTAAACCTGACAATGTATTAAAAAATAACACACTATGTCCAAATTAAGTTTTCTCCAGGAATACAAAGGCAGTTCAACATCTAGTTAATAATACTGTAATATATACTTGACATTTTTAAAGAGATTAGATCTTAATTGTTCTCACAGAGAAAAAAATAATAACTATGTGAAGTGATGGATATATTAATTGGCTTGATTGTGGTTATCATGTCACAATGTATATGTATTGATCTTTCAAAACATCACATTGTATACCTTAGTTAAATGCAATTTTCATGTCAATTATACATCAATAAACCTGCAAAAAATTAAAGTATTTCCTAGTTTAGAATTTGAAAACAATTTGACATAAATTATTTACATAACACAGTTCAGATCTTTCTGTAACTAGCTGTGTTTTCCATTCATAGTAGTCTGACACTGCTTCCACTGTTATTCTTTTGTGTGTGTATGCATTTTCTTCCAATTTTTAGAATTTAGTTGTAAACATACTCTCTCTGTATGTATATATATTTTGTGTCCTGTTTTTCCATTTACATACTTTAAATACTTTCCACATTAGTATATAGTCTGATATTACAACATAATATTCAATTTACTATATTTACTATAACTTTGGTCATGTCTCTACAATGAATATTAGGCTCATTTTTCTTTTTCTTTTTTTTTAAGTTTAAAAAGAGACATTTATTAAGTCCAGGAAAAGCAACATTGGTACAAGAAATAAAACAGTATAATGTCCAAGTGCTCCTGAAGCATAAATATGTCTCATCTTCAAATAATATTTATACAATCATAACAGTGTATATGTTGAGTATTGGTCATACTTCAAGCCAAATATGAAATAACTCTACTGGTTGGATGGAGGAGGGACTGTGTGCCTGTGTGTTTGGGATGACAGTTTAAAGAAGCTAAATCTCCATCTTGTACAGTAGAAAATAAATAGGCATTATATGGAGTTAACTAAATATCAGTAAGAAATTTGGCCGTAAGTATGCTATGTGGAAATAAGATACACCATGCAAGTACATCTTTGATCAAAATAAAACTGAATTTAAAGAATTCACCAATATTTTTGACATGAATTCTAAAAAGCTAAACACATATTAAACATAGCTCTGTTGCCTAAATTCAAATTATTTTATTGTCATCTAGTTATACCAGCCAACTTTTTAGCTAATGCTGAAATGATTTGATAGCATTTAGGGATGTCCCAGAGGCTCCTGACCAAGACATGGAACGGACACCAAACACTTGCTGAAATATACACAGAAAAAATTTAGAAAAGTAAACAAGAACTCATAAACCTGATCCATTTCTGGGAGAGGGACTGCAATTCTGGGGTTCAGAGAGAGTTATGTTTCATTATATACCTTTTGCAGTTTAGATTTTTTGTTTACTATGTGCATATATTAGCTCTTTAAACAAGGCTTTAATTTTTTAAAAATTATAGAAAGTTTAAGATAAAAGTTAATGCACCCCAAAATGCATAACTACTTTCATTTCTTTTTCCCACCTATGATTATCTATTTAATACATATTTTGGTACAGTTGCAAATCTATTACAGATTACTTTGGAAGGCTATGTTTGTGGCCAATGCACAGAACAACAAATTTGAAAGAAAAAATCTTAAATTCATCAAACTGGGTGCACTTCCTCCTTCTCCCACTTCTAAATGCCCTGAAGACATGTTTGCATACTTGTTTATAATATTGTAATCTAATTTTTTACTCAGTATTCCAACATCTACGTTTCTGCATATTCTCCCTATTACATCAGGACTATGAAGTGCTCATTATGTAGCTGTGCAGTGTCTCCTTTAACCATTCCCCTACCTCTACTGACCTTTTTTTTTTTTTTTAACATCTTTATTGGGGTATAATTGCTTTACAATGGTGTGTTAGTTTCTGCTTTATAACAAACTGAATCAGTCATACATAAACATATGTTCCCATATGTCTTCCCTCTTGCGTCTCCCTCCCTCCCACCCTCCCTATCCCACCCCTCCAGGCTGTCACAAAGCACCGAGCCAATATCCCTGTGCCATGCGGCTGCTTCCCACTAGCTATCTACCTTATTATGTCTGTTAGTGTGTATATGTCCATGACTCTCTCTCGCCCTGTCACAGCTCACCCTTCCCCCTCCCCATAACCTCAAGTCCGTTCTCTAGGAGGTCTGCATCTTCATTCCTGCCTTACCCCTAGGTTCTTCATGACATTTTTTTTCTTAAATTCCATATATATGTGTTACCATACGGTATTTGTCTTTTTCTTTCTGACTTACTTCACTCTGTATGACAGACTCTAGGTCTATCCACCTCATTACAAATAGTTCAGTAATATTCTTTTTATGGCTGAGTAATATTCCATTGTATATATGTGCCACATCTTCTTTATCCATTCAGCCGATGATGGGCACTTAGGTAGTTTCTATCTCCGGGATATTGTAAATAGAGCTGCAATGAACATTTTGGTACATGACTCTTTTTGAATTTTGGTTTTCTCAGGGTATATGCCCAGTAGTGGGATTGCTGGGTCATATGGTAGTTCTACTTGTAGTTTTTTAAGGAAACTCCATACTGTTCTCCATAGTGGCTGAACCAATTCACATTCCCACCAGCAGTGCAACAGTGTTCCCTTTTCTCCACACTCTCTCCAGCATTTATTGTTTCTAGATTTTTTGATGATGGCCATTCTGACTGGTGTGAGATGATATCTCATTGTAGTTTTGATTTGCATTTCTCTAATGATTAATGACGTTGAGCATTCTTTCATGTGTTTGTTGGCAGTCTGTATATCTTCTTTGGAGAAATGTCTGTTTAGGTCTTCTGCCCATTTTTGGATTGGGTTGTTTGTTTTTTTGGTATTGAGCTGCATGAGCTGCTTGTAAATTTTGGAGATTAATGCTTTGTCGGTTGCTTCATTTGCAAATATTTTCTCCCATTCTGAGGGTTGTCTTTTGGTCTTGTTTATGGTTTCCTTTGCTGTGCAAAATCTTTGAAGTTTCATTAGGTCCCATTTGTTTATTTTTGTTTTTATTTCCATTACTCTAGGAGGTGGGTCAGAAAGGATCTTGCTGTGATTTATGTCATAGAGTGTTCTGCCTATGTTTTCCTCTAAGAGTTTGATAGTTTCTGGCCTTATATTTAGGTCTTTAATCCATTTTGAGCTTATTTTTGTGTATGGTGTTAGGGGGTGATCTAATCTCATACTTTTACATGTATCTGTCCAGTTTTCCCAACATCACTTATTGAAGAGGCTGTCCTTTCTCCACTGTACATTCCTGCCACCTTTATCAAAGATAAGGTGTCCATATGTGCGTGGGTTTATCTCTGGGCTTTCTATTCTGTTCCATTGATCTATCTTTCTGTTTTTGTGTCAGTACCATACCATCTTGATAACTGTAGCTTTGTAGTATAGTCTGAAGTCAGGGAGCCTGATTCCTCCAGTTCCTTTTTTCGTTCTCAAGATTGCTTTGGCTATTCAGTGTCTTCTGTGTTTCCATACAAATTGCAAAATTTTTTGTTCTAGTTCTGTGAAAAATGCCAGTGGTAGTTTGATAGGGATTGCATTGAATCTATAGATTGCTTTGGGTAGTAGAGTCATTTTCACAATGTTGATTCTTCCAATCCAAGAATATGGTATATCTCTCCATCTATTTGTATCATCTTTCATTTCTTTCATCAGTGTCTTATAATTTTCTGCATACAGGTCTTTTATCTCTTTAGGTAGGTTTATTACTAGATATTTTATTCTTTTTGTTGCAATGGTAAATGGGAGTCTTTTCTTGATTTCACTTTCAGTTTTTCATCATTAGTATATAGGAATGCCAGAGATTTCTGTGCATTAATTTTGTATCCTGCCACTTTACCAAATTCATTGATTAGCTCTAGTAGTTTTCTGGTAGCATCTTTAGGATTCTCTATGTATAGGATCATGTCATCTGCAAACAGTGACAGCTTTACTTCTTCTTTTCCGATTTGGATTCCTTTTATTTCCTTTTCTTCTCTGATTGCTGTGGCTAAAACTTCCAAAACTATGTTGAATAAGAGTGGTGAGAGTGGGCAACCTTGTCTTGTTCCTGATCTTAGTGGAAATGCTTTCAGTTTTTCACCATTGAGGATGATGTTTGCTGTGGGCTTGTCATATATGGCCTTTATTATGTGGAGGAGAGTTCCCTCTATGCCTACTTTCTGCAGGGTTTTTATCATAAATAGGTGTTGAATTTTGTCAAAAGCTTTCTCTGCATCTATTGAGATGATCATATGGTTTTTCTCCTTCAATTTGTTAATATGGTTTATCACATTGATAGATTTGCATATATTGAAGAATCCTTGCATTCCTGGAATAAATCCCACTTGATCATGGTGTATGATCCTTTTAATGTGCTCTTGGACGCTGTTTGCTAGTATTTTGTTGAGGATTTTTGCATCTATGTTCACCAGTGATATTGGCCTGTAGTTTTCTTTTGTGACATCCTTGTCTGGTTTTGGTATCAAGGTGATGGTGGCCTCGTAGAAGGAGTTTGGGAGTGTTCCTCCCTCTGCTATATTTTGGAAGAGTTTGAGAAGGATAGGTGTTAGCTCTTCTCTAAACGTTTGATAGAATTCGCCTGTGAAGCCATCTGGTCCTGGGCTTTTCTTTGTTGGAAGATTTTTAATCACAGTTTCAATTTCAGTGCTTGTGATTCGTCTGTTCATATTTTCTATTTCTTCCTGATTCAGTCTTGGCAGGTTGTGCATTTCTAAGAATTTGTCCATTTCTTCCAGGTTGTCCATTTTATTGGCATAGAGTTGCTTGTAGTAATCTCTCATGATCTCTTTTATTTCTGCAGTGTCAGTTGTTACCTCTCCTTTTTCATTTCTAATTCTATTGAGTTGAGTCTTCTCCCTTTTTTTCTTGATGAGTCTGGCTAGTGGTTTATCTATTTTGTTTATCTTCTCAAAGAATCAGCTTTTAGTTTTATTGATCTTTGCTATTGTTTCCTTCATTTCTTTTTCATTTATTTCTGATATGATTTTTATGATTTCTTTCCTTCTGCTACCTTTGGGGTTTTTTTGTTCTTCTTTCTCTAATTGCTTGAGGTGCAAGGTTAGGTTGTTTATTCGAGATGTTTCCTGCTTCTTAAGGTGGGCTTGTATTGCTATAAACTTCCCCCTTAGAACTGCTTTTGCTGCATCCCATAGGTTTTGGGTCGTTGTGTCTGCATTGTCATTTGTTTCTAGGTATTTTTTGATTTCCTCTTTGATTTCTTCAGTGATCACTTCATTATTAAGTAGTATATTGTTTAGCCTCCATGTGTTTGTATTTTTTACAGATCTTTTCCTGTAATTGATATCTAGTCTCATGGCGTTGTGGTCAGAAAAGATACTTGATACAATTTCAATTTTCTTAAATTTACCAAGGCTTGATTTGTGACCCAAGATATGATCTATCCTGGAGAATGTTCCATGAGCACTTGAGAAAAATGTGCATTCTGTTGTTTTTGGATGGAGTGTCCTATAAATATCAATTAAGTCCATCTTGTTTAATGTATCATTTAAAGCTTGTGTTTCCTTATTTATTTTCATTTTGGATGATCTGTCCATGGGTGAAAGTGGGGTGTTTAAGTCCCCTACTATGAATGTGTTACTGTCGATTTCCCCTTTTATGGCTGTTAGTATTTGCCTTATGTATTGAGGTACTCCTATGTTGGGTGCATAAATATTTACAATTGTTATATCTTCTTTTTGGATCGATTCCTTGATCATTATGTAGTGTCCTTCTTTGTCTCTTTTAATAGTGCTTATTTTAAAGTCTATTTTGTCTGATATGAGAATTGCTACTCCAGCTTTCTTTTGGTTTCCATTTGCATGGAATATCTTTTTCCATCCCCTTACTTTCAGTCTGTATGTGTCTCTAGGTCTGAAGTGGGTCTCTTGTAGACAGCATATATAAGGGTCTTGTTTTTGTATCCATTCAGCTAAACTGTGTCTTTTGGTGGGAGCATTTACTCCATTTACATTTAAAGTAATTATCGATATGTATGTTCCTATTCCCATTTTCTAAATTGTTTTGGGTTCATTATTATAGGTCTTTTCCTTCTCTTGTGTTTCTTGCCTAGAGAAGATCCTTTAGCATTTGTTGTAAAGCTGGTTTTGTGGTGTTGAACTCTCTCAGCTTTTGCTTGTCTGGAAAGGTTTTAATTTCTCCATGAAATCTGAATGAGATCCTTGCTCGGTAGAGGAGTCTTGGCTGCAGGTTTTTCTCCTTCATCACTTTCAGTATGTCCTGCCACTCCCTTCTGGCTTATAGGGTTTCTGCTGAGAGATCAGCTGTTAACTTTATGGGGATTCCCTTATGTGTTATTTGTTGTTTTTCCCTTGCTGCTTTTAATATGCTTTCTTTGTATTTAATTTTTGACAGTTTGATTAATATGTGTCTTGGCGTATTTCTCCTTGTATTTATCCTGTATGGGACTCTCTGTGCTTCCTGGACTTTATTAACTATTTCCTTTCCCATATTAGGGAAGTTTTCATCTATAATCTCTTCAAATATTTTCTCAGTCCCTTTCTTTTTCTCTTCTTCTTCTGGAACCCCTATAATTCGAATGTTGGTGCGTTTAATGTTGTCCCAGAGGTCTCTGAGATTATCCTCAGTTCTTTTCATTCTTTTTTCTTTATTCTGCTCTGCAGTAGTTATTTCCACTATTTTATCTTCCAGGTCACTTATCCGTTCTTCTGCCTCAGTTATTGTGCTATTGATCCCATCTAGAGTACTTTTAATTTCATTTATTGTGTTGTTCATCATTGCTTGTTTCATCTTTATTTCTTCTAGGTCCTTGTTAACTGTTTCTTGCATTTTGTCCATGCTATGTCCAAGATTTCGGATCATCCTTACTATCATTATTCTGAATTCTTTTTCAGGTAGACTGGCTATTTCCTCTTCATTTGTTAGGTCTGGTGCATTTTTATCTTGCTCCTTTATCTGCTGTGTGTTTTTCTGTCTTCTCATTTTGCTTATTTTACTGTGTTTGGGGTCTCCTTTTTGCAGACTGCAGGTTCGTAGTTCCCGCTGTTTTTGATGTCTGTCTCCAGTGGCTAAGGTTGGTTCAGTGGGTTGTGTAGGCTTCCTGGTGGAGGGGACTAGTGCCTCTGTTGTGGTGGATGAGGCTGGATCTTGTCTCTCTAGTGGGCAGGTTCACGTCTGGTGGTGTGTTGTGGGGTGTCTGTGGCCTTGTTATGATTTTAAGCAGCCTCTCTGCTAATGGGTGGGGTTGTGTTCCTGTTTTACTAGTTGTTTGGTATAGGTTGTCCAGCACTGTGGCTTGCTGGTCGTTGAGTGAAGCTCAGTGCTGGTGTTAAGATGGAGGTCTCTGGGAGATTTTCGCCATTTGACATTATGTGGAGCTGGGAGGTCTCCTGTTGACCAGTGTCCTGAAGTTGGCTCTCCTACCTCAGAGGCAGAGCCCTGACTCCTGGCTGGAGCACCAAGAGCCTTTCATCCACATGGCTCAGAATAAAAGGGAGAAAAAGTAGAGGGAATTAGTAGAAGTATGAGGAAAGAAAGAAGGAAAAGAGGGAAGGAAGGAAGGAAGGAAGGAAGAAAGAAAGAAAGAAGCAAAGAAGGAAAGAAGGCAAGAAGGAAAGAAAGGAGGGAGGGAGGGAGGCAGGAAGGAAGGAAGGAGGGAAAGAAGTAAAAAGACAGAAAGAAAGAAGATACAGTAAAAATAAAATAAAGTATAATAAAGTTATTGAATTAAAAAAATTCTTATTTAGAAAAAAAAAAAAGGGACGGATAGAACCTTAGGACAAATGTTGGAAGCAAAGCTATACAGACAAAATCTTACACAGAAGCATACACATACACCCTCACTAAAAGAGGTAAAGGGGAAAAAATCATAAATCTTGCTGTCAGAGACCACCTCCTCGATTTGGGATGATTCGTTGTCTAAAGGAGGGAGGAAGGAAGGAAGGAAGGAAAGAAAGAAAGAAAGAAAGAAAGAAAGAAAGAAAGAAAGAAAGAAAGAAAGAAAGAAAGAAAGAAAGAAAGAAAGAAAGAAAGAAAGAAAGAAAGAAAGAAAGAAAGAAAGAAGGTAAAGTATAATAATGTTATTAAAATTAAAATTGATTATTAAGAAAAAAAAATTTAAAAAAAACATGGACGGATAGAACCCTAGGACAAATGGTGGAAGCAAGACTATACAGACAAGATCTCACACAGAAGCATACAAATACACATTCACAAAAGGAGGAAAAGGGAAAAAAATCATAGATCTTGCTCCTAAAGTCCACTTCCTTAATTTGGGATGATTGGTTGTCTATTCAGGTATTCCACAGATGCAGGGTATATCAAGTTGATTGTGGAGCTTTAATCCGCTGCTTCTGAGGCTGCTGGGAGAGATTTCCCTTTCTCTTCTTTGTTCTCACAGCTCCCAGGGGCTCAGCTTTGGATTTGGCCCTGCCTCTGCGTGTAGGTCGCTGGAGGGCGTCTGTTTTTTGCTCAGACAGGACGGGGTTAAAGGAGCTGCTGATTCGGGGGCTCTGGCGCACTCAGGCCGGCGGGGAGGGAGGGTCACGGAGTGTGGGGCGGGCCTGTGGCGGCAAAGTCCGGCGTGGCTTTGCACCAGCCTGAGGCCCGCAGTGCGTTCTCCCGGGGAAGTTGTTCCTGGATCCTGGGAACCTGGCAGTGGCGGGCTGCACAGGCTCCCTGGAAGAGGGGTGTGGAGAGTGACCTGTGCTCGCACACAGACCCCTTGGTGGCAGCAGCAGCAGCCTTAGCGTCTCCCGCCCGTCTCTGGGGTTCGCGCTTTTAGCCGCGGCTCGTGCCCGTCTCTGGAGTTCCTTTAAGCAGCGTTCTTAAACCCCTCTCCTCACGCACCAGGAAACAAAGAGGGAAGAAAAAGTCTCTTGCCTCTTTGGCAGGTGCAGACTTTTCCCCGGACTCCCTCCCGGCTAGCCGTGGTGCACTAACCCCTTCAGGCTATGTTCAAGCCGCCAACCCCAGTCCTCTCCCTGCGCTCCGTCCGAAACCGAAACCCCAGCCTCAGAGCCTAAGCTCGCAGCCTGCCCGCCCCGGCGGGTGAGCAGACAAGCCTCTCGGGCTGGTGAGTGCTGGTCGGCACCGATTCTCTGTGCGGGAATCTCTCCGCTTTGCCCTCCGCACCCGTTGCTGTGCTCTCCTCCGCGGCTTCGAAGCTCCCCCCTCCGCCTCCCGCAGTCTCCGCCCGCGAAGGGGCTTCCTAGTGTGTGGAAACTTTTCCTCCTTCACAGCTCCCTCCCACTGGTGCAGGTGCCGTCCCTATTCTTTTGTCTCTGTTTTTTCTTTTTTCTTTTTCTTTTGCCCTACCCAGGTACGTGGGGAGTTTCTTGCCTTTTGGGAGGTCTGAGGTCTTCTGCCAGCCTTTAGTAGGTGTTCTGTAGGAGTTGTTCCACGTGTAGATGTATTTCTGGTGTATCTGTGGGGAGGAAGGTGATCTCTGTGTCTTACTCTTCCGCCATCTTCAAGGTCCCCCTCTCTACTCCATTTTTCTTTTTTTTAAAGGAAAGTTTGGAGTTATAAGTGGTGTTCTGAATACAATAAATAACATTTTACCCCCCAAAATGAAATTAAATATGTAAAATTTCAATCATCTTTAAAAATGTAGAAAAGTCATTTAATAAAATTTATGATAAAAGGAAAAATCTTAGAAACATGGGTAGAAGGGGATTGATAAAGGGCATCTCACAAAAACTTAGAGCTAACATCATAATTGTGAAATCTTAACAGCATTCCTCTTAAAATCAAGAACAAGACTCACCATATTTTTCAATATTGTTTTGGTGGTTCTGGTCAGTACAGTAAAAAATAAAGTATGTAAGAAATCAGAAAGACAAATACCGTATGCTAACACATATATATGGAATTTAAGAAAAAATATGTCATGAAGAACCTAGTGGTAAGACAGGAATAAAGACACAGACCTACTAGAGAACGGACTTGAGGATATTGGGAGGGGGAAGGGTGAGCTGTGACAAAGCAAGAGAGAGGCATGGACATATATACACTATCAAACGTAAGGTAGATAGCTAGTGGGAAGCAGCCGCATAGCACAGGGAGATCAGCTCGGTGCTTTGTGACCGCCTGGTGGGGTGGGATAGGGAGGGTGGGAGGGAGGGAGACTCAAGAGGGAAGAGATATGGGAACATATGTATAACTGATTCAGTTTGTTATAAAGCAGAAACTAGCACACCATTGTAAAGCAATTATACCCCAATAAAGATGTTAAAAAAAAAGAAATCAGAGAAACAAAAGCCTGATGATGCTATTTCCTACATAATACCTCAGAAGAATCAACAGACAAATTGTTGTACTTAATAAGAAAATTTAGCAAAATTGCCCTGTATGTGGTTAATATACCAAAGTCCACTGACTTCTATATTTAACACCAAAATTTTTTAAATGCATTATTTAAAAAGGTGAAATTTAGCATTCTGTTTCTTTGCAGCTCAAAGCAGCTTGAGATAGATCAGTTAGAAGATTTGGATAACAAAAAAATTCATCTGAGACCCACTAAGACAACAAGGACTACAGGGGCTAAGATTCTGAAAAAGAATGAACTTTGGATAGGCGAGGTGAGTTCAGTTTCTTTTCCCCTGGGGACATTTGCCAGTTCTGGATGCAGGCAAGAGGCTGAAAATCTGAGCTAGTGCTAGAACAGAGCCACTGTTAAGGAATTGAGAAACATATCTACAATATGATCCAGTCATTCCAATTATAGATAATTGTCCTAGAGAAATGGAAATATGTTCACACAAAACCTGTATACAAATGTTCATAGCAGTTTTATTTGTAATAGCCACAAAATGGAAACAACACAAATTACCTTCAGCAGGAGAATAGTTAAACAAATTCTGGTACATCCATACAATAAAATATTATTCAGCAACAAAAAAGAAAATGATTGATACACAACAATTTGGATGGATATCAAGGGCATTATGCTAAGTGAAAGAACCCAGATATACATGCTTCCATTTGTACAAAAGATCATAGAAAAAATCAAACTAAACATTATTGATAGAAAATAAATCAGTTGTTTCCTGGGGTTGGGGGTAGAAGAGAGGGAAAGGATGGAATTATCAAAGGGCATAAGGAAATTTGCAAGGTGATGGATATATTCATTGCCTTGATTGTGGTGATGGTTTAATGAGAGTACATATATATGTGAAAATTTATCAAAATGCACACTTTAAATATGTGCAATTTATGGTGTCATTTATACCTCAATAAAACTATTGAAAAGAAAGTTAAATAAAAAAATATAAGTTGTAGGTATGTTTTTAAAAATTTCTTTGTGTGTGTTACACCTCAATAAAAAGTTTACTTTAAAAGTAATTTAGAGTAATCTCTGAAAACTGAGCATATTTATCTAATTTTAAAGCCAAATATGACCCAAATTTTAAGCATGTATGACAGATTCTTTCAATAAACTTTAATATGCTATAAAATGGTGTATATTTAGCTAGTTATTGCATTTGAATTAAATTCTTGCTTTTATGCCATGATCTGGAATGTTATTTTATTTGAAATACAAAGTAGTTAACAATGAAAACTCACCATATATCACTATAAGCTATCATTCTGTGTAATAACCATCTAGTCTTTCATCCTATAAGTGAGCATGTGGCTCTTCTTCCCTTTGCATAATATGTTTCTCTGAAACACTCATAAGATGTACATTATTTAACATATACACAGTATTGTGTAACATTTCTCTTTGGAAGTAAACTTGCTTTTTATTCATATAAAATTCATTGGGAAGTGTGCTTTGGTTGAACCCAGCTCAAAACTGTAGTCTGTCCACTCCTTGATTAAAGTTTGTTTACTCTGAACTTATGAGTTTAATTTTTATTTTAAACTTTTTTACATTATGCCTATTAAAAGTTAGAACTACCTTTCTAACGCAGTGATTCTAAACCATCTTACCTACCACAAAATACATTGTGGGCCATGTTTACATTTATACAGATGGAGACCTAGATATAACTCTGCTTCCTCTGCCACCATTCAAAAAAGTTTATCAGTATGCAAGTACTGTTTTTATAAAAATAAACTTGAATTCTCTCTACTGTCATAAAAGAAATTCATATGCAAAAATTATGGTACTTTTATTACTAGCACCAAATTACATTTGAAAACCCTCACAACTAACTACATACACCAATAGTTAATTGTGAAACACATGCTAAGGTTATGAAGTCTATCGTAGTGTTAAACAAAATCTTAGTTTTACAGTAAGAAAAAATTACTTCTGAAATGTCATTTTTAAATATCCTGACTCTTCCTCTTTACCTTTCTTTCCTATCCCATCTCTTCTCTTCTCTTTCCTTCCTTTTCCTTTTCATTTTCCTATGCATTTTCTTTTTCTTTTTCTTTCCTTTCTCTCAATTTCTTTCTTTTTCTGAACAATACAGTTCTGAAGTCATCAGGTAAGGCAGTGGAAGGTAGCCATCCACACTAATGTGTTGAGGGGAAGCTGCAATGGCCATGATTAGGGTATAAGAGCAGAACGTGGATGAGAAGGACATCTGTTTAGGAAGGCTACTGGCACAAGATATCCAAGCTCAAGCAAGATAAAGAAAGCATGTGGAATCAGAGCCCAGGTAGAGTAAGGAGGGTATCCCTGTGGGAAGGAGAGGGCCTTTGCATGAGTGTCAGCCCAAGCCAGATGAGGAGGGAATTGCATGGCAGTGGGGTATCCCACTGCTGTGGGAAATCAGAGATTGAACCTGGGAGAGGGCATCTCTGTATAGCAAGAGCCTGGCATGGAATGTCAGAGCCCAAGTGAGTTCATGAAGACATCCATGGGGGACAAATAAATCTTGCAAAGAATAATACAGGGAGATTTTATGCACCCTTTACCTCACCTTCTCCCAAACTGAATATCTTGCATAACTATACTACAATATGAAAACCAATAAAACAGCATTGGTACCATTGGTATCATTCTCAGAGCTTATTCAGATTTCACAAAATACATGTGTACCCGTGTGTGTATTATGTGTGTGTGATTCTATGCAATTTTGTAGCATGTGTAGCTTTGTATAACTACAACTATAATCAATATACACAACTGTTCTATCACCATGAGGCAATTTTACGCTACCACTTTACAGCTACACTCATTTCCAGATCCCTATCTCAATCCCTAACCCCTGGAAACCACTAATCTTTACTCCACCTCTATAATATAGTTTATTCAAGATGTTATAAAATGTAATTCTTGAGCTCTCTCCAAACTGTTACATGTGTCAAGAATTTGTACATTGCTAGGTAGTAACCCATCATATGGATGTGCCATAGTTTATTTAACCAATCTCCTATTGTAGGACATTTTGTTCATTTCTAGTTTTTGGCTATTATGAATAAAACTGCTATGAATATTGTTGAAAAATTTTTTGTGTAGATATAATTTTTCCTTTCTCTGGGATAAATGCCCAGTAATAACGATTGCTGAGTTGTATGAGAGTTGCATGTTTAGTGTTTTAAGAAACTGTCAAACTATTTTTCAGAGTGATTGTTTCATTTTTCGTTCTAACCCAATTTCTTATGCAGCATTTGGGGTTGCCACTTTTCTTTATTTTGTCCATTCTGAGGTGTATAGTGATATCATTGTGGTTTTAATTTGCATTTCCCTAATGGCTTAAGATGTTAAACATCATGTGCCTATTTGGCATCGTTATATCCTTTTTAGTGAAATCTTTTTCATGTATTTTGCCTATTTTCAAGTGAAAGTATTTGTTTTGGTTTTGTTCTTTACTGTTGAATGTAGAGATAGCTCTCTATATATTCTAGATATAAGTCATTTGTCATTTGTCAGATATATACTTTGCAAATATTTTCTTCCAGTCTGTAACTTGTCTTTTCATCCTATTAACAAGGTCTTTCACAAAACTTTAATTTCAATGAAATTCAATTTATCTAACATTTCTTTACCTAGTTCTAGATTCCAAAGATTTTCTCATGTACTTTCTAAAAATGTTTTATACTTTTAAATATTACATTTAAGTTAATGATCTATTTTGAGTTAATTTTTCCATGAAATGAGAGATTTAGGTCAATGTTTATTTTTGTACCTATGCATGTCCAATTTAGCAACATTTGTTGAAAAATCTTTCTTTCTCTATTGAATTACTTTTGCACCTTTGTGGAAAAAAATAAGTTGGCCATACTTATGTGAGTGCATTTCTGTGTTCTCTATTCTGTTCCATTGATCTATGTGTCTATCCCTTCACCAACACCACACAGTCTAGATTACTATAGCTATGTAATGTCTTGAAATCACATGGACTAATTCCTCCCACTTTATTCTTCTTTTTAAAAATTGTATTAACTATTTTAGTTCTTTACTCTTCTATACACATTTTGGAATAATCTTGCCTATTACTACAGAAATGTTTGGGATTTTGACAGAAATTGTATATCAGATCGGGGGAGAACTGACATCCTTACAATGCTGACTCTTCTAATCCATGAACATGGTTTATTCTCTGTTAATTTAGATCTTCTTTGATTTCTTTTATCAGCATTGTGCAATTTTCAGTAGACAAATCCTGTATGTTTTGTCAGAATTATACCTAAGTATTTCTCTTCTTTTTGAGCAATTGTAAATAATACTGTACTTTTAATTTTAGTGTTCACATGTTCATTGTTAGTATATAGATTTATAATTCATTTTTAAAAATTTTATATTGCATCCTATGACCTTGCTAAACTCACTTAGAATAAGAGCTTGATTTTGCAGACTCCTTAGGATTTTCTATGTAGACAATTGTGTTATCTGCAAATTGGGAAATTTTATTTCATTTTTTCTTTCCAATCTGTATGCCTTGTAATTCCTTTTCATGCCTTACTGTGGCTGGCTAGAATATCGAGTATCACACTAAATAAGAATGGTAAGAGTGATTATGCTTGCCTTGCTCCCTTAAGTGGAAGCATTCAGTCTTTTACCACTAAGTATGGTGCTAGCCGTAGGTTTTATAGATATGCTTTATCAGCTTGAGAAAATTTCTCTATATTCCCATATTGCCAGGAGGTTTTTTTCTATAATAAATGAGTGCTGAATTTTTCAAATACTTTTTCTTCATTTATTGATGCAATCATGTTGGGTTTTTTTCTTTAATCTGTTGATATGGTGGATTTCATTGATTGATTTTCAAATGATGAACCATCTTTGTATACCTGAAATAAATCCCACTTGGACATCGTATATTTTTTTTTTCAAATTGCTGAAATTGACTGATATTTTATTGAGAATTTTTTTCTGTAATTTCATGAGAGATATTGATCAGTAGTTTTCTTGGTTTGTAGTATTTCTTCTGGTTTTGTTATCCGGATAATATTGACCTCATAAAATGCATTAGGAAGTTTTCATCTTGGTTAAATTTTGATAGTTTGTGATTTTTGAGAAATTGGTCCATTTTTCCTAAGTTATCAAGTTTCTGTGTGTAGAGTTGTTTGCAGTATTCCTTTATAATCCTTCTAATGGCTTCAGGATCTGCAGTGATGCTGCATATTTCATTCCTGATACTGGTGATTTGTGTTTTCTCTCTTTTTATATTTGTCAGACTTGCTAGAGGATTACCCATTAAAAAAAAATATTCTTTAAAGAACCAGTGCTTTCCATCATTGATTTTTCTCTACTGTTCTCCTGTTTTCAATTTTCTGTTCTAGTCTTTACTATTTCCTCCTTCTCCTTCTTTGCATTTCTTTTTTCTTTTTCTAATTTCTTGAAGTAGGAACTTAGATTATTGATTTGAGGTGTATACTTTTTACATGTAAGAATTTACTGCTGTAAATATCCCACTCAGCACTGTTTTAGCTTTACATATTTTGATGCATTGTATTTATATTGTATTCATTTCCACTTATATTTTTTAAATTTCCCTAAGACTTCTTTGACGCATGGATTGTTTAGGACTGTGTTTTTTAATTTCCAAGTGTTTCAAGATTTCCCTCTTCTCTTTCTGGTCTTGGCTTCTAATTTAATATCATTATGATTAGAGAACATACTCTGCATGATTTTAACTCTTTTAAATTTGTTGAGGTTTGACTGTGACTCAGGATATGGTCTACCCTGGAGAACATTCTGTGGGCACTTGAAAAAAATGTGAATTCTTCTGTTATTGGGTGATTATTCTATTATATTGATGATACCATGTTGGTTGATGGTGTTATTCAGTTCTGTATCTTTGATAATTTTTTGGTCTAGTTTTTCTGTAAATTGTTGCAAGTGTAGTTTTGTAGTCACAAACTATACTTGTGGATTTGTTTATTTCTTCTTTCAGGTCTAACAGTTTTGTTTCATGTGTTTTGAAGCTGTGTTGTTTGACACATTCACATTTAGGATCCCTCTGTCTTTTGATGGATTGATTATTTTAGCAGTATGCAATGTCCCTCTTTGTCCCTAGTAATTTCCTTTGTTCTGAAGTCTACTTTACATAACATTCACATAGTTACTCTTGTGTTTTTAAATCAATGTTACCATATTCTATCTTTTTTCATCTTATTATTTTCAAACTACTTATGTTGTTATGTTTGAAATGAGTTTCCTGTATACAACAGACTCAAGTCATGTTTGTTTGTCTGTTTGTTTAAACACCCTGGCCAATCTTTTCCTTTTCATTTTGTATTTAGACAGTTTACATTTAAAGTAATTATCAATATACTAGAGCTTAATTATGCCATTTTATTATTTGTTTTCTCTTTATTTCCTCTCTTTCACATTCCTATTTCTCTTTTCTTACTTTTCTGTGAGTTACTTGAATAATTTTTATTCCACCTTGATTTATTTATATTGCTTTGAGTATATTATTTTGTATTGCTTTCTTAGTCATTGCTCTAGGTAACAAAATATACATATACAACTCATCTCATCTTATTAATACTGACATTTTATTACTTAAAGTGAACTATTAAAACATGACTTCTCTCAGTCTCTTTGTCCTCCCCCACCTTTGGTGGCACCACTGCTATGGTTGATTGGGCCCACCACTGCCACCAGTTATGGGTCTCCTAATTCTTTACTGGCTTTTGTCTTTCCCAGACATTTGGCCAGAGGAAGCAGGCTTTTCTGGGTGTTTTGTTTTGTTTTGACTATGTCGTTGGTCATTCAGATTTACAGGTCTTTGTTGTTCCCAGTCTGGAATACAGGAGAGATAAAAGGAAAACCCAGGAAACTCACTGCATTGTCATTCCTCGAATTCTGAGGTCTTCAGGCAGTCCACCTTCTTCTTTCCATCTTTCAGAGTTCTTTAATGATTGTCTGTTGAATTATTTCCAGGTCATTTTGTTGTGTTTAGGGGGCAGGAGCAGGGAAAAGTGACTCTCCATCAACTTTCCTGGACTGGAATACACACACACACACACACACACACACACACACACACAGCTGATTCTTGTTAGTCAAGGTAGTTTTTTTATAAAGTTGCCACAAATAGTGAATTAGCAAATAGTGAATCATTACTGTGAGAGAAAAATAAAGGGTTAGGTTCCTCTGAGCCCAATTCGTCAACCAATCAGTACATAAACTTATCTTTTGTGTGTTTCTGTACAGACACCTTATTTAATATATATTGTTGATCCATTAACATTGAACTCACAGCCAACACCACTATAACTCCTGAACAAAGCTTATCTAACACATTTTAAGCTCACCCAATGTCTCACATGATACCTCTCTTTTGCTTAGAAACAGTAGACAGCACTTCAGCACTATGCTTGGGGCCATTTTAAGCAGTGAAGTTACCAGAAAACTAGCAAAAATGCAAAAACCATAATACTAAGTAGATATGAAAAAGATACACGTTTATAATATGAGAGCTAGAACAAGAAGGCAGAGTGTTGTCTTGTTCTACCTCAGCCAGGAAGGTATACCTTTGGTGACTCAAATTTTTCACTACTCTGTGCATGAATATATCCTTAAATGATTGTGAAAATGTCATGAGTATTGATTTTGGGTTTACCAATAAAGTTAGTACGTAGCCCAATTTTGCAAACAAGAATCTGTGAATAATGAGAATTGACTATATATAGCTAGGATTAGAGTTACAGTTAGGATTATGTATATTATATATTCATGTATTTTACATATATTTATATATTAAACTTTACAATATATTTTTATTACAGTTACTGTTATTATTTTAGTCAGTATTCATTTATATCATTTATATTAACACACATGTTACCCTTTATGTTGCCTTTCATTTCTTTCTATATTTCCATCTTTCTGACTAGGATAATTTTCCTTCTTGAAGAACTCTATCATTTCTTTAGTAAGATTCCAGTTCTGTTAGTATGGAAACATATTTATATTATCTTAATCTTTGATCTTTTTTTTTTTTTTGCTTGGTATAGAATTCTAAGGTTTTTTCAGCATTTTAAATATGTGATTCTATTATCTTATAATTTCCCTTGTATCTGTTGAGAAGTCTTATTTCTCCTTGAAGAAATGTGTCTTTTGTTCTTACTGCTTTTAAGATTTTCTCTTTATCATTGATTGCCAACAGGCTTGCTATGATGAATCCAGATACAGTTTCCTCTTCATTTATCTTGCTTAGATTGGTAAGTTTTCTTGAATCTGTGACCTATTATCTTCAATCTGTTCTTTTCCAGTTTTATTAAGATATAATTGACACATAGCAGATATAAGTTTGAGGTGTAACATGTGATATATATATATAATTACCACAATAGGAACACCTCCATCACCTCATATATTTATCATTTGTTTGTGTGTGATGATAATACTTCAGATCTACTCTCTTAGCAACTTTCAAATATATAATACAGTATTCTTAATTATAGTCACTCTGCTATAACTAGATTCTCAGGACTTATTCATTTAATAATGCAAGTTTGTAGATTAAACTCCATTTAAAGTTATTACAGGGCTTCCCTGGTGGTGCAGTGGTTAAGAATCCATCTGCCAATGCAGGGGACATGGGTTTGAGCCCTGGTCCGGGAAGATCCCACATGCCGCAGAGGAACTAAGCCTGTGAGCCACAACTACTGAGCCTGCATTCTAGAGCCCATGAGCCACAACAACTGAGCCCACATGACACAACTACTGAAGCCCACATGCCCTAGAGCCCATGCTCCGTAACAAGAGAAGCCACCCAATGAGAAGCCCACGCACAAAGAGTAGCCCCCACTTGCCGCAACTAGAGAAAGCCTGCACGCAGCAGTGAAAACCCAATGCAGCCAATAATAAATAAATAAATAAATTTATTAAAAATAAATAAATAAATAAAATTATGAGAAAACAATGGCTATATTGCCCTGTGCTATACAATATATCCTTGTTGTTAATCTATTTTATACATAGTAGGTTGTATCTCTTAATCCCATCTCCCTATCTTTCCCCTACCCCCTTCATTCTTCCCAGAGGTAACCACTAGTTTGTTTTCTATTATCTGTGAGTCTGTTTCTGTGTTGTTATATTCATTTGTTTTATTTTTTATATTCCACATATAAGTGATAATATACAGTATTTGTCTTTGTCTGACTTATTCCACTGAGCATAATACTCTCCAAATTCATCCATGTTGTTACAAATGGCAGAATTTCATTGTTTTTTATGGCTGAGTAATATTATTCCATTATATATATATATACCATATATTTTATATATATATATATATACCATATATTTTATATATATATATACACCATATACCATTATTCCATTATATATATATTCCATATCTTCTTTATCCATTCATCTGTTGATGGACATTTGGGTTGCTTCCATATCTTGGCTATTGTAAATAATACTGCTATGAACATTGGGGTGCAGTATTTTTCTGAATTAGTGTTTTCATTTTATTTGGATATGTACCCAAGAGTGAAGTTGCTGGATCACATGGTAGTTCTACTTTTAGTTTTTGGAGGAAGCTCCATACTGTTTTCCATAGTGGCTGCAACAGTTTGCATTCCCACCAACAGTGTGCAAGGGTTCTCTTTTCTCCACATCCTCTCCAACATTTTTTATTTGTAGACTTTTTGATAATAGCCATTCTGACAGGTGTGAGGTGATATTTTATTGTTGTTTTGATTTGTATTTCCCTAATAATTAACAATGTTGAGCATCTTTTTATGCATCTGATAGCCATCTGTATGTCTTTTTGATATTGAGTTGTATGAGTTGCTTATATATTTTGGCTATTAACCCCTTATTGATCATATCATTTGCATATAATTTAAATGGAGTATAATCTGTAAAAATATTGAATCACTACACAGTACAGCTGAAATTAATATAAATCTACTATATTTCAATAAAACTATTTTTAATGGAAGCTTTTAAACTTTTTAATTTTACTTTAAACTTAGATATGCTATATGTCAATTATACCTTTAAAATACTGTACAACAATGGATTGAAGATTTCAGTTCACAGATTCAAGAAACCCTACCAAATGTAAGCAAAATAAAATTTTTTAAAATGTACCTAGATTTATCAAAGTAAGCCATTTGACCAACATCTCTCTGTTTCACCTACCCTGCAGCTCCTGGCAACCACCTTTCTACTCTGTTTCTATGAGTTTGGCTTTTTTAGATTTCATATATAAATGAGAACTTACCACATTTTTGTTTCTTTGTCTAATTTTTCTCTTAGCATAATGCCCTCAAGATCCATTCATGTTGTTGCAAAAGGCAGGGTTTCCTTTTTTTCTTTAATCCATTTTGGAAAATTCTTGGACATTATCTCTTTCTCCTTCTCTTGCTCTCCTTTCCTCCTTTGGGACTGTAATTACACATACATCAAATATTTTTAATTTGTCCCTTATGATCTCTTCTGTATTTCCTAAGTATGCCTTTTTTCTCTCTATGCTTCTGTCTAGAAATTTTCAATTATTTTCCAGTTCACTAATCATCTCTGCTGCTGTACACAATCTGTTGTTATACTTTGTTCTTAATTATTTTAATTTTCTGTCTGAGAATTACTATTTTATTTTCCTTAAATTCCAGTGTTCTGGAGAAATTCTTCAGTTTTGTCACCGATTGTCTTGAATATACTAATAACAGGTATTTCATATTCTACCTGATAACTCTAATATCTCAGTCATTTGTGAATGTATTTGTATCATTTGTTCTTTTTTGTTCTATTTCTTGGCATTTCTGTTTTGTTTTAGTCTTTAATACTAGATAGTGTGTATGCTAAATTTTTGAGGCTCTGTATAATGTTCTCTTCCTCCAGAGAAGGCTTTGCTTATCCTCTGATAAGCAGATACCGTGGTATTGGATCATCTTAAACAATCAAGAACTAAGATTACTGGAGTTTTGGTGTCAGCTTTGTAAGACTTCCTCTAACTCTGGTTCATTTCTACTTCTAGGATGAAGTCCTCCCAAGGGACCCACTGTGATGCTGAGGTTTCACTGGGGCATTTCCTCCTTGGCAGGTGGTTAACTGCAATTTTTATCTTCTTAAGACCCACTGAAGTTTCATTCTGCCCTTCAGACCTTTCTTCTTGTTTCTTACCCTCCTGCTTTTCACAGTTCAAGAGTTTGGCAAATGTTTAGAAAGGGAAAACTGGCAGTATGTCAGGCTCAGTTTGATGTACCTCCTTTCTTACTAGGCTTTTACTGGCTGTTCAAAACAAACTCAAACTCCAATTTTTATCTCTCTTGAACGATAAAATTGCCAAAAGTTGTGCTTGTTTCTCTCTCTTTTGGCAGCAGCCCTATGTTCTGGCTTTTGCTAGAACAGCAGACTAAGAATAACCAAACACTGTAGAAATCTCTCTCACTACTCTGTGATTCTCTTCTCCCTGTTACCCCATTGTTTGATAGTTTCAAAAATATTTTTAGTACTTCATCTAGATTTCTGATTGTTATGAGTGGGAGGATTGGTCTACCTCAAGCTATGCTATTATATCCTGAAGAAATCTCATAACTTGCTTAATTTGTATATAGTTGTAAAGTGGTTCTTTGTTATTATCCTCTCCTAAAATGATACTTCATTCTTTGTAACAAATTTTCACATCAATCAAAGCATTTTATGTATATATGACAGTAATATTTATTAGTCATGTATTTTAAGTATTTTGTAAGGGCAAAACTTTTATAATTGTGGGCCTTTTTTTACTTTTAATTGTTTAATTCACATCAAATTGAAACTCCAAGTATAGCTTTTGGAGGGAATGTTGACAATTTCCTCCATTTGTTTTCATCAGTTATATATGTATATTAAGTGCCACTGTAAGAACACATAGTGACTAGTTATAAAACAAGCTCTTCTTAGATATGGACCATTAACCATACACTGAAGTAATGAACCTAATTGCAGAATTATAAAGTGATGTAAATTTTATAGAACTTCATATATCATGGATTTATGTTTGGTGACAGTTCTGAAATGAATTTGTTCAGCAGGAAGAGATTATGGTAGTGCCAGTTAATCTTCCTTCTCAAGCCCCCCATTGCCTTTAATTATGATGAAAAACTAGAAAATAAGAAGGTCAATATGAAATATTTCTCATTTGAGGAGCATGCTAGTGAATAACCAAAAAGCAAAAATCTTTAAGAAAAGGTCAAATTAAATCAAAATTTTTGATGAAAATAATGAGTGAATGAATGAATGAGTGACCAAGTTGTAGGAATCAAGGAACAACAGCTCATCCCCCATCCTTAGCATATTTACACTCTTGTAAATATTTAATTTTCTTAAGTGAATGTCAGTTAAGTCTCATACAAGGCTGTTTAGTTTGGTATCTAATTCTACATGCATTACAGAGTAGTTGATGGGGTCAAAATTATTTGACAGTCATCCTGAAAATAAGGTAAATGTTTAAATTTTTTTTCCTACACTCATTTTGTCTACTGAGTGTCTAATCAATTGTATTTTCAGCAAAAATTCTTATGATATAATTAAAAGATTAATTCTGCCTTCTATTACATAAATATGAATACATATAAATATATCATCTACTTATGTGGACAATATATATTTTGTTCTTCATGCAAATATATATATATCATTTGTCTACATATAGAATTACATATTCTTTCTATTTCCGTTAAAACTACTTCAGGGAATTTAAATCAAATCTTCCTAGAGCAGTTACTTTTTATGATAGAACAATTACAGCAAAATAAACAGTGTCATTGTTGAAAGGAATGTCAAGCCACTTTTGAATTGAGTAAACAGCAACTGATGTCCTCAAGGAGTCTAGCATATTATGACCCTGCCCTGCCAATCTGTTTAGCTACTGATGCTTCACAATATGGGGTCAGAGTGGTGATTTCTCACATAATGCCAAATGACCTAGAAAAGCCTGTAGCATTTGAATTGTGAACACTTGCTAAAGAATTGGGCACAGATGGGGAGGTTTTACCTTATATGTTTGGATTTGTTGTCATTAAATTACTGAATGTCACTTCTATGTATCCTTTGGCCATCATGAGAAAATCTATAGTGCTGAGACTTTAACATATGTTGGGGTCTTTCTCAATTTGAAATGCTTCACTTTGGCTTGAACTTGGTATTTATTGCAGTACACGTGATTCTAACAATCTGAAGAAGAAGGAGGAAAACAAAAACAAAAACCTTGAAAGACTTACCAGCCAAAGATGTTCTAAAAGACACCTTTCCCTAAGAGGGAGAAAAATTTGGATATAAATATAGTAGTGGAAAAAGGGGTAAAGAATTTGATAGGTCTTAATAATCATTTTTCTACATGCCTGCTTATATAGAATAGTTATTTCACAGTGTCATGTGAAAAAGCATCTTAAATAAAAGCAAATGGTACAAAGGATGCCAAGGGGCATGTGCAAGACATCAGGATAAAGCAGTTTCGAGTGTTTACAGGATTGTCAGTGAGAGGAAAGTCAATAGGCACAGTGAATAATATTTGACTTTATACATGAGATGATTAAGGGCAAATGTTGAGAGCAATGCACAGAAAAACAGATACCTAGTTTCAATGAAGGGGGACAGAAGTCATTGCTCTACCTAATACTACATATCATGTTGAAAATGAGCCTATTAGAATACAGGCAGCAAAGAGGATTTCTGCTGAGATTAAAGAGGTTTTTCTTAGGGTCAGAAAAGCCAAGAAAATGTGAATGGCAATTAACAGACTCAAGGTTTAGTTTAGTTTAATTAAAATAAATGGTGGGGGAGAAATGAGTGCCTCTGAATGGCAAATGGAGGGGGGGCAGCTAATTGAGAGAGTGACAAGGCATATTATCTGGCTTTGATTGAGAAGCCATAGAGGTTTTTTCACCCATTGCCCATGCTCTCCCCTGTTAATTTTCTTTTATTTTATATTGGTTTGCTGATGAATGTATTTTGTTCGTCCTTTCATCATCTGTCTCTTAATGATGCACAACCATCCGACCTTGGTCTTTCCTCATAAATAGACCACCACTACAACAAATGCTCACAATAAAATTATAACCTTGAAAAATGTATCCTTCAGTGAAAGGAGCCCAGTGTTCTCCATTTTCAAGAATTCTAAAATCTGTTCAGGATATGAGAGTTTGAAAAAAGAGAGGTTATCCTGAACTATTACACCCGGTTCAGAAATGCTGCCAAATCCCTAGTGATGAGTAAACTACCATTTCATTTTCAAATAGCTTGGTGATGTCTTGTTCTACATGATTTTGCATCTAGTGAGCCTGCAAAATACATGCGTTCCAGTTAAATACACACTAAATCTTCTCATTCTGCTATATCATACATGGGTGATTGGATAATTTGTTTTTGGCCTTGGGTAAAGGTCTTACTTTTTTTTGCGATGAGAATATCATCCATTGAATTCTGATTATGCATTAAATTCCTCCAAAGTTTTCCAACAAAGATCACAATTTTTAATTGGACCATTTGTGCATAAATTAAAAATAATATATGAAAACTATCTGTGGTAACCATGATTATTGCAAACATTGCAAAATCCTAATAAACAGTATTCTCTTCATTTCTGAAATGAATTAAACCGTAAGAGTGCATGAACCTTTCAGTATCACCAAACCCCAGAAACTGTTGTATGCTGGCTTTTCTGAAGTTAAAGAAACTAGCCCTTTTGCTAAGCTTGCCTGATAGTTTGTACTTCCCTTAGAATACTTTCTTAGATGAAAGAAAGTGCTTTATGTGAACAAGCTAAAATTTCTTTAAGCTTAAAGAAGCTGCTTTAAGGAGAAAACTACCTTCCGGAAACACTGCCTGAAAAAGGAAATGTAGAAGGCATTATGAGGATGAGAAATTTGCCTGAGTGTAAATTGTTACATGGGGAAGGGATGGTTTGCAGAAACATAGGGCAAAAGGAAAAAACTGAATTCATTCACTTTAAATTGAACAGTATCCCTCATAAAAGGAGGTAGGTGAAGGTAAGAAAAAAAACATCAGAGGAACCAGACTGTACTTTGCATAGCTGTATGCTATCTTGCATACTCTTTTATAATAGTTCACCAAGGGCTAAAGTTATATGTTTCCAGGGCCTACCTCTATGTAAACATTTCAGCATGTAGGATAGCTTAAAATTACAAATTTTTGTGCTAAGGAGATAACTGTGTGACTGTTGGCATGCAAAAGAACAACTTGGGTGTGGAATGAAACATCTGTGTGCAAACTCTTAACACTTGAATTTGTATTACAGGATTTAAGAAAATGTATTTTTCCAGCACATCAGCCAAGTTCAAACTCCCTGGTCCCCACTACTCATACTCATACAAAGTGTTTTCACTCTGGAGATAGAGTAGCCACACTGCACTTTTGTAAATGGCATAGAGGCATCCTAGTTGCAGGCTCCTCCTTGTCTATTAGGCATCCCAAGTAAAATGATTGCTAATTAACAAACTTTCTTAATATGCACAAGAGGAAGAGAGAGTTTGTGAAAAATGAGCTATGACATAAGGCATCTGAGTA
The DNA here is from genome assembly GCF_964374135.1 of Grampus griseus. Taxonomy (NCBI): domain Eukaryota; kingdom Metazoa; phylum Chordata; class Mammalia; order Artiodactyla; family Delphinidae; genus Grampus; species Grampus griseus. The sequence goes on along the minus strand of NC_138999.1, from coordinate 84,712,355 downwards.
ACTATGGGCCAAAGGGGAAATCTTTGGCCAAAGAATCTGGTCCAAGATAGGCCCAACCTCCCTGTGTGTGTGCGTAAGTACATGGACATTCCTTTACAAAACTCTAACTTATCAAACTTATTTACAGAGCTGCTCTGGATCACTTTAATTATGTTACAGACTCAAGAAGACACTTCCTGAGCTTTATGGTTTTATATGTGTGTTTAAAATAAATTATGCAATCAAAAAATGACTTCCATAACTGTCTTGTCCACTCTTTGTGGCATAAAGTAGACCATTTAATCATTTGGGGCATACTTAAGCCACATATACCTCTTCCTAGTAGCAGTGCTAAGAGAATTGATGTTTATAAAGCACACTGGGATTCTAAGATGAAAGGTTCTAAGAAAACACAGATTATTAAACATCCCAATAAACATGCTCATCATGAAAGGTTTAAGACTAATGAGCAGCATGCAGTTTATTCCTTGAGGTCTTTCTCAGCTGTAGTTATTATTAAAGGAAGAAACGAATGCTATTGGCAGAGTCAGGTACTTTAGAAGGCTAACTCTCTCCAGTGCAATTATAATTACACACACACACACACACACACACACACATACCTTAAAGCAAATAATTTACTTTTTTCACCAAGAAATAACATTAGGCCTCAAAGTCTGGCCCCTCCTTCTGTTTAATACTATTTCTAACTCATAACTTGTAACACAGGTGGTATTTTTTTTACCTAATAATACTTAGCAAGATTTAATTTTCAAATGCATGAGTTACAAAAAACATATCCCCTGAATGGTATTTTGAGATATAAGTAACTGTCTGCCAAAATTTCCCTTGTATCTTCTGCAACTACATAGGAATGAAAATGAAACAGCTGAAATGGAATTATACCCATTTTCACTTCTGTAGCATTTAAAATCTGAATACACTGAAGTTAATCCCAGTTCTGCTCCTTGCTAGCTATATGACCACAGAGTTTTTAAACCGCTCATTTCTTCATCTGTCAATGTGATTAAAAATATTTCTCAGGGGCTCTATGAGCATTATAAGAGACTATTTATTTATTTTTATTTTTTTATTGAAGTATAGTTGATTTACAATATTGTGTTAGTTTCAGGTATACAGCAAGGTGATTCAGTTTTGTATATATATATACAATTTTTTTTCAGATTCTTTCCCATTATAAGTTATTACAAGATATTGAATATAGTTCCCTGTGCTATACAATAAATCCTTGTTGTTTATTTTATATAGAGAGTGTGTATCTGTTAATCCCATATCCTAATTTATCCCTCCCCGCAAAAGAGACAATTTATTTAAAATACCTACCATAGTGCTTGGCACACAGGAAGTAGTCAAATAAATGGTAAGTGCTTCTGTTTTTGTCATTAGCAGTATTACTCCTACTTTGACTGCTACTATTACAACTACATCTGCTGCTGCTACTATTATTCCTACTGCTAGTACCTAATAATACCTCAAGTAAAAAATAATACCTCAGGTAAGGTCATTTTAAAGGACCTTAATTTGTCGTAATGTAAGCAATTCATAGGTTTCAGAGAAAGCTGCTGTCAAACTGCAATCTGTGTGTAGTAGGTGCCAATCTGACTTTTTTTCCTAGCAGGGCCTGATTGCTCCCTTTTCTTCTCTGGAACAACTTGAGCTTTCTGTCTCTGCAATACTGTCAACGCAGACTGCGCAATGACAGGGCAGACAGGTAGCAAATCAAGCATGAATACGAAAGGGCACCTAACTGCAACAACAACAACAACAACAAATATTCACAAGTGTCGGTCTTCTTTCCCTGCTATCAAAGCCACAAAGACTCCTGCTTTCAGCTTTGTGAGAAAGCCACATATGTAACTATAAAATTCAGGCTGTTATCAGTCAAATAAACCTCTTTCATCATATTTCTGAGAAACATGCTGCAAACCTAAAGACAATTTACTTCCATGAAGTGAGTGAATGTTTTATTCTCTCGTTTTGACAAAGACATAAGAATTTCCCAGGTGAACAAGCCCTCCTATTAAAACTTGCTGTCTTACTTGATCTATGCTGGAAGAAGGAAACGGTGCAAGTTTTTTGTCAGTACAGAAATGTGAATAAACTTTGGCTTAGTTGGACCACAGGGAATGAAACTTTGCATTTATGCTCAATTCCTTTGCCAATTGCAATAATTGTTCTTTTAGATTTGCATTTGTGAAGGCAGATGGAGAGTGGATTCTAGGGAACTATTTGTTAGGAAGCCTATATGGAAAGTGGTTAATATTCAGAAAAGTCCAACTTCTGTGTCTTGATTTCTTAATTTCTAAAATGAGATTGTCATAACATTTAGCATCCATAGATAATAAGGTCGTTGGGATGATTGGGTTAATAATTTAATGGGCTTTGAAATCCTTGATTAAAGAGTATGATACAGGGAAAAGTAATGTGTGCAATTACGTTATCAAACAAGAAGAATCCCAATTTTCTTCCGTGCAATAAACCTGCAATGTGGACCAAATTTTCAAAGGAAGGTGTAATGGTTATGCTTACCAAATTTCACGTACATGTGCTATACCCTCAGAAGCATATAATTGCATATGCAAAATGGATAATTGCATACAAAATTGCCCATTTGTGTGTGCAATTACCCATTTTATGCACACAAATGCTTGTTTGAAAATCTGGCCCTAAAACTCTAGCAGTAGAGGAAAAAATCAGCTTGCACACATGGTTTCTGAAACAGAAATTATGGCCTGCCTTGACTATATAACTGCTGTCAAGTATTTAAGCTGCCTTCTTTTCAGAGTTGAATCAGAATGTATTTTCAGACTGTATAACAAGACAGTAGCATGAAAGATATTTTTTTAAGATAAACATAGAAACTTTTTATCCAGCTGCCACTGAATATGCTGATATAGCTTCTGACACCAGCAGCCAGTGATGAGGGCTATGTAATCACTGCTGGGTATAAGAGGCTATTGTACGTAGAGGAAAAGGGATTCATGTTTGATTAAAACTGTGAAGCATTATGTTTTAAAGATCCCCACTTTTCCATGGTATAGGATGACTGAAAACAGCTAGTTAAATACTGGTCTATTTAAAAGTAGACCGCTTTTTCTTTTATTGTTGCTTAAGAACTGGCATTTACATAACTCTCGAGATTTCTTCATTAGCAGAGACCCATCTATGTCAGTAAGTAGCTTCCGTAGTACATAGGAGCCTGTGAGAAGAAAATCAGAGTGGAGGGGTGAGATGCTTTACAAAATTAGCTTATATGCTTAGAACTTGAGTTTAAGCCATTATTTATTCTAGCTATTTCTTTCAACAGAATAATCCATTGTTAGAGAAATTAATCTCCAAAATGCCCATTTCATGCCTGGTTATTTCTCTTTCAGAGGGCTCTGGCTATACTGCTGTTTTCCTAATGGCTAACTCATCCTCTCTTCAACTCTATAGTGGCTTCTTGTTTTCGCCATTAAGACCACACTTGCTTTCTACTAAAGAGTCTTTCACTAGGATATGTCAAACTTCCTGAAGTGTTTCCTTTGATGCCTATTCTCTGAGATCAGCCCATGTCCATCTCACTGCTCCTTTCATCTAGTTTTCTCACTTTTAACTTGATGCTTTTTACCATGAAATTCCTATCACCCCAAGCCTGGCAAACACTCTTCTTCCTCCTTTTCAAAAACCTCTCCTATGTCACTAACATTCTTCAAATTAAAAAGAAGTCAGATGAAAACTACCACTCCTCTGAACCTGTCTGTGTAATCTTGTGAGGATAAATTTCACCTCACCAAAATCACTAACATTAAAAAAGCTGTAGCCTCTGTTATTACAGATTCTTGTCACTGATGTATCATCACATTGTAAATCATATATATAAAAGGTTTCAGCTGTTGTTTTAGTGCAAACTTCTGTGGAAGAAAAGAGGTGGAGAAATAAGCAGACTCAGCATCATATATGTAGTGAGCATATTACCTGTCTCAAGAAAATACTAGCTTTTATTTCAACATATCTACCAATTGTAATAAACTTCTAAATATATTATCCCATTCCCTCCTCCTAACAACTCCAGCGGAGAGTAGGTAAGGTAGTGATAGAGTCACTTTTAGAGATGGTACACGGAGCCTCAACAAGAGTCATATTTGACCAAGAGAATATGGGTTATTAGTGGTGGGTCCATGATTCTGATCCAGATTTTGTAAACTGCAGAACTAAGTTCTTTCTCCTCCACTGTGCTGCCGAAGTTTACATAACTGCATATGCAGAGGATTAATAATGGACACTAGTATATTTCTATCAGAATCATCAAGGTCCCTGATGAATAAATTTACTAAAGCTGCAGGAATATCTGGAAATTTATTAATATTCAACCTTTAAAAGAAACAGCCTTATCCAAAATAGATACAGCTTGCCTTTACTTGCTGAAGATTTTCTTGCAAGCAGAGATTTGGACTTAATTTCTATAGGTTCTCTTACTCTCAAGCATAATTTTTTTTCCAAAGTCAGAAAATAGATCTCAAACTACTTTACAAGTAATGTCGTATGAGGCAAGAAATCATATGCTCAATCAATGCTTTAGTATTGTAAGGAGGCAGAAAATGTACAACTATCCTGGTCATTTCAACTATGGTTGAAATGATTTCTAGAGATATGATGAGAAAAATTGTCCTTGAGAAAATACAAACCCTAATAGCCCATTTGTGTAGCAGAAATCACTGGTAGATGTGAACACCATGACTTAAAAGCCATTTTCAAGTTCAAGGCACAATTTCCTTTGGAGTATGGGCAAAACACCAACAAATGTTTGGAAAAGAGAGCACTTAAGGTCTGCAGAATGTCCTCTAGTGGGGTTTAAGCAGAAAAGTGAATGATCATAACATATAGATGATACTTTCCTGATCCAAAATGTAATGTCTATTATAGAGCTGAATAGATTGTATCCTGCAAATAAATTTATAGGAAATTACTATTTAAATAGAGAACTAACAAATTTTCAGCATACCAATTATTATTAAGAAGAGTAAATTGACCATGTCTATGTATTTTTTTTTAGAAATTTATTTAGTTTATTTATTTATTTTTGGCTGCGTTGGGTCTTTGGTGCTGCACACGGGCTTTTCTCTAGTTACAGCAAGCGGGGGCTACTCTTAGTTGCAGTGCGCAGGCTTCTCATTGCAGTGGCTTCTCTTGTTGTGGAGCATGGGCTCTAGGTGCATGGGCTTCAGTAGTTGTGGCTTGCAGTCTCCAGAGCTCAGGCTCAGTAGTTCTGGCTCACAGGCTTAGTTGCTCCGCGGTATGTGGGATCTTCCCAGACCAGGGCTCAAACCCGTGTCCCCTGCATTGGAGGGGCATATTCTTAACCACTACACCATCAGGGAAGTCCCTATATATATATTTTTAATTGCTAACAGAAATACTTTAAAAAATTTGTGTAGGGGTGGGAGGGAGATGCAAGAGGGAGAGGATATGGGGTTATGTGTATACATATAGCTGATTCACTTTGTTACACCGCAGAAACTAACACAACATGGTAAAGCAATTATACTCCAATAAAGATGTTTAAAAAATTTTGTGTAGTGTTTTAAATTGGATTCTTTATGTAAACATTTGTGCATTTCCCAATGGGTGTTATGATAATTTGTTACAGTGTGTAGTAGTTTCTTAATGTCACTTTTGAAAATTGTTAGATCTCAAGACAGCATCATTCTAAGGAACACATTTATAAAAGAAGTATTATTCAAATGTTGTCGAACTTATCTTCGAATTATCTAACTTCAAATCCTTATTTTGGAATGAAGCAGTACACAAATAAGTAAATACATTTAAATAATAAGTAAAATATATACATTAAATATCTATGCTAATATGTGATTTAGTGAGAAATTATCTAAGACCAATGCTAAGGACCAATTTGTAAATATAAGTAATATTAAGTACACATAGTGCAATTGTTTCACTTTTTAAAATATTATACTTGAAATAATTGCAAACTATTAAATTTGTCTCTTTTATACAAATATGCTTATTCACCAAGAGAAAAGTAATTGAAAATAATACCAACTATTGCTGAAGGAAATAGCCATATGAGCTTGCTGAAACATCCTTTTTGTAATTTTTATTTGTGGAGCTTAAAATAAGAAGCTCAGCATATCGATTTTAAGACAGAATGTGATAACAGTTGAAAAAATATTTTTAAACCTACATCAAGAGATTCTATTGAAATTAAAGCCAGAACTTACTGAACTTAACTGATGAGGACACAGTTAAGTTCAGGATATGGGCAGGATTCACTTCTTTTCTATTTCCATGCCTATAGAAAGCAGTCCTCAGACTTGGACATTGGGTGAAAGAGGAGAGAGAGATCAGTGTAAATCCATCCCTATAATTGTAAAACACAGCTCAAAATATACATCTTAGTGATGGTTCATAAACATTTCTTTATACACAGAGCATCATATTATTGTCTGAATAAACAGAAATAGAGTAAGCTCACAGAAAAACACATTACAAAAATGAAAAAAAAAAGCAGAAGGATTTTGCCACTTTAGGAAATTTTTAGTGTTTTTATAAAATCTAATTGGAATTGTTTTGTACAAGTGAGATTGCAGCAGACATCAAGAAGATTGATGGGGTGAAAGTGAAGGCTGTAATTTAGCTCTTGTCATCTTTCAAATGTGTTTTGTATAGTGAGTGTGAGAAATTTGGTTTCCAGCAGTATTATTTAAAATGAGAATGTGTGGGCTTTTATCTAGATTGTGGGGGCACTGTCAGTAACAAGGGAAGGATGCAGCCTAAATGAAAGAACACAAAATTTCCCCTTGAAGCCCCTGTCATATTCTACCAACTTGTGGCTGTGGAGTTATGTGTAATGGTTTCATCACATCATCATGTGGGCAGGTGCAATAAGAAGAGGTATTTCAAGTTTGCATACCTGGCAGACAGTAAACTTGCCCTGATCCTCTCAACATTCTCTCTCACTCTTCCTCGCCCTTCACTCCATGACACATGCACTTTTCACACACACACACACACACACACACACACACACACACACACACACACACCTCTCAAAACTGGAGAAAGTATCCCAGGCTGAGTTGTAAGTATACATTCCAAATTTAAATAATCATGATTCCCTGACTCCTGACAGTTATTATTCTCTGAAAAAAATGAGAAAAGAATGAGTTTATCTGTTGCCATAATAATGCTGCATATCAAACCATTCCATTTTCAATGGCCTAACCAATAACCATATATTATAATGCTGCTCGTAAGTCAATGCTTAACAAGGCTCGCTCAGAGATCTGCAGGTCAGCTGGGCAACTTTGCTGGTCTTGGCTCTCTCACATGAGTGAGTCCTCATCTGGGGCCACCAGGCTGAAAATGCTCTGCTCCACATGGTCTCATGTCCTCCAGCAGAATAGCCTAAGTTTGTTCTTATGCAGGAGGTAGGAACCCTTTAAAAAAAAATGTACAAGTGTGTGAGGCCTCTTGAGGCCTAGACTCAAAACAGGCCCATCATTGGCCACATTCTGTTGGACAAATTAAGCAGCAAGGCTAGCTCAGATTTAAGGAGTGGGGAAATACGCTTTAACTATTGAGGGGAAGAACTGTAAACTCACATTGCTAAGGGCATAGATACCAAGAGAAGTGAAGATTTGAGCCATTTTTGCAATCAATCTACCACGAGGATATTCTAATAAAAGAAGATCCCCGAGATTCAAGCGTTATTCAGAATTGGCATTCCTCAATTTACACAAGGTCTGAACACCAATGAAGCAGGCATTCAAATGGAGGGCCAGTGCATGTCTATCTCAGATGTCTGTATGAATTCCTATCTCAAATCATTTACTTTATGCTTAAATTTTACTTATTTAAAGAGGACTTCCTTAACACCCTCCACCCTAATTAAAATTATAGACCCTCTTTACTCTCTATCCCTTTACCCTGCTAAATTTTCCTTCCTAGTACTTATCACCACCTGACATACTATTTATTTGTTTTTTTCAGTTGTCTCCCCCACCTAAAATGTAAGTACCTTGAGTCCAGGGATTTTCTTTGTCCTGTCCACTGCTGTATCCCCAGGATACATTACCTGCCAGACTAGATTCTCAATCTTCAATAAGTGTTCACTGAATGAATGTCTTAGGACTATTGAATGTCCAGGACTATTGACATCTCATAGGCACTGCCTTAAAAACGAGGCATAAAAGCCACAAAGCCTGTTCGCAGCTACATTTAGTTCTGACTTGGGCACTAGCATATATATGATCAAGTCATTTACCTGTTTCTTACTTCTCTTCAATAAATTTTATCTACTGATTCTGTTGTGATCTGTTTTGATCCTGAAGTATCATGCCATCTCAACGCATTCTAGTTTGCATTTACAGCTACACCCTTAGTTTTAGCTAACTGTAAATCTATGTAGTTCTCAGCTTTTCTGTATAACAATGCTTCTTGCTTTAGGAAGAGGCTATAGAATAGTGAAAAGACAGCTTTGTGAGCATAAGGACATGGGTCCAAAGCTCATTTCTGTTTTGGTTGAGACTTCGGAGGAGTTACTTACCCTATTGAGACTCTTAAACCTGTAAGATAAATGATAATACCTACTATGTATACCTAAGCTCATATTGATTCCCTTAATGGAAACCCTGGTTCACAGAAGTGGACTGCCAATAGCCATATTTGTGCTAAATGACCATTCCCAGTCATATTTGTTTGACCCAAATCCAGCCCAGATTGAACCAATCAGCTTCTTTCCCTATCTCCTCCCATCTTTGGAGTTAGAAATGACGTTTATAAACTTGAGACCTGTGGAGTGCCACTTCTGCCATGGGGACTGTGTAACAGAGAACTATGCTAAAGAGTGAGATAGGGCTTCCCTGGTGGCGCAGTGGTTGAGAGTCCACCTGCCAATGCAGGGGACACGGGTTCGTGCCCCGGTCCGGGAGGATCCCACATGCCACGGAGCAGCTGGGTCCGTGGGCCATGGCCGCTGGTCCTGCCCGTCTGGAGCCTGTGCTCCACAGTGGGAGAGGCCACAACAGTGAGAGACCCGCGTACAAAAAAAAAAAAAAAGAGTGAGAGAGATAAAGCAGACCCTCAGGGAAAATAAAATCAGAGGCAAGAAATGGAGGGAAAGTGCTCCCTGATTACCTGACAGCTTCCAATTTCCTTATTCCAATTCTTTTCCAAGGCCTTTCTACTCAAGGCTTTGGGTGTCATGAACCACTCCTGGTTCCAAACAGTAAATATTCCTTTTCTTTGTTTCAGTTATTTACAACCAAAAACTTCCAAATCAATATACCTACTCTTTGAAATGTTGCAAAGATTAAAAGAGATAAAACCTGAAAAATGCCTAGCAAGCTGTACTTTAATTATTATCATTTAACTCTACTGGGGTTATGCCTGTCCCTAACCCTAATCTGTCTATCATTCCTACTGTGTACTCAATGAACACTTACAGCTGACTTAGCTGAGACTGGGCAGGTTGTTGTACTTAACTGTATCTAGATAGTTAATAATGAATTTACACATATATACCTTGATCCCTGCACTTTTAAAGGAAATGCACTTTTATTTTCCCAAGCAGACATACTCAGAAAATAGATCACATCTGCTCTCACCTCCCTAAAGATCTTACTCCTATCTTCAAAGCAGTCAAACTTGTTGAAATGCCGGGTCTATCATTTGCCAGCTGTGTGGACATGGGTAAAATACTTAAACCCTCTTGCCTCTGTCTTCTTCTTCTGAAAAATGTGTTTAACAATAGTACCCACTAAATAACTTGTTGTGAGGCTTCAATGATTTAACATGCGATAAGCATTTTAGAACAGCTCTTTGATATTGAACTAGTTTGCTCTTAGAATAATTTGAGTCCTTCTCAGTTAACAGATACCCATCAACAGATTCAACACAACCTCTTTCAAAAACGCTTCAGTATTTGTGGATAATATTAGCTAAAATCTACAGATACTAGCATATCCATTCTGATTATTCTTATTATTTATAGCCCTGTAGTATTTATGGAAATATTCTATTCTTTTGCACTGCCTGATAAATTAGATTTGCATTTAGAATATTCTTACAGGAAAATTGCTCCCCTTAACTATACCATAAATTCCTTAAGGTATCTGAGTTATTTGTTTCCCCTCACAGCTGTTTTAAACTATGTTTTATATTTGATTCACAAGGTTTTCACTGTTCACTTACCTTAATTAAAAATATACGTTAGGACTTCCCTGGTGGCGCAGTGGTTGAGAGTCCACCTGCCGATGCAGGGGACACGGGTTCGTGCCCTGGTCCGAGAACATCCCACATGCCATGGAGCGGCTGGGCCTGTGAGCCATGGCCGCTGAGCCTGCGCGTCCGGAGCTTGTGCTCCACAACGGGAGAGGCCACAACAGTGAGAGGCCCGCATACCACAAAAAAACCAAAAACAACAACAACAACAGAGTATATATATATATATATATATATATATATATATATATGTATATATATATATATATATGTTACTTTGAAGTATTCTATAATTTAGACTTCATTATCACTATGTTACTGTGATGTCTTAAATTTGTATCAAAAGTGAAATAATAGGCTTTGTGACATATTCATTTGAATTTTTTGGTGGTGTTTATTTGGAGTGTGCTTATATTTTATAAATACCACTTCAGAGATTTTGTCCAGCTTTTTATCTTCATCGTGATATTCTTTTAACTGGACTCAGTTTTATTGTATGTAATTAAAACTGTAGCCCTAGAAACAAAATTCCCTAGAGGTTAAAGCAGAGTGATAGGAAAATGTATCCCATGGGTATCCTGGTCTTTTAAATACAGATTTTCTTAGAAAGTGTAATCTGTAGTTATATAGCTATCCCAACTAAATTTTTTTTTAAACCACAATTTTTTAAGTTAAAATCTGTTGGCCCAGTGTCAGCCCTCACAGTACTTTATAGATTTTTATTCTAAAGGAATTCAGAGTGAATTTAGTTATTAAATCCCTACAGATGTGGTATAATTGTATATTAATTAAGTGGTTCTGCCCTGTTAAAAAGGGTTAGTACTTTAAAGACTATTTGCTCTTTTGAACGGTTTGGTAAATTCTTTAAGTAATAGAAAAGGTCACCTCTTTCTATTCCTTCTCTCTTGATGAAATTATTACTCTGAAGGGATTTCTGCACGTGGTAATTAATTTACAAAATAAATCATCCTCATGTATAAGTTCTAAAAATTTAGATTTATATATAAATTTGTTCTATTTGAAGTTTATTTTAATAATATATTAGTACTAATGGCTTACATTGCTATATGTCATTCTTTGCCTTATAATCATTATAAACCTCACCAGAATTTTAGATAATTTTAAAATAATTGTTCTTACACAATAGATAAAAGAGAGGTATTTAATATTCAAGCAATAACTGTAGTGTTTAGTTGGAGTCCAACCTATTCACCCAGAATTGTACATCCCTATTCTTTCCATACTGAGCCCAGATTTTTAGGGCTATACTTTTTTCGACCATCTGGCATTTAAACACCATAACTATACAATAATGTTACCTGATATATTATCCTAAATAAATATCACTGCAACAGTTTTCTAATATATCCTAGAACTCTACTCTCATTATCTGTTTTTCCTATGGATTTTAATTTAATGATTTAATCTGTAAAATCAAAGCATAACAAGGAAGTTATTCAAAAGAGTTTCTTGGGACAGACCTTCAAGATGGTAGAGGAGTAAGATGTGGAGATCACCTTCCTCCCCACAAATACATCAAAAATACATCTACTTGTGGAACAACTCCTACAGAACACCTACTGAACCCTGGCAGAAGGCCTCAGAATTCCCGAAAGGAAACAAAATGCGCATGTACCTGGATAGGGTGAAAGAAAAAAAGAAAAACAGAGACAAAAGAATAGGGACAGGACCTGAACCTCTGGGAGGGAGTATTGAAGGAGGAAAGGTTTCCACACAGTAGGAAGCCCCTTCACTGGCAGAGATGAGGGTTGGGGAAGCTTTGGAGCCACGGAGGAGAGTGCAGCAACAGGGGTGCAGAGGGTAAAGCGGAGAAATTCCCTCACAGGGGATCAGTGCTGACCAGCATTCACCAGCCTGAGAGGCTTGTCTGCTCACCCGCTGGGTCAGGTGGGGGCTGGGAGCTGAGGCTTGGGCTTCAGAGGTCAGATCAGAGGGAGAAGACTGGGGTTGGCTGCGTGAACACAGCCTGAAGGGGGCTAGTGCACCACAGCTAGCCGGGAGGGAGTCCGGGAAAAAGTCTGGAACCTCCTAAGAGGCAAGAGACCATTGCTTCAAGGTGCGTGAGGAGAGGGGATTCAGAGCACAGCCAAAACAAGCTCCAGAGATGTGCAAGGGCCACGGCTATCAGTGTGGACACCAGAGTCGGGCATGAAATGCTTAGGTTGCTGCTGCAGCCACCAAGAAGCCTGTGTGCAAGTACAGGTCGCTCTCCACACCTCCCCTCCCAGGAGACTGTGCAGCCCACCATTGCCAGGATGAGCACACGGCACACCTCAGGCTGTTGCAATGTCATCCTGGCCTCTGCCACCTCAGGCTTTCCCCGCATGCCATAACCCTCCCTCCCCTCGGCCTGAGTGAGCCAGATCCCCTTAATCAGCTGCTACTTTAACCCCATCTGGTCTGAGCAAAGAACAGATACCCTCAGGCCACCCACATGCAGAGGCAGGACCAAATCAAAAGTTGAATCCTAGGACCTGTGCAAACAAGGAAGAAAAAGGGAAATTTCTCCCAGAAGCCTCAGGAGCAGGGGATTAAATATCAACAATCAACCTGATGTACGCTGTATCTCTGGAATACCTGAATAGACAACGAATCATCCCAAAATTGATGTGGTGGACATTGGGAGCAACTGTAGACTTAGGGTTTGTTTTCTGCATCAAGTTTGTTTCTGGTTTTATGTTTATCTTAGTTTAGCATTCAGTGTTTATTATCACTGGTAGATTTGTTTATTGATTTGGTTGCTCTCTTCCATATATATATAAATATATATAGTTTTCCTTTTTCTCTTTTTGTGAGTGTATGTGCATGCTTCTTTGTGTGATTTTATTTGTATAGCTTTGCTTTTACCATTTGTCCTAAGGTTCTGTCTGTTCTTTTTTTTTTAGTATAGTTTTTAGTTCTTGTTATCATCAGTGGATTTTTTTTTTTTTGGTTTGGTAGCTCTCTTCTTTCTTTCTTATTTCTTTTTTCTTATTACTTCTTAAATTTTAATTTTTAATAACTTTTAATAACTATTTAATTTTGTTTTATTGCTTTATTTCTTTCTTTCTATTTTTCTCTCTTTTCTTCTCAGCCGTGTGGCTGACAAGGTATTGGTGCTCTGGCTGGGTGTCAGGTCTGTGTCTCTGAGGTGGGAGCATGAGTTCAGGACATTGGTCAACCAGAGACCACCAAGCTACACATAATATCAAATGATGAAAGCTCACGCAGAGATATCTATCTCAACACTAAGACACAGCTCCACTCAATGACCAGCAAGCTACCGTGCTGGACAGCCTAGGCCAAACAACTAGCAAGACAGGAACACAACCCTACCCTTAGCAGAGAGGCTGCCTAAAATCATAATAAGGTCACAGACACCCCCAAACACACCACCGGATGTGGTCCTGCCCACCAGAAAGACAAGATCCAGCCTCATCCACCAGAACACAGGCAACAATCCCCTCCACAAGAAAGCCTACACAACCCACTGAACCAACCTTAGCCACTGGAGGAAGACACCAAAAACAATGTGAAAAACGAACCTGCAGCCAGAGAAAAGGAGACCCAAACACAGTAAGTTAAGCAAAATGAGAAGACAGAGAGACACACAGCAGGTGAAGGAGCAAGGCAAAAACCCACCAGACCTAACAAATGAATAGGAAATAGGCAGTCTACTGGAAAAGGAATTCAGAATAATGATAGTAAAGATGATACAAAATCTTGGAAATAGAATGGAGAAAATACAAGAAAGGTTTAACAAGGATGTAGAAGAACTAAACAGCAAACAAACAATGATGAACAGCACAATAAATGAAATTTAAAATTCTGTAGAAGGAATCAAGAGCAGAATAACTGAGGTGGAAGAACGGGTAAGTGACCTGGTAGATAAAACAGTGGAAATAATTACCACAGAGCAGAATAAAGGCAAAACAATGAAAAGCATGGAGTACAGTCTCAGAGACCTCTAGGAAAACATTAAATGCACAGACATTAAAATTGTAAGGTTCCCAGATGAAGAGAAAAAGAGAGGGACTGAGAAAATATTTGAAGAGATTATAGTTGAAAACTTCCCTAACATAGGAAAGGGAACAGTCAATGAATTCCAGGAAGTTCAGAGAGTCCCATACAGGAAAAAACCAAGGATAAACACGAAAAGACACATATTAATCAAACTACCAAAACCTAAATAAAATGAAAAAAATAATAAGAGCAGAAAGGGCAAAACAGCAAATAGCATACAATGGAATCCCCAAAAGGTTAACAGCTGATCTTTCAGCAGAAACTCTGAAAGCCAGAAGGGAGTGGCAGGACATATTTACAGTGATGAAAGGGAAAAACCTACAACCAAGAATACTCTACCCAGCAAGGATCTCATTCGGATTTGACAGACAAATTAAAACCTTTACAGACAAGTAAAAGCTAAGAGAATAAATCACCACCAAACTTACTTTACAATAAATGCTAAAGGAGCTTATCTAAACACAAGAGAAGAAAAGACCTACATTAACTAACCCAAAACAATTAAGAAAATGGTAATAGGAACATACATATCAATAACTACCTTAAATGTAAATGGATTAAATGCTCCAACCAAAAGACACAGACTGGCTGAATGGCTACAAAAACAAGAGCTGTATATATGCTGTATACAGGAAACCCATTTCAGACCTAGGGACACATACAGACTGAAAGTGAGGGGATGGAAAAAGATATTCCATGCAAATGGAAATCAGAAGAAAGCTGAAGGAGCAATTATCATATCAGAGAAATAGACTTTAAAATAAAGACTATTACAAGAGACAAAAAAGGACACTACATAATGATCAAGGGAACAATCCAAGAAGGGTGTAAATCTTTCTAAACCCAACATAGGAGCACCTCAATACATAAGGCAAATGCTAACAGCCATAAAAGGGGAAATTGACTGTAACACAATCATAGTAGGGGACTATAACACCCCACTTTCACGAATGGACACATCATCCAAAATGAAAATAAAACAGGAAACACAAGCTTTCAATGATACATTAAACATGATGGAAATGATATTTTTAGGACATTCCATCCAAACACAACAGAATACACTTTCTTCTCAAGTGCCCATGGAACATTCTCCAGGATAGATCATATCTTGGGTCACAAATCAAGCCTTGGTAAATTTAAGAAAATTGAGAACATATCAAGTATCTTTTCCATCCAGAGTGCTATGAGACTAGATATAAATTACAGGGAAAAATCTGTAAGAAATACAAACACATGGAAGCTAAACAATACACTACTTAATAACCAAGAGATCACTGCAGAAATCAAAGAGGAAATCAAAGAATACCTAGAAAAAAATGACAGTGAAATCATGACAATGCCAAACCTATGGGAGGCAGCAAAAGTAGTTCTAAGAGGGAAGTTTATAGCAATGCAATCCTACCTCAAGAAACAATAAACATCTCAAATAACAACCTAAACTTACACCTAAAGTAATTAGAGAAAGAAGAACAAAAAATCCCAAAGTTAGCAAAAGGAAAGATATCATAAAGTTCAGATCAAAAATAAATGAAAAAGACATGAAGGAAGCAATAGCAAAGATCAATAAAACTAAAAGCTGGTTCTTTGATAAGATAAACAAAATTGATAAACCATTAGCCAGACTCATCAAGAATAAAAGGGAGAAGACTCAAATCAATAGATTTAAAAATGAAAAAGGCGACATAAAGACTGACACTGCAGAAATACAAAGGATCATGAGAGATTACTACAAGCAACTATATGCCAATAAAATGGACAACCTGGAAGAAATGGACGAATTCTTAGAAAAGCACAACCTTCCGAGACTGAACCAGGAGGAAGCAGAAAATATAAACAGACAAATCACAAGCACTGAAATTGAGACTGTGGTTAAAAACCTTCCAACAAACAAAAGCCCAGGACCAAATGGCTTCATAGGTGAATTCTATCAAACATTTAGAGAAGAGCTAACACCTATCCTTCTCAAACTCTTCCAAAATATAACAGAGGGTGAAGCATTTCCAAACTCATTCTACAAGGCCACCATCATCCTGATACCAAAACCAGACAAAGATGTCACAAAGAAAGAAAACTACAGGTCAATATGACTGAAGATCACAGATGCAAAAATCGTCAACAAAATACTAACAAACAGAATCCAAAAGCACATTAGAAGGATCATAAACCATGAGCAAGTGGGGTTAATTCCAGGAATGCAAGGATTCTTCAATATATGCAAATAAATCAATGTGATAAACCATATTAACAAACTGAATGAGAAAAACAGTATGATCAACTCAATAGATGCAGAAAAACTCTCGCCAAAATTCAACACCCATTTATGGTAAAAACCCCTCAGAAAGTAGGCATAGAGGGAATTAACCTCAACATAATAAAGGTCATATATGACAAACCCACAGCCAACATCATTCTCAGTGGTGAAAAACTGAAACCATTTCCAGTAAGATCAGGAACAAGACAGGGTTGTCCACTTTCACCGCTATTATTCAACATAGTTTTGGAAGGTTTAGCCACAGCAATCAGAGAATAAAAAGAAATAAAAGAATCCAAATCGCAAAAGAATTAAAGCTGTCACTGTTGGCAGAAGACATGACACTCTACATAGAATCCTAAAGATGTTACCAGAAAACTACTAGAGCTAATCAATGATTTTGGTAAAGTAGCAGGATACAAAATTAATGCACAGAAATCTCTTGCATTCCTATACACTAATGATGAAAAATCTGAAAGAGAAATTACAGAAACACTTCCTTTTACCATTGAAACCAAAAGAATAAAATACGTAGGAATAAACCTACCTAAGGAGACAAAAGACCCATATGCAGAAAACTATTAGACACTTTTGAAAGAAATTACAGATGATACAAACAGATGGAGAGATATGCCATGTTCTTGGATTGGAAGAATAAGCACTGTGAAAATGACTATATGACACAAAGCAATCTACAGATTCAATGCAATCCTTACCAATGTCATTTTTCACCAAACCAGAACAAAAAAATTCACAATCTGTATGGAAATACAAAAGACCCCAAATAGCCAAAAGAATCTTGAGAAAGAAAAATGGATCTGGAGGAATCAGGCTCCTAGACTTCAGACTATACTACAAAGCTACAGTAATCAAGATAATATGGTACTGACACAAAATAGAAATTTAGATAAATGGAACAGGATAGAAAGACCAGAGATAAACCCACACACATATGGTCACCTTATTTTTGATAAAGGAGGCACGAATATACAATGGAGGAAAGACAGCCACTTCAAAAAGTGGTGTTGTGAAAACTGGGCAGCTACAGGTAAAAGAATGATATTAGAACATTCCCTAACAGCATATACAAAAATAAACTCAAAATGGATTAAAGACCTAAATGTAAGGCCAGACACTACAAAACTCTTAGAGGAAAACATAGGCAGAAGACTCTATCACATAAATCACAGCTAGATCCTTTTTGACACCCCTGCTAGAGAAATGGAAATAAAAACAAATATAAACAAATGGGATGTAATGAAACTTAAAAGCTTTTGCACAGCAAAGGAAGCCATAAACAAGACAAAAAGACAACCTCCAGAATGAGAGAAAATATTTGCAAATGAAGGAACTGACAAAGGATTAATCTCCAAAATATACAAGGAACTCATGCAGCTCGATATAAAAAAAAAACCAAACAACCCAATCGAAAAATGAGCAGAAGATCTAATTATACATTTCTCCAAAGAAAATATACAGATTGCCAACAAACACATAAAGGATGCTCAACATCACTAATCGTGAGAGAAATGCAGATCAAAACTACAATGAAGTGTCACCTCACAGTGGTCAGAATGGCCATCATCAAAAAATCTACAAACAATAAATGCTGGAGACGGTGTGGAGAAAAGGGAACCCTCTTGCACTGTTGGTGGGAATGTAAATTGATACAGCCACTATGGAGAACAGTACGGAGGTTCTTTAAAAAACTAATAATAGAACTGCCACATGACCCAGCAATACCACTATTGAGCATATATCCTGAGAAAACCATAATTCAAAACGAGTCATGTACCACAGTGTTCATTGCAGCTCTATTTACAATAGCCAGGACATGGAAGCAACCTACATGCGCATCAACAGATGAATAGAAAAAGAAAATGTGGCACATATATACAATGGAATATTACTCAGCCATAAAAAGAAACGAAATTGACCTATTTGTAGTGAGGTGGATGGACCTAGAGTCTGTCATACAGAATGAAGTAAGTCAGAAAGAGAAAAACAAATACCGTATACTAACACATATATATGAAATCTAAAACACAACAAAAAAAATGTTTCTGAAGAACCTAGGGGCAGGGCAGGAATAAAGACGCAGATATAGAGAATGGACTTGAGGATACGGGGAGGGGGAAGGGTAAGCTGGGACGAAGTGAGAGAGTGGCATGGACTTATATATACTACCAAATGTAAAGTAGATAGCTAGTGGGAAGCAGCCGCATAGCACAGGGAGATCAGCTCGGTGCTTTGTGACTACCTAGAGAGGTGGGATGAGGAAGGTGGGAGGGAGACGCAAGAGGGAGGAGATATGGGGATATATGTATACGTATAGCTGATTCACTTTGTTATAAATCAGAAACTAACACAGCATTGTAAAGCAATTATACTCCAATAAAGATGTTAAAAAAAAAAAAGAGTTTCTTGGATGTACAGAGTATTAGAATAATATGTACCTGTGTGCTAAGTATTCTGAAAAGGTAATTTCCATCTTGTTTGCCCATATTTCTGAAACATTATACATTCCTTTTGATGTAAATATTTCATATTATATCGTGGAGATATAGAAACCCTTAATTAATAAGTGGGTGGATGTAAATTGAGATCTTTCTTGGAAACAATTTAGCAATTTGTATCAGGTCTCTTAGAAATTTATCTAGGAATTTATTCTTAGGAAATAATTATAAATGTGTAACAAACTTTATACAAGGATGTCAGCTGCAATACTGTTTACAAAAATAAAAACTTGGAAATAGCTCAAATGTTGGAAGGCTATATAACATGCCAATAATGATTATTTCTGGTAGCTGGGATTTGGAGTAAATTTTATTTTCTTCCTTTTGCTTTTTTATCTTATTAATATTCTCCAATGAATATTTATTATTTTATAAACAGAAATGGAAATATTCACTCTAATTCATGCGCTAGCTCCTCTTCTCTTGATTCCTGTTTGAAATGCCCTTGGCATAAGGTGATTTAATAGTTCCCAGTCTTGACTTCTAATTCTTAACTCACAGTGATGTGTTCCGGGGGTTGTTGGCAGGGGAGAGAACTTGACTAAATCCTATAAAATCCCTGAGCCTCATTGCTTTGTCAATAAAGTTGGCATAATAATAACTTATATGCCTATATATAAACACCTAAACCATATCTTGATGTCCCTTCTAATAGTAAGATCTTAGATCCTATGAAATCACGAAAAAAAATCACAATTCAAGGAATGTGAGGAAAAGATTGTTAGCATTAATGTAAGACATCTGACAGCATTAGAGTAAATCCCTATTCATCATTTAAAGAAACATTTTTTTGTCAGACCCAGAGTTTGATTTACCATGAAGCTAATTTACACTGGATGTGCCTTAATATATTCACATGGATTTAGGTATATGCAGAATTTGAACACATAAGATATTTTAACCACAATCTGCTATGATGACTGTCTTTTTCCACTCCAAATTTCCTTCACATGTCCCCTTCCATCAGGTGGTACTGGAGTGGCTGTGCATTTTGAGAATATAACTGAAGGGGAGTTGAATTTGGAATATGCCATTTTAACTGCAACGTCTAAAGAAGATTTGAAATGTTTCAACAAAACACATGAGAAACTATAGACTCTTGATTTAGACATCTATAAAGGATACATTTTTATCATCTTAAAATTTATGTACTAAAGAAAATTCAAATTAAAAAAACAAGAAAATAGAGTGATGACATAATAGAAATTACTTGGATATCATGAAGTTAATTATTAATATCCTCTTGGCTTTTTTGATAATTCAATTAAAAAGGAATGAATCATGATCACATTGAAAAAATATTTAAATTTTTTGCTGATTTGATGTGAATTTCTTATACTGATAAAAGTAATGAAAACCTCAAAATCCATCAGTAAAACAAAGTCATTGGTTACAAACTGGATAATCAGTGCTGTCAATTCTAAGATTACTTCAAAGTTGTTGCTGAACAGGAAAACTTGAAAAGCCCTTGAAATCTTACATCTGACATATGAAAAATATTTTATAAAGGTTTCCTAAATTTGACAGCAATCCGAAAGTTTATATGGCATTGTCAATAATGAGTTATAAAACTGAAAGGAACTTTTTGAGATTATCAAAACTTCTAAAACAGGAACTAACTATATTATGATACTGATTAATCTCCTTATTCTCTGTATAGAAATTATTGCAAAATTATTTTCGTATGTGCAGATCACTGATTATGCAGCCAAAAAGCACAAGTTAAAAGTATTTACATAAGTGTGTAAGATAGTTAATAAAAATGTTCTGATTCTTTTTTCTGAATTTTGTCATATATATATTTGATGTATTTTCTGAAATGTGTAATTTATTACAAGTTAATTTATCATTCTGAGTAACTATTAGCTTTTGTGCTTAATTTATGTATTTAATTGTAATTGACAATTTTTTCTTAAAGATGATCCCCCCAAATCATGTAAGCTTCAGGTCTCAAAAACCTGGATCTGCTCATCATCATACAACCTTATTTTCTGTCATTCATTCTTCAGGTTGAAATAGAAAAATGTGGAGAGTCTATGATCACATTGTTGACTAGACCACAATAAATGTACCAAAAAAAGGAGAATCATTTACTTCGTTAGTGATTTCCCTATTCAGCATTGCTAATTCCCTAAAAAAAATGTAGTAAAGACAAATTGCTGGAACTGCTGATGCATCTTTTCCCTTAAAATCCTGAAAACAAAAAATTAACAAGCCAAAACCAGTATCTTTTATGTTTTCCATTTTAAAATGACCAAGGCTGCTTAGAGTGCAAAGTTATTTAGCATTGGGGATTTATTTTGTAATAAATTGTATATAAAACCAGAAGTGTAAATGTTAAGAAATGTCATGGTAACTGAAGTATATGAGACTGTGCTACATGTTAATAAAAACACAGTTGCTGACGGTTCATTAAAATTGATTAAACATTGTAACTTTGGAACACACATTGGGATTTAGTTCAAGCAGTTGCATTCTTTATGACATATGATTTTTCCCTCATCAGTGCACTTTGGTTTCTTTTATAGTGAAATTTTCAACAACTGCTTTAAATATTATACCTTCCATTTTTCCAGAGGTGATGACTGCATCTAAAAAAAAGAAAACTGATTCTTACATGTATTCTGACAATTATAGAAGAGTAGCTCAAGGTTTGACAATTATAAAGTCTCTCAGATTCTGTTTGAAAGCGCTAGAGCAATATAAATATGAAAGAAAATGCCTTAAAAATACTCTGGGTTTGTGTTTTGGTTTTCAGTTAATTTATTATACGAGGGCTTTAAATTTCTATATGCATGTACGCAGACTTTTTCTTATGCCACACTAAAAGAGATCACTCTATAATAGAGCAAAGACTTTGATACAAATACTTAGAACTCAAGAGGGTGAATATTTTACTTCTGTGATAAGTATACATAACTTTGCTTAAAGTGTGACTCTTCATTTGTATATTTAATAACTTTATGAAATAACTCATATATGGACCCACCTCTAACACTTGTGGGGCCTGGAGCAAGAGTACAAATAAAGGCCCACATATCTTATGTATAAATATATTTATAATTTATAAATCAATTTAACAAATACATCATCATAATGACAAAATTTTAAAATGTTTAGAGGAAAATGTGTGACTGAAGGTGGGCAAAATATCAAAGCTGACCACATTTATCATTATTGTGATGTTGGGTCAGCTAATGTTTGGATTAGTAATATATACCTAATACATAAATTATATTTTATTTCATAACATTTGTTTTTCTTTATTTCAGTATAATCACTACATTGTAATTAAGTTTTCACATAATTTGTTGGCTGTTGACACTCATGATCTAAAGAATTAAAAAATAAAATGGTATTGTATTCATAGTGTACAAATTTTGAATATATTTTATCAAAATATAAATAAGAAGTAAATGTATATAATAAACAGTTCAATGTAGTTTTCATATATAGTTGAAACAAATTATTTTTCATGTAAAAATTCACAATATTTATTATACTTAAATGACAACAAATTATATTTAATGAATAGTAAAAATTTAAATCAAATATATATGAATAAAGCTGAAGTTTTATAGCTTTTGCAAATTAAGTAAATTTTATTACCTCTCTTTGTAAGTAAAACTATTCACAATTCTACTAGTCAAAGTATATCAACTAATACATTTAATTTGTTATTTATATTTAAACAATTACAAATTTGAGAATTATGTCAATTATTTAATATTGCAAAATCTTCCTCAGCTGCCTTGTGTTAATATCATGTTAATATGTGAATATGTCCAAAGCTATACATTTGAACATGCACTGACGCAATAATATGGACACTCAGAGCTACTGGGAATTTATGCTTTATTTTGTACGAATCTACTATATTTATGATATCTGAGAAGAAATATTTTACTACGTACTTTTTATTGAGTTTATTCAAATAAGAACACCACCAAGATCATAATAGACATACTGGACACAGGCTAAAGATTTGAAAAGACATTTCACCCAAAAGGAAATATAAAAAGCAAACAAAAATATGGATTTTTTTTCATTTGACTGGTAATAAGAGTAGTAATCATTACAATAAAAGCAGTGTTATTCTACTATTAATTTTTTTAATTAATATTTTGTAAAAGCCTGATAATGGGAGACTATGTAGAGAAAGTGGCATATTCACACTTTTCTGGTGGTGGGGTAAATTAGGACAATTATTCTGGATAGCAATTTGAAATTTTCAACAGTTCAAGGGACACAAAATCATTCATATCCTATCTTCTGATAATCTTGTCTCAAGGAATTGTTCTAAGAAATGTATTCAAAAAAGAAGACAAAAATCCCTATACAAAGATTTATATATATATTTGTATTAGAATACTGGAGACAACAATAATGGTTCCACATAGGGGAAGCAATAAGTAACTATGCTACATCAAATGTGTAAAATATCTATTAAGGCAATAAATAAAAAACTGTAGCAAATGAAAGAAATATTTTCTAAGTGAAGAAACAGCACAAAATTGAAGGCACAGTATGCTTAAGTACTGTAAAATATTCATACATATGGCTAAAGACTTGCCAGGGAACAGAGTCTTAAAAATAGCTCTAAGAATATGTGCAATTTTTTTTTCTTTTCTAACTTTCTTGACAATATAAATAATTTCATTTTAACTTGCATTTTGGTAAACCTAGTTAACATAGCATTGCCTATTATTTCAATATGCCTAGTGACAACCCAGAAAACATCCTGCTCCCCAGTCTTCTCTTCATAACTCTCTGTCAAAAATCCCAAACCTGGATAAAACCAAATATCCACTATCTCTGCACCTACACAGAGGCTCATTGCTGACAGATGAAACAATAGCACAAGGATTTTAGTAGGACTCTGAATTAATGATCACCAAACCTCGAGTCAGCTTCCAAACACTCTGGTCATTTTAATTATGTATTTTTTTTTCCCTCACGTGGCCCTCCCATAAACTACAATGGTTATTTCTAAATTAACCCCATTGACTTCCACTATCTGACCTCTCCTCCTCCTCACTCACTTTCAGCAGTTTTTTTTCCCAGGGAAAATACAAGCCATCTAATAGGAATTCTCTCAACTTCCATACATCACTTTTAAAAGCCTACCTGAATCTAAGATGTAGCATAGAATAATGCTATATTAGGAACATAAACTCAGAAGCCAGACCTCTTGTGTCTGAAGCCTAGCATTATCACTTACTAGCTGTATAATTTTGGGAAAACTATAAAACCTCTCTCCCATTCTGTCTCCTCACCAGTAAGATAGGGTTAATAACAATCTAATATAGGATTGTTACAACAATATTATAAGAATTTTTCCTTATGAATATGTAAGAATGGTATCTAGCATATAATAATGATTCAATAAATACTAGTTATTATTATCTGAACCCTTCCTTTTTACCTTTCCTTTTTATTAAAATGCATAAATAACCCTTTCCTTTGAAGTGTGATTGAACTCCATCATCTCATAGCTGTTCAAAAACAACACAGCAAGAAATTTCCTTTTTGTTACCATATTTTCAACCACTTCATCCATACAGACTTTTTTCATTGGTATTTATATATGCTTAGATATCTTCCCTTTACAACTAAATTTCTCAAAATAATTGTTTCTACCAGTAGTTCTCAAACTTTAGCATATGTTAGAATCAATTAGAGGGCTTGTTAAAACAGATTTTTGGGCCCACCCTCAGAATTTCTTATTCAGTCAGTCAGGTGGGACCAGAGAATTTGCATTACTAGCAAGATTTTGGGTGATGTGTCTGCTACTGGTTCAGAGACCACACTATGGGAACTTATAGTCTATACACTCACCCCACATACTCTTACCTCTCACAGATTTCACTTCAGCTCATTGTTAGAACTGGTCCATGTTAGATGATCAATGACTAAAACTGGTCTAATATGGTCAGCAATGACTAGAACTGGCCTGTATATGGTATCCAAATTGCATTTTGGATACTTATTTGCAACAATTATCACTCACTTTCCTTTTTTGTCCTAGAGAAAATGTATTGTGAATTTTCATCCTACATTTTATGAGACATAATTGAAAACAAATCAACCATAACTCCCAGATTACGTTGACATCAAAAACACAAAAATAGCAACAGCCTTCCTGGGCTCCAGATGAACAAAAGCAACTGGAATACATAATAATAACATGAAAGACCAAAAAAAAAAAAACAATTATGGCATTCTCAGTGCTTTGGACACCATACCTATAGAGTGGGAATCAAAATTATTCTTTTTCCATAAGTCTACCAGGTTATATTGTTGCAAATGGGACCATACTTTGAAAAATCATGACTATCAAGATAAAACCAGGGGGCTTCTCTGGTGGCGCAGTGGTTGAGAGTCTGCCTGCCCATGCAGGGGACACAGGTTCATGCCCCAGTCCGGGAAGATCCCACATGCCGCGGAGCGGCTAGGCCCATGAGCCATGGCTGCTGAGCCTGCGCGTCCAGAGGCTGTGCTCCACAACAGGAGAGGCTACAACAGTGAGAGGCCCGTGTACCGCAAAAAAAATAAAAATAAAAATAAAAATAAAAATAAAAATAAAACCAAAAGTGTTAATTTGATTTAAGAGCCTGTAAAAGATCCAGATCCAGCACATTGATGACTTTGTAAAGTATCTGTTCAAAACTTTTGCCCATTTGTCTATGGTAAGTCTTTTTTCTCATTAAATTGTAATAATATTTCATATATTTGAGTATGGGTCCTTTGTCACATGTATATGCTATGAATATCATTTCCCACACTGTGAATGAGGTTTTTTTTTTCTTTTACTTTCTTAATGGTTTCGTTAGATGAGGAGAAGTTCTTAGTTTTAATATAGTCCAATTTGCCATTTTTAATTTAATAGTACTTTTTGTATATTAAGAAATATTTGCTTCTTCTAATGTCAGGAAGATGTTCTGTGATTTACTCTATAAGGGTTATGAATTTATCATTCATAATTATATATTAAGTCTTTAGGAACAGATTTTGTTGTGTGGCAGTGATTCTCGTATGCTTTAGACTCAGAAATCATTTATAGTCTTAAAACTTAGTGAAGGCTGCAAACAGCTTTTGTTTACATGGGCTATATCTATTGATACTTATCATAATAGACAATAATAATGAGAAAATTTAGGAATATTTATTTAATAATTTGATTGATATTATAAAATTACATGTTAATGTTATTAATGTATCTAATGAAAAATAATTATAGTTTTCAAAAGAAAAAGCCTATTTACTGAGAAGAGTAAAGTTGTTTCTTACACTTTTACAAAACTTTTCAATACATAACAGTAGAAAGCAGCTGGATTCTCCAATCTGTTATGCTATGTTGTTTTGGTTGAAGTTTCTGAAGAAAATTTAATCTCACACAGACTGTAGTTGGAAAAAGAAAAAGTATTATATTGATTTTTTAAGATAATTGTGGGCTTTCTTTGTACTACACTTGACAAGTGGTAGTTTCTTAAAGGTTAGCTGTAATATACAATCTTAAAAAATATCAATGAACTTTTTGTACTGTTACTTTATTTTCTTGTTTGTTTTAAATTGAGATTTAATTGACTGTACTGTTACTTTAAAAATAATTGATGTATTTTGCATGTTGAATGGACCTTTGACCAATGCATGATTTTGTTGTTTTGTTTTGTATTGAAATTTGGAGTCTCTTTATTATAGTAGTTCAACCTACAACCTAACAAATCTAAAAAGACAATGTGAACAACTGCATTTATAATTATATAATTAGTTTTTTAAACTTTTTATTTTATATTAGAGTATGGTTGATTAACAATGTTGTGTTAGTTTCAGGTGTACAGCAAAGTGATTCTGTTATACATATACATGTATCTATTCTTTCTGCTCAGTATTATGTAACAACCTAAATGGGAAAATAATTTGAAAAAAAACTATGCATGATTTTGTAACATCATATATTGATTATTTGAAAAATATTTATTCATTGATTTATGCAGATCTTTATAATGTTGACACATTTTACTATTATAATATTAAAATTCACATTTGTTAATACCACCCTAAATCTCATCTCAAAAATATTTAAGTACTTGGAAGATATCGGTTTTACGGTGGTGGGTACAAGTTATCCATAACTCCATTTTTCACTAGAAAATCAAATTTTATAAACACAATAAATACTATGAGTTTTTTATCTTCAAGTGACAGGCTGACTTCACTCATTTTCAGGAATATGTCCACCAAATAATAAAGTCTTAATAATCACAGATTGACAATCATTCTTTCAAGTAAATATTGTGTTCCATGTAGAAAGTTGTTAGTTTAGTTGGCAACTCAATCACACAAGTGTTTTTTTTTTGTTATAGTTTTTTTTGAGACAACCATCATTCTTCAGTACACAGCAGAAGTACTTTATTATATACTTTCCTTTTCATCAAACAATATATTTTAAAAATATTTACCAAAGGTTGAGATTTAATAAAAGTAATAAATTTTAATGTTTCATCAAGATCATTCTTAAGTGAAACTGGCTTTTGTTTTTACTGTGAGTGCATCGTGGTAAATAATACAATGAATGCTAGTATAGTTTACTGCCACTGACTTGATTGGTGCTACGATACCATGGGTTTTACCTCTCACTTCTTTTTGTACCAACATTGCAAATGACAACACAGTGAAAAAGGTAAACAATGTCTTAGTATTGTTATGAAAATAGTTTTTACCTCAAAGATTGTCTGAAATGATTTTGGGAGGTCCCAGGGTCCATGGACCATACTTTGAGAATCATTAGTGTAGTCCTAGGTAAATGTGTTTTTATACATATATCCAATTCACCAAGCACAATTTACCAAAATGATCCTTCTTTCTTCATTTCACTACAGTATCATCTTTGTCATAAGTAAGTTACTGTGTATGTGTGTCTGTTTCTTGGTTCTTTTCTCTGATCCATTAGTCAGTTTGTGCCAGTATCACACTGTCACAATTTCTATTTTTCTTATAATACATCTTGTTATCTGATAGTTCATGCCCTCAATATTTGCTTTCTTCTTAAAGCTATCCATGGCTGTTCTAAGTCCTTTGCATTTCCACTTGAGTTTTGGAATCAGGTTAATCATTTCCTCAAAAATTTGCTAATATATTTATTGTAATTTCATTGAATTTTTAGAAAAATTTGGAAGAATTGACATATTTACAGTATAGAATTCTCCAATCTAATGTGATATATTTCTCTAAGTGTTTTAAAATTTATCTCCATAATGCGTTTTTAGATTTCAATATAGAGGACTTGTACATCTTTCATTTGAGGAAGTGCTAGATATTTGATTTTTATGCCTTGGGGTGCAATTTTTTATTTGTTTAAGATTTTAATTGTGGTAAAATGCACATAACATAAAACTCAACTTTTTGACAATTTTTAAGTATACAGTTCATCAGTATTAAGAATATTCTCGGGGTGTTCTGAATATGGCAGAAGAGTAAGATGCGGAAATCACCTTCCTCCCCACAGATACACCAGAAATACATCTACACGTGGAACAACTCCTACAGAACACCTACTGAATGCTGGCAGAAAACTTCAGACCTCCCAAAAGGCAAGAAACTCCCCACGTCCCTGGGTAGGGCAAAACAAAAAAAGAAAAAACAGAGACAAAAGAATAGGGACGGGACCTGCACCAGTGGGAGGGAGCTGTGAAGGAGGAAAGGTTTCCACACACTAGGAAGCCCCTTTGCAGGCAGAAACTGCAGGTGGCGGAGGGGGGAACTTCGGAGCTGCAGAGGAGAGCAGAGCATCAGGGGTGCGGAGGGCAAAGCGGGGAGATTCCCGCACAGAGGATCAGTGCGGACTGGCACTCACCAGCCAGAGAGGCTTGTCTGCTCACCTGCTGGGGTGGGCAGGGCTGCGAGCTGAGGCTCGGGCTTGGGTCGGAGTGCAGGGAGAGGACTGGGGTTGACTGCGTGAAGACAGCCTGAAGGGGTTAGTGCACCATGGCTAGCTGGGAGGGAGTCCAGGAAAAGGTCTGGAGCTGCGGAAGAGGCAAGAGACTTTTTCTTCCCTCTTTGTTTCCTGGTGCGCGAGGAGAGGGGATTAAGAGCACTTGCTTAAAGGAACGCCAGAGACGGGCGTGAGCCGTGGCTAAAAGGGCAGACCCCAGAGACAGGCGTGAGCCATGGCTAAAAGCGTGGAACACAGAGACAGGTGGGAGATGCTAAGGCTGCTGCTGCCACCACCAAGGGTCCTGTGTGTGAGCACAGGTCACTATCCACACCCCTCTTCTGGGGAGACTGTACAGCCCGCCACTGCCAGGTTCCCGGGCTCCAGGGCCAACTTCCCAGGGAGAACGCACGGCAGGCCTCAGGCTGGTGCAACATCATGCCGGCCTCTGCTGCCACAGGCACGCCCCACAATCCGTGCCCCTCCCTCCCCATGGCCTGAGTGAGCCAGAGCCCCCGAATCAGCGGCTTCTTTAACTCCATCCTGTCGGAGCAAAAAACAGACGCCCTCCAGCGACCTACATGCAGAGGCAGGGCCAAATCCAAAGCTGAGTCCCTGGAAGCTGTGAGAACAAAGAAGAGAAAGGGAAATCTCTCCGAGCAGCCTCAGAAGCAGCGGATTAAAGCTCCACAATCAACCTGATGTACCCTGCATCTGTGGAATACATGAATAGACAACAAATCATCCCAAATTGAGGAGGTGGACTTTGAGAGCAAGATTTATGATTTTTTCCCCTTTTCCCCTTTTAGTGAGTGTGTATGTGTATGCTTCTGTGTGAGATTTTGTCTGTATAGCTTTCCTTCCACCATTTGTCCTATGGTTCTATCCATCCGTTTTTTTATTTTAATTTTTTTCTTAATAATTAATTTTAATAATTTTATTTTACTTTATCTCCTTTCTTCCTTCCTTCCTTCCTTCCTTCCTTCCTTCCTTCCTTCCTTCCTTCCTTCCTTTCTTTCTTTCTTTCTTTCTTTCTTTCTTTCTTTCTTTCTTTCTTTCTTTCTTTCTTTCTTTCTTTCTTTCTTTCTTTCTTTCTTTCTTTCTTTCTTGCCTTCCCTCCTTTAGACAATGAATCATCCCAAATTGAGGAGGTGGAATTTGAGAGCAAGATTTATGATTTTTTCCAGTTTTCCTATTCTTGTGAGTGTGTATGTGTATGCTTCTGTGTGAGATTTTGTCTGTATACCTTTGCTTCCACCATTTGTCCTAAGGTTCTATCGTTCCGTTTTTTTATTATTATTTTTTCTTAATAATTAGTTTTTTAATTTAATAACTTTATTATATTTTAATTTATTTTACTTTACCTTCTTTCTTTCTTTCTTTTTTCCTTCCATCCCTCCTTCCTCCCTTCCTCCCTCCCTCCTCTTTCCTTCTTTTCTTCTTTCTTTCTTTCTTTCTTTCTCTTTCTTTCTTTCTTTCTTTCTTTCTTTCTTTATTCCTTCCTTCACTCCTTTCTTTCTTTCTTTCTTTCTTTCTTTCTTTCTTTCTTTCTTTCTTCCTACTTCTACTAATTCTTTCTCTCTTCTTTTCTCCCTTTTATTCTGAGCCGTGTAGATGAAAGGCTCTTGGTGCTTCAGCCAGGAGTCACTGCTGTGCCTCTGAGGTAGGAGAGCCAACTTCAGGACACTGGTCAACAAGGGACCTCCCAGTTCCACATAAAATCAAAAGGCGAAAATCTCCCAGAGATCTCCATCTCAACACCAGCACCCAGCTTCACTCAACGACCAGCAAGCTACAGTGTTTGACAACCTATGACAAACAACTAGGAAAATGGGAACACAACCCCACCCATTAGCAGAGAGGCTGCCTAAAATCAAAACAACAAAACACCACCAGACGTGGACCTGCCCACCACAGAGACAAGATCCAGCCTCATCCACCAGAACACAGGCACTAGTTCCCTCCACCAGGAAGCCTACACAATCCACTGAATGAACCTTAGCCACTGGGGACACACATCAAAAACCACGGGAACTATGAACGTGCAGCCTGCAAAAAGGAGACCCCAAACACAGTAAGATAAGCAAAATGAGAAGACAGAAAAACACACAGCAGATGAAGGAGCAAGATAAAAACGCACCAGACCTAACAAATGAAGAGGAAATAGCAGTCTACTTGAAAAATAATTCAGAATAATGAAAGTAAAGATGATTCAAAATCCTGGAAATAAAATAGGAAAAATGAAGGAAACATTTAAAAAGGACCTAGAAGAACTAAATATGAAACAAACAATGATGAACAACACAATAAATGAAATTAAAAATACTCTAGATGGGAACAATAGCAGAATAACTGAGGCAGAAGAATGGATATGTGACCTGGAAAATAAAAGAGTGGAAAAAAATACTGCAGAGGAGAATAAAGAAAAAAGAATGAAAAGAACAGAGAACAGTCTCAGAGACCTCTGGGACAACATTAAACACACCAACATTCGAATTATAGGGGTTCCAGAAGAAGAAGAGAAAAAGAAAGGGACTGAGAAAATATTTGAAGAGATTATAGTTGAAAACTTCCCTAATATGGAAAAGTAAATAGTTATACAAGCTCAGGAAGCACAGAGAGTCCCATACAGGATAAATCCAAGAAGAAATATGTCAAGACACATATTAAGCAAACTGCCAAAATTAAGTACAAAGAAAGAATATTAAAAGCAGCAAGGGAAAAACAACAAGTAACACACAAGGGAATCCCCATAAGGTTAACTACTGATCTTTCAGCAGAAACTCTGCAAGCCAGAAGGGAGTGGCAGGACATACTGAAAATGATGAAGGAGAAAAACCTGCAACCAAGATTAGTCTACCCAGCAAGGATCTCATTCAGATTTGATGGAGAAATTAAAACCTTTCCAGACAAGCAAAAGCTGAGAGAGTTCAACACCACCAAACCAGCTTTACAACAAATGCTAAAGGAACTTCTCTAGGCAAGAAACACAAGAGAAGGAAAAGACCTACAATAACGAACTCAAAACAATTTAGAAAATGGAAATAGGAACATACATATCGATAATTACCTTAAACGTAAATGAACTAAATGCTCCCACCAAAAGACACAGATTTTCTGAATGGATAAAAAACAAGACCCATATATGTGCTGTGTACAAGAGACCCACTACAGACATAGAGACACAAACAGACTGAAGTAAGGGGATGGAAAAAGATATTCCATGCTAATGGAAACCAAAAGAAAGCTGGAGTAGCAATTCTCATATCAGACAAAATAGACTTTAAAATAAAGACTATTAGAAGAGACAAAGAAGGACACTACATAATGATTAAGGGATTGATCGAAGAAGAAGATATAACAGTTGTAAATATTTCTGCACCCAATATAGGAGCACCTCAAGACATAAGGCAAATACTAACAGCCATAAAAGGGGAAATCAACATTAACACATTCATAGTAGGGGACTTTAACACCCCACTTTCACCCATGGACAGATCATCCAAAATGAAAATAAATAAGGAAACACAAGCGTTAAATGGTACATTAAACAAGATGGACTTAATTGATATTTATAGGACAGTCCATCCAAAAACAACAGAATACACATTTTTCTCAAGTGCTCATGGAACATTCTCCAGGACAGATCATATCTTGGGTCACAATTCAAGCCTTGGCAAATTTAAGAAAATTGAAATTGTATCAAGCATCTTTTCTGATCACAACGCTATAAGACTAGATGTCAATTACAGGAAAAGATCTGTAAAAAAAAAAAATGGAGGCTAAACAATACACTACTTAATAACGAAGTGATCACTGAAGAAATCAAAGAGGAAATAAAAAATACCTAGAAACAAATGACAATGGAGACATGACGACGCAAAACTTACGGGATGCAGCAAAACCAGTTCTAAGAGGGAAGTTTATAGCAATACAATCCTACTTTAAGAAACAGGAAACATCTCGAATAAACAACCTAACCTTGCACCTAAAGCAATTAGAGAAAGAAGAACAAAAAAACCCCAAAGTTAGCAGAAGGAAAGAAATCATAAAAATCAGATCAGAAATAAATGAAAAAGAAATGAAGGAAACAATAGCAAAGATCAATAAAACTAAAAGCTGGTTCTTTGAGAAGATAAACAAAATAGATAAACCATTAGCCAGACTCATCAAGAAAAAAGGGAGAAGACTCAAATCAATAGAATTAGAAATGAAAACAGGAGAAGTAACAACTGACACTGCAGAAATACAAAAGATCATGAGAGTTTACTACAAGCAACTCTATGCCAATAAAAGGGACAACATGGAAGAAATGGACAAATTCTTAGAAATGCATAACTGCCAAGACTGACTCAGGAAGAAATAGTAAATATGAACAGACCAATCACAAGCACTGTAATTGAAACTGTGATTAAAAATCTTCCAACAAAAAAAACCCAGGACCAGATGGCTTCACAGGCGAATTCTATCAAACATTTAGAGAAGAGCTAACACCTATCCTTCTCAAACTCTTCCAAAATATAGCAGAGGGAGGAAAACTCCCAAATTCATTCTATGAGGCCACCATCACCATGATACCAAAACCAGACTAGGATGTCACAAAGAAAGAAAACTACAGGCCAATATTACTGATGAACATAGATGCAAAAATCCTCAACAAAATACTAGAAAACAGAATCCAACAGCACATTAAAAGGATCATACACCATGACCAAGTGGGGTTTATTCCAGGAATGCAAGGATTCTTCAATATACACAAATCAATCAATGTGATAAAACATATTAACAAATTGAAGGAGAAAAACCATATGATCATCTCAATAGATGCAGAGAAAGCTTTTGACAAAATTCCACACCCATCTATGATAAAAACCCTGTAGAAAGTAGGCATAGAGGGAACTTTCCTCAACATAATAAAGGACATATATGACAAACCCACAGCCAAAATCATCCTCAATGGTTAAAAACTGAAAGCATTTCCACTAAGATCAGGAACAAGACAAGGTTGCCCATTCTCACCTCTCTCATTCAACGTAGTTTTGGAAGTTTTAGCCACAGCAATCAGATAAGAAAAGGAAATAAATGGAATCCAAATCAGAAAACAAGAAGTAAAGCTGTCACTATTTGCAGATGACATGATACTATACATAGAGAATCCTAAAGATGCTACCAGAAAACTACTAGAGCTAATCAATGAATTTGGTAATGTAGCAGGATACAAAATTAATTCACAGAGATCTCTGGGCTTCCTATACACTAATGATGAAAAATGTGGAAGTGAAATCAAGAAAACACTACGATTTACCACTGCAATAAAAAGAATAAAATATCTAGGAATAAACCTACCTAAGGAGACAAAAGACTTGTATGCAGAAAATTATGACACTGTTGAAACAAATTAAAGATGATACAAATAGATGGAGAGATATACCATGTTCTTGGATTGGAAGAATCAACATTGTGAAAATGACTCTACTACCCAAAGCAATCTAAAGATTCAATGCAATCCCTATCAAACTACCACTAGCATTTTTCACAGAACTAGAACAACAAATTTCACAATTTGTATGGAAACACAAAAGACCCCGAATAGCCCAAGCAATCTTGAGAATGAATAACGGAGCTGGAGGAATCTGGCTCCCTGACTTCAGACTATACTGCAAAGCTACAGTAATCAAGACAGTATGGTACTGGCACAAAAACAGAAAGATAGATCAATGCAACAGGAGAGAAAGCCCAAAGATAAACCCACACACATATGGTCACCTTATCTTTGATAAAAGAGGCAGGAATGTACAGTGGAGAAAGGACAACCCCTTTAATAAGTGGTGCTAGAAAAACTGGACAGGTACATGTAAAAGTATGAGATTAGATCACTCCCTAACACCGTACACAAAAATAAGCTCAAAGTGGATTAAAGACCTAAATGTAAGATCAAAAACTATCAAACTCTTAGAGGAAACATAGGCAGAACACTCTATGTCATAAATCACAGCAAGATCCTTTTTGACCCACCTCCTAGAGAAATGGAAATAAAAACAAACAAACAAAAAAACAAATGGGACCTAATGAAACTTCAAACTTTTGCACAGCAAAGGAAACCATAAACACGACCAAAAGACAACCCTCAGAATGGGAGAAAATATTTGCAAATGAAGCAACTGACAAAGGATTAATTTCCAAAATTTACAAGCAGCTCATGCAGCTCAATAACAAAAAACAAACAACCCACACAAAAATGGGCAGAAGACCTAAACAAAGAACATATACAGACTGCCAACAAACACATGAAAGAATGCTCAACATCATTAATCATTAGGGAAATGCAAATCAAAACTACAATGAAATATCATCTAAAACCAGTCAGAATGGCCATCATCAAAATATCTAGAAACAACAATTTCTGGAGAGGGTGTGGAGAAAAGGGAACACTCTTGCACTGCTGGTGGGAATGTGAATTGGTACAGCCACTATGGAGAACAGTATGGAGGTTCCTTCAATGACTACAAATAGAACTACCATATGACTCAGCAATCCCACTACTGGGCATATACCCTGAGAAAACCAAAATT
Organism: Grampus griseus; assembly: GCF_964374135.1. Lineage (NCBI taxonomy): Eukaryota > Metazoa > Chordata > Mammalia > Artiodactyla > Delphinidae > Grampus > Grampus griseus. The sequence goes on along the minus strand of NC_138999.1, from coordinate 84,676,832 downwards.
CAAAAAGAGTCATGTACCAAAATGTTCATTGCAGCTCTATTTACAATAGCCTGGAGATGGAAACAACCTAAGTGCCCATCATCAGATGAATAGATAAAGAAGATGTGGCACATATATACAATGGAATATTACTCAGCCATAACAAGAAATGAAATTGAGCTATTTGTAATGAGGTGGATAGACCTAGAGTCTGTCATACAGATTGAAGTAAGTCAGAAAGAGAAAGACAAATACCATATGCTAACACATTTATATGGAATTTAAGAAAAAAATGTCATGAAGAACCTAGGGCTAAGACAGGAATAAAGACACAGACCTACTGGAGAACGGACTTGAGGATATGGGGAGGAGGAAGGATGATCTGTGACAAAGTGAGAGAGAGGCATGGACATATATACACTACAAAACGTAAGGTAGATAGCTAGTGGGAAGCAGCTGCATAGCACAGGCAGATCAGCTGGGTGCTTTGTGACCGCCTGGAGGGGTGGGATAGGGAGGGTGGGAGAGAGGAAGATGCAAGAGGGAAGAGATATGGGAACATATGTATATGTATAACTGATTCACTTTGTTATAAAGCAGAAACTAACACACCATTGTAAAGCAATTATACCCCAATATAGTCGTTAAAAAAAAAGAATATTCTCACTACTTGTGCAACCAGTCTCCTAAACTTTTACATCTTGCAAAATTCTACACCCACTAAACAACTCCCCATGAGCCCCTCTCACCAGCTCCTGGTAACTGCTATTCTACTTTCGATCTCTATGAATTTGATTATTCTATATAACTCATATTAGTGGATTTATACAATATATGTCCTTTTGTGTCAATTATCATAATGCCTTCAGATTTATTCACGTTGTATCATATATATCAGAATTCCATTCCCTTTTATGTTGGAATAATATTCCATTTTATGTATCCACCATCCTTTTTTTATCCATTTATCTTCTGATAGACATTTGCATTTTTTTCTACATTTTGATTATTGTGAATAATTCTACTCTGAATATTGGCATAAAATTATCTGAGTTCCTGCCTTCAGTTCTTTGGGGTATATATCTAGGAGTGGAATTGCTGGATCATAAAGTAATTCTATGTTTAATTTTTTGAGGAACCATCAAACTGCTTTTCACAGTGCCTGCACCATTTTACATTCACTCAAGCAAAGTTGGATGCTACTTTTTTAAGAAGTGTGTTTCAATTTGTATGATGCTGGTGCATAGTCAGTTTTGAATTTTCTAGGTACATAATTATGTCATCTACAAGTAATTAGAGTTTTATTATTTGCTTTCCAAACCTTACACCTTTTATTTTTCTTTCCTCCTTAGTTTGGCTCCTAAAGCACAGTATTGAATAAAATTGGAGATAGTGGCCAGTTTTATTTCATTCCTGAGTTCAGTAGAAAAGTTTCCAATATTTCCTGATTGAGTATCTTATGCACTATAAAGTTTTTGTATCAATAGATTCTTTATGGTGAGCAGTATGTTCCCCCAAAGATATTTGTGCCTTATCTCTTACATTTGTGAATATATTGGATTATATGGCAAACGGATTATGCAGATGTAATTAAGACTACAGGTCTTAAATAGGGAGATTATCCAGGTTGACCAAATATATCACATGAGCCCTTAATAGCAGTGTACTTTCTCAGTCTAGAGTTAGAAAAATAAGGTGGAAGAGGAAGCAGGAAATATGTTGCAGAGGAACTCAGAGAGAGTAAAATCATGAGAAGGGTTTACCACACCATTACACTGGGGCTATTTACAGGGACTAGACAGAGACCTCTAGGGGGTAAGGATAGCTTCCAGATGATAGTTTGCAAGGAAAAAGTTTATTATTATTGCACAAGTGAATTCTCCAAAAAAAAACCGAATATTGTCGAAAGCAGATTATTTCCCAGAGCCTCCAGTAAGAATACATCCATGACAATGTCTTAATTTCAGCCAAGTCCACCCAAATTTATGATCACAGAACATGTGAGATAATGAATTTGTGTTGCTTTAAGCTGCTAAAATCGTGGTAATTTTCTATGGCAGCAGTAGCTAACTAAAACACGTCCTTTATCACATTAAGGAAGTTTCCTTTTATTCTTTTTTATATATATTTTTTAACATCTTTATTGGAGTAAAATTGCTTTATGCTGGTGTGTTAGTTACTGCTGTATAACAAAGTGAATCAGCTATACATATACATACATCCCCATATATCCTCCCTCTGGCGTCTCCCTCCCACTCTCCCTATACCACCTGTCTAGGTGGACACAAAGCACCAAGCTGACCTCCCTGTTCTATGTGCATGCTTCCCACTAGCTATTTATTTTATGTTTCATAGTGTATATATGTCCATGCCACTATCTCACTTTCTCCCAGCTTACCTTACACCCCTCCCTGGGTCCTCAAATCCAATCGCTATGTCTGTGTCTTTATTCCTGTTCTGCCCCTAGGTTCTTCAGAAACATTTTTTTTTTTTAAATTTCATATATATGTGTTAGCATACAGTATTTGTTTTTCTCTTTCTGACTTACTTCGTTCTGTAAGACAGTCTCTAGGTCCATGCAACTGGCTACAAGTAACTCAATTTTGTTTCATTTTATGGCTGAGTAATATTCCATTGTATATATTTGCCACGTCTTCTTTATCCATTCATCTGTTGATGGACGTGTAGGTTGCTTCCATGTTCTGGCTATTGTAAATAGAGCTGCAACGAATATTGCATGACTCGTTTTGAATTATGGTTTTATCAGGGTATATGCACAGTAGTCATTTTCCTGGGTTGTATTGTAGTTCTCTTTAGTTTTCTGAGGAACCTGCACACTGTTCTCCATAGTGGCTGTATCAATTTACATTCCCACCAACAGTGCAAGAGGGTTCCCTTTTCTCCACACCTTCTCCAGTATTTACGGTTTGTAGATTTTTTGATGATGGTCATTTTGACTGGTGTGAGGTAATACCACATTGTGGTTTTGATTTGCATTTCTCTAATGATTAGTGATGTTGAGCATCCTTTCATGTGTTTGTTGGCAACCTGTATATCTTCTTTGGGAAAATGTCTATTTAGGTCTTCTGCCCATTTTTTGATTGGGTTGTTTGTTTTTTTGATATTGAGCTGCATGAGCTGCTTGTATAATTGGAGATGAATCCTTTGTCGGTTGCTTCATTTGCAAATATTTTCTCCCATTCTGAGGGTTGTCTTTTCATCTTTTTATGGTTTCCTTTGCTGTGCAAACGCTTTTAAGTTTCATTACATCCCATTTGTTTATATTTGTTTTTATTTCCATTTCTCTAGGAGGGGTATCAAAAAGGATCTCGCTGTGATTATGTCACAGAGTGTTATGCCTATGTTTTCCTCTAAGAGTTTTATAGTGCCTGGCCTTGAATTTAGGTGTTTATTGCATTTTGAGTTTATTTTTCTGTATAGGAGTGCTCTAATTTCATTCTTTTACATGTAGTTGTACAGTTTTCCCAGTACCACCTATTGAAGAGGCTGTCTTTTCTACATTGTATGTTCTTGCCTCCTTAATCAAAAATAAGGTGACCATATGGGCATGGGTTTATCTCTGGGCTTTCTACCCTGTTCCATTGATCTATATTTCTATTTTTGTGCCAGTACCATACTGTCTTGTTTACTGTAGATTTGTAGTATAATCTCAAGTCAGGGAGCCTGATTCCTCCATCTCCATTATTCTTTCTCAAGATTGCTTTGGCTACACAAGATTGCTTTGTCTTCTTTCTCTAATTGCTTTAGTTGTAAGGTAAAGTTATTTGAGAAGTTTCTTGATGTAGGATTGTATTGCTATAAACTTCTGTCTTAGAACAGATTTTGCTGCATCCCATAGGTTTGGGGTCGTTGAGTTTTCACTGTCATTTGTATCTAGGTATTTCTTGATTTCCTCTTTGATTTATGCAGTGATCTCTTGGTTATTAAATAGTGTATTGTTTAGGTTCCATGTGTTTGTATTCTTTACAGATTTTTTCCCTGTAATTTATATCTAGTCTCATAGCACTCTGGATGGAAAAGATACTTGATATGACTCAATTTTCTTAAATTTACCAAGGCTTGATTTGTGACCCAAGATATGATATATCCTAGAGAATATTCCATGAGCACTTGATAAGAAAGTGTATTCTGTTGTTTTTGGATGGAATGTCCTAAAAATATCAATTATTTCCATCATTCTTAATGTATCATTGAATGCTTGTGTTTCCTGTTTTATTTTCATTTTGGATGATGTGTCCATTTGTGAAAGTGGGTGTTATAGTCCCCTACTATGATTGTGTTACAGTCAATTTCCCCTTTTATGGCTCTTAGCATTTGCCTTATGTATTGAGGTGCTCCTATGTTGGGTGCATAAATATTTACAATTGTGATATCTTCTTCTTTGTTTGATCCCTTGATCATTATGTAGTGTTCTTCTTTGTCTCTTGTAATAGTCTTTATTTTAAAGTCTATTTTTTTCTGATATGAGAATTGCTGCTCCACCTTTCCTTTGATTTCTATTTCCATGGAATATATTTTTCCATCCCCCCACTTTCAGTCTGTATGTGTCCTTAGGTCTGAAGTGGGTCTCCTGTAGATAGCATATATACAGGTCTTGTTTTTGTATCCATTCAGCCAGTCTATGTCTTTTGGTTGGAGCATTTAATCCATTTACATTTAATGTAGTTATCAATATGTATGCTCTTATTACCATTTTATTAATTGTTTTGGGTTTATTATTGTAGATCTTTTCTGTCTCTTGTTTTTCCTGGCTAGTGAAGTTCCTTTTGCATTTTTTGTAGAGCTGGTTTAGTGGTGCTGAATTCTCTTAGCTTTTGCTTATCTGTAAAGTTTTTAATTTCTCCATTGAATCTGCATGAGATCCTTGCTGTGTAGAGTAATCTTGGTTGTAGGTTTTTCCCTTTCATCAGTTTAAATATGTCTTGCCACTCCCTCTGGCTTGAACAGTTTCTGCTGAAAGATCAGCTGTTAACCTTATGGGATTCTTTTGTGTGTTATCTTTTGCTTTTCCCTTGCTGCTTTTAATATTTTTTGTTTGTATTTTATTTTTGAGGGTTTGATTAACATGTGTCTTGGTGTGTTTCTCCTTGGATTTATCCTGTATGGGAAACTCTGTGCTTCCTGGACTTGAATGAATATTTCTTTTCCCAGTTTAGGGAAGTGTTCATCTATAATTGTGTCAAATATTTTCTCAAACCCTTTCTTTTTCTCTTCTCCTTCTGGGACCCCTATAGTTCAAATGTTGGTGCGTTTAATGTTGTCCCAGTGGTCTCTGTGACTTTCCTCAAATCTTTTCATTCTTTTTTCTTTATTCTGCTCTGTGGTTGTTATTTCCACTGTTTTGTCTTCCAGATCACTTATCCGTTCTTCTGCCTCAATTATTCTTCCATTGATTCCTTCTAGAGAACTTTTAATTTCATTTATTGTGTTGTTCATCATGGTTTGTTTGCTCTTTAGTTCTTCTAAGTCCTTGTTAAATGCTTCTTTTATTTTTTCCATTCTATTTCCAAGACTTTGTATCATCTTTACTATCATTGCTCTGAATTCTTTTTCAGGTAGACTGCCTATTTCCTCTTCATATGTTTGGTCTGGTGTGTTTTTACCTTGCTCCTTCATCTGCTGTGTATTTCTCTGTCTTCTCATTTTGCTTAACTTACTGTGTTGGTGTCTCCATTTTGCAGTCTGCAGCTTCATAGTTCCTGTTGTTTTTGTTGTCTGTTCCCAGTGGGCAAGGTTGGTTCAGTGGGTTGTGTAGGCTTTCTGGTGGAGAGGACTGGTGCCTGTGTTCTGGTGGATGAGACTGAATCTTGTCTTTCTGGTGGGAAGCACCGCCTAAGGTGGTGTGTTTTGTGTTCTCTGTGAACTTATTATGATTTTAGGCAGCCTCTCTGTTAATGGGTGAGGTTGTTCTCCTGTCTTGCTAGTTGTTTGGCATGGGATGTCCAGCACTGTAGCTTGCTTGTTGTTGAGTGGAATTGGGTTTTATTGTTGAGATGGAAAACTCTGGGAGACTTCTCGCCACCAGGAGGTCTCTGGTGGACCAATGTCCTGAACTCTGCTCTCCCACCTCAGAGCCTCAGGCCTGACACCTGGCCAGAGTACCAAGACCCTTTTGGGAATTCTGAGGTCTTCTGCCAGTGTCCAGTAGGTGTTCTGTAGCAGTTGTTCCACTTGTAGATGTAGTTTTGATGTATTTGTCTGGTGGAAGGTGATCTCCATGTCTTACTCCTCTGCCATCTTGAAGGAGCCTCTTTTCTTTCTATTCTTAATTTAGTTGGAGTTTTATCATGTTGTTGAATTTTATCAAATGTTTTGTCTGCATTTGTCAAAGATGATCATATGAAGTATCCACATTTTTTTTCCTTTTAATATAACCGATTTTCTAGCACTAAAACACTCTTACATAACTAAAATAAGGTTCCGTGGAATATAATGTTTTATTCTTTTAATATGTCAATGATTTCAATTGCTAACATCTTGTTATTTTAACATCTATGTAAATGAGAAGACTGATATGTAATTTTCCTTTCCTCCCATGCTTATTTTAGAATATAGAATTGAGGTTATACTGTCCTTAACCCGCACATTGAGGAAGTGCTCCTTCTTGTGTTTTCTGGAAGTGTTTGTACAAAATTTGTGCTCCTTATTTCCCAAATATTTGGAAGCATTCATTAGGAAAGCCACATGAGCCTAAATGTGTGTGTGCACGTGTATATGTGCATGTGCATATGGAAACTTTTAAAACAAAGTCACTTTCTTTAAAATAAAGCACAGTAAAAAGATTTTCAGCTCTATCAGCTTTGGTAGCTTATGTTTTTTGAGGAATATTCAATTTCATGTAAACTGTTAATGGCATCTACATAAAGTAGTTCCAGTAACCTCTCATTACCTTAAAATGTCTGTAGAATCTGTAGTGATGTCCTTGTTCTCTCTCCCTTTTATTTTCCTGAATAGTATTTCTAGAGATTTATCATTTCTATTAATGCATTTAAAGAACCAATATTTGATTTCACTGATTTTTCTCTATTTATTATCTGCTTTCTAATTCATTAATTCCTACTTTATCTTTACATTTTCCTTCCTTCTTCCTTTCTTATGCCTGACTTTTTTCTTGGTTCTTGATATAAATGCCTAAATCATTTATTCTCAGTCTTTCTTCTTTTCTAATAAAAGCACTCTGGGTAATAATTTTTTCTCTAAGCACATGACTTAGCTGTCACCCTCACGTTTTCTCTTGTCATACCATATTATTATAATTTCTTCCAAAATACTTTAGAACTTCTGTCTTGATTTCTGCTTTTACCCATGGATTATTTAGAAATAAATTGCTCAATTTCCTGACAATGGGATTTTGTATAATTATTGCCTTCTTATTGAGTTTTAGCTTAATTCAATTATGGCCAGAAAATAAAATCTGAGTGATTTGATACTTTGAAATATACCAAGACTTTCTTTTTGAGCCAGTGTGTGGTCCATGTTAATAAATATTTTCTATACACATGAAAAGAACTGAGTTCTGTCATTGTCAGGCACAGTGTTCTATATGTCAATTAGGTCAAATTAATTAACTGTGTAGTTCAAATTTTTATATCATTATCTTTTTCCTGCTATTCTAAGTTGAAATATATGTGAGAAAGACTACTACTATGATCATGGATTTTGTATATCTATTTTTATTTTTGTTGATTTCACTTTATATACCTTGGGGCTATGGTGTTTGCTAACTGAGGAGTTAGAGTTATGATATTTTCTTGTTATACTGACATTTTACCATTATGAATGCCTCTCTTTATCCCTAAGTTATTCTAACATTTACTATGTCCATTACAGTAAATCCCCAACATACAAACAAGTTCATAAGAGCATGTCTATTAGTCCAATTTGTTTGTAAGTCCAACAAAGTTAGGTTAGGTACCCAACTAACACAACCAGCTATATAGTATTGTACTGTAATAGGTTTATAATATTTTTCACACAAATAATACATAACACAAAAAATAAAGAAAACACTTTTAATCTTATAGTACAATACCTTGAAAAGTACAGTAGTACAGTACAACAGCTGGCATACAGGGGCTCACATTGAGTGAACATGAAAGAAGAGTTACTGACTGAAGGAGGGAGAGTAAGTGGGAGATGTTAGAGCTGAAGTATCATCAACAATAGGAGACAGAGGGCAAGTTGAAATTTCACTCATGCCTGACGTTGATGGCACAGGTTCTGGTTCCTTGCTGGATTCAATTCTATCTACCCTCTTGAATAAACGATCAAGTAATGTCTGGGTAGTAGCTCTTAGCTCTTTTTTTTCCTCATCATAGATGACTTGTTAGCACTGGATTGCATTCTGAACAGTTGCTACAACATTTGTGTACCATTCTACGTATGGGTCCTGTGCCTCAAAAACTAACAATACCTCCTCAAATAAAGAAAATCCCCTTGCCATTTCCTGCATCATGAATCTCTTCAGTTCTTCAATTACTTCTTCTTCCTCTTGTCTCTCCTCATCCTTTCTCAGCCTCCAATTCTTGGTGTTTCTTAGCAGTACCAGCTACATCATTGCTGCTTTTAACACTTGCTTCTGGACATCCTGGGTTTGAAATAAAGATACCACACTACTGTACTCTATATGGTACTGTATAATAAAGTACACAAAAGAACAACCACTGGTAGAGGATGCACACACATGACAATGTATGCCAGACATGGGAACTAACTTACATGATTGGATGTGCCTACACACGTTCATACCTTTGAAAATTTGCAACTTGAAGGTTCATATGTAGGGGACTTACTGTACTGGTATAGCTACACCAGATTACTTTTGGTTAGTGTCTACATGGCATATGATTTTCATTTATTTTTCTTTTAAATTTTTTCTATCCTTATATTTAAATTTTGTATCTTTTAAATAATATATGGTTGGATTTTATCTTTTTTATTTTTATTATTATTATTTTTTTGCAGTACGTGGGCCTCTCACTGTTGTGGCCTCTCCTGTTGTGGAGCACAGGCTCCAGACGCGCAGGCTCAGCAGCCATGGCTCATGGGCCCAGCCTCTCCAAGGCATGTGGGGTCTTCCCGGACCGGGGCACGAACCCGTGTCCCCTGCATCAGCAGGTGGACTCTCAGGCACTGCGCCACCAGGGAAGCCCAGGATTTTATCTTTTTAATCAATTTTAATAATCAATATTTTTACTTGGAATATTTTCACTCTTTTATTTAATGCCATTTCTATATAGTTGGGCTTATATTTATTTTCTTTGTATTAATTTTATAGTTGTTTATTATTTTACTATTCTAATAATTATCCTAAAGATCACAAGTCATATGCCTTACTTATCACACTTTTAAAATATATTATTTTTACCACTTCCCTGATACTTACAGAAACTTAGAACATTTAAATCAATTTATATCCACTCTCAATTATGTTATTTTCCACATATATTTTAATTCCTCATAATATTGCTGTTATTGATACAAGTAAGTATTCATCACATTTTTTCCCTTCTCAGTGTTAAACATTTCATTCTGTGTGTTCATTTTCTATTTAACATTATTTTTCCTTTTTTTCCAAAAGAGCCACCTTTAATTTTTCTTTTAGTGTGGAAAGGCTGTTGAAAAATTCTGTTTCTGTCTCTGAAAAATAAATTTATTGCACATTTATTTTCATTATGCTTATTTTTAAATTATTTTGTTCATTTTTTGACTTTTAACTTTAAAATAAAATGAAACAAAGAAAATCACATTAAACAAATATATACTATAAAAGAAACATCCTTCTGTAACCACCACCCAGCTCAAGAAATGAAATTCATTCAGTTACCCAAGTGCTCCCTCCATGTCCTCTATTTTCACTTCAGTCCCTACCCTCTCTCACAAAAAGGCCACCATTCTGACTTTTATCGTAATTTATTACTTGCTTGGTTTTATCACCCCAGTTTGCATTCTTAGACATTACAGTTTAGCCATGCCAATTTTAAAAATATGTGATATGTGATAAAATATGAGAAATATTTTGTCTCTTACAATCAGTATATTCCCTCATCCTTTCTTTCTCTCCCTTACAATTTACTTGCTGAAGAACATGAACTATTAAAATTTTAGACTTTCCCACAGTATAGATTCCATTGATTGAACAGACATGATGTAGTCCAAAATATTCTTCTGTCCTCTCTATTTCCTGAAAATTGACAACTAGCTCCAAGGCTTGATCAGACTCATGTTCAAACTCTTCAGCAAGAATATAGACAATACTGTGTTATTTTATCAGGAGTCACATAACGCCTGTTTTTTTTCTCTTTCTTTTTTTTTTTTTAGCAATGATTAATATACAAAGCATAAATCTCTTAATTCATTGGGAAGTAAAAAAATGGATATTTACTAATTCAATTATTTTGTGTTCATTTCTTTACTGTAAGAATTTCAAAAGGAGATACTTACCCTCATCAACTAATTGGTTATCAATTGGTAAAGTTTACATAGGAAAATCAGTATAAATACATGAGTCCCTCCACTTATTTACCCAATTTTCAAGAGAATGAATCAATTCTGGCATCCTCAATAGATAAAAAATCAATATATCCTGTTTAATATAATTTGAAACTCAAGAGATTAAACACACTTCATAGATTTCCATCTTTGCTATATGTATCCTTACTGAAGTTTAAATTGTCTTTTCTTTGGCCAGTGAGGCCTATCCAAGTTATCTTCTAAGTCCTTTTGACATGACCCTAATAAGCATTGATAGTTTCCTTTCTATCTGGTATCTCAGAATGTTCCAGCTTCACCTTCTACGTTTTCTCCCCCATACCTGGGATCAGTCATTTTCCCCAAAAAGGTCTGGTTACATTGAATAAAAAATTATATTTCAAGTTTACAATCTGAGTATACTAGGGATATTCATTGTTACTGGGTTTGTAATTATTTCTAGGCCTTTTCAGGGAACAAAGTGAGGATATATAAAGGGATGGATGGATGGATAGATAGATAGAACATTTATAAAATAAATAAAACATTTATAAATAAAATAAAATATAGAACATTTCTAAAATCCTATAATCTCCCTCATGTCCCCTTTCAATCTATATCTTCCAAGAGTTATCCACTGTTCTCCTGTCTATCACCATATGTACCCTTTTATATCTTATTTCTGCCAGTCATCATGTCTGTAAAAATCATCCATGTTGTGTGTAGTATTAGTTCATTCATTGAACTAATATTCCATTGTATAAATGTACTGCAATATATTCAACTGTTATTGGACATTACAGTATTTAAATTTCTTGGCTCTTTTCTATGCATGTGTTTTGGTGAACATAAACACTCCTATGGATATTTGCCCAAGAATGGAACTGGTGGGCCATATGATAGACATATTTTTATCTTTGATAGATTCTTCCAAACAGTTTCCCACATGGTTTTACCACTATACACTTCTACCAGTAACATATGAATGCTCAAGTTTCTCCACATCCTTGCTAACACTTGGTCTTTTTAGTCTTTCTAATTTTACCAATTCTGGTGTGTGTGTGTGTGTGTGTGTGTGTGTGTGTGTGTGTGTGTGTGCATGTTTGTGATCTCTTTGTGTTTTAAATGCCATTTTCTTAATAAATAATAATTTTGAGCATCTTTTCATATGTCTATTGTCCATCTGGACCCTAAGCTTTAACTGGTAAAATTATCTGAAATTCTTTTTTGTCACCTGCCTTATCTTTTCACTCTCCATTCCCTGCATGGATCACCTTATCCAGTCCCATAGATTTATTACTATCCATACACCAGTGACTCCTAAATCCAAGACCTTGATATCAGGTCTTAAATTTTTATATCTAAATGCTCATTCTACATCTTTCATCGCTTCTTCACCTTTGAGTTTTTGTTTTTGTTTTGTTTTGTTTTTTTGCCATTTTGCACTTCTTCATCTTGACTGGAACATTGATGTGAAGCCTAGAGACTCAGCAGTTATTTTTTAACCATAAGACAATAAACATAAGGACAAAAGCCAACACATTAGAAAAGGCAGAAGTTAAAGATGATTAAAAAAAAAAGTAGGTCACTGATGGCACTCTCAAACTGCATAAAGCTGGGCATCTTAGTGTAAGAGACAAATTACAATATTTTTAAACCATTGTGATAGGATCCTCTTTTATTTTAAGTATAATGTAATGCTGATACAAGGGGAATCTCAGCAAATTCTACTGACTGACTATGTGAATCTACTACATGAAAAAAAATTTTTGAAAGATTTTCTCTACACAGTGAAATTACTTGTGTAACCCAATATGAAAATTTAGATTCAAGAAATTTGTCAATTTTGTTCTGTCATGTCCTTAATGTCCATGATTTGTTATAATTCCTATTATACACATTTTACTGATGTGTATGTGCATACACAAATATAGATATATATGACCTTTTATGTCTTTACAGTTATAATGTATATATATATATATATATATGATGTATCAATAAAGGCTCTTTCAATTGCAAGTGAGAGAAAGCCAACTCAAACAAGTTATAGGAATATCAGGCTTAGATCTGGCCTCAGAAACAATATTCAGAGTCTCAAACAATATTATTAATTATCTCTTTCTCTCTCTGTCTCTCCTCTTTTCTTCTCTTTCTCTTCACTTAGTGACCACTTTTCTGTGTTGACTTCATTTTCTCGTACCATATGGAAGCTTCCTTTATATGGATGGCGATGTGCCCAGAGGCAACTTCAATTTTATATCATATCATATCGTATCAGCTTATGGTCTAGAGAAAAAAGGAACTCTCAGTTACAGAAAAAGAAATTACCCAAAGATAGGGCTCTATTTGACCCAGCTTCAGTGACTAGTTCAACTTATAGATTCCTGTAGTCATGGGGGCAAGTATTATGTTTGTTGGAGTGTGGCAGAGCAACTCATCAAAAGAAACATGATGTCTGATACTATTTCAGGGAATTAATAGACACAGAATAAATAATTAATCAATATCTATTAAGGCCACTAAAATGTGTAGGTGTAAACATATGTGTGTGTTTGTGTTACATAAAGAAGCATAAACCTTGATTTTTTTTATCCTTCAAAAATAATAGCATCATCTAAGAAATATAAATTTTAAAGGTGATTCAACTATAGGCAAAACAAGATAAATAATCATTGGTCTGATGAAGCAGACATTCAATACTAATGAACAATGATTTTCATGTTGAACCTTAAAAAGTATGTTTCTTTAGAGACCGCCACCACCATGGGTCACATGCACGTTTCAGGGAAGGGCCTGTCCCACAAGGCTCTGCCCTACTGCCACAGCGTTCCCACCTGGCTGAAGCTGACATCTGACAATGTGAAGGAGTAGATCTACAAACTGGTCAAGAAGGGCCTGACTCCCCTACAGAACAGTGTGATCCTGAGAGACTCACATGGTGTTGCACAAGTACGTTTTGTGACAGGCAATAAAATCTTGAGAATTCTTAAGTCCCAAGGACTTGCTCCTGATCTTCCTGAGGATCTCTATCATTTAATTAAGAGAGCTGTTGCTGTTTGAAAGCATCTTGAGAGGAACAGAAAGAATAAAGATGCTAAATTCTGTCTGATTCTGATTGACAGCCATATTCACCAGTTGGCTTGATATTACAAGACCAAAGGAGTCTTACCCCCAGTTGGAAATATGAGTCATCCACAACCTCTTCCCTGGTTGCATAAATGTGTCTGTTGTAATCAAGCATAAAATCATTGTTTAACTAAAAAAGAAAAAGAAGAAAAGTTTGTTTCTTTAAAGATAAATAATTCCACTTTTGGAATGGCAGCATGAAGAGTTCCATAACCTGCTACCCAGTGAAACAAGCATAGTTGTTTCACTGTGAAACAAGCTAGATAGATATAGATAGAGGTACAGATTAGATAGATAGATAGATAACTATACATATAGATAAATACATATCTATATATAATTTATACCTCTCTCTCTCTATATATATATCTATATACCTATATCTATTCTATATGTATATCAATATATATATGTTTTCTTTTAAGTCTCTATAAATTGACCTCAGGGCATATAGCAAATGAAAAAAAAATCAAAAAAATATACTAAAACTTGGTAAAAACAGCAAACGTCTTTAACATTTAAACCATTACCCGTTCCATCCCTCACTCCTGCCTAGAAACTCCAACTCCATTCCTTGTGGATGTAGCCAAGAACACAGGACACCTTCTCCCCCCAGCTTTCAGTCAAGGGCATAGTATCATCTGGGAAGAGCAGGCTGCTAGCATTTCTCATTTCCCCCTCCCCAAGCTACTCATTGCAAAAATTAAATTCTAGGTGAGTGTGGTGGAGAGGTTGGAGATTTCTTCCTCCAATAAGTCTCCATTCATATGGTAGAGGCTCCACTCCAATGGCTGGAGACAGAGAATCCTGGTATCCTGATCCTGGAATCCTAACCAGCTCACTCATAGGGCAGAAGTTAAATACTGTGAGAAGCAAGCGGAGAAGGCCAGAGGCTACCACTGTGTCTAGCATCCCCAGTAGTGGTCCAGAGATCTTTCTCCCAGGGGTAGAGAGAGTTTATAAGAACAGAGAGTTCTGAAACATTCCACAGATGAACTGACTTCATTTGAAATGAAGTGTGGGGAAGTTCAAGCCTAAGGGCCCTCTTGAAAACAATGAAGACTTTGGTGATAAGCAAATAAAAAAAGACTGGTAGCTCCATGAGACAACAAGCAAAATCACAGGCCAGCTGTTTTACCAGAGAAAACTATGAAAAGTGATAGCTAAGACACCTCCTGATATAAGAAAAAACCTCAAATACCTGCCTCAAAAACTATCCCTGTGAAGGGGCCCCAATTTAAGTGGATCAAACTGTGGAAAAATTAGGATCCAGAGCATGATCAAACCAACAGAGCAATGTGCCAGCAATTAGTGGAATCTATCTAACTACTGGATGTGTCCAGGAAAGGGAGACTCAAAGAAAAGACTGCTAAAATGCTATGCTAATGATACTTGGCTAAATGACTGTTAAAAATACTATCATTCCAGAGTGGCTGTGCACATACCCAAAGGCTACACACTCTGAGATGCAACATAAAAGACTTTACACTGCAAGGGAAATAGACTTTACTAAAAGAGTCCAGTCAAGCAAACAACAACAGAAAGCCCAGTAATGGTTCAGGGATGCCAGTATCCAGAATTGATACAATATATTATATAAAACTCTTAAAAAATACATGACCTTTGATTAGGCAATGGTTTCTTCATGACCTTGGATTAGGCAATGGTTTCTTAAATATGACACATAAAGCATAAGCAACAAAAGAAAAAATAGATAAACTGGGCTTCATCAAATTTAAAAACTTCTGTGCTTCAAAAGATACCATCAAGAAAGTAAAAAGACAGACCACATAATTGGAGAAAATATTTGCAAGTCATATATAATAAGAAATTTATATCCAGAATATGAAAATAACTCTCACAACTCAACAATATAAAGAAAAATAATTATAAAATGGGCAAAAACCTGAAAAGACATTTCTCCAAAGAATTTATGAAAATGGCCAACAGACACATGATGAGATGTTTAATATCATTAGTAAGGAAATGCAAAGCAAAAGCATGAGATACTCACTTCACACCCACTAAGATGTTTAGGATGTCTTTAATCAAAAAATGTAAAATAGGGCTTCCCTGGTGGCACAGTGGTTGGGAGTTCTCCTGCCGATGCAGGGGATGCGGGTTTGTGCCCCAGTCCAGGAAGATATCCCTCATGCCAAGGAGTGGCTGGGCCCGTGAGCCATGGCCGCTGGGCCTGCGCATCCGGAGCCTGTGCTCCACAACGGGAGAGGCCGCAGCGGTGGGAGGCCTGCGTACCACAAAAAAAAAAAATGTAATATAAATATTGACATAGATGTGGAAAAATTTGAACCATCATACACTGCTGGCTGGGAATGTAAAATCGGCAGCTACTATGAGAAACAGTCTGGCAGTTCCTCAAAAGTTAAACATAAAGTTTCCATATGACCCAGCAATTCCACTCCTAATGATATAACAGGAGAATTGAAATTATATATCCACACAAATGCTTATACATGGATATTCATAACAGTATCATTCATAACAGCCCAAAAATGTAAATAGCCCAAATGTCCATCAGTTGATGAATGGATAAATAAAATGTGGTATATCCTTACAATGGAATATTATTTGGCTGAAAAAAAAAATGATTCCCTGATACATGCCACAACATGGATGAACTTTGGAAACATTATGCTATATGAAAGAAGCTGGTCACAGAAGACCACAATGCATATGACTCCATTTATATAAAATATCCATAAAGGCATAGTGATAGAGACAAAATATAGATTAGTGGTTTCTTAGGACAGAAGGGAGGGGGAGGATTAAGTGTTAAAGGCTAAATTTGTAGAGGGGTTTTGGGGGGAGGATGATGAAAATGTTCTATGACTGTGGTTATAGTTTTACAGTTCAAAATACTCTATAACCCATTGAATTATACACTTTACATTTTTTCCTCTTTTCCTCCACCCCCCAGCCTCTTTAAATGGGTGAATTATATGGTTTCTGAATTATATATAAATTAAGTTGTTAACAACCAAAAAATAATGATAGAGTATGCATCAATTATGAAAACAATGTATGCTCTTCTGTAAGATTGTCTCTATATAAAATTTTATAATAGAATTTTAAATAATCTAAATACTAGTTTAGTCTTTATATTCTCATGAAGAAATGTATTTTGTATGTATATACAATTAGTGTGATTTATCCCATACTTCATAAAAAGAATCAAATCATTTGTATGAAAACTATAGCCTGTGAGACAGGCTATATTGTAAAAATTTGAATAAATTCAATATGTCAGAAGATTCTGGGCTTAATTCTAACTAACATTCATTAATATCATAGTATATAATTACCTCAGCAAGTAGAAGTTGAATTATAAAGTCTATTTTGGTATAAATAAATCCTAATCTACATTGAAAAGTGTAATGTGTCCAGAACCCCCCCCGAAAAGAAACATTTTGTCGTGTTTAGATTACTGTGATAAAAGAATTATAAATATTCTAACAATAAGTTTAATTAATAGATCTAAAATATTTATTTTCAAGATATAGCGATTCAATTTTACACTTTTATAAGTGTTCACATAATAAGATTCATGTTCAAAAGCTCAAATTAAGGGATCTGATTGCCTGAATCAAAACAAAAACGTTGAAAGTAATAATTCTGAAAAATAATGGCATGTTTATTTAAAGAATTTACAACCTTTTAGGTATGTCAAATTTTTTTCCAAAGTTAGCAGAGCCACATTGGAGAAACTCTCAGAAGTATTTGGTCGAAGCAATCAGCTTTTAGTCAATGTTTCAGGTCAGTCAATATTTTTGGCACTTTTCAAATAACAAGACAACTGGTTTTGGCATTTAAAGGAAACTTACTTTTGGCAGCTCCCTTCCTTCAATTAATCACTTGTCAATTTAAATCTACGTTAGAAAAATGTCTCTATTTATGTAATCTGTATATGACCAGTTCAGGTTGTGCAGGTTCTCACACTTAATGACTATGTTTTCTATCTTTTTGTGTATTTTCAAAATGGTTATGAAGTCAACAAAAGAGAAAGAAGGTAATAGGAGTGGTAGGTAATACCCAAGCAGATGGTTATTTTCATGATTCTTCA
Source organism: Grampus griseus (assembly GCF_964374135.1). NCBI lineage: Eukaryota > Metazoa > Chordata > Mammalia > Artiodactyla > Delphinidae > Grampus > Grampus griseus. Next base: position 84,659,152 of record NC_138999.1, on the reverse strand, counting down.
CCTTCTCCAAAATTTCAAATACTTCATTATCTACTTGAGTATCTAACAAATTTATTCCAACATATGACATAACATATTTTATACATTTCCTATCAATGTGAAAGAGGGAGATAAATCTTTTGAAAATCCTTGAATTTTACTGGAAGCTTAATACTCCTTTTGAGAAACAAGGCAATTGTTCTTTTCCACCCAATACTTAATATGCAACTTGTTCAGAATCTTCTTCAGACCACCATGTAATGGTATATAAAGCTGAGATGTTTTATTTATTTATAATTGAAAAACTGTGGCTGTCTACAGCTGCCACAGGCAAATTGATGATTTGTTTTATAATGTATCCAAAGTAAGTATAACGGCTTTTTTTCCTCATTGAATTGAATTATCTAATCATTTGGAATTTTGAAGATGAGGCAATATATATATATATATTTATATGTACATATATATGTGTATATATTTATTTATATATATGTATATATATTTATTAATATGTGTAAATATAAACTTCTTGGAACCAAGGAAGTGTTCTTGGATCTTTTGGTAGTTTAACAAATGTTCCATATCATCCCTAGTATTTACCATATGTTTGAATAAGATACTTTTCCAAATTAAGCACAATCTTGTGTACAGGACTTTTTAGTCATATTACCATGAAGAACAAGTGAGTCAAGAAGTTCCTTTCTAGAATTAGAAAATTTTTATCCAAGGACAATCTTTCAAGGGTCATGTTAGATGTTAGGAAATATTGTAGGAATGGTATATTAGCTACCGATAAAAATATCAGACACACACATAAGATTTCATTTATTGCACTGTTATTGCTTTTAGACATAAAGTTTATAATAAAATTGCTACAGCCAAAGATTTAAGTCAGACCCCATAACAGATGCTTCTCTGTAACCCTGTAATAAATTCCCTTTGTCCATCTCTGTATGATTTCAGCTTCAGCTTCTGTGGACAGTTCACTTTCAGCACACACTTAGCATCTCTGTTTTTTTTTGTTGTTGTTGTTTTCTTTTCTTTTTGTTTTTCTCACAACTCCTTCTCTGAAGTCGAGGGAAAGAAAACCTTTATGTCACCTGGCTCAAGTCCTATTCTACAGAGTAGGTTTTTTTTGTGGTCACCAATCATGGAACTATGTTTGGGACAAATTCAGAGCATCACACTGTAAAGGTTAGAAACAGTCTGTTGGAGAAATAGCAAAGCAACGTTCAACAAGAAGAGAAGTATGCATTCCCAATCGTTCAATATTTTGATAATCATTTTCATTGTACCACTCCTACATCTTACAGATGGACAAATCTGAAGTTCAGAAATCTTTGCCGATTTATGCTGTCACCCAGTAAGTTAATGGTGAGCTCAAGTTTAGTAACGGGTCTTCTGATTCCAAATCAATGTTTATTTCCTATACCAGTGGTTCTGAAAGTATTTCCTTTACTTCAGAATCACCCACCAAATTGCTTGTCAAAAATGTATATACCTAAGGTCCATTCCAGGTCTTTCTCTGCTTTTCTGCCCCACATATATGAACACATAAATATCATGGGCTCTTGAGTTTTACAACCTCTTAGGGAGAAACACTGGGGAAAAATTATGATTGCCCCAAGTTAAGTTAGGTATCTACCTAGCTATCAGTTAATAGGCAGATAGAAAAAATACATTTTCACATATAAGGTTAAGCCTCTGCCAAGGCCTAGTGGTTAGAGGTATGAGGCATTTATGAGGAAGAGGTAGCTCAACCTGAAAAGAATGAAAGATTTATGTAGTCAGAAAATAATGAAAAAGTGCCTTGGAATATATCATAGCAAGCTTTGTATGCCAGACTGACTAGTTTGAACTTTATTCAGTAGATAAGAGGAAATCATTAAAGATTTTTTAGCAGAAAGCAACATGTAGATTAAGGTTAATCTTCCACCAGTAAGTAAAGTGAATTTGAGTGGAAATGGCCAAGAACAGTGGTTTGTAAATTTATGTGTATCTAAGAAATATTTATGGTGCTAGTTTTTAACAAAATGCATATTCCAGTCACCTGGCCTCAGAGACTGTAGTTCTGTGGTATATTCCAGGAAATGGTATTTGTAATTAACACCTTAAATGTTTCTTATGTAACATACACTGAGGCCAGGTGTTTCATACATGTGTGCACATACATACATACTCAATGGTTCCATACATACATAAAACATACAAACACAACATACAAATGTTCCTTACATACCTAGTATTTGAGAGCTTCTGCTCTGATTTGCCTTTACAGCAATCTTCTTAACCAATGCACTAGAGATGTAATTTGGAGTGGAGGGGAATGTGGTGGACAGAACACATGCTGCCTCTAAAGTACGCAGCTGTGACTTAGGTCAAGCTGACTATTGCCACGCAGGAAAGTAGACCCAGTTTTTTTGATTATCTACTTTTTCAGAAGAAACCAGGTATCTAAATTCTTATGGTAATCTTCTCAATTTTTAAACATGTAATATAATTTGTGTTTGTGTGTGTGTGTGTGTGCACGTGAATGCACACAAACCAAAGAAAACTTTTGGTTGGATTTGGCTCAAGGGCAGCTAATGTGGCTAATGACCTCTGACCTTTCTTGAGTAACCCCACTCCATCCAGGTTATTCCATTTTTGTAAATTTTCATTACTCTTCTGTGTTCTTGGCGTCATATTTACATTTACTTCTATGGTGTTGTATATGTCAATATGTCCTTTCTAGACATTGACTCTATCTTTATAAATTAGCCAAGAGCTCCTCAAAAGCAGGGAAAACATCCTCCATTTCAATTTTACTCTACTTACAATGAGCACCTCATAAGTTTGGGCAGGGAGGTTAACTTATGCTAGAGTGATAGATGTCATTTGAGGTCACTGTGTTCTAGTGATAATGACCTTTACAGCCTAGTATTAAAATATATTTGCTAATTAATTTTGAAGATGAAAATAGTTAATATATATTTTTTACTTGTTTCCCTATGCCACATATATTTGTGCATGCAGATCTTCCCTGCATTATTCTCTCTCCATTTCTGCAGCACAGTATATGCTGTATGTTGTGCAAATGTTTCCCCATGCTTACTTTTCAAGTGATTTCTCAGAGCAGATGTTCCCCCAAGCGTATTTTCTTCCTCTTTTACTAGCATTTCTTTCTATACAAACAACAGATTGCTTTTCGGCTGTCCTTTAGGTTTAAGGAGAAAAAAAGTTTACCACTGCAGATGTTTGCTTCTCTCTCCCCACCCCAAGACTCTTAGCAAAGATTTATAAAGAAATACACATCCTTCCTCTTCTCTTCCCTGCCTTCTTAATGTCATATTATAGAGCCTGGCTTTCAAATCTTTTCCATAGAGTTATCATCTTTGGATTTTCTGAACAAAATTGCCTTCTTAGAGTATTAGCATAAGATGAAAATGTGGTGTTCAGAGACTCATGAACAAAATTCATTTGTCTAAATATCAACCAAATATAATAGAATAATTTTATATTATCTAAAATTAAAAGGGGATAATTAAGAGCATTTTTCTTCATCTGAAGTTAATTCTTCTGATTGTTATCAAGGGGGCTTGTGGGACTAAGAATAAAAATACAGGTGTTGGGCTTCCCTGGTGATGCATTGGTTGAGAGTCCGCCTGCCGATGCAGGGGAAACGGGTTCGTGCCCTGGTCCGGGAAGTTCCCACATGCCGCAGAGCAGCTGGGTCCGTGAGCCATGGCCGTTGGGCCTGTGCGTCCAGAGCCTGTGCTCCGCAACGGGAGAGGCCACAACAGTGAGAGGCCCGCATACCGCAAAAAAAAAAACAAAACAAAAAAAACAGGTGTTAAATACTGGACTTCACATATGTATCATATATTGCAATAATAGTTATATAATGTATTATCTTACTAGATCTTACATTTGAAGAGCATTTTGCCATTTACAAAGCATTTTTACCTACTCTATCCCATTTAATCCTCACACTAGTACAGGTTGTATTATCCCCTGTTTTGCAGGTAAAGGCTGAGAACTGGTTTACCCAAGCTCACACAACCACCAAGCTGAGGTGCCAACACTCCAATCTAAGTTCAATTATTTATTTGCACTGGACTACTCTACCTCTCTGCCACTTCTATAATGACTTTCACAGCATCCTTAATTGCATTTTTAACACTTTTCTTGAAATATAATTCAAACATAATATAATTTATCTACTTCAAGTGTACAATATAAACACTTTTTAGTATTAAGTTGTGCAACTATAACTAAAATCTAATCTAATTTTAGAACATTTTCACCTCCCCAAAAAGAAACAATATACTCATTAGCAATCATTCTTCACTCTCCCTTCCTCTAGACCTTGGCAACTACTAATCTATTTTCTGTTTCTATGGATTTGCCTATTCTGGACATTTCATATAAATGCAGTCATGCAATACGTGGCCTTTTGTGTCTGGTTCTCTTCCTGTAGCATAATGTTTGCAAGGTTCATCTATGTTGTGCCATGCAAGGTTCATATATGTTGTGCCATGTATCAGTACTTCATTCCTTTTTATGACTAAGTACTATTCCATTGCATAGATATACAGTGGAACTTTGAAAATTATGGGTTTGAACTGTGTGGGTCCACTTACAGGTAGACTTTTTTCAATACAGGTGGCCCTTCATATCAATGGGAGTGGCATACATGGAGTCAACCAACCACAGATCCTGTACTATGTTTATTATCCACAGTTGGTTGAGTCCACTGATTTGGTACCCACAGATACGGAAGACCTACTATGGGACTTCAGCATCCGGGGATTTTGGTGTCCAAGGCAAGTCCAGGAACCAATTCCCTGGGGATACCAAAGGACAACTGAATTATCTTTTGTTTATCCATCCATTAGTTGATAGATATTTGTATTGTTTTCACTTTTTGATTATTTAGAGTAATGCTGCTATGAACATTCAGTTGCTTTTTCACATGTAAAATATCCTCAGCATTTTTATTTGGTGTGTCTGTTCAAAGGCCAACAGAGGAGTGTACTTTTGGCTCATTTAGGTATCTGAAAAAAAGTTGAGTATGGCTGGAAGCCTAGAATAAAGATTTTGAAGCAGACAGTGGTGAAAGTTGAAGTTAGAGACCATTTTGAAGATTTGATCTTTTTCAAAGAGCACATGGAAGCCACTGAAGACTTTTAATCAGGTGAAATGATTTGTTTGTAATTGTAGAAAGACAACTTTGATTATATTGTGGAGAAAATATTGGAGCGGAGGCAGGAAGACTTATTAGGAGTCTATTTCAGCACCAGCTTTAGAAAAGTCAAATCTATGCATTGCTCTCACCCAAAAGATGTTGCTTTATTTCTGTCTGGTACTGAGGTTTCTCTTCAGCTATGGCAGATGCAGTATCCTATGAAGTAATAATTCAAAATGCTCTTAAAATATTTATCCAGCCTACTTTGATTGTGGGTGGTAACCCTTTCCTTTCTAAGTAATAGTTCCTTGGACCTTTTGGTCGACATTTAGTGTCAGAGTGAGAGAGAATGTCAGAGATCTTGTAATCGGATCCGTTCAAACTATGTAAAGTAAAATGAAGCTCAGGGAGATTGTTTCATCAAGATCACATCTGTGTGACATATGTCTCTTGACTTCCAGTAGAATATTATTTCCACACAACATGCTTCTTTTCCCAACTTAGCATCTACTATTCAACACTTATTTGTGAAGAACTTGTTTGTGGCCTAGAACTAACTGTGTAAACTACTGTGAAGATTGTTGAAAATGTAATTCTTTTTTGCCCTTTAGAAGCTGTTGATGAAATGAGGCTTATTTGTCTGAGTTTCTGGATAATAGTAATAGTGCTTAGCGTCCCTAGAGGCATGACAAAAGGTAAAGATCAGCATGATTTTGACTTTCATTCTTAGGCAGGGCATCTACTCAAATCCCTGCCTCACAGCTTTTTGCGAGCAATAAATGAGATAATGTGAGCTATGTGTCTTTCACAACATCTGGCACATAGTAAGTGCACAATGATGTTAGGGAAAAAAGTGCATTAATCAAAGGACAAGCTCTATTGGTTGTCTGAGAAGAGAAGAGGGGGATTAATATGGGCTAGAGTCATTGGAGAAGAAGTTATGGAGGTAAGGACACTCTGAATTGGGCTTTGACTGAACAGAAAATGCTGCTTCCCTTTCTAGGTCGGTCAAGTAGAGTGAAGTCATACATAGCAAAGGAGTCTGGCGTTGCCTTCTAGAGTTTGCCTTCTTCCTTTACTTAATATGGCCTCCAATGCAACTTTAGAAATAAATGCTCCTGAGAACTTGGAATTTAATGGTATTTTATCACTAGTGGAAATGTATGGCTATTTCAAAATGAGTCATGAAGATTAGCAGTATGTTTATTGGTTATATAACATGATTCACAACTTGGAAAAAATCTAGGTTAGTTTTCAGGAAATATTTTATGGACTTTGAATCCTTGGTTCAAATTTTTTCCTTTGTGGCCTTTTAAGATGAAGTAACTTAGAGAATTGAAACAATAGCCTAACAACTTTAAAAGCTATTGCATCATCCTTTTTCTTTACTCTGTAAAGTAGTGATATGAATTTGCCCTCTTAGCCTAACTTATTTTCTTCTAATGGAAAGATTTGCTCACATAAAACACATCTGTACAAGTGTGATTAGCCATACCATGTACTGATAGATTTGATCTTAGGTCCAATTGCTTGAACTATTACCATTTACCAGACTTTTCTATCAGGCTCTTTAGTCCTGGTCAATGAAAATTGCTGTAAATATCCAGAATTCCCTATATTTTTCTTATGTATTGCACAGAGACCTAAAAGCACATGGTAATTCTAGGATTTCCCAATTGGCAGTTCAAAACTTAGCACAGACAAGCTTGGCTAATTATCTGTCAGCATTTGAGGTGGAATTTAAAACAAGAATGTCAAGTGATGCTTTAAAAATTGAGTATTTTTAGTCAAGTAAATATGAAATAAATGGCAGTTACTTCTTAATTTTGTGATCTGTAGCAAAATACTTAACCTCTGATTCTAAGCTGCTTTTTTGAAAACTGGAAATAATAAAACTACATCACAGGGAGCATAAACCATAAAGTAAAATAGTGTATAAGAAAGAAGCTTGTCACCAGCCAATAAAAATAATTTCCCTCTAATGAGCTCTTACTTTGCAAAGTACTTTACTAAATGCATGCATGGGTTTCCTAGGGCTGCCATAATAAAGTACTACAAACTTCGTGGCTTAAAAGAGAAATTTATTTTCTCAGAATTCTAGAGGACAGAATTCTGAAATCAAGGTGTCAGCAGGGCCATTGTCCCTTCGAAGGTTATAGAGAAGATTCCTTCCTTCTTCTACCTTCTAGTTGTTACTGAAAACCCTTGGTGTTCCTTGCTTTGCAGATGCATCACTCCAATCTCTAACTCTGGCTTCTCAAGGCCTTCTAGCCTGTGTATCTGGGACTTTGTCCAAATTTCTCTCTTCTTATAGGGCATTGTCATATTGGCTATAGAGCCCACCATAATCCAATATGACCTCATCTTAAATTGATTACATCTGTAAAGGTACTATTTCCATATAAGGTTATATTCATTCACAGGTTCCAAGTGGACATGAATTTTGAATTTTGGAGGAATACTATTCAACCCAGCAGAGAATGCTAAAGTCATTACCTCACCAAATTTTGTTAATTTTGCAAGGTAGGTATTGGTATTTTTGTCTAAACATTAAAGTAATTAAAATTCAGAGAGATTTGACAAGGTCACTGTACTCATATCCAGCAGGACCAGTATTCTAGTTTATAGCTGACTGGATTCCAAAACCAACATTTCACTCTGCCCTTATGATACTTCTCCACCACTATATAAAATAATAAATTTCAAAACCACTTATCTCCTTACTACTATGGTAGTGCTTATTTGTATGAAAGATTCATTACAAAGTAGGATGATAATTTACTAGAATTACATATTTTTTATATTAATACATATTGAAAAATTGTCTTGGGTAACCTCAATTTACGTTTCATCTAACAATATATTTTTTTTTCAAAGAGTAAAAGTTTTCTTCCTATTTTTATTTATGTATACATCTATATTGCAGTATAATTGCTTTCCAGTGTTGTCTTAGTTTCTGTTGTATGAAAAAGTGAATCAGCAACATGTCTACACATATCCCCACATTCCCGCCCTCTTGAGCCTCACTCCCACCCTCCCTATCGCACTCCTCTAAGTGGTCACAAAACACCAAACTGATTTTCCGGGGCTATGCAGCTGCTTCCCACTAGCTATCTATTTTACATTTGGTAGTGTAAAAGTTATGGTAGTGTATATATGTCAATGCTACTCTCTCACTTTGTCTCAACTTCCCTTTCCCCCTCCCCTGTGTCCTCAAGTCCCTTCTGCATGTCTTCATCCTTATTCCAATCCTACCACTAGGTTCATCAGAACCACTTGTTTTTAGATTCCATATATATGTGTTACCATACAGTATTTATTTTTTCTTTTTCGAACTTAATTCACTCTATATGACAGACTAGGTCGATCCACCTCACTACAAATGACTCAATTTCGTTTCTTTACATGGCTGAATAATATTCAATTGTATATATGTGCCACATCTTCTTTTTCTGTTAATCTGTTGATGGACACTTAGGTTCCTTCCATGTCCTGGCTATTGTAAATAGTGCTGCAATGAACATTGTGGTACATGACACTGTTTGAATTATGTTTTTCTCAGGGTGTATACCCAGTAGTGGGATTGCTGGGTCATATGGTAGTTCTATTTTTCGTTTTTTAAGGAAACTCCATACTAATCTCCATAGTGGCTATATCAATTTACATTTCCATCAACAGTGCAAGAGGGTTCCATTTAATCCACACTTTCTCTATCATATTGTTTGTAGATATTTTGATGATGGTCATTCTGACTGGTGTTAGATGATACCTCATTATAGTTTTGATTTGCATTTCTCTAATGATTAGTAATGTTGAGCATCCTTTCATCTGTTTGTTGGCAATCTGTCTATCTTCTTGGAGAAAAGTCTATATAGGTCTTCCACCTGATTTTTGATTTGGTTGATTTTTTTTTTTTGATACGCAGGCCTCTCACTGTTGTGGCCTCTCCTGCTGTGGAGCACAGGCTCCAGACGCACAGGCTCAGCGGCCATGGCTCACGGGCCCAGCCGCTCCACGGCATGTGGGATCTTTCCGGACCGGGACACGAAGCTGTGTCCCCTGCATCAGCAGGCGGACTCTCAACCACTGCGTCACCAGGGAAGCCCTGATTGTTTTCTTTTACATTGAGCTGCATGACCTGTTTATATATGTTGGAGATTACTCCTTTGTCAGTTGCTTTGTTTGCAAATATTTTCTCCCATTCTGAGGGTTGTCTTTTTGTTTTGTTTATGGTTTCCTTTGCTGTGCAAAAGCTTTTAAGTTTAATTAGGTCCAATTTGTTTATTTTTGTTTGTATTTACATTACTCTAGGAGGTGGATCAAAAAGCACCTTGCTGTGATGTATGTCATAGAGTATTCTGCCTATGTTTTCTTCTGCCTATGTTTTCTTCTAAGACTGTTATAGAATCTGGCCTTATATTTAGGTCTTTAATCCATTTTGAGTTTAATTTTCTGTATGGTATTATGGTATTAGGGAGTGTTCTAATTTCCTTCTTTTACATGTAGCTGTCCAGTTTTCCCAACACCACTTATTAAAGAGGCTGTCTTTTCTCCACTGTATATTCTTGCCTCCCTTATCAAAGGTGAACATATGTGTGTGGGTTTATCTCTGAGCTTTCTACCCTGTTCCACTGATCTATGTTTTTGTGCCAGTACCCTACTGCCTTCATTACTGTAGCTTTGTAGAATAGTCTGAAGTCAGGGAGCCTGATTCCTCCAGCTCCAATTTTCGTTCTCAAGATTGCTCTGGCTATTTGGGGACTTTTGTGTTTCCATACAAACTGTAATTTTTTTTCTAGTTCTGTGAAAAACACCATTGGTAATTTGATAAGGATCATTGAATCTGTAGGTTGCTTTGGGTAGTATAGTCATTTTCACAATGTTGATTCTTCCAATCCAAAAACATGGCATATCTCTCCATCAGTTTGTATTGCCTTTGATTACTTTAATCAGTGTCTTATAATTTTCTGCAAACAGGAATTTTGTCTCCTTAGGTAGGTTTATTTCTAGGTATTTTATTATTTTTGTTGCAGTGGTAAATGGGAGTGTTTCCTTAATTTACCTTTCAGATTTCTCATTGTTAGTGTATAGGAATGCAAGCGACTTCTGTGCATTAATTTTGTATCCTGCTACTATACAAATTCTGTGATCACCTCTAGTAGTTTTCTGGTGGCATCTTTAGGATTGTCTATGTTTAGTATCATGTCATCTGCAAACAGTGACAGTTTTACTTCTTCTGTTTTGGTTTGGATTCATTTTCATTTTTTTTTCTTCTCCAAATGCCATGGCTAAAACTTCCAAGACTATGTGGAATAATAGTGGTGAGAGTGGGCAACCTTGTCTTGTTCCTGATATTGGAGGAAATGTTTTCAGTTTCCCACCATTGAGAATGATGTTGGCTGCGGGTTTGTCATATATGGCCTTTATTATGTTGAGGTAGGTTCCCTCTATGCTCACATTCTGGAGGGGTTTTATCATAAGTGGGTGTTGAATTTTTTTCAAAAGTTTTCTGCATCTATTGAGATGATCATATGGTTTTTCTCCATCAATTTGTTAATATGATTTATCACATTGATTGATTTGCAAATATTGAAGAATCCTTGCATTCCTAGGATAAACCCCACTTGATCATGGTGTACAATCCTTTTAATGTGCTGTTGTATTGTGTTTCCTAGTATTTTCCTGAGGATTTTTGCTTCTATACTCATCAGTGATATTGGCCTGTAGTTTTCTTTTCTTGTGACATTTTTGTCTAGTTTTGGTATCAGCGTGATGGTGGCCTCATAAAATGAGTTTGGAAGTGTTCATCACTCTGCTACATTTTGGAAGAGTTTGTGAAGGGTAGGTGTTAGCTCCTTTCTAAATGTTTCACAGAATTCAACTGTAAAGCCATCTAGTCCTGGGCTTTTGTCTGATGGAAGATTTTTAATCACAGTTTCAATTTCAGTGCTTGTGATTAGTCTGTTCATATTTTCTATTTCTTCCTGGTTCAGCCTTGGAAGGTTGCACTTTTCTAAGAATTCATCCGTTTCTTCCTGGTTGTCCATTGTATTAGCATTTAGTTGCTTTAGGAGTCTCTCATGACCCTTTGTATTTCTGCAGTGTCAGTTGTTATTTCTCCTTCATCATTTGTAAATCTATTGATTTGAATCTTCTCCCTCTTTTCCTGATGAGTCTGACTAATGGTTTATCAATTATGTTTATTTTCTCAAAGAACCAGCTTTTAATTTTAATGATCTTTGCTATAATTTCCTTCATTTATTTTTCATTTATTTCTGATTTGATCTTTATGATTTCTTTCCTTCTGCTAACTGTGGGTTTGATTTTTTTGTTGTTGTTCTTCTTTCTCTAATTGCTTTAGGTGTAAGGTTAAGTTGTTTATTTGAGATTTTTCTTCTTTCTTGAGGTAGGATTGTATTGCTATAACTTCCCTTCTAGAACTGCTTTTGCTGCATCCCATAGGTTTGGGATCATCGTGTTTTCATTGTCATTTGTTTCTAGGTATTTTCTGATTTCCTCTTTGATTTCTTAAGTGATCTCTTGGTTACTTAATAGTGTATTGTTTAGCCTCCATGTGTTTTTATTTTTTACAGATTTTTTCCTGTAATTGACATCTAGTCTCATAGTGTTATCGTCGGAAAAGATACTTGATGCAATTTCAGTTTTCTAAAATTTACCAAGGAATGATTTGTGACCCAAGATATGATCTATCCTGGAGAATATTCCATGTGCAATTGAGAAGAATGTGTATTCTGTTGTTTTTGGATGGAATGTGCTATAAATATCAATTAAGTCCATGTGATATAATGTGTCATTTAAAGGTTGTGTTTCCTTATTTATTTTCACTTTTGATGATCTGTCCATTGGTGTAAGTGGGGTGTTAAAGTCCCCTACTATTATTTTGTTACTGTCGATTTCCCCTTTTATGGCTGTTAGCATTTGCCTTATGTATTGCGGTGCTTCTATACTGGGTTTATAAATATTTACAATTGTTATATCTTCTTCCTGGATTGACCCCTTGATCGTTATGTAGTGTCCTTCTTTGTCTGTCATAAAGGTCTTTATTTTAAAGTCTAATTTTGTCTGATATGAGTATTGCTACTCCAGCTTTCTTCTGATTTCCATTTGCATGGAATATCTTTTTCCATCCCCTCACTTTCAGTCTCTGTGTGTCCTTAGGTCTGAAGTGGGTCTCTTGTAGACATCATATATTCAGGTCTTGTTTTTGTATCCATTCAGTCAGTCTATGTTTTTCGGTTGGAGCATTTAATCCATTTACATTTAAGGTAGTTATCGATATGTATGTTCCTATTACCATTTTCTTAATTGTTTTGGGTTTGTTTTTATACATTTTTTTCTTCTTTTGTGTTTCCTGCCTAAATAAGTTCCTTAGCATTTGTTGTAAAGCAAGTTTGGTGGTGCTGAATTCTCTTAACTTTTGCTTGTCTGTAAAGGTTTTAATTTCTCCATCAAATCTTAATGTGATCCTTGCTGGACAGAGTAATCTTGGTTGTAGCTTTTTCCCTTTCATCACTTTAGTTATGTCCTTCCACTCCTTTCTGACTTGTGAGTTTCTGCTGAAAGAGCAGCTGTTAACCTTATGGGGATTGCCTTGTATGTTATTTGTTGCTTTTCCCTTGATGCTTTTAATATTTTTTCCTTGTATTTAATTTTTGATAGTTTGATTAATATGTGTCTCGGCATGTTTCTTCTTGGGTTTATCCTGTATGGGACCCTCAGCTCTTCTTGGACTTGATTGACTATTTCCTTTCCCATATTAGGGAATTTTTCATCTATAATCTCTTCAAATATTTTCTCAGACCCTTTCCCTTTCTTTCCTTCTTCTGGGACCCCTATAATTTTAAGGTTGGTGCATTTAATGTTGTCCCAGATGTTTCTGAGACTGTCCTCAATTCTGTTCATTCGTTTTTCCTTTATCCTGCTCTGTGACAGTTATTTCCACCATTCTGTCTTCCAGGTCACTTATCCATTCTTCTGCCTCAGTTATTCTTCTACTGATTCCTTCTAGAGTATTTTTACTTTCATTTATTGTGTTATTCATCATTGTTTGTTTGTTGTTTAGTTCTTCTAGGTCCTTGTTAAACGTTTCTTGTATTTTATGCATTGTATTTCCAAGATTTTGTATCATCTTTACTATCATTATTCTGAATTCTTTTTCAAGTAGACTGACTATTTCCTCTTCATTTGTTAGGTCTGGTGGGTTTTTATCTTGCTCCTTCATCTGCTGTGTGTTTTTCTGTCTTCTCATTTTGCTTAACTTACTGTGTTGGGGCTCTCCTTTTTGCATGCTTCAGGTTTGTAGTTCCCGTTGTTTTTGGTGTCTGCTCCCAGTGGGTAAGTCTGGTTCAGTGAGTTGTTCCAGCTTCCTGGTGGAGGGGACTGGTGCCTGTGTTCTGGTGGATGAGGCTGGATTCTGTCTTTTTGGTGTGCAGGACTGTGTCCGGTGGTGTGTTTTGGGGTGTCTGTGAACTTATTATGATTTTAGGCAGCCTCTCTGCTAATCGTTGGGGTTGTGTTCCTGTCTTGCTAGTTCTTTGGCATGGGGTGTCCAGCACTGTAGCTTGCTGGCCATTGAGTGGATTTGGATCTTAGCACTGAGATGGAGATCTCTGGAAGAGCTCTTGCCGATTGTTATTATGTGGGGCCAGGAGATCTCTTGTGGTCTAATGTCCTGAACTTGGCTCTCCCACCTCAGAACCTCCAGCCTGACAGCTGGCCGGAGCACCAAGACCCTAACAGCACATGGCTCAGAAGAAAATCATGAAAAAAAAGAAAGAAAAATGAGTAATAAAATAAAACAAAATAAAGTTATTAAAATAAAAAAGTAATAAAAAAAGAAGAGAGCAGCCAAACCAATAAACAAATCCACCAATTATAACAAGCTCTAAAACCTATACTAAGATAAACATAAAAATCAGAAACTAGCCTGCTGCATACAGCAAACCCAAAGTCTACATTTGCTCCCAAAGTCCATGGTCTCAATTTGGGGATGATTCATTGTCTATTCAGGTATTCCACAGATGCAGGTACATCAAGTTGATTGTGGAGATTTAATCCGCTGCTCCTGAGGCTACTGGGAGAGATTTCTCTTTCTCTTCTTTGTTTGCACAGTTCCTGGGGTTTTGCTTTGGGTTTGGCACTACCTCTGCGTGTATGTTGCCCTCTGGTGTCTGTTCTTTGCCTAGACAGGACAGCTTAAAGGAGCCACTGATTAGGGGGCTCTGGCTCACTCAGGCCAGTTGGGATTATGGGTTACGGAATGCAGGGTGAGCCTGCAGTGGCAGAGGCCGGCATGATGTTGCAACAGCATGAGGCATGCCTTGTGTTCTCCCAGGGAAGTTGTCCCTGGATTACAGGATCCTGGCAGTGGTGGGCTGCAGAGGCTCCCGGGAGAGGAGGTGTGGATAGTGACCTGTGCTTGCACACTGGCTTCTTGTTGGCTGCAGCAGCAGCCTTAGTGCTTCAGGCCTGTCTCTGGTGTCCATGCTGATAGCTGTGGCTCGTGCCTGTCTGTGGAGCTCCAAGCTTTCCCACCTTGAGGCTCAGGCCCAACACCTGGCCAGAGCAGCAACACCATGCCTGCTGCATGGCATGGAAGAAAAGGAAGAAAAAAACAAAAAAAGAAACAAAAAACAAACAAGCAAACAAAAACAACAGGCAGAACCCCAAAATAAATGGTAAAAACAAAACTAAAGGGACAAAAGCACCCAAAAATCATACACATATAGATTCACAAAAATAAAAGAAAAAACCCCAAACAGACATAACCCCAAGACAAATGCTAAAAGTGAAACTAAACAGACAAAATCACACAAGGAAACATACACACACACTCACAAAAAGAGAAAAAAAAAAAAGGAAGAGATCAACCCTACCAATAAGTAAACCCACAAATGAAAACAAACACTAAAAACTAAACTAACATAAACATAAAACCGAAAAGAAATCAAATGCAGGAAGTAAACCCAAAGTCCACAGTTGCCCCAAAGTCCACTGCCTCAATTTTGGGAACACTTGTTGTGTATTCATGTATTCCACAAATGCAGGATTTACCAAACTGGTTGTGGGCGTTTAATCTGCTTCTCCTGAGGCTGCACAGAGAGATTTCTCTTTCTCTTCTTTTTTTGCACAGCTCCTGGGGTTCAGCTGTGATTTGGGGCCCACCTCTGCTTGTAGGCCACCCTCAGGTGTCTGTTCCCCACCCAGACAGGAGGGAGTTAAAGTAGAGGCTGTTTAGGGCTCTCTTGCTCACTCAGGCCAGTGATAGGGAGGAGTACAGTAGTCATAATTGGTCTGCGGTGAGTGCTTACAGTGGCAGAGGCCAGTGTGTGGTTGCAACAGCCTCAGGCATGTCATGTGCTCTCCCAGGGAATTTGGCCTTGGATCACGTGCCCCTGGCAGTGGCATGCTATACAGGCTTCCAGGAGCATGTAGGTAGTGACCTGCATTTGTACACAGGACCCTTGGTAGCAGTGGTAGCAGTCCATGCTTGCCTCTGGGGTACAAGATGATAGCTGCGGCTCATGCCCATCTCTGGAGCTTGATTAGGTGGTGCTCTGCTGTCTGTGGGCACGCGGAGCAAGAAGCCCCTCTCCTCATACACCCTGAAACAATGGTCTCTTGCTTCTCTGGCAGTTCCAGGCTTTTTCCCAGATTCCCTCCCCACTGGTTGTGATGCACTAGCCTCCTTCAGGCTGTGTTCATTCAGCCAACCCCTGTCCTCTCCCTGGGGTCTGAACTCCAAAGTCCGAGCCTCAGCTCTCAGCCCCCACCTGCCCCAGTGGGTGAACAGACAAGCATCTCAGGCTGGTGAGTGCTGATAGGCATCTATCCTCTGTGTAGGGATCTGTCCACTTTGCCCTCTGCACCCCTGTTGCTGTGCTCTCCTCTGTGGCTCTGAAGCTCCCCACCCCCTGTCCCCACCAGTGAAGGGGCTTCCTAGTGTGTGGAAACAGTTCCTTCTTCACAGCGCCTTCCCAGATGTGCAGGTCCTGTCCCTATTCCTTTGTCTCTTTTTTTGCTTTTTTCTTTTGCCCTACCCAGGTACGTGGGGATCTTTTAGCCTTTTTGGAAGTCTGAGGTCTTCTGCCAGCATTCGGTAGGTGTTCTGTAGGAATTGTTCCAAATGTGGATGCATTTTTGATGTATTTATGGGGAGGAAGGTGATATCCATGTCTTATTCCTCTTCCATCTTGAAGGTCTGCTAACAATGTATTATTATAATTCATTATTTTTGCCTTTACCAAAATGGTCAAAACTAAAACTAATATCATATTTTTGCATTATTATGTGTTTGAGTATTAGTAAGACTAAATATTTTTAAATGTTTTAAATACAAACAAAAACATTTGTATTCTGATTTTGTGAATTGCCTTTATATATAATTAATATACTATTCTATTGAGGTGTTCTATTTTATGTATTAGGTTATAAAAGTTGTTTATATATTCATTCCACCAATCCTGTATCCTATATGCTGCAACTAATTTTTCCAAGTTGTGATTTTATTTTATATTTGCTCATTTTTTTACTAAAGATTTAAATTACAATGCATTCAAATAATTGTGTCTTTATTAATTCCATATTTTATCACTTGCTTAGAAAAATCTTCCTTGTTTCAAAATTTTAACATATTTTCCTATATTTTCTTCTTGTACTTATACAGTATAATGTTTACATTTAGTTTCTAATTCATATAGGATTTTTTTTTAATTTAAGCAATGAAGTATATATTGAGCTTCAAGTTTTTAAATGGCTTGTCAATTTTTCCAATAATTAAATAATAACTCATTTGTCCATTAATTTGAAATGCTACCATTATCATATACTAAATTTGGTTTTGCATAAATTTTCTTTTGAACTTTCTGATGTGCTCTGGAACCAACACCACATTACTTAAGTTACTGTAGTTATGTAATAGTTTCAATATCTTACATAGCAAGTTTTCATTGATTACTTTTTCCCTCAGAATTATCTATTTTTATTCCTTGTTTTAGATTAAATATTGAATAATGTTAGAAATACAAGGGACATAGAATAACCAGAACAATTTTGAAGAAGAAAACAAATTTGGAGGACTCGGCTTCCTGATTTCAAAACTTTTTGCAAAGCTGTGATAATCAAGACAGTGTGGTACTGGCATAAGAACAGACATATAGAATTCAGAGTCCAGAAATAAACCCATACATCTGGAGTTAATTAATTTTCAACGAGGATGTCAAGATCATTCAATGGGGAAAGAATAGTTGTTAGACCAACTGGATATCTACAAAGTTGTTAGACCAACTGGATATCCACATGCGAAACTGTGAAGGTGGACCTGTGTCTCTTACCATATACAAAAACTTAAGTCAGAATGGATCAAAGACCTAAATCTAAGAGCTAAAATTATAAAACTCTTTGAAGAAAATTTAGGAGTAAATCTGTTTCCTTGGATTAGTCAGTGATTCCTTAGGTACTATACCAAAAAAAAAGCAATGAAAGAAACAAAAGTAGGTAAGCTGTACATCATTAAAATTAAAAATTTTCATTCACCAAAGGATAATATCAAGCAAATGAGAAGACAACCCACAGAATAGGAGGAAATATTTGCAAGTCACATATCTGATAATGGTCTAGTACCCAGAATATATAAACAACACAACAATATAAAGACCAATAATCCAACTTTAAAATAGGCAAAGGATTTAAACAGACATTTCTCCAAAAAGACTTACAAGTGATCAATAATCATATTAAAAGATGCTTAACATAATTAGTCATCAGGGAAATGTGAATCAAAACCACATGATACCATTTCACATCCACTAGGATAGCTATAATAATGAGAAAAGAAGGAAAATAACAAATGCTGGCAAGTATGCAGAGATAGTGGAACCCTCATACATTGTCAGTGGGTATGTGAAATAAGGCAGTCACTGTAGAAAACCTTTGGGTGGTTCCTCAAAAAGTTAAACATAGTTTTACCATATGACCCAGCAATTCCACTCAAGAAAATTGAAAACACAGGCTCACAAAACAACTTGTACACAAATCTTCATAGACACATTATTCAAAATAGCTAAGGTGTGGAAACAACCCAAATCTCCATCAACTAATAAATGTATAAACAAAATGTGCTATATCTGTACAATAAAATATTATTCAGCCATAAAAAGGAATAAATTACTGACATAAGCTACACGTGCATAGACCTTGAAAACATTGTCCTAACTAAAAGAAGCCAGACACAAAAGGTCACATAATATATGATTCCATTTTATATGAAATGCCCAGATTAGGTAAATCCATTGAGACAGGAAACAATTTAGTGGTTGTCAGGGATGGAGGGAGGAGGGAATTGAGTAGTATGGCATCCCTTTTTGGAGTGATAACATGTTCTGGAATTAGATAGAGGTGATGTTTGTACAATAGTGCAAATATACTAAAAAACACTGGATTGTGTGCTTTAAAATAGATAAAATGAATTTTATATGGTATGAATTTTATTTCAATAAAATTATATTAAAGAACATAAAAACAAAATTTGAAAGAAATACAATCTTTTTTTCTTTGGCCATGCAGCTTGCAGGATCTTAGTTCCCCAACCAGAGACTGAACCCGTGACCCCTGAAGTGGAAGCCTAGAGTCCTAATCACTGGACTACCAGGGAATTCCCAGAATATGATCATTTTGGATTGGAATATTTAGTATTCTCAAAATATTACATCTCAAAAATTTTAATGTATATATTGAATGTAATTCTGATTAAAGTCCTAGTAGAGTTTTCTATAACTAGATAAATAATCTTAAAATTTAAGCATACATACTTAAGAAGAGCCATTTAAAAAGCATGAAAATGAAGAAATGTGAGAAAGGACTTTCTTTAGCAATTATCAGAATGCTATATAAAGTTACCTTAATAACATAAATGTAGTATTGATAAAGAGATAGACAAAAACATCAGTGGAACACAGAAATAATTCCCACTATCCAGAAAATTTAATATATGAAAAAGTGGCCTTTCAAATTTATTGAATAAAGACAACTCAATTAATAAATGATTCTGACACAACTGTTTAATTTCTTTTGAAAAGAAAAAAAAATGTTTGTTGAATATCTTATATCATATAAAAACAAATCCCAGAATTATTTAAGGCTTAAATGTAAAACAGTAGAGCTTACAGCTGAATCTACTTGCCTACTCATATAATCTGGGGGTAGAGGAAACCCAAAATCTACAAAATAAAATCTAGATATGTTTAGCTACATGTAACTGAAAATATTAGTACAAAAACACATATATGAAGTTAATAAAGGAATATTAGATTAGAGTGAAAAGCCTACATTTGCAATACAAGCAGATAAAGAGCTACACTTCAAACATTTTATAAACTGACAGTAGAAATAAAAATGTCAGGGAAAATGGGCAAACAATAGGAATAAGCAATTCACAGAATATGAAATCCGAATGGTCAATAATCACACAAAGTTGTCCAAACTTACTAGCAGTCAAGAGAATGCAAGTTAAAATCATAGGAGATTGATTTTTTTACCCATCCATCAGACAATGAAATAAAATAAAGTGCAATAACACATTACCAGCATGGATATGGGCATAAAGGTACTCTCAGAGCTTAAAAGAAGATTATTAGTTTTTTACAAATGTTTGAAAAGGTGATCTGTTGGCACCTATTAAAATTAATCTTAAATTTAACAAAGTAATTCCATTTTAGAGTTCTATCCCTTAGAAACAGAAGCAGCAATAAGGATATACGTCATGAAGCCTTTATTAGAGCATTATCTGTAGTGCAATTAAATCGAAAACAAATTGAACATCTACCAAGAAAAAAAATGACTGAATATACTTAGAGTCTGTCAACACCATGGAAACTTATGTGGCCATTAAAAATAATAAATTACAGCTATAACTGTTTACTTGGAGAGATTGCCATGACATATAGTTTAATGAAAAAGTAAAGATGCAGAAAGTAGGTATGGTATAATATTTTTGTAAAACCATGTCCAAACCACTCCATATGTGTGTACATTTGCATTTGTGTATATAAGTATGAAAAATATGGAATTATGCATAGCATAATAGGTTTTTAATATAATTTATGGAGGATATCATTTAGATAGAATGAGAAGAGGAGAGAACAAGGAGAGGTAAGCTAAATGCCAAGCAAGAAAAGCCAAAAAGTGGTAAACTTCTACTCTAAAGAAGCATACATGTCATATGTTATAATTCTATCTCACTTATATAAGGTTGTATATACATATAAGATTCTCAAAATAAATATTTAAATTAAATAACTTTGTAAAGCTCTAGAAAGCAAGATTTAATTTCATTAAGATTGTTTTACATATTAAAATCAATGTTGGGAGAATTTACAACAAAATGTTGTTGCCTTCTCATCAAAGAATGGTGTGTCTCTACACATACTCTAACCTATTATTAACGTTCTCTTGTAGAGTTTTTCCTTCCTTTCATGCAGGTTTTTCACATTTTGGTTTTGACACAATTTAGAAGTTTAAAGTTTTTATTTTTCCTTTTTTCAAAATGATACGCTTATTCTTTTAAAGGAAATTGTAGTATAAAAGGACATTCAGTGAAAACCAAATTATATGAAACATGACACAATACAACTTATAAAAAGATACTAAAAATTTTAGCTAATCACTTGATAATATTTATCAGGCATGTCTCTAAAACTCAAGAAAAAGAGATCATGGTGAACTTTAATATAAGAAATAAAAGTAGTCTATAAACGAATATTCTGTAATTAATGATCAAAATATTATTTACTTTTCTTTTGTATTTTTGTCCCATGGTTCAATATAAATTAATGTTCAGAATTTCATAAGAATTTCAATATGAAAATTAACGAAGTTGAAAATATATGTGGCATTTGGATTATCTTCCTCATCATATAATTAATTGTGATGTTTCAAATGGACATGAGAAAGGATGAAATTTGGTGCTTTTCTATTTTCTTCTTTCCCTGATCGTTATTGAGAATCCTGTTAATCAAACAGCAATCTTCTTAATTTTTCCTTGTTCGTCTTTCCATCAATCGGGAAAATGGGGTGGCAATTGTTGGTTGATAGGAAAACCATTTAAAATTTTTATTTATTTATTTATTTTCCATTTTTTTTACATCTTTATTGGAGTATAATTGCTTTACAATGGTGTGTTAGTTTCTGCGTTATAACAAAGTGAATCAGTCATACATATACATATGTTCCCATATCTCTTCCCTCTTGCATCTCCCTCCCTCCCAATGCCACCCCTCTAGGTGGTCACAAAGCACCAAGCTGATCTCCCTGTGCTATGCAGCTGCTTCCACCTAGCTATCTATTTTACATGTGATACTGTATATATGCCCATGCCACTCTCTCACTTTGTCACAGCTTACCCTTCCTGCTCCCCATATCCTCAAGCCCATTCTCTAGCAGGACTGTGTCTTTATTCCCATCCTACCCCTAGGTTCTTCATGACTTTTTAAATTTTTTTCTTAGATTCCATATATATGTGTTAGCATACAGTATTTGTTTGCTCTTTCTGACTTACTTCACTCTGTATGACAGACTCTAGGTCCATCCACCTCACTACAAATAACTCAATTTCGTTTCTCTTTATGGCTGAGTAATATTCCATTGTATATATGTGCCACGTCTCCTTTATCCATTCATCTGTTGATGGACACTTAGGTAGCTTCCATATCCTGGCTATTGTAAATAGAGCTGCAATGAATATTTTGGTACATGACTTGGAATTATGGTTTTCTCAGGGTATATGCTCAGTAGTGGGATTGCTGGGTCATATGGTAGTTCTAGTTTTAGTTTTATAAGGAACCTCCATACTGTTCTCCATAGTGACTGTATCAAATTACATTTCCACCAGCAGTGCAAGAGTGTTCCCTTTTCTCCACACCCTCTCCAGCATTTATAGTTTCTAGATTTTTTGATGATGGCCATTCTGATTGGTGTGAGATGATATCTCATTGTAGTTTTGATTTACATTTCTCTAATGATTAATGATGTTGAGCATTTTTTCATGTGTTTGTTGGCAATCTGTATATCTTCTTTGGAGAAATGTCTATTTAGGTCTTCTGCCCATTTTTGGATTGGGTTGTTTGGTTTTTGGTTTTTTTTGATATTGATCTACATGAGCTGCTTGTAAATTGGGGAGATTAATCCTTTGACAGTTGCTTCATTTGCAAATATATTCTCCCATTCTGAGGGTTGTCTTTTTGTCTTGTTTGTTTTCCTTTGTTGTGCAAAAGCTTTCAAATTTCATTAGGTCCCATTTGTTTATTTTTGTTTTTATGTCCATTTCTCTAGGAGGTGGGTCAGAGAGGATCTTGCTGTGATTTATGTCGTAGAGTGTTTTGCTTATGTTTTCCTCTAAGAGTTTGATAGTGTCTGACCTTACATTTAGGTCTTTAATCCATTTTGAGTTTATTTTTGTGTATGGTGTTAGGGAGTGTTCTAATTTCATACATTTACATGTACCTGTCCAGTTTCTCCAGCACCAGTTATTGAAGAGGCTGTCTTTTTTCCACTGCATATTCTTGCTGCCTTTATCAAAGATAAGGTGACCATATGTGCGTGGGTTTATCTCTGGGCTTTCTATCCTATTCCATCGATCTATATTTCTTGCTTTGTGCCAGTACAATACTGTCTTGATTACTGTAGCTTTATAGTATAGTCTGAAGTCAGGGGGACTGGTTCCTCCAGCTCTGTTTTTCGTTCTCAAGATTGCTTTGGCTATTCAGGGTCTTTGGTGTTTCCATACAAGTGGCGAAATTTTTTGTTCTAGTTCTGTGAAAAATGCCAGTGGTAGTTTGATAGGAATTGCATTGAATCTGTAGATTGCTTTGGGTAGTAGAGTCATTTTCACAATGTTGATTCTTCCAATCCAAGAACATGGTAAATCTATTTTTATCGTTTTAATTACTCTCATCAGTGTCTTATAATTTTCTGCATACTGGTCTTTTGTCTCCTTAGGTAGGTTTATTCCTAGGTATTTTATTATTTTTGTTGCAGTGGTAACTGGGAGTGTTTCCTTAATTTCTTTTTCAGATTTTTCATCATTAGTGTATAGGAATGCAAGAGATTTCTGTGCCTTATTTTTGTATCCTTCTATTTCACCAAATTCATTGGTTAGCTCTAGTAGCTTTCTGGTAGCATCTTTAGGACACTCTATGTATAGTGTCATGTCATCTCCAAATAGGGACAGTTTTACTTCTTTTTTTCTGATTTGGATTTCTTTTTTTTTTTTTCTTCTCTGATTGCTTCCAAAACTATGTTGAATATTAGTGGTGAGAGTGGGCAAACTTGTTTTCTTCCTGATCTTAGTGGAAATGGTTTCAGTTTTTCTACACTGAGGATGATGTTGGCTGTGGGTTTGTTATACATGGTCTTTATTATGTTGTGGACATTTCCTTCTATGCTTACGTTCTGCAGGGTTTTTATCATAAATGCGTGTTGAATTCTGTTGAAAGCATTCTCTGCATCTATTGAGATGATTCTATGTTTTTCTCCTTCAAATTGTTAATAAAGTGTATCACGTTGATTGATTTGCATATATTGAGGAATCCTTGCATTCCTGGAGTAAACCCCTCTTGATCATGGTGTATGATCCTTTCTGTGTGCTGCAGGATTCTATTTGCTAATATTTTATTGAGTATTTTCGCATCTATGTTCATCAGTGATATTGGCCTGTTGTTTTCTTTCTTTGTGATATCTTTGTCTGGTTTTGGTAGCAGGGTGATGGTAGCCTCGTAGAATGAGTTTGGGAGTGTTCCACTCTCTGCTATATTTTGAAAGAGTTTGAGAAGGATAGGTGTTAGCTCTTCTCCAAATATTTGATAGAATTCAACTGTGAAGCCATATGGTCCTGGGCTTTTGCTTCATGGAAGATTTTTAATCACAGTTCCAATTTCAGTGCTTGTGATTGGTCTGTTCATATTTTCTATTTCTTCCTGGTTCAGTCTCGGCAGGTTGTGCATTTCTAAGAATTTATCCATTTCTTCCAGTTTGTCCATTTATTGCTTGTAGATATCTCTCATGATCCTTTGTATTTCTGCAGTGTTAATTGTTAACTTCTCCTTTTTCATTTCTATTTCTATTTATTTGAGTCTTCTCCCTTTTGTTCTTGATGTGTCTGGCTAATGATTTATCAATTTTGTTTACCTTCTCAAAGAAACTGCCTTTACTTTTCTTGATCTTTGCTATTGTTTCCTTCATTTCTTTTTCATTTATTTCTGATCTGAACTTTATGATTCCTTTCCTTCTACTAACTTTGGGTGTTTTTTGTTCTTCTTTCTCTAATTGCTTTAGGTGCAAAGTTAGGTTGTTTATTTGAGATGTTTCCTTTTTCTTAAGATAGGATTGTATTGCTATAAACTTCCCTCTTAGAACTGCTTTTGCTGCATCCCATAGGTTTTGTGTCATTGTGTCTCCATTGTCATTTGTTTCTAGGTTATTTTTTGATTTACTCTTTGATTTCTTCAGTGATCACTTGGTTATTAATTAGTGTGCTGTTTAGCCTCCACATGTTTGTATTTTTTACAGGTCTTTTTCTGTAATTGATATCTAGTCTCATAGCATTGTGGTTGGAAAACATACTTGATAAGTTTTCAATTTTCTTAAATTTACCAAGGCTTGATTTGTGACCCAAGATATGATCTATCCCGGAGAATATTCCATGAGCACTTGAGAAAAATGTGTATTCTGCTGTTTTTGGATGGACTGTCCTATAAATATCAGTTAAGTCCATCTTGTTTAATGTATTATTTAAAGCTTGTGTTTTATTTTTTATTTTCATTTTGGATGATCTGTCCATTGGTGAAAGTGGGCTGTTAAATACCCTTAGTATGATTGTGTTACTGTCAGTTTCCCTTTTTATGCTGTTAGTATTTGCCTTATGTACTTAGGTGCTCCTATTTTGGGTGCATAAATATTTACGATTGTTATAACCTCTTCTTGGATCGATCCCTTGATCATTATGTAGTGTCCTTCTTTGTCACTTGTAATAGTGTTTATTTTAAAAACTATTTTGTCTGATATGAGAATTGCTACTCCAGCTTTCTTTTGATTTCCATTTGCATGGAATACATTTTTCCAACCACTCACTTTCAGTCTCAATGTGTTTCTAGGTTTGCAGTGGGTCTCTTGTAGACATCATATATACAGGTCTTGTTTTTGTATCCATTCAGCCAGTCTGTGTCTTTTGGTGGGAACATTTAATCCGTTTACATTTAAGGTAATTATCAATATGCATATTCCTTTTCCCATTTTCTTAATTGTTTTGTTTTTGTAATTGTAGATCTTTTCCTTCTTTTGTGTTTCTTGCCGAGTGATTTCCTTAAGCTTTTTTTGTATAGCTGGTTTGATGGTGCTGATCTATCTCAGCTTTTGCTTGTCTGTAAAGGTTTTAATTTCTCCATTAAATATGAATGAGATCCTTACTGGGTAGAGTAATCTTCTTGGTAGGTTTTTCTCCTTCATCTCTTTAAACATGTCCAGCCACTCCCTTCTGGCTTGCAGAGTTTCTGCTGAAAGATCAGCTGTTAATATTATGGGGATTCTCTTGTGTGTTATTTGTTGTTTTACCCTTGCTGCTTTTAATATGTTTTCTTTGTATTTAATTTTTGACAGTTTGATTAATACGTGTCTTGGCATATTTTTCCTTGGATTTATCCTGTATGGGACTCTCTGTGCTTCCTGGACTTGTATAACTATTTCCTTTCCCATATTAGGGAAGTTTTCAACTATAATCTCTTCAAATATTTTCTCAGTCCCTTTCTTTTTCTCTTCTTCTTCTGGGACCCCTATAATTCAAATTTTGGTGCATTTAATGTTATCCCAGAGGTCTCTGAGACTGTCCTCAGTTCTTTTCATTCTTTTTTCTTTATTCTGCTCTGCAGTAGTTATTTCCACTACTTTATCTTCCAGGTCACTTATCCGTTCTTCTGCCTCTGTTATTTTGCTATTGATCCTTTCTAGAATATTTTTAATTTCATTTATTGTGCTGTTCATCATTGCTTGTTTCCTCTTTCATTCTTCTAGGTCCTTGTTAAATGTTTCTTGCATTTTCTCTATTCTATTTCCAAGATTTTGGGTTATCTTTGCTATAATTATTCTGAATTCTTTTTTAGGTAGACTGCCTATTTCCTCTTCATTTGTTAGGTCTGGTGGGTTTTTACCTTGTTCCTTCCTCTGCTGTGTGTTTTTCTGTCTTCTCATTTTGCCTATCTTACTGTGTTTGTGGTCTCCGTTTTGCAGGCTGCAGGTTTGTAGTTCCCATTGTTTTTGGTGTATATCCCCAGTGGCTAAGGTTGGTTCAGTGGGTTGTGTAGGCTTCATGGTGGAGGGGACTAGTGCCTGTGTTCTGGTGGATAAGGCTAGATCTTGTCTTTCTGTTTGGCAGGTCTACATCTGATGGTGTGTTTTGGGGTGTCTGTGACCGTTTTATGATTTTATGCAGCCTCTCTGCTAATGGATGGGGCTGTGTTCCTGTCTTGCTTGTTTTTTGGCATGGGGTGTCCAACACTGTAGCTTGCTGGTTGTTGAGTGAAGCTGGGTTTTGGTGTTGAGATGGAGATCTGTGGGAGATTTTCGCCATTTGATATTATGTGGATTTGGGTGGTCTTTTGTGGACCAGTGTCCTGAAGTTTGCTCTCCCACCTCAGAGGCACAGCACTGACTCTGTCCTGGAGCACCAATAGCCTTTCATCCACACAGCTCAGAATAAAAGGGAGAAAAAATAGAAAGAAAGAGGATAGAATAAAATAAAACAAATTTATTAAAATAAAAAAATAATTATTAAGAAAAAAAATTTTTTTAAGTAAAAAAGAAAAAGAAAATGGGTTGACAGAACCCTAGGACAAATGGTGAAAGCAAAGCTATACAGACAAAATCTTACACAGAAGCATACAGATACACACTCACAAAAAGAGGAAAAGGGGAAAAAATAATGTAACTTGCTCCCAATGTCCACCTCCTCAATTTGGGATGATTCGTTGTCTATTCAGGTATTCCACAGATGCAGGGTACATCAAGTTGATTGTGGACCTTTAATCCACTACTCCTGAGGCTTCTGGGAGAAATTTCCCTTTCTCTTCTTTGTTCACACAGCTCCCGGTGTTCAGATTTGGATTTGGCTCCGCCTCTGCATGCAGGTCGCCTGAGGGACGTCTGTTCTTTTCTCAGATAGGACAGGGTTAAAGGAGCTGCTGAATCGGTGGCTCTGGCTCACTCAGGACAGGAAGGAGGGAGGGGTACGGAATGCGGGGCGAGCTTTTGGCAGCAGAGGCCACCATGACTTTGCAGCAGCCTGATGCGTGCTGTGCTTTCTCCCAGGGAAGTTGTCCCTGGATCACGGGACCTTGGCAGTGGCAGGCTGCACAGGCTCCCAGGAAGGGGGGTGTGGAGAGTGACCTCTGCTCACACACAGGCTTCTTCGTGGCTGTAGCAGCCTCCTTAGCATCTCATGCCCATCTCTGGGTTCCGCGCTGATCACCACGGCTCACACCCGTCTCTGGGGCTCCTTTAAGTGGCACTCTTAATCCCCTCTCCTCACGCACTGGGAAAGAAAGAGGGAAGAAAAAGTCTCTTGCCTCTTCCGCAGCTCCAGAGTTTTTCCCAGACTCCCTCCCGGCTAGCCGTGGTGCACTAGCCCCCTTCAGTCTGTGTTCCTGAGGTCAGCCCCAGTCCTCTCCCTGGAATCCGACCTCTGAAGCCTGAGCCTCAGCTCCCAGCCCCCGGCCGTCCCAGCGGGTGAGCAGACAAACCTCTCGGGCTGCTGAGTGCTGGTCATCACTGGTCCTCTGTGCTGGAATCTCTCCGCTTTGCCCTCCGCAACCCTGTTGCTGCATTATCCTCCATGGCACTGAAGCTTCCCCTGTCTGCCACCCGCAGTCTCCACCTGCGAAGGGGCTTCCTAGTATGTGGAAACCTTTCCTCCTTCAGGGCTCCCTCCCAGTGGTGCAGGTCCCGTCCCTATTCTTTTGTCTCTGTTATTTTTTTTTCTTTTGCCCTACCCAGGTACGTGGGGAGTTTCTTGTCTTTTGGGAGGTCTGAGGTCTTCTGCCAGCGTTCAGTGGGTGTTCTATAGGGGCAGTTCCATGTGTAGATGTATTTCTGATGTATCTCTGGGGAGGAAGATGATCTCCACATCTTACTCTTCCACCATCTTCTCCTCAGCCCCCTTAAATTTTTAAACAATAAAATATTACTCCTCTATTATCTTCTAATACACTTTTTTTTTTTTGGCTCTGGTCTCTAACCCTCTAATTGCCTCACTGAAAGTTGGTATAGGATCTTTAAAGGGATTGGGCAGCAATCAGGCTCAGTCATGATAATTAAGAATTTACTTACAAATTCAAATGAAAACAAAAGCAAATGTGAACACATTAAATACATTTTTATATATCAATTTTTGTTGCCTATGTACCTCGCTTTATGCATAAAAATATGAATAACAAAAGAAAGAACAGGGGTGACTATTCACCTTTCAAAGCTGCTACCTTTTCAAAAGGAATCAACCTAAATTTAGTGTAAGGCATTAGCTTTTCTCATCATTTAAAATACAATTTAGAAAAAAATTAGTCTTTTGCAATATTAAAGGGATTTTTTTGTGCTGCTTATAGTAATGTATCACCTCATTGCAGTTACCAAGATGTGAGTTGTATCTGATCAGCTAATTAAATCCTTCCACTGTGGACATCCTTTTTGTTACTGCTCTTTCTCTTGACTTCTACTCCATTCACTTTTGGTATCCTTCAGAAATATTGTTCTAGTCAGAAAAAATATTGCTGATGAACACTTCTAGAAATTCAGCAAAGTCCTTAATTGTGTGCCCTAAACATGAGAAGTACTGGATCAGGTCTCTTTGTGGTATTTTGCCTGAGTCTGTGGGAAAGTCTTACAGAAGGAAACCAAAAAGTTGCATATGCATACACTTGATCCTTGAGATTGCTTCTGCCAAAAAGGTGTCATTTTGTGCCAACCACGTTAACATTGTTTGCAAGGTGGGCTTTCAAACCATCTGGGTTCGAAATGAGACTGCTAACATATTGTTTATAGGCCACAAAACAGCTAACAGATGATAATAGCTCTGTGTCACTATTCATCTTGGCTATATTCAAGCTGGTAGCCCATGGCCAAAACATAGCTTCTTCCATTCTCAATCCCTTAGCCCTTTATTTTACCTATGGGGTTACAGATCTCAAATAAAGTATCCAAATATACCTTCTTTCTACTAATCTTCTGAATCTCTTCTTAGCATGGTAAAAGTGTTTGCAGTTTTAAAGCTGTTTTATCTGAATAATAACTCCTAAAGTAATAGTGATTCCAATCGAGATCAGCTGTTTGCTTCTGTGAGTCCTAATAGATATGTGAGATTCAGCAGAGATCTTCAAGATGTAACTATTACCAGGCACCATCCTCTTAAAAAAAAAACTACATAAGTTAATCTAAGGGACTATGTGCCAATTGGAGGCAATATTATAATACTTTTAAATTAAAATATTTGAGATTTTGAGTAACAATGAAAAGGATGTTAATAATCATCTAAAATGATATTTTCACTTAGAAGCTGAGTAACTTGCCAGAGGCCAAAAACTTCCTATTTGCAGAGGCAGAATTGAGATTCTAGAGAATCTTACTTAGTATCTTATTGTTTAAAGTGGAATGTGTGTTTCTCCTTATAAAGCTCTGAAATCTTCCCTTTTTCTTCTATAGAACTTTTTGCAATGTAATAGTCCCTTTCCAGCTAGGCAAAATATTTCTTTCAACAAACTTAAACTAACAGTAAATTTTAAAATAATTTTAAACACATCTAGTCTTTCCTATGATTTCTAGTCTAATCCAGTCCAATCTGTGATTTTCATATTGGCAAATCCAGGCTAGCATCAAACCTCTTAATATTACTTAGATTTTACCAGTTATGAAATGGAATATCAGAGTTTTGGTGACCTGTCCATGATGTGAAATCTAGTAAGAGTTGGAGCTAGGCACAGAACTTAAGGCTCCTGATATTCACCTGCGGCTCTTAGTAATAAAATCTTCAGCCCGAAAGGGTCTTAGCACTCAGCATTTCTTCTAGCTTGAGCCTTCTGGTAGTTATTGTGTCAGGGAGCTATGAAATATCAGAATTTCCTTTTTATTATCAGGCATTCTGTACTCAGGGGATTTCAGGGACATTAGTTATAAGCTATGCTCTCACTACAGAGAAAGACATGGCAAATGTCATATATAGATGAACTGATAGAATAAAAGCTGGTAAAGTGCTTTGATGGCAAAGGTTATGCAAGCGTGAAGGTAGACTCTTCTCACACATTCTGTCAATGGGAATGAGGAGACTTTGAAGTGTAATTTAATGGCCAGACAGAAGTCATAAGCTGACCAAAACTATCTGGATTTTAGTGTCCTTCAACCAGAATAAATTATTACTGTGGAGTAATGATGATCTACTTTTTATCCAGGAAATGATGAACAATTCTGTGTACATTTGCCTGAATTATTATGCACTGGTGCTCACATAAAATATGTCATTCAATGCATTTTTAGGATCCTCAATCAAAACTTATGGCAGAGGAGTGAAGGCTTTTAACTGAATTTGTGGCAAAGGAAAAAACTTATTAAATAAATAAATATACATTGCCTTAATTGGGGGACAGCTCACTGACCTGCTCAGTTACCCCTTCTTCAGTTAAGTAGGTTTGAATACCCCAGATCACTGGTATGCACTCATCAAATAGGTAATGACTCAGTAAGAGTACAGAGCAACTGCAAGCATCCTCAATTTTAAAGCACTGCCACTTTGCTTTCCAAAAAACAAGTTTAAAAGACTGTAATTCTTGTACTAGCTAATAAAGACATTCTAGAAAACAAAACACAAAACTTTAGTCACTGATGTTCTCAATGTATATCTCATTGTGGTTTTAATTTGCATACCATGAATATTAGTGAGTTCAAAAGCATTTCCTTATGTTTATTCGCCATTTGTATTTCTTCTTTCTAAAGTTTCATTTCAAATATTTTGTTGATTTTCCTATTTTTCTATCTCATTCTTACTACTTTGTAGGATTTCTTTGTATTTTCTGGCTACTAGTCTTTGTTAGTTTTATGTATTGTAAATATCTTCTACCATTCTGTGCCTTGTCATTTCACTGTTTTGATGGTGTCTTTTAATAAACAGAAGTTGTTAAATTTGTATCCCAAATTAACTATATTAAATACATTTACACTTATTTACTATGATGCTTTGATTCTTTATTATTAATTATTATTTAAGTTACACATGTAAAACTTGAATATCTCTCACAAGTCTATAGAAGTATATTGAGTAGAAAATAGTGGTCCCCTTTCAGTATTATTACTCCACTGCCCATCCAAATTTAACAACTATTAGATATTTTTCTAGACCTGTGTGTGCATATGTGTGTGTGTGTGGAGAGGAAGAATAGAGTAATGGTTAAAAGCACAACTATTAGAATCAGATATTGGGTTCAAATATGACCTCCAAGGTTTACCAACTATGTGACCTTAGAAAAGTTTGTTCACCTTTCTCTTTCAATGTCCTCCTCTGCAAAATGAGGATAATACTAATATTAACTTCATGGAGTAGCTATGCTATGAAGATAAAGGCATAGAAGTCACTTAACATGTATAGTCCATAAAACAATAACTAACATTTATTTAGCACTTACTATGTGCCAAGCACTTTTCATGCATTACTCTATTTAACCATCACAGTTATTGTCTCCCTTTTTTAGGTGAAGAAACTAAGGCACAAAGGGGTTAAATAACTTGCCCAAGGTGATAGTGCTAGTAAATGGAAGGACTAGTTTGTGAAGCCCAGGAAGTCTGGCTCCAGAGTTCACATTCTTTTTTAAATAAAAAAAATCTGTATATTTAAGGAGTACAACATAATAATTTTATATATGTAGTGAAATGATTATTACAGTAAAGCAAATTAACATCTCACATAGATACTATTCTTTTCTTTTGTGATAAGAACACTTGAAATGTACTCTCTTAGCAAATTTCCAGTATTAAATACCATATTATTAACCACAGTCATTCAGTATGTTGGATCCCTAGACTTACTCATCCTCCATAACTGCAACTTCGCACCCTTTGACCAACATGTCCCAATTTCCCCCATCTACCCATCTCTGGTAACCACTATTCTATAAAGTTCACATTCTTAACTACTGTACTATATGCTAATCTTCCCCTCAAAAGTGCTCCATACATGTTACCTGATATTACATACATATACAAATATATAACTTAGTGTTTTTTTACATAAATGGCACCAAACTAAATATATTGTACTGTCACTTGATTTCATAATTACATAATATGTTAACAATCTTTCCATGTTGGTACTTTATTTTTGTAAACAGCTATGAGGTATATCATTGTCTTAGTCCACTTGAGCTGCTATAACAAAATACCATAAACTGAGTAGTTTATAAATAACAGAAATTTATTTCTTACAGTTCTGGAGGCTGTGGAGTCCAAGATCAGGATGCCTGACAGATTCATGGATGAATCTTGTGAGGACCTGCTTCTGGTTCATAGATGGCTGTCTTTTCACTGTATCCTCACATGGTGGAAGGGGGGCAAGCTAACTCTCTGAGGTCTATTTTATAAGGGCAGTAATCACAGTCATGAGGGCTTATCCTCATGATCTTATCATCTCCCAAAGTCCCACCTCCTAATATCATCACCTTGAGGGTTAGGATTTCAACATATGAATTTTGAGGGGACACAAACATTCAGACCATAACAGCTATATTTAAATATTTCTTTGTTAACAAACATTCAGGTGGTTTCTATATTTTTACTATGACAGTCAATGTGGCAATGAACATCTTTACACATGCATCTTTTGAGTGCATGTGTAAATATTTCTGTAGAATGGATACCTAGTAATAGAATTTCCTGGTCAAAGGGTTTAATGTTTGTTTAAGTATTTGCTCAGGTAAGGCATCTCTGAGTAAACACTCTGAGTTTTATAAGTTATATAAAATGTACATTATAGATCTTGATACATTTGCTTCCATAACCAGAATTTGTTGAACGTTCTTTGCTTGCTTGTCTCTGCTATAGCTCAAATGCCTAGCTTTATAAATAATTGTTTTATTTCTTTCATTTAGAAAGTACTTTTCTAACAAATCCTATAATATACTTAGATAAGGATTTTATGAGCATCCTATTTCCACTCTCCCTTCTTGAAACCATCCTTAAAATGTCCATCAATTCATTTGTTTTATTGGTAAATTGCACATTTTCAGTTTTGTTTTCTGTCTTCATTTACACAAACCATCTACAGTGTCGGTGCAGTGCAGCCTCTATATCTGCTCACCCTCCCCTTATTCCACAAGAAAATTATCAGTCATTTGGGCAGCAGCATAAACTGTCCACGGAACCCCATGGACAATATATTCTACCAGGGCTTTTCCCATAAAGTAGAGACAAATATATATAGTTTATTTACCAATCACACACCCCTCTGGAACCTTTCCACTGGCCAAACAAAGAAGGTTCTCTTTAGATTTCATCTCTACTTAAAGTAGCTTCCACTTCCCTACCTTTACATTTGAAATTTAGTCAAGCTCTTTCAATTGCTCTTTGAAGGCTTGAATTTAACATGTTTGGGAGGCATTACCTGTGAGAAAAGTTGTATATTTTCTAGAGAGCTAAAGGGAGCCTGTCATTCCTGAAAACACTTTGGCACCCTGGGGATTTTCTTGACCTCCTTTAAGGAGTACATCTTTAGCCTGAATAGGTGAATTTTTTCCTTTTCACAAAAGATATGTTTTTTAGTATTTGAGTCTTTCATACAAGCCTAATAGCAGAATGTTTTGCTTTCACTGTAATGCTGGTATACTTGAAGAAGAGCAGCCAAACCTATTCTTAAAGGGTGATAATGAGAATGATTTATTATAGAGACTTGAGTATGTACAAATCTAGTAACTTTTCTAAAGCTGCCCTATTTTATTTTTAATCAAAATTGTCTGAGTCAGCTGAGATACCCAGAGTAATTATGGCTAAGACTAGAAGGTCCAAGCTGCTGATGAACACTTTGAGCTCTCAGGGCATTCTAGGATTTGTAATTTCTGTCACAACCAGCATGAGGGCAATCAGATTAAGCACTCAGTACGTGGTGGTTTTATTGGGATACAGATGTAAAAGTAAGTATAGCCCAGTCATTATTCCCAAGTATGACCCTGTTCCTTTTGCCCTAAGCACATTGGTCCAGGGGAAAGAATACTTTTGTAATGTGTTTCCCATAATCAACAAGAAAAAATATAAATGTTATTATGTCCCTGAGGGAAAAAGGGATAGATACAAAGTTGAATTATTTAATCCCCACCTAACATTACTTCCTTGCCCTTAAGGCATGTACAGGAAAAATGTATGCTAGTCCTAGCTGAAGCTTAGACCTCAAATTCTTATGATTGCCTACTCTTACAAAGTGAACTGTACTATGTGTATGAGTTTTTTAAAGATCTATTTTTTAAGCAAACTTTTTATTTTGGAATAATTTTAGATTTACAGACAAGTTGTGAAGATAGTACACAGAGTCTCCCTATATCCCACATTCAGTTTCTCCCATTGTTAGCATTTTATAGCACCTTGGTGCATTGGTCAAAACTACTGACATTGATCCACTACCATGAATTAAACTAAAGAATCAATTTTTCATTCTAGCTTTAGTTTAAACAAGGATTAGGGCCTAACACTGGCATCCCATATCTTAGTATTCTGATGGCTGAGCATGTTTTCGAAAGGTAAGAGTGGTGAAAGTGTTTTAGGGAGAAAAGCCTCAAGCCCAGCTGACTTAAGTATTCCATTTCCTGCTTCTTTTCTTTTAGACTTCACTCCTAGTCCTGTTAAGCTAAGAATAGGAGGAAGACTTGAATTTCTAAGTAGAAGATAATTCCAGGTGTAGTCTGCTGCACCAAATGTTGTCAAACCCAAGTTCATGTGCCCAAGGCACAGCGAAGCCAAACATCGGAGTTCGGAGCAGAGAAAGTTTTATTGCAGGGCCATGCAAGGAGAATGGGTGGCTCATGCTCAAAAGACCAGAACTCCCCAATGGGTTTCAGGGAAGAAGTTTTTATAGGCAAAATTTAGGGGGAGGGCTGCAGGGTGTGTGATCCTCCTCTGATTGGTTGGTGGTGAGGTAAGAGAGTGGTGTTCCAGGAATATCAACAATCAGCCTTCTGGTTCCAACCAGTCATGGTTTTGCTCAGTCTGAAGTTACCATCTTCCACCTGGGTGGAGGCCTTAATTCCTGTAGAAAAACTCACAGATATGCACCTAATTATTATGCACATTCCCAGAGAAGGAACCAGGCCCAGGCCCCATGTTACACCATTGTTTCCTTCTGTATTTCCCCATTGTCTTAATTAGTAACTGTTTGAATCTGCCCTTTGGAACTCAGAGAAGGTCTAGGAGGCTGAAACCTTTTTCCTACAAACAAGAAATGGGAACATGGAAAAGCTTTTATGTCTGTGAAGTCCCCAGAGGATCCTGCTCAATTTCAATCCCTCCTTTTCTTTGATTCTCCTCAATCGTGAGGAGAACAGGTGTTAGACAAGAAAGGGAATAATATTTTGGATACAGAGGTTAATCAGAAACTTGGCAGAGCAACTCAGTTTTAGGGGGACTCGGTTTCACAAACACATGGCACAGAACAACAAAAATAAATGAAAATAGGAAAAAAAGGGAGAAAATATCATAGAGAAATAAGTTTGTAAACATTGTCACTCCTTCCACTTAAAGCTACATCCCTTATCAAATGTGTTTCTCTGATATATACTAGAAGAACTATTTCACGGAGGAAATTTATGATTAGGTAAACCCTTAAAACACCTTTATAGGTTGAAGTATACCAAAAACAGTACTCTTTATAAACTTTTATAAAATCATGATACAAATTGTTTCCCAAATTTTGATGCTCTAGTTTACAATAATATGCTTTCACTTCAAAACAGGAATAACATTATTTTATTGGTAACTTTTTGTCTAAGAAACTAATGGCATGAAGCTCAAGTGTCTGTCAATAAAGCTGGAGACCATAAAATCCAAAGGTTAGAGGGGCTTTAAATCTCCCTTCAGTTGGGAGAGAAAGGTGACATAAATTACTTCTAACATCTCTAATACAGTCTTATTGTCTATCCTTCAACTTTGACATCTTTGGAAAGCCTTGTTTGTTAGAAGGTGTAATGTTTTGTTTTGTTTCACTGTATTCAGCCAATATTTGCCTTACTTACTAGAACTTACTAGAACTTCCACCCTTTGGTTCTAGCAGGTCTGAAGCACCCTACTAAAGGAAACACCTGAAATAATTCTCCCCTTTTCTTGTATCAGACTAACTAACACATATATAAAGATAGCTATCTGCTCTTGCACACAAACCTTCTCTTCTGAGGGCTAAAATAACCTCAGTTCTGGTCTATAAATCAATTTTAAGGCATTTTACTTCTTTATCAGAGTTATTAATTTTAGTGAAATTACAACCTGATATTTCTTGCTGAATGAATCACTTCCTTTTTGTTGAGAAGCAGTATGTATGGCAATTATGAGTGTATGCTGTGGAATCAAAGAGAACTGAGTTCAAATTACTGGTTCTGTGTCTCTGGGCAAATTACATAATCTCTGAGCCTCAATTTTTACCTCTTTACAATGGATATAGTAATAGTGCTTATCTCAACATTTTTGTGTAAGAATATAATGACTATCCATGTAAAGTGATTAGCACTAATCTAAAATCCATCTATTAAAAACAAATAGTAAATCCTGAGTTCTCATCATAAGAAATTATTTTTCTTTTTACTTTGTATCTATATGAGATAATGGATATTCACTGAATTTATTGTGGTAATCATTTCATGATGTATGTGTCAAATCATTATGCTGTACACCTTAAACTTACACAGTGCTGTATGTCAATTATATCCCAGTAAAACTGGAAGAAACAAACAAACAAATAAAAATCCATCTATTGTTTTTCTTTGTTAAGGTTGTTACATTTCCTTGAAACAATTTTATGCTAACCTATACATGACATTACAACAAATAATGCATTTTTTAAATGCACCACACTAGTTTTCTCTTTTGCTCCACCCACACTCCCAATACGCTAGTACTCAGGGAGTATGAGGGGCATTTATTTAGAAGGGTATAGGTAAAATTAAGAACCTTTATTAACTTGGTTCCCACCAAAATGTTATTTCATTTAATCTTCACAATATCCCTCTTAGTTACCTGTTATTGTGTCAATTGTATTGTTCTATTCTACTTTAGTCTATGATAGTGCTGGTATTTGGTTGATGTACCTTAGTTTCTGGGTGGCTTGTCCCAGTGCAGGTACTTTATTTCAACTATATCAAGAAAGTTTAATTGAATTATCAATCTTATCAGATAGACTCTGGTTTCTAAGACATTTTTCAGGCTGTTACTATGATACTATCATCTCAGCATGGATGTCTTATAGCATTGTTACTATTGTAGTAGTGATAAAACAGCCTTAAAATATGTACTAAAAGGGTCATAAGTTTTGAGGGAAAAGTTTAGCATAAACAATTATGTGCATAAATGAATTGCAATAGAGTTTTAAACTTGCTTCTGTTGAATCACAAAACTCCAGAAAGTTTTTAAGATTTAGACATGCATGAGATACTGGAAAATAATTTAATAGTGATATTTTAAATGATTGCTAATAAGATGACCACAGTTCTGTAATATCATGTAAAGAAAAAAGGAAATTTGTACACTTTCTAAACATCAATGCATAGACTGCATTGACTAAGTATTTTGTTTGATGGAATAATAATTTCAAATTGTAGTTGCTTTAGTAATAAGAAGTTCATCTCAGCCTGATTTGCATCTTTAAGTGTGTCTTCTTTGGTGAATATTGTGTAAGACAGCCTATTTGCAACAAAGATCAACATTCAAATGGTTGAATGTGGGAATTTCAGAAAATACAGACAAGAGAGCACCTTTAATCAACTCAAAATTTTGAAATTATTTTTCCTCCTTCCATTTTGGGTCTTATCAATATTGTCAGAATGCTGGCTTTTCTGTCACAAAAGTGCATAGGAGAAACAGAATAGTAGGCATCGTGGAGTCAATTGTGGCTGTCAACCTAAGAAAACCAGTTACAACACTAATCGATGCCATTAATGGCAATCTGTCCTGGGAAGAGAGCAGGCTGCTAAATATTCAAGAAAAGCTATTGGACAGATCACAAGAAACAAATCTTTGTAGTGTGTAGTCTCCTAGTTGCAATCCCAGTGACACTGCACATCCCAGATCCCCAGGTTCTACTTAGTGTCTGCTAAGTATTTTGAACATGTGAGCACCATTGAGGTACTGACTGTTGCTATTTATCATCCTTGGCTATAAAACTGTAAAATCTGAGGAAGAGATATTTAAATGATAATTACCATTCATCCTTTCAAAAGAAAAAGCCCTGAAGCAATTTACCTATTCCTACTAAGCAGAATTTGACAAGCCAGTTTTACCATGAATTTATTGAGACTATGATCTTGGCAATGTTTTTTAATCATTGTTCCATGACAATTTGAGCCATTGTCGAAACACTGTGCGTG
This sequence comes from Grampus griseus, assembly GCF_964374135.1. Lineage (NCBI taxonomy): Eukaryota > Metazoa > Chordata > Mammalia > Artiodactyla > Delphinidae > Grampus > Grampus griseus. The sequence goes on along the minus strand of NC_138999.1, from coordinate 84,620,359 downwards.
CTGAAATATCCTGTTTCTTTACCCCTAGGCATTGCTTTTTTGCCAAAATCCTTGTTTCTAAGGCCACTGCTTTCAGCTTCTGTCTGCAACTCAAAGATAAAAGCCAAGGAGTTCCTTTGAGAAACATAAACAACTGAATAGGGCAAATCAAGATTAAGGAGGAGACCTCCAGTACAAATGCAATAGGTGTTTTGGACTGCATTCTGGCAAATCTAAAAGTATTTGCAAGCATTGCATTAGAGACTGCACGGGTAATGCAAATTTTGAAATAAACTGCATACTCCTGCTTTCGGCCTAAAGCCAATGTACATGCACAAACAAGGCACTCTCATGCTGCATTCCTGAAGCCTGTGGCACATGTAACCAAGTCATTTTCCCACTGCCTTTCTGAAGCAAGAGAGCAAGTCCTGTCGCCTACACTCTCCAGCTGCCTAGTTAAAACTAGCAGGCACACACAAGGCACATAGTGGATAACCTTTGATTGCCTGGTGGACAAGGGGGCTGGTATTCCTGAGTTCCAAGGGACTATAACAATCAGAAAGACGGCTCTTGGCAGGCCACCACCCTCAGAGCACTGCACAAACAGCAGACTGAAACACACCCCCAGTCTTCTTGTGAAAAAGCCCTATTTATTTAGCCTGGAGCTTTGCCCCCAGAGACAGAATTTAGGTTTCCTATACAAATAGAGGATAAGGAGGCACTCCCAGGGAAAGTAAGCAGGGAGACACCATTCTTGCACACCCCTTTAGCCTCACTACAGCTCGACAAGACTTCCCAGAAAGGACATTATAAACTCATCAAGAGTCCCAATTTTGGAAACTGTGGACCAGAGGACACCACCAGATCTCCTGGTCTGGAGGCCAGCAGGAATTATGATTGTGGCCCCACAGGGCTGTCTATATCCACATACTTTAAAAGCTGCTGTCAAAAGGTCTGGCATCGGGCTTCCCTGGTGGTGCAGTGGTTGAGAATCCGCCTGTCAATGCAGGGGACATGGGTTCAAGCCCTGGTCTGGGAAGATCCCACATGCTGCAGAGCAACTAGGCCCGTGAGCAACAACTACTCAGCCTGCGCGTCTGGAGCCTGTGCTCCGCAATGAGAGAGGCCACGACAGTGAGAGGCCTACGCACCGTGACGAGGAGTGGCCTCCACTCGCCACAACTAGAGAAAGTCCTCGCACAGAAACGAAGACCCAACACAGCCAAAAATAAATAAATAAAGGTCTGGCATCCAATCAGCCTGAAACTAGGTGTTAAATGAGATTCCTCCCCTTGGATCACTGACAGGCCTTGGCACAACCTCAACAACAGGAGCATATTAAGAATAAATCAGGCCTATGCAGAGCTGGGACATGCAAATGTGCTGAGCTAGGCCCTCCCTGAATAGCAGCCGAGTTGCAACTGGACTATGAAAGCACCCAAGGCCCTGACATCTCTTTGCAACAGCTGACTTACAACCAGTCTGGAGCACCCTGACCTCCACACCCCCTGCACAAAGACCACTCTGCAACCATATGAGTGTTCCTAGCTGTACCCATCCCTCACAGAGACCAAACTGCAACCAGGATGGGCAACCAACTCTAAACCTTCCCTCATTGCACAATGGCTAGGCCGCAACTGGGTCAGGAATAGCTCCCTGAGCATTACCCTCCCTGAACAGCAACCATGGCCCTATTACAGCTAGCAGATGCATGCAGCCTGCATGGCAGATGCCCATAGACATGCCTATCTCTTGTAGCCAGAGGAGACTGCACTTCTGTGCCACATAGAACAGCTCTCACACAAGACAACTTTTTAAGAAAGAGGGAGGTAGCCATTTTGCCTAATACATAAAGACAAACACAGAGACACTCAAAATGAGGGGACAGAGAGGAATATGTTTCAAATTGAAAAAAACAAGGCAAATCCCCAGAAAGAAATCTGAATGAAAAAGAGATAAGCAACCTACATGATAAAGAGTTCAAAGTAATAGTCATAAAAATGCTCACTGATCTCCAAAGAAGAATGGATTAATACAGTGACAACTTCAACAAGAAGATAGGAAATATAAGAAAGTACCAAACAGAAGTTGTAACTGAACTGAAAATACATGAGAGGGGTTCAACAGCAGAATGTATGAAGTAGAAGCACAAATCGACAAGCTGCAAGACAAAGCAATGAAAAACACTCAAAGCAGAAAAATGATAAAAAAAATTAAAAGAAATGAGGATACCTTAAAGAACCACTGGGACAACATCAAGAGGAATATAATTTACTTTACAGGGTTCTTCAGAAGGAGAAGAGAGAGGAAGGGACAGAAATATTATTTGAAGAAATAATGGCTAAAATTTTCCTAATCTGGGGAAGGATATAGGCATTCAGGACCAAGAAGCCCAGAGAGTACCAAATAAGATGAATCCAAAGAGAAACACACCAAGACACATTATAATTAAAATGGTAAAACTTAAGGATAAAGAGATAATCTTAAAAGCAGCAAGAAAAAAGCAACTTATTACATATATGGGAAATCCCATAAGGCTATCAGCAGGTTTCTAGCAAAAAATTTACAGGTGAGAAAGGAGTGGCATGACATATTAAAAGTGCTGAAAGAAAAAAATTACCAACCAAGAATTCTCTACCCAGCAAGGTTGTCACTCAGAATTGAAGAGGACATGAAAAGTTTTGTAGATAAACAGGAGCTAAAGGAGTTCATTACCCCTATCCAGACTTAAAAGAAATGTTAAAAGGAGTTATCTAAACTAAAAAGAAAAAAACACTAATAATAAAAAGAAAATATATGAAAGTCAAATTCTCACTGGAAAAAGTAAATAAATAATCAAGGTAGTGGATCAATCTCCTATAAAGCAAGTACAAAGTGAAAAAGACAAGAGTAGTAAAGTTAATTAAAAATACAATAAATAATCAAATGATACATAAAATAAAAAGATATAAAATATGTCATCAAAAATACAAAACATTGGGGGTGGAGTAAAAATATAAAGTTTTGGAATGTGTTCAATATTAAGTTACTATTAACTTAAAAGATTGTTATATACATAAGATGTTATATGTGAATCTCATGGTAACCACAAAGAAAAAAACTTACAGAAAATATGCAAAGGAAAATGAGAAAGAAGACTAAATATAACAATAAAGAAAACAATCAAATCACAAACGAAGAGAGAAACACAAGAAGAAAGGAACAGAGAAGAACTACAAAAATAGTCAGAAAATTAACAAAAGGGCAATAAGTACATACCTATCAATAATTTATTTAAATGTAAATAGACTAAGTGCTCTAATCAAAAGTCATAGTGTGGCTAAATGGATAAAAATAAAAATCCTTCTGTATTCTGCCTATAAGAGACTCACTTCAAACCTAAAGACAGTCAAAGATTGAAAGTGAAAGAATGGAAAATGATATACCATGCAAATGGAAACAAAAAGAAAGCTGGAGTAACAATACTTATACTAGACAATATAGACTTTAAAACAAAGACTGTAACAAAGACAAAGAGGGCATTACATTATGATAAAGCAGTCAGTCCAACAAAAGGATATGACATTTGTAAACATTTCGGGAACTAATAAAGAAACACCTAACATAAAAAAGCAAATATTACCAGAAATACAGGGAGAAATAGACAGAAATACAATAATAGTACCAGACTTTAATACCCTACTTTCATCAGTGGATAGAACATCCAGTAAATGACAAAAAAATCAACAAGGAAACAGTGACCTTAAATGACATTTTAGATCAGATAAACTTAATAGATATATAGTGAACATTCCATCCAAAAGCAGCAGAAAATAATTTATTTCCAAGACCACATGGAACATTGTCCAGGATAGTTCACATGTTATCTCACAAAACAAGTCTTAGTAAATTTAAGAAGATTGAAATCATATCAAACATCTTTGCCAACTACAATGGTATGAAACTAGAAATCAATTACAAGAAGAAACTGGAAAAACACATGGAGAGTAAACAACATGTTACTAAACAATCAATGGATCAACAAAGAAATCAAAGAGAAAATTTTTAAAAATACCTGGAGACAAATGAAAATGAAAACACAGCTTTCCAAAATCTATGGGATGTAGCAAAAGTATTGATAGTTCTAAGAGAGAATTTCATAGTGATACAGGCTTACCTCAATTAAAAATAAATTCAAATAAACAATCTAACTTTACATTTAAAGGAATTAGAAAAAGAAGTTAGCAGAAGGAAGGAATAATAAAGATCAGAGTGGAAAGACGTGAAATAGAGACCACACATCAATAGAAAAGATCAATGTAACTAAGAGTTGGTTCTTTGAAAAGATAAACAAAACTGATAAACATTTACCCAGACTCATTACGGAAAAAAGAGAGAAGGCTCAAATAAATAAAATCAGAAATGAAAGAGAAGTTACAACTGACAACAGAAATGCAAAAATCATGAGAGAATACTATGAACAATTATGTGCAAAACATTGGACAACTTACAAGAAATTAATAAATTCCTAGAAATGTACAATCTCCCAATACAGAATCAGAAAGAAAGAAAAAATTTGAATAGACCATTACTAGTAATGAAATTGAATCAGGAATCAAAAACTCCCAGCAAACAAAAGTCCAGGATCAGACAGGTGAATTACACCAAACATTTAAAGAAGATTTAATACCTATCTTTCTCAAACTATCTAAAAAATTGAAGAGGAAGGAACACTTACAAACTCATTCTGTGAGGCCAGCATTATTCTGATATCAAAACCAGAAAAAGACACTACAAAAAAAGAAAATTACAGGCCCATGTTTTTGATGAACATAGATGGAAAAATCCTCAACAAAATATGAGCAAAACAAATTGAACAATACATTAAATGGATCACACAACACAATCCAGTGGGATTTATTGTAGGGTTGCAGGGATGGTTCAAAATCCACAAATCAATCAATGTGATATACCACGTTAACAAAAAAAGGATAAAAATCATATGATTATGTCAATAGCTGCAGAAAAATCATTTGACAAAATTCAACACCCATTTATAATAAAACCTCTCAACAATATGGGTATAACAGGAACATACCCCAACATAATAAAAGTAATGCATGAAAAACACACAGCTAACATTATACTCAATAATGAGAAATTGAAAGCTATCTCTGTAAGATCAGGAACAAGACAAGGATGCCCACTCTCACCACTTTTATTCTACATAGTATTGGAAGTCTTAACCACAGCAATTAGGCAAAAAATAAAATTAAATAAAAAATAAATTAAAAGTAAAAAGCATCCAAATTGGAAGGGAAGAAGTAAAACTGTTACTATTTTCAGATGACATATTATGTATATAAAACCCCAAAGACTCCACCAAAAATCTGTTAGAATAGATAATAGATAAATGAATTCAGTAAAGTTGCAGGATACAAAATTAATATACAGAAATATATTGCATTTCTGTACACTAATAAGGAACTCTCAGAAAAAGAAATTAAGCAAATAATTTAACTTACATTTACATCAAAGATAATAAAATGCCAAGGAATAAATTTAACCAAGGAGGTGAAAGACCTGTACACTGAGAACTATAAGATATTGATGAAAGAAATTGAAAAGGACACAAATAAAATGATATACCATACACATGGATTGGAAGAATCAACACTGTTAAAATGTCCATAGTACCCAATGAAATCTATAGATTCAATGCAATCTCTATCATAATATCAATGGCATTTTTCATAGAACTAAAACAAATAATCCTAAAATTCATATGGAACCACAAAAGAATCCAAATTGCCAAAGCAAACTTGAGAAAGAGGAACAAAGCTGGAGGTTGGTCCCTGACTTCAAATTACAGTACAAAGCTGCAGTAACCAAACCAGTATGTTACTAGCAGGCAAACAGACACACAGATCAATGGAACAGAATAGAGAGCTCATAAATAAACTCAAGCTTATATGATCAATTATTCTACAACCAAGGAGACAAAAATATACAATGGGGAAAAGACAGTCTCTTCAATAAGTGGGGAAAACTGGACAGCTACATGAAAAAAAAATGAACCTGGATAACTATCTTATCCCATATACAAAAATTATCTCAAAATGTATTAAATATTTTAATGTATTACCTGAAACCATAAAACTCCTAGAGTAAAACATAGGCAGTAAGCCCTCTGACATTGATCTTAGCAGTATTTTGGGAGGCTGTATCTCATCAGGCAAGGAAACAGAAGTAAAAATAAACAAAGAGGACTATATCAAACTAAAATGCTTTTGCACAGTGAAGGAAGCCATCAACAAAACTAAAAGGTAACTTACTGAATGAAGAAGATATTTGCAAACAACATATCTGATAAGGGTTTGATATCCAAAATATATAAAGAACTCATAAAGTTCAAAAGCAGAAAACAAACAACCCAATTAAAAACTGGGAAGAGGACATGAATAGACATTTTTACAAAGAAGACATAGAGGCGGACAACAGGCACATGAAAAGATGCTCAACATCACTAATCATAAAGGAAATGCAAATCAAAACCACAATGAGATATCACCTCACACCAATCAGAATGTCTATCGTGAAAAAGACAAGAAACAACAAGTGTTGATGAGGATATGGAGAAAAGAGAACCCTTGTGCAGCCACTATGGAAAACTGTGGTAGCTCTTCAAAAACCTAAACATAGAACTACCATACCATCCAGCAATCAATTCTGGATGAGACGGGAGGAAAACAAAAACACTAATTTGAAAAGATATATGTATCCCTATGTTCACGTCCACATCATTTACAATAGCCAAGATATGGAAGTAATCTAAGCGTTATCAATAGATTAATGGATAAAGAAGATAACATATATATATATATGTAGTAATGGATAAAGAAGATAACATATATATATATATATATATATATATATATATATATATATATATGTAGTACTCAGACACTAAAATGATTGAAATCTTGCCATTTGGGACAACATGGATGGACCTAAATGGTATTATATTATGTAAAAAAAGTCAGACAGAAAAGAATAATACCATGTGGTTTCACTTATATGTGGAATCTAAAAATCAAAGTAAATAAACAAAACAAAACAGCAACAGACTGATAGATACAGAGAACATACTACTGGTTACCAGAGGAGCAAGGTGTGGTGGAATGGGTGAAAATAGATAAAAAAGATTAAGTGGTAAAAACTTCCAGCCAAAAACAAATGGAGGTGTAATGCTCAGCATAGTGAATATGGTCACAATATTTTAATAACTCTGTATGGTGACAGATGGCAACTAGACTTCTTGTGGCTTTCATTTTCTAATGCATAAAATTATTGAATAACTATGCTGTATGCCTGAAATTAATATATGTCAATTATAATTCAATAAATAATTTAAAAACATTAAGCTTGTTAAGAGAATGAAGTAATAATAATAATAGTAAAAGTAAAATAGACTGGGCTCTAAAAGAACTTAAATCAATCTAGCTTTGGGCAATGGTAAAACAATAGAAAACTGTATGTCTTCGCTCTATCATTCATATGCCAAACATTTATCTGGCATCACTTGTCGTTAGTCATGTTGAACAATTTTTTATGATGACTAAATCATCATCAAGAATTTTTAAACAAGACAAATGCATTTATATATAATAGGGTTCCAAATATCTGAGACATCTTCTCAAGATGACCCATATTCTTTGAGCACTGCATTCAATGAAACTATGTCCAATTACTAAGAAAAGAAGCCATATTATTTGATAATTTGAGTAAGAACAGGAGATGTGGTACTTTACTGATATGACATGAGTCAATAATTCATGCAAATAATACTTATATTATAAACTACTTAATATTTTCCAAAGAATACACTTTTTATCTCATTTGATCCACGTACAAGCATTGGAAAGGTGATGGGGGAATAGTGGTTTTTTTCATTATACATAGTGAAACTCAGTTCAGAGAAGGGAAGTGTTTTGTCCTGTGTGTATATGGCAGAGCTGAGATTAAACACTTGTCTGCAGACTTCAAATCTTCTTTCATTCAGTGCACAGGGTATTTATTAAATAAAAGTAACATTTACTGAAAGCATAGTTTGTGCCAGAAACTATATTTAGGTCTTTATCTGTATTATCTCATCCACAATTAACAGATGAGAAAATCAAGGCTCAGGTGAAATTAAATATCTTTAATCAAGGTCACACAATTAAGAGAATGGCAGAACCAAAATTTGCACAATGGTTCTCTGATACCAGAGTTTGCATTCTTAACCACTTCTTATTCTATAATTTCTTCCACCATCACAGGAAGGATGTTAATTAGATATAATTAAATCCATTTCCTTTTTTCATCACACTAGCTTTGAGAACAGACAGGTACTTCTCTATTAAATACCATTTATTATTATTATTATTAAATGCCTATTGTTGTTATTTTTCAGTTTTCTCTTCTAAATATTCTCCTCTAAATCGTCAATTACATTGACCATCCTCTGAATCATTTTCAATGTGTTCAACTAAATCTTTACGTTTTCCTTGTTTCTGTTTATTTTTTAAATAATAACTTCTTTTTGATGTCTTACCTAATCATGGAATCATATATTCTTAATGAGAAAGACACAGAGCACAAAGGAAAATAACAAAAGTTAGCCCAAATGCCACCAATGTAAGATAAAAATGGTAATGGGTAAAATTTTGGATATGTGGAAGTAAAAATAAGGATTATGTTAAGTGCTTTCATATATGTAATGATCACAACAACCTTTGGAGGTAGGTATTATTATGTCCATTTATAGATAAGGGAAGTGAAGTTCGTGTAGATTAAATTAGTTATTAACATTTATATGGTAAAAGGCAAATCAAGGATATAAACCCAAGACTGTATGTCCAAGTGTATCTGGCTGGAATCATACTGTATATTATTGCATCATAGCCTGTTTTTGGCCTTCAAGTGTATCACAAACATCTTCACTACTCAGGATCTTCAACATGATTTGTAATGCTTGGTTAGTATTTTGTCTTAAGAATGTTATATAATTAAAGATTCCCCATATTTGGGGATATTGTGATTGTTTCCTATTATTTTTTCTGCCACAACATTGCAATGAAATACTTGTGTGCTGCTGCACCAAAAGCCAATATTCTACATCTAGTTTTCTTTTAGGCATGGTACCCATGCCATGTCCGTATATAACTATGTTTGGTGCCCTTTTTGCTCCTTTCCTGAGAGAACTCTGCCATCTCCAGGCTTTGTTTATGTAGTTATCCTCACCCTTAGGATTCCTAGTGCAGTTGATTTCAAGTGCTCACTTTCAATGACGTTGATCCACAGCAGAGTAGCACCCAGTCTTTTTTGATCTTCATGTTTGCCTCGCCCTTCACTGCTAAGAATTTATACTCATTGAAATAGTCAGGTTCTCGGTGTTAGAAACAGGGATGAAAACTAGTTAACTTAAGGAAAAAAGATATGTGTTGAATGGGTAATATGTGGCTTACAGAACTGATGGAAAGATGGGAGAAAGAAGCTCAAAAATAATCAGGAGTCAAGGGAAGTGAAGCAGTCAAAATAATGCAGGAGGAGTAGTTTGGCTAGGTTACCACACTACCACCACCACCGAAAATATTGCTTTTGCAAACACTTGGTATCAGCACTTCTTCCTGGAATAGTTTCTAAACTCCTCCTGCTTCTTTGTAATACTCTCTTAACCTTCAGTCTCAGGTGGGTATATCTAAATGTGCCTAGGTCAGGTTCCTAGATGCTCCTTGGCTGCCAAAGACTAAGAGAAAGAAGGATCTCCCTGCTATAGCTTCTATAGCAGGGTAAAACCATCTAATCAGCAGGACACATAATGAGGAGTTTTCCCCAAATAGATATAGCATTTAAATGCTAGGAAGCCACACAAGTAACAGGTATCCATTCCAATGGTGTTTAAGGGATTTTGCTATCTCATGTGGGACAGTTATGAAATGGTTGCTCAGTATCTTTGATCATTCTTGTTTCTCTGTTCTATACATTGCAAAAATCTTAACAAGTTTGTGGCTTAAGAATGGCACCCTTCTCTGACTTCCTGACTTGATATAGGGTCCCCTGTAGTTTCCATGTTTTTTTACAAGTCTTCACAGGCATAAAAAGTGCTTTAAAATGTTTAAATTACACAAACTAATGCATTTAAAACACAATGCATTCTATGCACAGCAATATTTGGAGACAATATGAGAAATCTAAATTGAGGAGACCTTGTGTGAATATGAGGCCTTGACCTAAATTGCTCTTCTACACAACCCTCTGCTTAACTCCCTCTTTCCCCACGAAGTCCGACCAATAGGCTCTTTTCCTTTCATGATTTAAGTCAGTTGTGTAGAGAAAGGATCCAGGAAAAAAGGATTGAATGCCACTATGCAAGCTACCCTCTTTAACAGAATTCTCTGTACATGCATTAATCTATAGGATCCTGGAATCCTATAGATTATTGGGGTAAAGCGAGGCCAATGTTGAGTACGATGGTAAGCCAAAGCCTAGATTTCTATAAAATAAGCACTTTTCTATTTGCCCTTGTGTCACTCTAACCCTTTAAAAAATGTGTAGTACTTCACATTATTACTTTAAAACAAATTACACTTTTTATTTTTTATTTTTTTTGCAGTACGTGGGCCTCTCACCGCTGTGGCCTCTCCCGTCGTGGAGCACAGGCTCCGGATGTGCAGACCCAGCGGCCATGGCTCACGAGCCTACCCACTCTGCGGCATGTGGGATCCTCCCGGACAGGGGCACGAACCCGCGTTCCCCGCATCGGCAGGTGGACTCCCAAACACTGCACCACCAGGGAAGCCCCAAATTACACTTTAAGTGTATCAATTAAACTTTTTTTTTGGTGGCTGTTAATGACTTGAAGAACTAGTAAAGCTTTATTTTCTGAGCCTTGGCATTACTAAATAAGATTGTTTCATTTTATATGACTAATAAGTTAGCAAAAAAATATTGGTTAATTAACATTGGTTAATTGAATCATTATGGAAAAAACACTTGCATGCACCTCAAAAAGAATTAAATGAGAAAACCAGATTGGGATGTGCATTGTAAATTCTTCCTAATAACTGGTGATGGGTGCAGTCATGCCCTCTTCCTGTCCACTTGATTCATCATGAATCTTTCAAATCAAGATTGATTTTTTTCTAACATTGTCTGTTATATTAATACTAAACTTTCCATTAACATAACACAATAATTGCAGGCAAGATTAAATACACTTTAGCATTGTAAATTCCTTTTCAAAACCATTTTCATGAAAATGTAGACACCTGGCCCCTAGTGGGCATATGTTTTTATCAGTACGCCCCATCACTTGATCCAGTCATAGAAATAAAAAGTAATGAGCCTTTAGTAATTTGATCATTATAATTCTTTGGGTATATTTTACATGATACAGGTCATTAAAAAATGCAAATCCAAGATAGCATATTTATTTGGTGGAATCATTGGAGAATACCAGTCTCACCACTAAATATGCTACCTTTTTATATGAACTTTCACTTGGGGAACATAAAAAACTGTATAGCGAGTATACCGCTGAGATTTGACCATCACAGACCATCAGTAACTCTTGGCACTATATATATTCACTCCCTTCAACCAATGCTGCACTTCTCTTCCACAACCTACCAAGCACCCTTAGTTTCCCATTTGGACTACTTCTTCTCAGTCACATTGATATTCTTAAGCCTGGTATTCATCAGATATTGGAACAAAATTTTACCCTCTTCTGCTAGAGGAGATAACATCTTGACCATACATTCAATAAGGTCTTCATATCCGTTTCCACCTACCAAAGCATACACATTCACAATATTTTTACCTATTGTATAATATTATATTCACCTACTGGTGGATGTATTATTGGAAGGCAGAAATCCAAAAAGGAAAGGAATTATCTTTTGAGATTTACAGAAAGTCCAAATTCCACGCAATTCATAGCTAACTTATGGGAAGGAGTGTATTTTTGGTAGATTAGGCAAACTAATCTACCTGTGCCCAGTGCCTGAAAAGTGAGAACATTTTAAGTTTACCTTCAAGAAAGAAGAGTCTCTGTTAATAAACTGACTGACCAAGCTTAAGAGTGGGACACCAAAAGGAATAGAACTGATAATACTTTGCTACGTAAGTGGAAAGAAGGAGAAAATAAAAATAGTGTTTTAAGGTATCCATGGCAAGAAAGCATAATGATGAGGGTTCTGGAGCTATGTTTCATCAATGACAGTGCATTTAGTACTGTGATACTGTAATTTGGAATGTGTGGGTAATAAACAATTAAATGAATGGGCCAAACCAGAATATAGAAAAATATAAAGTGATCAGTAGGTTCAATTCACCTCAATCACTTTTCCTGCTGATTGTGTTTTGCTCACCTGGTCATTAGATCTTCATTCATTTTCTTCTGCGTCATTATTTTCAGCACCTAGAGTATGTTGCTTTTCAATAGACACAATTGTTAGTTCTCACGTGAATATAACACTTGACGTGAGAAATCAACCCTTTTATACCAGTAGAGTAAGTTTTGCAGCAGAATCATATCTTAGAAGCATTTCGCCATCTCATATAATATATGATTTGCATTTACTGGTTATCCAGATATTCTAAATAACAACTGAGCAAATCCACTTTTAGAAATTTGGTAATTAATATTTGTTCTTTGTATTCTTTAGTCATATATTTTACTTCTTTGGAAAATCTGTGTATATGACCTGGATACATAGTGGTATTCTATGTCTATTATGTTGGATACCAGTAATATTCTTTTCTGTCAAGTTCAAAATTAGTACATGCAAAGCCAAATAATTTGTCTTTCCACAAATCTGCTTCTTATAATTGCTTACAACCACTAATGGTGATCATCCAAGCTGTGTTAGACTATTTCTTATGCCTTTACTCACACTGAGCCAGACATATCACAGTTCCAAGCTCTGCTGACTCTAATGCTGATATCACATTTGTACATTTACCTCTTTCCATCTGCCCTTGTTCAAATTCTCATTTTTTCCTGCTTGGATTGTACTCTACTTCCAATCAATTACTCACGAAACTGTCAGAGAGACATTCCTAAACAGTGATCTAACCAAATAACTCCCTAAAAGCCTTCTAGATGCTAGTAATTTTTACAGCTTCTAACATGGCCTCCAAGGTCCTTCATATCTTTGGCTCCTGCCTGCTGCCACCACACCAATGTAGAGTCCATTTCACCAGGTTTGATTCTCTGCTGGCCACCTAACAACTTTCTAGATTCTGAACCAGACTCTATTGTTGAAGTAATATATTTATCATTATGCAAACATCATCATCTGTACCATTGCAAGCCCCCTAAATCTTGAAAGCACTAGTGACACTTTTATTCAATGGTATGGATTACACACCAATTATACCCTGATTTGGGCTTACTGAGTCTGCCTTTTTCAAGTTAAGAGTAAATTCTTCCAATACTCTACCGGAAGTTTTGCAAAAATACTAAGACCTTCTTTGAATTTCTCATGCCATTCCTTCCCAAAAGGACATCATGCAGCTCCTCTGTGTGTCTTGTGTGTATATGGCAAAAGCAGGTGAAATTTGGAAAGCATTAATTAATAACCAAACACAGAAATTTTCTTTATACTTTTAGAAACCTCTCATAGAAATGATTATTCCTAACATAGTTCCTGTTAGAAAGAATGCTATTCCATTTAACACAAAACATCAGTCATTTCAATGAAATATATCTCCCAATGAATAGCTATGTGGGAAAGAGAGTTAAAAACAAAAAATTGAAAGTGACAAAAAGAGAGAGAGGTCATTTAATGACAGTAAGAGAAAATTTGGGTTAGGTAGGAGAAAGAACTTCCCAAATATACAGAAAGTGCTTAGTAATATAGATTTGAAATCTTTCTTAGGACTTCCCAGGAGTTTAGATAGCTATGCATTTGATTTTTGCCAGAGGTCTTTTCAGAAGACTATTAGAATTAGAGGGTAATTTTTTTTTCTTTTACATTAAGGTATTGTTATGGCTCTTCTGTTATAAAGTAACACATAATCTTACAAGGTAATTTTTTTTTTTTTTGCGGTAGGTGGGCCTCTCATTGTTGTGGCCTCTCCCATTGCAGAGCACAGGCTCCGGACGTGCAGGCTCAGCGGCCATGGCTCACAGACCCAGCCACTCCGTGGCATGTGGGATCTTCCCGGACCGGGGCACAAACCCGTGTCCCCTGCATCGGCAGGCAGACTCTCAACCACTGCGCCACCAGGGAAGCCCCAAGGTAATTTTTTAAACATATAAAAATTGAAGAAAGCAAAACAACACAGGTCATCATCAAACATAATGACTATTAACATTTGAAGATATTTTCTTCCAGGCTTATTTGCATGTATCATTTTTATTTTAAAGACAATTTTCCTTTTAAAATTAAAATAATTTTTCATCTTAACATCATACTCAATGGTGGAAAGCTGAAAGCCTTTCCTCTAAGATCAGAAACAAGACAAAGATGCTCACTTTCACCACTTTTATTCAAAATAGTATTGGAAGTCCTAGAAACAGCAATTAGGCAAGAAAAAGAAATAAAATTCATCTAAATTGGAAGAGAAGGGAAAAACTGTCACTATTTGCAGATGACATGATATTATGTATAGAAAATGCTAAAAATTCTGTCAGAAAGCTCCTAGAACTAATAAACAAATTCGGTAAAGTTGTAGGATAAAAAATCAATATCAAACATCTGTTGTATTTCTATGCACTAATGATAAGCTAACAGAAAGGGAAATAAAAAAAACAATACCATTTACAACTTCATCAAAAAGAATAAAATACCTATAAACAAATTTAACCAAGGAAGTGAAAGATCTATACACTGAAAACTATATAAGACTTTGATGAAAGAAATTGAAGAAGACACAAATAAATGGAAAAAAAATATCCTGTGTTCATGGCTCACAAGAATTAATATTGTTTAAAATGTCCATACTACCCAAAACAATCTACAGATTTGATAAAATCCCTATCAAAATCCCAATGGTATTTTTCACAGAGATAAAACAAACAATTCTAAAATTTGTATGGATCTACAAAAGACCCCAAATTGCCAAAGCAATCTTGAGAAAAAAGAACAAAGCTAGAGGGATCACACTCCTTGATTTCAAAATCTATTACAAAGCTGTAGTAATCAAAACAGTACTGTATTAGCATGAAAAACAGACACATAGATCAGTGGGAGAGAATAGAGAGCCTAGAAGTAAACCCACATGTATATGATCAATTAAGTTATGACACAGAGACCAGGAATATACAATGGTGAAGAGACAGTCTCTTCAATAAATGGTGTTGGACAAACTGGACTGCTACATGCAAAAGAATGAAACTGGACCACTGTCTTACACCATACACAAAAATTCATTCAAAATGGATTAAGTATTTGAACATAAGACCTGAAGCCATAAAACTCCTTGAAGAAAACATAGGTGGCAAGCCCCCTAAATCTTGATGATTTTTTTTTGGATTTGACACCAAAAGCAAAGACAACAAAAGCAAAAATAAACAAGTGGGACTACATTGAACTAAAGTGCCTCTGCACAATAAAGGAGGCCAACAACAAAATAAAAAGCCAACTTATTGAATGGGAGAAAATATTTGCAAATCATAGATTGGATAAGGTGTTAATATCCAAAATAAGTAAAGATCTCATACAACTCAATAGCAAAAAAAAAAAAAAATAATAATCTGTTTAGAAAATGGACAGAGGATCTAAATAGACATTTTGTCCAAAGAATAAATACAGATGATCAACAGGTATATGAAAAGATATTCAACATCATTAATTATCAGGGAACTGCAAATCAAAATCACAATGAGATATCACCTCACACCTCATCAGAATGATGATCATCAAAAGATCTATAAATAAATTTTGGCGAGGATGTGGAGAGAAGGGAACCCTTGTACTCTGTTAATGGGAATGTGGATTGGTGCAGCCACTTTGGAAAATAGTATGGAGGTTCCTCAAAATCTAAAAATAGAACTACAATATGTCCAGCAATTCAACTTCTGGGTATTTTTCCAAAGAAAGTAAAAACCCTAACTTGAAAAGATATATGTACCCCACCATGTTCATGGCAGCATTATTCACAACAGCCAAGTTATGGAAAAAATCTAAGTGTACATCAATGGATTAATGGATAAAGAAAATGTAAGAATGACAAATAATGTATGATTTCACTTATGTGAGAAATCTAAAACAAACAAAAAAAACATGTTCACAGATACAGAGAACTGATTGGTGATTGTCAGAACTGGAGGATGAGGGGTGCAAGTAATGGGTGAAAGAAGTCAAAGGTACAAACTTCTAGTTATAATATAAATAAATCATGGGGATTTAACGTACAGCATGCTCACTATAGTTAATTATACTGTATTTCATATTTGAAAGCTGCTGAGAGTAAATCTTAAAAGTTCTCATCACAAGAAAAAATTCTGTAACTATGTATATAGTGATGGATGTTAACTAGACTTTTTATGGTGATTATTTCATAATATATACAAATATTGATTCATTATTCATTATTCATTCATTCATTCATATTGGTACATGTGAAACTAGTATAATGTATATCAATTATACCTTAATAAAACAAAAGAAATTTAAATTAATTTTTCATTTTTTTCATAATGTAAAGCAGCACTTGTTCATTTAGAATAAAATAAAATTATAGGTAAGTAAAAAGATGAAACAAGTATATAGGAGCAGTTTAAAAGAATGCTCTTGATACCTCTTATTCAAGAAAATGATGTCTGTGTTTTTCAGGAGAAGTCTATGAACTTACAACTTAAATATCCATTTAAGAAAGTATTGGAAACATAAAAATTAGTGAGTGATCCACTACTACAATTGACATATCGACCTCTTAATATTGCCTTATGAGAATAAAAAAAAAGGTTAATTAAGTTGTTTCACATAAGACCTTTATCCAGAATTATTCTCTCATGAAAAATACTTCAGGCAAGCTGCCTATAATGCAACATTCAAACCGTTAATTTAAAGGTCAAGAATATGTTAATGAGAGGCATGCAAAATTCAGAATCCCTTCATCCCCGCTGACCAACTGTCTCTTCTTCTAATTCTGCTTATCGTCCCTACCCTTCATTCTATAAATACCATTTTTATCTCATTAAAGCAATTCCTCTGTTGCTTTCCAAGTCTATTCAGCACTGGAAATCATATCCACCATAACCCTCAGGAGAAATTATCAAACAGTAACCTAAAAAGTATTATTTCCCAGTCTCATCCCCATTTTCCATCATTATGATGTTGTCCATATAGACTCTAACTGGAAGATGCCACACACAGAATATATCCGCCATTGCTCCTCACTTCTACACCAAGGAGTGGCTTCAGGATTATTCTTAACATTGAATTCAAACAGTCTCTATTACTCAGTGGAATTTGTTGTATGAAATGAAACTTTCATACCATCCCTGGAAGCTAACTAACTAAACTGCTGAGAAAGTGTTAAGAAAGTAGACACTTATTGTTACTGGTTATACCATAAGACTACATGTAGCTCCAGGCAGCCTTTGAGACAGAGGTTCCTCTTGCCTAGCTGTAGCTTTCTGTCCCTATTTACTCCATTATCCATTAGATCAGCTACTGCTTCTATATTCCCCACCTTTCTTTCCTAACCTGCCTTTACATCATACTACTACTTTACTCTTCATTCCAGTGTGAAGTGTACTCTTTTTTATTCCCTTGATCCCAGAAAAAGGTAAATTGCTTTACCTTTGTGACTGAATTTCCCTTAATTTCAGGTCAAAATTTCTAAAGTTAAGGTAATAGATTTTTCTTCCATAATAAAGACCAAATAACAGTGGCTTAAAAATATAAACATTTATTTCTCACATAACAAGTCTGACGGTGAGTAATCCAGAGCCAGGCTTGACTACCTGGTGTTCAGAGACTTAGGTTCCTTCTGAATCTGCCATTGTCACTATTGAAGTGCCAGCTCATACCTTACGTGGCTGCTCTAGCTACAGCCATCTTTATCCACATATTAGTCAGTTGAATGGAGAGAAGGTAGTGGAGGGCATGACCTTTTCTTAATGGCATAACCCAGAAGTCTCAAGTATCAACTTTGTTTAAATCCTATCATCAGAGCTTAGTCACATGCTATACCTGACTATGATAGATACTGGGAAATGTACTTTTCAGCAGCTTTGCTTTATGCTCAGCTAAATATTGGACATTTTATTATCAAACAAACAAGGGGAGAATGTATTTAAGAAGGAGCTAGCCCATTCCCACAAAGTACTCTTTCCTTGTCTAGTCATATCTCTGAACTCTGGTCACAGAATAACCCTGAAAGGCTGTCTACTCAGTTTGGGATATACAACATTGGCCCATGCCCACAGTTTCCTCACTCCATAGCTCTGCTCTCTAAATATCTTGATTCCTTTCACTTTGAAGAATTAAACAGAGAACTTTATGCTTATTCTTCAGAAGTGGTGTGATAATAGTGGAAAGGGTGTGGAGTATGGAGTCTGAGATCCTGGATATAGAACCTTGGGAAAGTCATTGTATCTTTCTAGCTTTTATGTCAGCCATGTAGTATTCTAGGGAGCATCCAATGAGATAATGTATGTGAAAGACTTTGTAAGTAGCAAAACACTGTTAAAATGCTTGTGACTTTTCCATTTTTTAGTGCTATTTTACAACTGTCTTTCCACAGCATTGCCAGTCTATAGCTTCCCAGGCCTTGATCTTTCCCTCAGTGATTTATTTCTGTAGGGTCCCAACTCAGCTCTTATGGCTCCTTATCACTGGCACAGTCACAGCTCAATTAGCTTTTGAGTTATTTGATCCTAGAAAGATTAAGGAGACCTATCCAGATAGGATTTTATTGGGGTTGAATTTTCATTTGCCCTCAGATTATACAATTGCATGATATTATTTATTTCACAGGACTCTATATCCTGTATGAACTTCACTATGGATCTACCTAATTAAGGTTCAGGTTTGTGGTATTCTTTTCTAATCGTTGACAGTATTTAATCTTCACATTCCTTTCTTGGGTCATTCTGTATTCTTTTTAGCTATTTAACATAACTAATTTTGGTCACACACAAATTATGTCAAGGTATAGCAATTCTACTGTTAACTATAGCAATATGTGTTCCCTGTTCCCAACCAGAAGGGAGAAACTCTGGTTCAAATGAGTTTGTTCTGTTTACTTAGGATAAACAAATACTCTTATCCATGCTAGTGTCCATTACAAAACTGACAACCTTATGTAGGAAGGGTCATAATATAAAATGTGCAGAGTCTCCTATTTTCAGGAAATTAAACAATGTATGACACTAATTATACTATAACAAACAATTGCCCATGGATTTAAAGGATGTTATTTTATAATTTTGCAGGCTTTGTTAGAAATAAAAGTAGAGCAATTGTTTTCAGGCATGCTCTGAAAGCTTACTAGCATTGTATCGGTTAAAGTTAATGATTTAGAATACACTTGAAATGTTTATACTTCCAATAAATGGGAAATACAAGAGAGAGAGAAGGTCTATTGAAAGCCTACTCTTTGTCATGTTCTATAATACTTCCTTTCCATAAATTTAATTAAAACTTAACAGCAATCCTGAGAATTAGGTATTATTAAATCCTCATTTTCCCAATAAGGAAAATGAGATTCAGAAGTATTAAGCAATATCACTTAAGTCACAAAGCTAGACTCGGGACAAACCCCAGTCTACCAGCTTTAAAATTATTATTCATTCTTCTAAATTATGCTACTTTCTGGAAGCACATAAAGGTAGTACATGGCTATGTTTTGAAACAAATATTCTTTCAAGACAAGTTTGCAACTCACAATTTCTAGCTTTGTAGAGAAAGAATGAAGTTTGGATATTTTCAATCCATGTGATACCGTCTATTTTCTTCATTTACTGCTGATTAAGCTTGAAATATAGAAACTGTCAGGTACAATTAAGGAACAACAAATTTTAGAGTATATATTAGAAATATAGAGTGGTCAATGATTTAATCAATCATGAAAAAGGACCTGGTTCAAAGAGCTTCCAGGTTGGGGAAACAGAACACTTCCTCATGCCATTGTCCAGTGTGCAGGTCCCCAAACTCTAGGAGAACAGGAGCTCCTTTGTTCAGGACCCCGGCTTATGTGCCTCTGCAACTGGCTGTTGGAAAACTGCTGTCAGGCAAGGAGTCTCCTCCATTCTGACTTATCATAATTGACCAAAAATCAATTTCATCTAAAGAAAACAATCAAACGTTTCCTGGACCAGCATTTGTATCTGGAGTTCAATTCAAATGGCACTGCTTTAGTTGTTAATTTCTATCACAGCTCTACATAATTGGCTTTCTCAGACTTCAATTGAAGATTCCTGGGAACGCTGTGAAAAAAAGAGAACCTATGTTATAGAGAAGGACCTTCAAGATGGTGGAGAAGTAAGACATGGAGATCACTTTCTTCCTCACAAATATATCAAAAACTCATCTGCATGTGGAACAACTCCTACAGAACACCTACTGAACGCTGGCAGAAAACCTGAGACTTACCAAGAGGCAAGAAACTCACCACGTACCTGGCTGTGTGACTGACAGGGTCTTGTGGCTCTGGCCAGGTGTCAGACCTGAGCCTCTGAGGTGAGACAGCCAAGTTCAGGACATTGGACCACCAGAGATTTCCAAGCCCCACGTAATAGCAATCAGTGAAAGCTCTCAACACTAAGGCCCAGCACCACTCAATGATCAAAAAGCTCCAAAGCTGGACACCCCAAGGCAAACAACTAACATGACAGGAACACAAAACTACCTATTAGCAGAGAGGCTGCCAAAAATCAAAATAAGTCCACAGACATGCCAAAACACACCACCAGACATGGACCGGCCCATCAGAAAGACAAGATCCAGCCTCATCCATCAGAACACAGGCACCAGTCCCTTCCAACAGGAAACCTACACAACCCACTGAACCAACCTTACCCACTGGGGACACACACCAAAAGCAATGGGAACTATGAACCTGCAGTCTGCGAAAAGGAGACACCAAACACAGTAAGTTATGAAAAATGAGAAGACAGAGAAATATGCAGCACATGAAGGAGCAAAGTAAAAACCCACCAGATCAAACAAATGAAGAGGAAATAGGCAGTCTACATGAAAAATAATTCAGAGTAATGATAGTAAAGATGATCCAAAATCTTAGAAATAGAATGGAGAAAATACAAGAAAAGTTTAACAAGGACCTAGAACTAAAGAGCAAACAAACAATGATGAACAACAAAATAAATCAAATTTAAAAATCTCTAGAAGGAATCAGAAGAATGGATAAGTGACCTGGAAGATAAAACAGTGGAAATAACTACTGCAGAGCAGAATAAAGAGAAAAGAATGAAAAGCATTGAGGAGAGTCTCAGAGACACTGGGGAAAACATTAAATGCACCAACATTCGAATTATAGGGGTTCCAGAAGGAGAAGAGAAAAAGAAAGAGATTGAGAACATACTTGAAGAGATTATAGTTGAAAACTTCCCTAGTATGGGAAAGGAAAGAGTCAATCAAGTCAAGGAAGTGCAGAGAGTTCCATACAGGATAAATCCAAGGAGAAACATGCCGACATATATAAATCAAACTACAAAAAAATAAATACAAAGAAAAAATAGTAAAAGCAGCAAGGATAAAGCAACAAAGGAATGCACGTAAGGTTAAAAGCTGATCTATCAGCAGAAACTCTGCAAGCCAGAAGGGAGTGGCAGGACATGTTTAAAGTGATGAAAGTGAAAAACCTACAACCAAGATTACTCTACCCAGCAGGGATCTCATTCAGATTTGATGGAGAAATTAAAAACTTTAAAGACAAGCAGAGGCTAAGAGAGTTTATCACCATCAAACCAGCTTTACAACAAATGCTAAAGGAACTTATTTAGGCAGGAAGCATAAGAGAAGGAAAAGACATACAGAAAGAAACTAAAAACAATTAAGATAATGGTAATAGGAACATAAATATAGATAAATACCTTAAATGTAAATGGATTAAATGCTCCAAGCAAAAGACATAGACTGGCTGAATGGATACAAAAACAAGACCCATATATATGCTGTCTGGAAGAGACCCACTTTAGACTTAAGGACACATAGAGCCTGAAAGTGAGGGGATGGAAAAAGATATTCCATGCAAACTGAAATCAAAACAAATCTCTAGTAGAAATTCTCATATGAGACAAAATAGACTTTAAAATAAAGACTATTACAAGAGACAGAGAAGGACACTACATAATGATCAAGGGATCAATCCAAGAAGAAGATACAACAATTGTAAATATTTATGCACCCAACATAGGAGCACCTCAATACATAAGGCAAATGCTAACAGCCATAAAAGGGGAACTCAAAAGTAACAGAATAATAGTAGGGGACTTTAACACCCCACTTTCACATATGGACAGATCAGACAAAATGAAAATAAACAAGGAAACACAAGCTTTAAATGACACATTAAACAAGATGAAGTTAACTGATATTTATGCGACATTCCATCCAAAAACAACAGAATACACTTTCTTTTTAGGTGCTCATGGAACATTCTCCAGGATAGATCATATCTTGGGCCACAAATTAAGCCTTGGTAAATTTAAGAAAATTGAAATCATATCAAGTATCTTTTCCACCACAATGCTATGAGACTACATATCAATTACAGGAAAAAGAATGCGGAAAACACAAACACATGGAGGCTAAACATTATGCTACTAAATAACCAAGAGATCAGTGAAGAAAACAAAGAGGAACTCAAAAATTACCTAGAAACAAATGACAATGAAGTCACAATGACCCAAAACCTATGGGATGCAGAAAAACATTTCTAAGAGGGAAGTTTATAGCAGTACAATCCTACCTCAAGAAACAACAAAAATCTCAAATAAACAACCTAACCTTACACCTAAAGCAATTAGAGAAAGAAAAAAATAAACAAAGTTAGCAGAAGGAAAGAAATCATAAAGATCAGATCAGAAATAAATGAAAAACAAATGAAGGAAATGACAGCAAAGACCAATAAAACTAAAAGATGGTTCTTTGACAAGAGAAATAAAATTGATAAACCACTAGCCAGACTCACCAGGAACAAAAGGGAAAAGGCTCAGATCAACCAAATTAGAAATGAAAAAGGAGAAGTAACAACTGACACTGCAGAAATACAGATGATCATGAGAGATAATTACAAGGAACTATATGCCAATAAAATGGACAACCTGGGAGAAATGGACAAATTCTTAGAAAAGCACAACTTTCTGAGATTGAACCAGGAAGAAATAGAAGATATAAACAGACCAATCACAAACACTGAAATTTAAACTGTGATTTAAAATCTTCCAACAAAAAAAAGCCCAGGACAAGATGGATTCACAGGCGAATTCTATCAAACATTTAAGGAACTAACAGCTATGCTTCTCAAACTCTTCCAAAATATAGCAGAGCGTGGAACACTCTAAAACTCATTCTTTGAGGCCACCATCACCCTGATACCAAAACCAGATAAAGATGTCACAAAAAAAGAAAACTGCAGGTCAGTTTCACTGAAGAACATAGATGCAAAAATCCTCAACAAAATACTAACAAACAGAATCACCCACACATTAAAAGGATCATACCCCATGATCAAGTGGGGTTTATCCCAATAATGCAAGGATTCTTCAATATATGCATATCAATCAATGTGATACACCATATTAACAAATTGAAGGATAAAAAGTGTATAATAATCTCTAGAGATGCAAAAACAGCTTTTGACAAAATTCAACACCCATTTATAACAAAAACTCTCCAGAAATTAGGCAAAGAGGGAAACTCACAGTCAACATCATTCTCAATGGTGAAAAAATGAAATCATTTCCAATAAGATCAGGAACAAGACAAGGTTGCCCACTCTCACTACTATTATTCAACATAGTTTTGGAAGTACTAGCCACATCAATCAGAGAAAAAAAAAAGGAACCAAAATTGGAAAAGAAAAAGTAAAACAGTCATTGTTTGCAGATGACATTGTACTATACATACAGAATCCTAAGGATGCTACCAGAAAACTATTAGAGCTAATTAATGAATTTGGTAAAGTGTTAGGATACAAAATAAATGCACAGAAATCTCTTGCTTTCCTTTATACTAATGATGAAATATCTGCAAGAGAAATTAAGGAAACACTCCCATTTACCATTGCAACAAAATGAATAATATACCTAGTAATAAACATACCTAAGGAGAAAAAAGACCTGTATGCAGAAAACTATAAGACACTGATGAAAGAAATTAAAGATGATACAAACAGGTGGAGAGATATACCATGTTCTTGGATTGGAAGAGTCAACATTCTGAAAATGATTATACTACCCAAAGCAATCTACAGATTCAATGCAATCCCTGTCAAACTACCAATGGCATTTTTCACAGAACTAGAACAAAAATTTTCAGAATTTGTATGGAAGCACAAAAAACCCTAAATAGCCAAAGTAATGTTGAGAAAGAAAAATGGAGCCGGAGGAATCAGACTCCCTGGCTTCAGACTATACTACAAAGCTGCAGTACAAAGCTACAGTAAGCAAGACAGTATGGTTCTGGCACAAAAACAGCAATATAGATCAATGGAACAGGATAGAAAGCCCAGAGATAAGCCCATGCACATATGGTCACCTTATTGTTGATAAAGGAGGCAAGTATATACAATGGAGAAAAGACGGCCTCTTCAATAAATGGTGCTGGGAAAACTGGACAGGTACATGTAAAAGAATGAAATTAGAATAGTCCCTAACACCATACACAAAAATATACTCAAAATGGATTAAAGACCTAAATGTAAGGCCAGACATTATCAAACTCTTAGAGGAAAACATAGGCAGAACACTCTATGACAGAAATCACAGCAAGATTCTTTTTGACCCACCAGCTCAAGAATTGGAAATAAAAACAAAAATAAACAAATGGGATCTAATGAAACTTAAAAGTGTTTGCACAGCAAAGGAAACCACAAACAGGACAAAAAGACAACCCTTAGAATGGCAGAAAATATTTGCAAGTGAAGCAACTGACAAATGATTAATCTCTAAATATACAAGCAGCTCATGCAGCTCAATATGAAAAAATCAAACAACCCAATCCAAAAATAGGCAGAAAATCTAAATAGACATTTCTACAAAGAAGATATACAGATGGCCAACAAACAGATGAAAGGATGTTCAACATCACTAATCATTAGAGAAATGCAAATGAAAACTACAATGAGGTATCACCTCACACCAGTCAGAATGGCCATCATCAAAAAATCTACAAGCAAGGCTTCCCTGGTGGTGCAGTGGTTGAGAGTCCGCCTGCTGATGCAGGGGACACGGGTTCGTGCCCCGGTCTGGGAAGATCCCCCATGCCGTGGAGTCACTGGGCCCGTGAGCCATGGCCACTGAGCCTGCGTGTCCAGAGCCTGTGCTCCACAACGGGAGAGGCCACAACAGTGAGAGGCCCGTGTACTGCAAAAAAAAAAAAAAATCTACAAACTATAAATGCTGGAGAGGGTGTGGGGAAAATGGAACCCTCTTGCACTATTGGTGGGAATGTAAATTGATACAGCCACTATGAAGAACAGTATGGAGGTTCCTTAAAAATCTAAAAATAGAATTACCATGTGACCCAGCCATTTCACTACTGGGCATAAATCTGAGTAAAGTATAACTCAAAAAGAGTCATGTACCACAATGTTCATTGCAGCACTATTTACAATAGCCAGGACATGGAAGCAATCTAAGTGTCCATTGACAGATTAATGGATAAAGAAAATGTGGCACATATATACACAATGGAATATTACTCACCCATCAAAAGAAACGAAATTGAGTTATTTGTAATGAGCTGGATGGACCTAGAGTCTGTCATACAGAGTGCAGTAAGTCAGAAAGAGAAAAACAAATACTGTATGCTAACACATACTTATGGAATCTAAAAAAAAAATTGTTTCTGAAGAACCTAGGAGAAGTACAGTAATAAAGTTGCAGACGTAGAGAATGGAGTTGAGGACATGTGGTTGGTGAAGGGTAAGCTGGGACCAAGTGATGGAGTGGCGTGGACATATATACACTACCAAATGTAAAATAGACAACTATTGGGAAGCAGCTGTATAGCACAGGGAGTTCAGCTTGGTGCTTTGGGACCACCTAGTGGGGTGTGTTAGGGAGGGTGGGAGGGAGACACAAGAGGGAGGGGATATGGGGATATATGTGTACATATAGGTGATTCACTTTGTTATACAGCAGAAACTAACAGAACATTGTAAAGCAATTATACTCCAATAAATATGTTTAAAAAAAGAGAAATATAGTTTTTGTTAAGTATATCAACTAGACTATTGTTTAATCTTCCAAAAAGTAGTAGGTGATAACTGTACAGTTGAATTCCTTAAATCTAGTCCTGCACTAGCTATAGAATATGTGAAATATGACATGTATACAGTATTATTTTAGTTATTATTTTTCAGTAAGGAATGTCATTGAGAAGTTGGTCTTACTTTATTCTAACTCATTTCTGAAAATTTTTTGGAAAGTAAAAAATGTATGTTGAATGATTCCATATTTTCACTGATGTCATTAATATTCTGGTATGTATTCACACAAGGAAAATATTTTGAACAGTCATACAATAATATAAAACGTACTTACTCTGGTCCAACTCTTAACATTTGAATTATGGTTTTCAAATCAGACTTATTTAATATTTATTTTATGGATTAAAATAAAAACTATCTAACCCTTAAAAAGTTCAAAAGAAGAATAAGTTTAAGTTTAGAAGACAGTGTGAACTCAGAACAATTGGAGATCAATTCCATGCCCTGAAGTTCCCTAAGGTCCCTTCCAACCTTCTCTTTTTAGTCCTAAGATAAATGCCAGTCTCTCCTTTTGAGTATACACAACATAGAACCTTTACATTTTGATTGTACATATCCTATAATATTAAGAATCAAAGAGAATGAAAAATGCCCCTTTTTTAACTTGCAAAGCCTGAGTCAAGAACTCCATGGTTCATTTGGTTTTGGTGAGGTACATTGCTGGCTAAATTGAGAGCTGACTTAGTGACTCCACCACTCTGGAGAAACCACAGCCTCCTTTCTTAGTGACTACTGATTCGATTAAAGGGCTAAATGACCTCAGAAAGAAAAGCACCAAAATTGTTCCCAGTTTCTAAAGTCCAAAACAACAGTCATACTCACCATGGTAATTTAGGGTAACTAGGGCATTAGCAAACTTTAGTGTGCCTTTCAGTTCACAAACAAAAGAATGATGTATAATCTAGACAAGGTGCTGACCTAAAGCAAGTGAAACCACCATTAACAGGATGTTTCTTCTCACCTACGCTGTGAGAATAGGGTTAAAAGTCTGCGAAAGCAATTTAATTGTATAGATATCTAGTTATAGCATGACCCAAGCCCAAGGTAACAAAATGCAGAATATATAAAACAAAGCTCTCCTCCCATAATGAGGATGGTCTACATAGGAATGGGAGATAACTAAATTGAAAAGCCTTCAACGCTGAATTCCGATAGGCAAAGTGTACACACAACATTATTACATTAGAAGCAGTAACATTAAGTGGCCTTGTATATGCAAGAAATTCTTTTTCCAGTCTAGGGTTAAGACCTTTTCATATTAACTTCAAATACTTCCTCCATGTTAGTCCTAAGAAAAAGAAACAGATTGTCTTTTAAGGTTTTAAACCCTTATGAGGATAAACATCCAACAGAAGCTTAAATCGCTGTAAATATACAACATATCACAATGTATGTGAAATCAGAGTCTAAGATGACTTCATATATAGTGTTACTTTTATCTTATCTGCAGTCTTAACCCCTTAAATTGAATTCTTCACTTTTCCCTCAGGTCAGGAGTGCAGAACTGCATACAGTGGAAACTCACATTAACTATTTCCTTTTTTGTTTGTCTCATTAGTCAGTCTATTATTATTATACACTCCATTTCAAGATAAAGAAATAGGTATAGAGCATTTACCTTCTGCTTCACCTAAGCGGTGGTGAAGCCAGGCTTTCTTCCCAATAACACCAAAATATTTGGACTGTGTAAATGACAGAGAATATATATATATATTATGACATCAGACAAAGGCATGTGATATTGTCACCTACAGAAAGGGGGTGGGGTGAGCCAAAATGAACAAGCGAACTTACTCTGAAACCTTTAATGAAAAGCATTATTCACCTTCAATGTGGGTGGCAAACTTGTTTGAGAAGCTTTGTTCTAGCATTTGGTGTAGTTTTTGACATTAAACCAGAAAGACACAATGACATTTCTAAGTTCACCAACACTCAACTTTCACAGGTAAACTGTAAGAATTGCAAAGAAAGGAGAGAGGGTGTAAAGGGAATAACTATGCACAAAGTTTCTGATAAATGTCAACCTAGTGTTCCTTGTTATGCTCTAACTAGAGGGACTTTGAATGATGTGAGAAAAGAGTGGGTGGTGTTTCAAAAAGTCTCATTGAGTTTTGAGGACAATATCTTTCAATCACGACAATAAAACTGTGTGTTATGAGAATAAAACCTTATTTCAAATGAAATATACTCAAAAATTATGATAAAAAGAACTCAAGAAAAAAATCATTGATATGCCTGTCAGTATTATCTACATAAAGCTAGCAGATCTCTGTCAAGTTATATTCTCTTTTATCATTTCTCTCTTTGTTTATTTTTATTAGTTCTTGTTTATTCTCAGAAGATAGTGTTATGAAGGTGATCATGGTCAGACATAGAAGTGAACTCTGTAACCTCAATGCTTGCATTTTATTGATTTAAGTTAGATATTTACATTCTAGAAAAATGTTTAATACTATTAACATTTCAATAGTTGGTCTCATATCTCATTAAGGTGAACTTCATACCACTTTTAGCAATCACTTTATTTTGAAAGGGCAAATTTTCCAATTTTTTTTTTTGCCTGCAAAATTAAGACTAGCAATTGTACATTGCCATAGAGTTAGCTAGGTGCTTCATCTTTATTTTTATTTTTTTTTAATATTTTCAGTGGAATATACGTGCATATAGAAATTTACTGCAAAATTTTGTTGATACAAAGGATATGTAGCACACAGTTTACAAATAATAAAATATACATACTCTTTATTAACAATTCTACAATTGATTCTCCTAAGGAAGTAATTTTTTTGTTGTTGAGGTAGCATTGGTTTATAACATTATATAAGTTTCAGGTGTACAACATTACATTGTTACTTCTGTATACTCTCAGCATGCTCATCACCAAAAATTTAGTTTCCCTCCATCTAGGTGCCTCAGCTTTAGTTGTAAGGGTAAAATGTTGCTTCTGTGTTGAACACTTGTTATGTTAGAAATGATTTTGACTTCCTCAAGTTGCACTTCTTTTTTTTTTTTGCGATACACGGGCCTCTCACTGTTGTGGCCTCTCCCATTGCGGAGCACACGCTCCGGACGCGCAGGCTCAGCGGCCATGGCTCACGGGCCCAGCCGCTCCGCGGCATGTGGGCTCTTCCCGGACCGGGTCATGAACCCATGTCCCCTGCATCGGCAGGCGGACTCTCAACCACTGCACCACCAGGGAAGCCCAAGTTGCACATCTTTTAAATGTACTTTCTAAAGTAAATGGGACCCATTACATTCACATGAGGAAGAGATAGACAGGTAGCTTAAAATTCATAGCAATAGTAGGGTATTCACAATTTAAAGAATATTATACATATATAATGCAGAAACAGTGGGTTTACGTTTGTGTGCAGGTCCACAAAAATACTGTCAACTGATCTGTGACAAAGGAGCAAAGGCAATTCAATGGAAAAAGAACAGTCTTCAGCAAATGATGACAGAACAACTGGACATCCACTTGCAAAAAAGGAATCTAGACACAGATTTTAAACCTTCACAAAAATTAACTCAAAATGTATCATAGCCCTAAAATTTAAAACTCAAAACTGTGAAACTCCTCGAAGATGCCATAGTTGAAAATCTAGATGACCACAGGTATGGTTCTGGCTTTTTGGATATGACATAAAAGCACAATCCATGAAAAAATTATTGGTAACTTGGACTTCATTAAAATTAAAAGCTTCTCTTCTGTGAAAGTCACTGCTAAGGGAATGAAAGGACAATCCACATACTTGGAGAAAACCTTTGCAAAATACATATCTGGTAAAGGACTGACATATAAAATATACAAAGAACATTTTAAACTCAACAATAAGAAAACAAACAACCCAAATAAAATATAGGCAAAAGAGTTGAAAAGACACCTCACCAAAGAAGGTGTATGAATGGCAAATACACATATAAAAATATGCTCCACATCAGAGGTCATAAGGAAATTGCAAATTCAAACAAGATACAACTACACAACTTTGGAATGTCTAAAGTCCAAAAGATTGACAACATCAAATGCTAGTGAGGGTGTGGAGCAACAGGAACTCTCGTTCTTTGCTGGTGAGAATGCAAAATGATACAGCCACTTTGGAAGACAGTTTGGCAGCTTCTTATAAAACTAAACATATTCTTAACACACAAGTCTAGCAATTGTACTCCTTGATATTTACCCAAATGAGCTGAAAACTTATGTTCACACAAAAACCTGCACATAATATTGATAGCAGCTTTATTCACAATAGGCAAAACTGGGAAGCAACCAAGATCTCTCTCAAAAGGAGAATGAATAAACAAACTGAGATATATCCATTTAATAGAATAGTTTTCTGCAATAAGAAGAAGTGAGTTATCATATCATGAAAAGACACGAAAGAACCTAATGTATATTGCTAAGTGAAAGAAGCTGCTCTGAAAAGGCTGAATTCTGTATGACTCCAACTATATGACATTCTAGAAAAGGCGAAACTGTGAAGACAATAAAAGATCAGTGGTTGTGAGGGGTTAGGGGGAAGGGAAGAATGATTAGACAGAGTAGAGATTTTAAGGGCAGTGAAACTACTCTGTATGATACTGTAATTGTAGATACATGTCATTATACATCTGTCAAAACCCATAGAATGTACACCAAGAGTAAACTCTAGTGTGATCTACGGACTTTAATTAATAATAATAATGTATCAATATTGGCTCATCAATTGTGACAAATGTACCTAATATAAGGTGTTAATAATAGGGAAAGCTGGGAAGGGGGTAGAGGTAATGGTGAGGGAACATATGGAAATTCACTGTACTTTCCACTCAGTTTTTCTATAAACCTTAAACTAAATAAAATATATTAATAAAAACATTGTTCTGGGATGTGGTGACTGAACTGAGAGTTTCTTGCGCACAAAGTCTATTTTTGCAAAAGAGAAGAATAAAAAGTAGACATATGCTGATCATATCTGCATAGTACACAATTTTTAAGTAAGAATATAGCACTGTGAAAATTGATTTAAAATAGAAAATCTATTAAGTAGTCTGTTTCCAATAAAAAACATATCTCTAATATTCATAGTACAACTATAAAACCCCACTCATCTGAAATTACATCTTTTAAAGGTTTTAAATACAATGATTCTATATCTCTTCATGCTAATCACCTCATGCATTTGTTGTGTGATAAATGATGGGGGAAAATGATATGAACTATATTTCCCAGTCTAAATCATAAAATAAAAGTTTTCCTTTTCTAGACTCATTTTTGCTTATTTACCCAACTATTCTGTCTGCCCAAAGGTACTTTGCTAAAGCTTCAACAACTACAGGTTCTCAGTATACCCTCCTGAATGATTCGAACATATGATTCCTCATTTGAATCAATCAAGGTCTAGTCATATGTGTAACTTAGTTAGATCTCATTAAATGCCCATTGCCTTTAATTTTGAGTACCATTCATCCAATGTATTACTTTCTCAGGAATTGTGTCTCACAAACCTGTTAAGGCATTTCTAATTTAAATTCTCAGCTTCTTCAACCTTTCCCTACCCCTTTTAATAACTATAAATATTTGATTTACTCAAATCTGCCAATTTATACATGAATGAAATTAAATGTCTGAACATTTGTTGACTCCTAAAAAAAAAGCAAAATGTATAGAATGGTCATTTGAAAACCAAACCTGATACAGTACACGTGGATATACACTCATGTGTATGCGTGTGTGCATGTATGTGTTCACTTGGAGGAAATATTTCTGAACTCTGAAGGACATTCTTTTTAAAAAGGCAGTTCCCAGAAATTTGTGAGGCCCAAGTTAAGAGTACAACTAGAAGCTACATACATTTTCCTAAATATTTTAAAGGTATTAATCAACAAACTATTAAATAAATATATTCTGTCCTCCTACCTTGATGTTCATAACAAAATTGACACTCATAACGTTGATCTTCATAACAACAAAATTGGGAAGAATATATAAAAGCTATGTTTTTTATATAACTGAAAGTTGGCAAACTATCAAAAATCAGTGAATGCTATTATTGAGCATATCTGGGTGCTCTGATCATAGCAATATTCAGGTGAGTAATAAAATAAAGACATATATAATTCAAAAATCACTATATATTTATTTCATGAGTATAATTTTTAATTATCTTTATTTTGGCAAAATAAGTAATTCTGTTGCTATAATGAAGATTTTCACATAATATATGTTCTACTGACAGTAAAGATCTAAAGTAAGGGTCAAGGAAACTTTTAATGCAAAGGACCAGATGGTACATATTTACAGCTTTGTGAATCATCTAGTCTGTTTAGCAACTACTCAACTCTGTTATTGTACTGTGAAACCAGCAATAGAAGATACATAAGTGAATGGCCATGACTGTTTTCCAATAAAACTTTATTTATGGACACTGAAATTTGAATTTCACATAACTCATATGTCACAAAATGTTATTCTTCTTTTGATTTTTTCAACACTCAAAAGTGTAAAAACCGTGCTTAACTTGCAGGTCACTCAAAAAGAAGCTGGATTTGGCCTGCAGGCTATATTGTTCACTGACCCTTTATCTAAAGAATTTTCAAAAATTAAAAGTATTTTTATTCAGAGTGAATAAAATTTAAATATAATTCATTAAGGAATACAAATTATAGTAAATGTAAAATTTTGAAAAATTAAAATCATTTTTCACATGCATCTTCTAAAAATTCAAAATAATGAATTAAAATAAAAGACAAAGTACAAATTATAAGTTGTGAAAACTAAAAATTTAAATCAAATTTTAAATTTAAGGTAAAATTTTTATCTTTTTAAAAATTTAATTAAATCTTGATTAAAGATTGGATTTTAAAATGATTTGCAATTCTAGTGATCAATTTCATATAGTTGTCAACATAACATGTCATATACAGAATTCCTTACATACAAATTTAAAAATAAAATGAATTAATATTACTATATAGTCATCAGCTGTTACGTGCAACTTTTGTGAATACCATGTTAATTTGTGAGTGCCCCTAGAACCATGAATTAAAATATCACTAGAAGTAAGAAACTGGACAATTGACACTCCTGGGAAATAATACTTCATTAAGCAATATTTATTGCATTCATGCTATCTAGGAATAAGGATTGGACTACTTAATTATTTTGTCTTTTAAGCTCTTCTGTTCAAATCCCCCTCATATCCTAAAGTAGTGCTCTTCTCTGATTTTGGCACAACTCAAAAAACGTTTACAGCATCCTGATGCAATTGTCTTTTCTTTGGAGTACATAAAGAAAGAGATGTGGAGTGATTCCCTAGAGTCTGAACAGCAGGCACATGAGCAGAAGGTAAGATTTACTGGTCTTGTTATGCCAAGATAGCGCACCAGAACCTGAGTGACAGCACACCTGTGTTAATATAGTTATTCAAGTATGTGTGTTTATATATGTCTTTGTGTGGAGGCCCCAGGAAAGGGGTCTGTATTAGTTAGTTATTACTGCATAACAGTCTTACAATTGTTAAATGTGTTAAAACAACACATATTTGTTATCTCACTATTTCTATGATCCATGAGTTCAGGCATAGCTTAGCAGTGTCTTCTGCCTCGGAGTCTCATAAAGCTGCATTCAAAGTGTCAGGTGGGGCTGTAGCTTCACAGGATTGACCAGGATACGATCCACTTCCAAGTGCAGTTGGTTGGTAGGATTCAGTTTTTCTTGGTTGTAGGACTAAAGGCTTCATTTTCTTGTCAGCTGTTGGCTGCTAGCCCTTGCAGGCTGTCAGCTGGAAGCCACCCTTAGCTCCTGGAAGTCATTCATAGCACCTTGACATATCTTTGTTTCCAACATGCCCATTTACTTCCTCAAAGACAGTAATGAAGAAACTCCAGGAAGACTGGGTCTGCAATCTTATATAATCAAATATGCATGGAATCATATGCATTCCATTATCTCTGCCATATTCTATTCATTAGAAGCAAGTCACAGGTCCTTCCCACACTCAAAGGGAGGGATTATATGGGTGTGGACACTAACAGGTAGGAGCTCACTCTAAGAGTCTGTTCACCACGGGATTCCTCTTGCTTGGATCTAATGTGGTAATGAAAAAGAGAATACACCATTTCTCACTGTACTGGATTTATCTGCTATAGATTCTTTAATTACATGGCTTATTTTTTCAATTTTTTTTCACTTGCTAAATGCTTGTTCTACTTAATTTTTCAAAACAGCTGAGATTGCATACATTTAATCATAAGGGGCTCTGGCGATTAAGAAGAAAAAAAGGCAGAGAAAAAGGAGGAGGAGGAGGAGCAGGAGAGGGTTAAGAAAATGTATAAGAAAAGGAGGAAAAAGAAGAAGAGGAGGAAGAAAAAGGAGGAGGGGAGGGAGAAGTGAGGAAACATGCAAGAAAGAAAGGAAGATGGGAGGAAGGAAGGAAGGAAGGAAGGAAGGAGGGAAGGAAGGAAGGAAGGAAGGAAGCCGTAACCACCCAAAAATTATATAGGAGCACTTGGAAGCAGTATGTCAATCCTAGAATGTGAATACTGTCTATTACAGCAGCTCAATACAATCTTCGATTTGGACAGGTTGTGATTTGGGGCCTCTGGATGTATAATTCATAAGAAAAGTTTCTAGAGTTTAATACTTAAATTCTCCTTCTACTTCATGGGATGTGCCAACAAGGTCAGGTTACCCTGATGTCTGATCACCCACCTGAGCTGTCTGACACTGTCCTGCTTCCTAGAACCCTTTCCTCAGTCAAGACAGATAGGATGATTGTTTTCTCACTCAGCTGTCAGGGTTTTGCCATAGAGATCTGCCCACACATACATCATTTTGGATAGAAACAGAGGAAATAATTGTGAACAATCTGTCATATAAATCTTAATGGTCATTCTTCATTAATTGTTGACTCAAAACTGACCTTACTTGTTTCTATTACCAATTTTGAAATCTCAGATCATGAAGCTGCCATAAAACTCAGCACAAGATTAAATGGATACATTCAGGCTGTGTATTTGTGTATCCATTCCACTGTTCAGAAACTGTGACATAGCAAATTTTTATCTATGTACTTAATGTGCTAAATTATACATCATACCTGCACAAAGAATCTTAATGCACTCAAAATAAATGATGAACCAAAAAGAGCATAATAGAAATATGAGATTGTACATGACCAGTTTGACTTTAAGAAGGTCTAAATGACAAAACCTCCCCTACAATTTCTCTCCAAATCTGAAAAATCCAGTGCTTCTGCTGTGCACAAATTTGCATTGTCCCCATTTATAACCTTATGGTCTCTAAATCTAGTAGCTTTAAACAGCAAATCAATCATGAAGTGCAATGAGAGGTCATGGTGAAGGTTAGAGGAGTTTGGTTTTGTGATTGTATAAAAAACATATACTACTTCTCTCAAGAGCAACCCACAATAAATAGCCAAATTCACATATCCCACAAACTGTAGGATCCTAATCAGATCCTAATCTGATGAAGTATTACGTTCTGGGCAAAGTATAGTTGAACTGACTAATTCTACAATTTACAAAAGTAGAAAATGCTGATGAACTGTACCTATATTACTGAAACTATAAAGCTTCCATTATAGAATGCTTTGCAAAGATGGCCCATAAAAGACTAATAACACTTATGTAAAAAGCCTGATATTTTGGACTATTATAAGATCCTGCAGCATTTGCAGAAAGGTTTCCAAGTGTGAATCAAACTAAATTTAGTGAAGATGGACTGGGGATAAATTTATTTCATTTACAAAGGTAAATAAATACAACAGAATGGAATAAGTCCTCATGAATCATTTCCACCAGAAGCTTGCAACAAGCCTCTCTTAAATATGACTATTATTGCACATATACACCAATATTGTTCTTCCCCAACAACCACTGACCGAAAAATACTACCTAAAAACAATATTTCTTTAGCAAGCAGAACAGAATTCCTATTGCTTCATCATCATTTATGAAATTTTACCCTGTTGCTTAATTCAAGCAGAGTAACCAAAGTATTATTCAATATACATTAATCAGATATATTATATAGCACATGGAATATAGCCAATATTTTTTATAATAACTTTAAATGGAGTATAATCTTTAAAAACATTGAATCACTATGTTATACACCTGAAACTAAAATAATGTTGTAAATCAACTATATTTCAATTAAAAAATAAAATAAATATATATAAATCGACAAAAATGTTTAACTTTAGATTATGGAAAGCATGGCAGCAGAAGTTATGACAGTTAAAAGAGTGTATAAAATAGAATATCTTCCCTTAAAGAGTCTAATACAAGCATACTGCTGTTGAGTTTGTAATACATTTATTTCTAAATTAATTATTGAATTGATTTAGAGATGAAGATAATTCATCTCATTAGAAGTATTTTTTCAGTGTCTGGTTGAGGGTCTCATCTGCTACATTAGTATAGAAGAGTGACACAGCAGGTAAAATGAAAAAGGTTAAGATGCATTTAAACATGTTTGGCCCAATAAGTCCCATGCTCTGATTCTCCCTAACAGTTCATTCCATTATAAACTTAATTAGAAACCTTTTCTTTTTAATGTTGAGAAAAAGCATTTTGATATTACTGACTCTATACGTAGGATTTTCAAATCTTATTAAATGGCTGATTTATAGTTATAATAAATTGTCATTTTATTTTTAATACACCTAGTAGGATGATGCTATAAAAGCTTTTAAGGAAGCCAATGAATCTTTTGGAGTGGACTCCATGATGCTTCAATCAGTCTGTATTAAGCCATGATTGTCATAAGTACCAAATGAATTAATACAGTGAAATTTTGGGAGCTACATTAGGTGGAATAATAGCTGGCAGATACATATTTATGATTAACCTACATATAGAAATATACTTTTTACTTTTACTGAAAATGATAGGAATTTTATTGTTCAAACTATGATTCTATTGCATTTGTATAATGATTTGTAGTTGCTGCAAGTTGTTAGGCATTCTAAAAGCCAAAGTATGAATGGGATTACAATCTAACTAAAATTTACTGCATTCAGTAAAGGGCTAAAGCACTCAAGCTTTGAAATCATCTACTGCAAAGACTGTTTATTCCCCATATAAAATCTTACTGTATATTGTGTCCTAAAAGATATAAGGGTTGCAACTGAGCAGACTGCTAAACATCTCAAATATTAATTTATTGGCTTCCAAAGCTGTGCTTGCAGAACATACAGAGTAGCAGATTAAAGGTTGGTAAGAAAGAATAAGTGAGACTTGACAATTCTGTTTGAGTCTTCTGTGGTATGGAATTGAAATATTTTAAGGCTACACTAGCTGAAAAATATATTTTGAACAAATAGCTTCATAAAGCATGTTTGGTTTTAAAAGCTGGAGGGATTTCAAAAATTCATTTTATTCTTCAGAAATAGTTAGAAGGGGGAAGCAGTTTATTGAAAATATCAGAAAACACAAATAGTGCAAACTCCCCACAGGCAAGTATCTTGCTGTTGTCTCACCCCAGTGTGAGTCATAGCGTATCTGGAACAAGTGTCTCTGCCTTCAAAAGGCACATTTATACCTTAGCCTTGGCATTTAGTTATTAATTTTTAATAATCTGAGTGGCAACAAAATCAGGTTTTATGCATTTTACATTGCTTCTCAGAATAAGTAATGAACCATGCCTTGGAACTATTCACATTTGGGGAAAATACATGTTTTGTGGTTAATTGATGTCTAAGATTGTCTAGCATCAGGGGTTAGATGAGGGAAATGATACAAAGAAGAGAGTGAGAAGCAGAAATTAGGTCTCTGCACAGCCTTGGTAACAGAAAGAGCCTATCAGAGTAATATAAGGCAACCAGTCTATTTTCAAATATTATAATAATTTGAAAAGAAAGGAAAGAAAACAATCACTTGTTTTAATGGTTCAGTCCAAACCCTGGGGTGAAGAGATGAGCAAAACAAGTGATCAGACAACAAAGGATATCCCGGAACTCTGCGGTTTATTAGTTTGCATTCACAAATGTCTGCTTTTATCTTGCTTTTGCATTTTTAGCATAGTCATCTTCTTTTCTTTAGTTTACCTGTACAATATCTCTTCCACTATGTAGTATATTTTAAAGGAATTTAACTTTTTCATATTGTGGATTCCTCAGAATTCTTAAATAACACCTTTCCCAATAGAGATCCCCCAGCCGAGATCACCACTTGAAAAACACATTGCTCTAGAATCCCAGAGAGGTGACATCCTCCAAGACAGGGACACTTTTTGCCAGCACAAAAGAAGCCACGCTGAGAGTTAAAGAAGGAAAGACATTTCACCTCTGTTAACATGTAATTAACATATAAGGACTAAGTTCCTTCCTCTTCTGTTGGTGAAGGGTATTTTGTTAGGCCGTTTGCAGGCTTGCTTTTGCCACTGGTATTTTCTCAGAAGATTTCTACAGCCATCCTTTCTCGGTATGACCTTTGTGGTGGTGAGATTTGGACTTGATTTTCCAACTAGCTCAGTTACCTCATGACCCGTCCCTGGAGCCACACAGTCCCTTCACTTTTTTGCTTTGTAGTGCCAAAACCTTCATGCCTCGCTGAAAACTGCATAACATTAAACACATGCTGCAGATATATGTTCAAATTAGAGATGTAACAAACTATCCACTGAGAATCCACTAAATCACTGAAGCAACAAACCTGCAGATCCAGAGTTAGCACCAGTAAATTACAATCTATAATATACTTCTCCCTCTGATGATAAAAGCAAAGCATATTTTATTTTAAAATGCTGACAATAACTCCTAAGCAATCAATACTTTTCCTGGAGAAGGGAAATTGCATAGCCCCAACTGCTACTGTACATACATTGAAAAGGACAGATGAACTGTAGATGTGAGTCCTTCAGCAAAACCCAGGCATGAAAAGTTTTGGCGCCTGGCACTTACATTGGATTCAGCAGTCAGCCCTTGAACTCTTTGTGTTACGTGTACTGAGATTCTCAAGTTTGACAGCATGTTATCTTGCAAGTTTGAGGGATGTCTAAAAAATAAAATGCCAGGACTCTGCTGACAAATGTGTGGCTTTTCCCTACCTCCTCTTTGGTGGGCTCAGTTTACGTAATAAAAACTGAGCAGCAGCAAGGCAATATTATATGGAATACTATACGGAAAATATTATATTCCTGAGGTGGTAAATCCCTTGTTGAGGAAGAGATGTTATGTCTGCAATAAAAAATAAATTCAAAAAAATTTTTAAAGAACAGAAAGTAGGAAACCTCTCCTAAAGGGAATCTGATTCTAGAAAAACATATGCTGAAGTCTTATGCCTCTGTTATGCACTGTGGGATTGAGTCTTAGAAGACACCATAAATATAGAAAGTAAAGCTTACTGGCGGGTGGGGAGGGACACACAGGAATAGAACTGGGCAATAAGCATATAAAAGTGTTCCTAATTTATAGATTACACAAATCAAAAATGTCGGAGTTTGTGATCGCTGCCTAGTTACATTCCGGTAAGGAAGAGTTATTAGCAATTTCTCTAGAGGAAACTTTGGCACCATTACTCTAAGTATCAAATGGCTTTTTTTCAAAACTCAGCTTATTTTTGTAGTTGTGCTGTCACTACATCTGTGAATGTTTGCAAATGCTTTCAGGTTTGGGAAATTGACTTTCCAATTTGAAGTGCCCTCTCTGATTCAGAACTAGATACTACCATTTATAACGTTTGATGGATCGCTTTCCATATGTATGTCCTTCGAGGAAGTTTGGCAACTTTTAGTTTTATGGCTGATGGCAATCTGTGTTAAGGGCATAGAAAATGACGAGAATCTATATGGTGCTTCAAATCAGGGAATCTACCCAAGGAAGCATCAGAAATAGCTTTAGAATTTTTCAATGTAAAAAAGAAATGTAGGAACCTGGAAACTTCAAAAAGAAAAGCTGTATCTTCAAATGACTGCTATGAACTAGCCCAAACTGATAGGAATTCTCTCACCGCTCCCATACACAGTAAGGATACACCTTATACCAGGCATTTGACTAGTACATTTTATTTTTTTAAATGAGTAAGATATTATCTTTGGTCTCTTTATGGTTTTGTCACCTATGAGCTTATCACACACAAAAAAAAAAACTTTATGGAAGAGATTCATATTTTCAACACACATTGCCCTGATTAGCTTGTTTGTTTAATCATTCAAAGTTTATGGAGTTACTCTTTTTATCCCTTTATAATTTTGTAACAAAAGGTATTTTCTCTGTTTTCAAAGTGCTCATGAGATTGTGAGGAGACAATCGACTATAATAAGAAGAGGTAGATGCTGTTATAGAAGTATGAACATGAGAGTTCATGGAGTATGTTGGAAATTACAGGTAGTCTTCTGTGCCTGGAGCTTAGGGAGCCTGGAATGGAAAGCAGTGGTTAGACAAGAGATAAAGTGTTTAGGACCAGACCCTATTGGGGCTTAAATGGCAGAGTAAGGAGTTTGGAAGTTATCCGTTGTGCAGTGGGAGGCCTTTTAAAACTATTATGTAAGAGAATCACATGACCAAACATGAATTTTAAAGGTAAGTCTTGAAATTGGGTGCAGAGTGGTCTGAAAAAGGGGAGAGAGGAGAGAGTAGAAACAGATTAGTACAGTTGAGGAAGTTCCTAACATAGTCCAGGCAAACTATGATTAGGGGTAGAACCAAGGTGATGGCAGTAGGAACGGAGAAGTAGGTCTAGATTTGGGGCATATTTTAGAGATCAAACTGGCAGGATTTGAAAACATGTAGCTGTGTCATTTTGCGGTGATGCAGAGGGCTGTTTGGGAGAGGAAGGCACTTAAAAGCTCTGTGGGATATTATTCAGTGAGAAGGGCACACAAGAGGAGAAAAGCACATATAGGGGACAGAAGATAAAAGATTTGGTTTTACAGATGTTGGCTTTAATGGGTCTGTGCAAGAATGAAGTAGAGGAGTAAAACAAGAGGTTAGAAATAAAAGTCTATCACTTGAGAAAGAGATGAAGTAAAAAAAAAAACCTCTAGTAATAAGAGTTTCCATACATCTATTCTTCTCTGTAGGATGTAGATCTTCAGTGTTTCTTGGGTTTTTTTTTTTTTTTTTTGCTAAACTTTTCTTAAGTTTCATCTATTTCATTCAAGTATCTGGGGATTCAGTAAATTAAAGTTTTTTAAAGAAGTAAATTACATCCTCACCTTAGTGTTACCTCCCATCAGTCCTCATTTTTGGAAACAATCTGCCCAATCCCTTGATCTGTTCCTTTTATTCCACTGCTTCCTGAATTTAGTTCACTGATCATAATTGTCTGATACTGCAACAATAATCTGCAGTCAAAGGGAGAATGTTTGCTGTTTTCCATTTCATTCCTCTCCTAACGAAGTACCTCAATTATTTCTTTTTTTTTCCTTTTTTTTTTTTTAACGTCAGCAACACATTGGTCAGATATCTTTGGGAAATAGTTTCTGTTGATTCCCAGGTCTTTTCTTGGGTTTCCTTTGGGTACAATTTAGATAAAACTTCCTGGAGGACATGCCCTTGCACTGTCACTCTGCCATTTTGTAGGGTCACAAAGCCTTGCTGGATCTTCTTACATCCCTTGATCATTTAACTGCACAAAAGTGCTTGAAGACTTCTGCCAGCTTAAAGACTTTCCTATGCCCTTACATGAGGATCATTTGTAAAATATTAACTACCCAGATCCCCAGGGAATGCTAGTGTTCATAATTTTCTATTTTAGAAATGCTTATTTGTTTCCTAAATTGAAGCCAATTCTCTATTCTGTAATGAAGTTTGTTTGTTTGTTTGTTTTCTTTATGGACATATTGCCATTTTGTTTATTATTTTCTGGCTGCTTTGTAACTCTTTTATTCCTTTACGCTTGCTCTTTTCCTTTGAGATTTGTTGATTTTCTATAGTGGTATGCTTTTGCTTATTGTTTGTTTCATTTTGTTTTGTCTTTTAACAGCCTTTGAAAATGTGGAATCTTGTCAAAAGTTTTTTTGTGAAAATCTAAATAGATTCTATCTGCTGGACTCCCTTTATCTGCATATGTATTTTTCCCCTGGAAGAATTACAATAGATCAGTCATGCTTGATTTCTCCTTGTATAAAGCATGTTGTCTTTTCTCCAACACATTCTTTGCTTAAGTGGTTGGTAATGGGAATAAAGCACGACATTTGTCAATGACTCAAGATGACTACAGCAATATGACAGGATGCCCGAATTTTCAAATGGTGACTTACTTGTCTGATTGAAATTAGTAAATATAGTCATTGAAATTTAGAAAGTTTGTTCTCAGGGTATGACTATATAACAACAATATCACAATATAGGAATACCTGTTGTATTTTCTGATGACTAATGTGGATGAATGTGGTGTTTGTTCCAATGTGAGGGATGAGGTAAGGGAATAAC
Organism: Grampus griseus; assembly: GCF_964374135.1. NCBI lineage: Eukaryota > Metazoa > Chordata > Mammalia > Artiodactyla > Delphinidae > Grampus > Grampus griseus. The sequence continues at coordinate 84,577,559 of NC_138999.1, read as the reverse complement.
ACAGGAGCCCTAGCGCCCATAAAAAACAACCAAAAAGCAATCCTAGAAAAATAAATAAATGGATTGATTAAAAAGTTGGTGCTTTCATATTTGACATTTTTGGGGGAATGACTTTTGATAAGATGAAGTGAAATACCAGATTTTAAAAATGCCAGGTTGTTCTTTTCTAAAAAGATTTTTAAGTAAGGTTTTTTCTTTCTCACTTAGGAGGGGAAAAAAAATTCAACCTTTTGAGCATAGTACATATGGTTGTCTAGGCAACAAGCACAATAATAACATCTACAGCATCCATGTGAACCTTAATTATAGCATTATATTAAACTAGCACATGTTAACTCTTTAGCAAAACACATGTATTCCTTACTTTGGAGAATATTAACTATTTATACATGGCCTTTCAAATTAAAGTGCCTGCTTCTTTACAAAAGTAGTTTCATGACAAATGGTTAAGAATTCTAGCAGTTTCTCTCATGATATTTCAAGAATGAAAGCCAAGGCTGAAGAGGTGTACATTCTGTTTATATTATGTTCACTTTATCAGTTATTTATGGAGTGTTAGTGATGTGCCTAGCTCAGTGGGAAAGGTTTTGATTATTTTTTTCAGTATAAAATGTGGGATCTATGTAAAAGAGCTTAAAAGCATATTAAGGAAATAAGACTGTCATGTAAAAAATGTTCTAAGAATATCAATATTTAAACATCTCCACATACATTATCTGAATGAAGTAATACAGTCAAGTGTTGATTTGAATCAAGCACCAGCCTTTGATATTGCTGCATAACAAAATGCCACAAATTTAGTGGTTGAAAACAACACAAATTTATGAGCTAACAGGCCCGTAAGTCAGAACACCAGGTGGACTCAGTTGGTATCTCTGATCCTGGTTTCACAAGGCCAAAATCAAGGTGTCAGTTGGCTTGGGCTCTTAGCTAGAGGCTCCAGGGTAGACTCTGCTTCTGATCCCATTTATGTCGTCTGAATTCAGCTCCTTGTGGTTATGGAATGGAGGTCGCTGCTTTCTTCCTGGCTGTCAGTCGAAAACTGCTCTCAGCTCCTAAAGGTTATCAACATTCTTTCTTTTTGGTCACATCCACCTTCAAGCCAGCAATGGCACACCAAATTCCTCCTGTGTTTTGAGCCTGACTCTTCCTTCTCTGACCAGCTGGAGAAAATTCTCTGCTTTTAAAAGGCTCAGCTGATTGGGGCAGACCCACAGAGGTAATCTGTATATCTCAAGATCAATTGACTTTGGACTTTAATTATGTCTGCAAAATTCCTTCAGAAATGTATCTAGATTAATGTTTGATTGAATAACCAGAGGACAAGACTCTTGGGTATCCATATTAAGAATACTGCCTACCACACTACAGGACATCAGGAAGGGATGGAAATTATTGAAAAATCTCCAGAATTGAAATGGGCTTGAATTCATCTTTGAAAAATAGATAAAATTTGGACATATGGAGAAAGGACCAAGGATGTTATTCCAAGTGGGAGAAACAGCATGAATCAAAGCAGAGAGATTCAGGCAATGAGTAGGTTTTGTATAGAACATTAGGTAGACTTGTGGACTATCAGAAGTTTTATGATCTAGTGAAAAGTGAGCTTTGCAGCCGTGTGACTTGAGCAAGTTACTTTAACCTGGTGACTCTTAGTTTGATCACCAATAAAATTAGAGTAATAGTAGAATACAGCTCACAAGATTGTTGGAAGTGATTGGAAGCTTGATAGAGATAGATAGATAGATAAATAGATAGATACAGATAGACACAGTCAGACAGACATAAATACAGAAAGAAAATTTCTAGCTTCTAGTAATGCATACCAGGATTACCATATCTTTTATCACATGGAATTGCATTATTAATTCATATTCTGGTTTGGGAATTATGGGATACCTGCTGGTGGTTTTTGCCTTTTAGTTGTATATTTCACTTTGTATTTTGAGTTTTTAAAGTACTGTCAACCCCACCTAATTCTATGTATCTGGAAAATTGGTGAGAATATTAAACTGAATGAAATAAAATATTTGAGGGAGGTAAATATCACCTCTGCCCCTATTCCCTACACTTGCCACCCATGGTTGACACAACTCTACTTATTACTATCATTTGAATATAAATTTTCAAGTCAACTAATAGTCCTTAACAGTACTATCATGCTTTCCAAGGTTACAGAGAAAAATATCATTTGTAACAGGATAAGATGTCCTTATGAATTAAACATAGATGAATTATACTTTAATTTTTTTACTTATCTATATGATCTATCAATTATTTATTCAAGAAAAATGAATTGAATACCTACTATGTGCCAGGCACAGTACTTGTGAGTTACAAAGATGGACAAAACATGCTCTCTGTTCTGAAAAATCTTTTTCACTAGTGGGGAAGTGTCTAGGGAAAACTGTTTTCCTTTATTCTCACACTGCTACCACACTCAACACTTCTGACGCCAAGGGTCTGGGTTTATTCCCACACCAACCTATTCTCCAACACCAGTTGGGTGTCCTAAAATTCGGTTCGGTACTGACACTATCTATGTAGAATTATGACTTGTTCTTTCTGGTGAGCAGTTCCCATCCAGAAACCCACCAAGAGTCACCTCATTAGAACAAAGGACACTGCAGTCACCCAGGAAATTCCTAGGGTTTAGCTCTGTGTCAAGAACCAGGGTCAAAAGGCAAATATTGGAACAAAAGATGCTCCTACCACTCTTATCACATAGGAAATTCCAATGATTTTAGGAGTGCTGTGCCAGGAATCAGGGGCAGAGAGCAATATACATGTATTTCCTATAATTTCACAGGGAGATGTACACATATGCAAGTGTACCCACACAAACACAAACACACACAGTTAATTATAACAGTTTTGATAGTTAATACACAGTATTATTATATGTTAGGCATTTTTATGGTATACATTCCCTTAAATGGTATTGTGTGAGATCACGCTGAGTAGCTATGTGGTACATTGACAAGTGTCTGCTTGTTTATGCATTTATTCATTCTACAAGCATTTATTATTTCTTATTTGCCAGGCTATGGCACACACTACTAATGCCAAGATTAATAAGGCAGAGTCTCAACTCCCAAGGAGCTCACGGTCTAGTGAATGTAAAAGATATTCCAAAGAATGTCATGCAGGGGTGATAGTGATCTGCAAACTTCATGTAAGTGTGAGGCTCACAATGTGTTGCTCTGAGAAATGAAGTGAAACCAAAATTATAATTCCTATACTTTAAAAGCACCAAACAGAAAGTTACAGTAAATCTTTCATTGATAGGAACATGTATTAAACTTGAGCATATTTGCCAGCCCTCCTTTGGGTTAAATATGACCCTTTCTATGGTGGCCTTTTAAAATGCAAATGCCCCTGGAGAGTTAATCCATTAAATAAATATCACATTAGTGGCTTTTTTCCTCTGATACAAGGAGCCCAAGGCAGCATAAAGATATAGAATGTTGGTAATAGGGAGGAGGGTATGTTGAGGAATTTTAAGAAAGAAACTCCATCTACTTTATACTTTTGCTGAGGTCCTGATGCTACATTTCTATCTTAACTAGAACACTTATTTTAAGTGGAAGCATTTTACTAACCAGCACTCTCAATTTCCTTTGCATATCTTTACTATATTTCTAGATCCACTTCTATTAAAGACATTTAATTTTGCCTCTTAGTAGCAAAGTGGCCTGTAGGAATATATGTAATACTTTACCTACAATGCTTTTCTGCAATTTGGAAAATAATTATAAATAAATACATGTTACTAACCCTTTGAAAAATATCTTGAACAAAAAGATTCACTCCCATTTTAAGTCAGTGTACATATGTCCTTAGCAGTTGATGCCATTTATGAGCAAATCTTCACAATTATTTCCAATAAAAGATTGCAGAGGCAAAAATCTTTTCACTGGTCTTAAATATACCATATACTTTTCTGCTCTTTTTTTGTTTGGAAACTCAGCTAATCTTCCATTAACTACACAAACGTGACTTTAATTTAATTTTTCTAAACTACTTATTATAGAGCCCAAATAAAATATACAATACGTCCAGCGAATTTTCCTAAAGTTTTAAAACATAACTGCACAAAGAAACAATATTGTTCTTCTTCTTCTACAATTGATTTCCACCAAAATTGTTTTCTTTACAACTTTCTCTTAGTTTTCTCCTTTTTATTCCAAATATTTCATGAGATATTACTAAAAATAGCATTCCCACCTTATATATCTGTAAAGTAAATAATTATAATCCTCTTCTTGGAATATCAAAACAGAAGCTCACCAGGCACATTTCCTGATAATGGTAATGAATGACAAGAAAGCTATTCCAGTGGTCTGACTACAGCATTTGAGTGTGGAAGCTATTTAATACCAATTACTTTTCTGTTTCCAACTATGGCCATGGCCTTGAGTAAACTATTTAATATACTTGCCTTTATTTTCCCATTTTAAAAGGAAGAATGAGTCTATTTTTATATCAAAGGAAGGCATTGAGAATCAGTTGACTTAAAGGAAAAAATTTAGACGTATAAACAGAAATATGAAAGATATAAATATTACATATATCCTTGTGTGTATATTTGTACACATAATATTTCTATATCTCAATTTAATTCTATTGTGATAATGCTTATATTAAAGTTCATAACTTAATGCTGCAATGAAACCTCCTTAATATTCATCTAAGGTATAGGTACATGTAACTTGTTACATTATGTATTTTGTTACCATAGTTTTACATAATCATTTTTTGGGAAAATATAATTTTAAAGTAGTTGAACACACTTTTTATTATTTAAATTTTTGATGATCTCAGGGCAAAGGGAAGTGGAGTGAGTAGAAGTATAGATGAGCCAAGAGGGCTATTGAAGTTTTGGGGGGCTGGGTGATTGGAGCACTATTCCCTCTATTTCTGCATATGTTTGATATTTTCTAAGAAAAAGTTCACATAACTTTAAAAATATTATGTTCGGTAACATAACCTAATTTTTTAAATGCTTAAAGTTTGAATACACTCATGAAGCTAACAGTATTTACAGATGATGATTTTGAAAAACACAATTATTACATCCCATGGGGAAATAACAAGCTTTAATAAGGACTAGCAAGAGACTCTGATTTAAAGAGTTAGTAAAATGTTGAAAATTGGTATGATAATTTTGCATATGTTATATGAAGTGGCTTCTAGAAATGAGCACATTTTAATTTCAATATCATGGAAGGAGGAAAAAGAATCACTTTCAGTGTTTTTCAGCTTAGCTCCATAGAAAGCAAATCAATGTTTCACTTAGAAGAGATGGGAAAACCAACATCTTTTGACTTCCTAATTCTGCTGGGTGTTGCTATGATTTCACAATGCTAGCTACTTATTTCAAAGTTTGGTTTTGACCTCATATTTTATATACACAAATAGCTTTTCAGTTCCAAAGTAAAAATTGTGAAATTATCTGATAGATGAAAACAACCTCACCAATAGAACTGTAAGTAGCAACAAAGAAAAGTAGATAAATACTTGTTTTCCATTTAGGTCTCAGGGTTTCCAAAGCACATGAAGGAGAAAAAGTGAAAGGCCCTAAATAGTTGCCCCCTAGTCACCGGCAGACAGAAGAACAGAACTTGTTTCATACTTCTGAATGGTAAGCTTATTTTTGAATATAGAATGGAATGTCCATAGGAATTTGGTAGCATATTCTTAGAGAAGGTATTAAATTATCATTATGGGAAAAGACTTGAAGTTTAAAGTTACTGCAGGGAAAATTCATTCAATAAATAGTGCCCACTCTGAATCTGTGAATATTTGAATACATTTTGTAGGATTTCTTTTTCAAAGACACATTTTTACTCTTTACTGAAGTGTAATAAACATCCAGAAAAATGCACATAGCATAATATTTTAATGCTGTTTGGTTTACATTCCAATCAAGAAAAATAAAAATTTAAGCTGATATATTGTATAAATGCAGTTAAGTATAACATGATCAGTCTCTGGTAAATTCATTTCATTTCGAATGTTCCTCCTTTTTCCCCTGCTTCCATCTCTCTCTCCTGTCTCTCTTCCTTTTTTCCTCCCTTCTTTCCATTACCAGACATATTTTAAGTCTTACTGTATGCCTGGCACCACACAAGGCATTAGGGATAAAGCAAAGAACAATACAGACATGTTTCATGTCCTCACAGATTTTCCAGTCTAGTGGAACCAGCAGACAAATAAACAGGAGAAAGAAAGAAGAGGTAAAAGGGGAAATCCATTATGCTATGAGAGCACATAAGAGGTGAATTTTCCCTTTCCCTGGTCATTAATCCTTTTTAGTGAGCCCAAAGTGAATCCCTTTGTCTTTAAATCTTACAGTCTATATCGTATTTATATATGCTTTTCTAACAATAATAGCTAAAGTATGCTTCTCACTTCCCTCTTCACACCAGGCACCTACCCCCACATTATAGTTCAATTTCCTGGTACCCAGCACTGAAATGTTTTATTTTTACTGGTTCCTCTAAAAACCCAAGAATAGCACCTATTATTTTTAATCAACTAAGCCACTAACATATAAGTAGCAGAATCTCTAGGTAACTGTTGCTGAATCTCAAGTGGGTATTCTAAAATGTGAGTAGAAGATCTGTGGGCTTGTGTACTTTTGATTTCTACGTGCTTTCTTCTGTTTGGCATTCCTGGATAGGACTGGTAAGTCATTCTTGACAATTTCTACTATGTCATAGGTTATTAAAACTCTCCTTTCTCCTTTCATTTTCAAATCCAACTTCACTCTAGTGATCCAAATCTCTGCTTGTGTTGGATCTTACATGGAGAAACTTACAACATTCATTCAAGATTACTTTCCATTCTGAGTCCCGTAAAAAGACATGCACATATAATAGCTCTCCGATAAAAAGTTGTGACTTCTATTTAATAAGACTCCTACATGCAACATTTTGAATTATAGTTTTATGTGTCATTCTTGTTACTGTGATTTCTATAGAAATGTATGTAGTTGGAGCAATAAAACATTGATAGTGGAGATTGTTTACTTTCATTAAAATATATAAATAATATTAGAAGTCTACTGAATCACAAGATGGAGGACTTAGATTCTAGTCCTGTTGAAGCCACTTACTACCAAATTGCTGTAGTGTTCCCTGGGCTTTTGTTGCACTATCTGTAAAAAGAGATACTTGCATTCCCTACAAGGAACATACCTCTGCTACTTATCTCACATGGTTGTTATGAGGCTCCAAAAATATGATGAAGACTTTTGGAATTGCTTTTAAAAACTGAAAAGCACAATACAAATATAAGATGGAACTTTTATTCTACTATTAAACTTAGGCAGTTGACTTTTACTGTCATTACTGTTTTTGTAACACATTTTTGCTTTAAAATATGACAAATCAAACACTCATAAGATAGAGCTCACAGTCAATTCCGGATTCCAAGCAAAACATTTCTTTTCGTTAATTACAGTACTATTTTTATTCAAGTCGGGATAACTTGTTTTACTCTCCGTGTGAACTGAAAAAAATTAAATACCTACACATTTAGGGTGTCTTAGCCCCATCCTGTGATCTTGCACATTTCCCTTTGAATTTAGCACTTACTTTTTGAATGAAATGAACTTGAAATAGTATTTTTGATGCCAAAGTTTTTAAAAACATTGTAGGATAGTTCATTTAAATATTCAGTTTTGTTCTTTGCACTATGGGAGAAAACAACTTAATAAAACTGGCTTGCCAGTACCTTTAATTCTCAATCCAACCAAACATCATGAGGAAGACATCCTCTGGGTAATCAGAAGAATGTGATAGTAGAGAGTAGAAACACCAGCACACAGTAGAAAGGAAGAGCCTGGCCTGATAGGGCTTGAAGCTTATACTTGTTCTGCTCCTCCTTGAGCTATAAGACTCCCCAGGTCCTTATTTCATAATATGTAAATTTAGGGGTGTGGATGCAGTGGCCATACAATTCTGCAGTATTGTGTCTATCCTTCTGGAAAGTAGTTGGCTAAAAGTCAACAGGCCCAGGCAAGTGTTACCCTTAGAAAGTTCAGCTCCAATTAAGAAGAAATCTTAATTTGTTACCAACAGAGATAATTTATGGCCATTCCCCTAAAAATATTTGTGTGGGTGTGGGGGGGTGTATGTGTGCTACTGGGTAATATAGATATATTTTATATAACAGGATTTCCAACCTAAAAATCAATTATCATAAATTCATTTCTACAAAATGATTTCACTTAATATTACAGAAATGCCTACTGTGTTATTTCCACTATAGCCACCACCTGGAGCTCCCAGTATAATAATAAAACTTGGATTTTGAGAGCAACTAGCACTTGATTTGGCTCAACAAATATAGTTATCACTATATCAGTTCCCAATGATATCATTGTTATAGACCAGAGAAAGGAAGGGAAGAGAAGGGAAGAGAAAGGGAGAGAGGGAAAGAGGGAGAAAGGGGGAGAGAGAGAGAGAGAGAGAGAGATCTCTAGAGATTAAAAGAAAGAAAGCAAATCTTGGGCATGAGGTTTTTCTAAAGATCCTGACATTAAAGAAGTCTCTTTTTCTGGTTTGAGATGGTAACCAACTTAGAGCTGATTAGCATCTTGGTGAGAAGTAGGATGGGAGGCACAAACTCACTGGCCTGAGATCCAGAAGACCAGAGCTCTAGCTCTGCCATAAATAAAAGTTTTGTGTAAATCACCTCTTTTCCCTGGACCCCGATTTTCTTTCCTGTGAGGTGCAGAGGGTGAACTAAATGATCTCTAAAAGCCCTTCCACTTTGAACATTCTACAAATGACTTAAGAAAGAAGATCCTGTAAAGAAGAGGTTTGTGGATCTTCATGGATGACTCATCCCTCTGAGTTAATACTAAAACAGTGCTTCAACTTAGTACTTTGTTAATGCTGGTCGTTTCAGTTGTATAACTAAATGTGTTACAGAGTGAAGTGAGGATGAAATAAAAGAACTGGAACCTGAAGTTGCTCTTTTACCATCAACTCCTCATAGAAGGATCGACAGATGCCTTGCTTCACTCCCACATTTAAACTTTTCTGAGATGTTTTATTTAAGGAATCCTGTATACTTCAAAGTGGTCTCTCACAGTACTGTCAAGTAAATACAAATTCTTCCTGGATTCTTTCCTGCCTCTTTCTGCATTATTTCTCATTCCATACAGGATTTTAATGTCAAATGTCCCATACAATGTTTTAGCTGACAAACCTTGAACTATTCCTCATCCTGGAAGAGTAAAACCACCCCACCCCACCCCCAATATCACACCACTATGGCCTACCCTGGGCTGTCCAACGCCTACTGACTTCTACCTCCTAGGCATCTCTACCTGATAGCAATGATAATTATTGAAGAGTCACTAACTCACAAGGTCATCTCAGGCAAGTCACTTCAGATTTCTGAGCTTCTGTTTCCTCCTATGATAGTTGAATTAAGTGATTCTTTCTGAGTTAAAAATTCTTGATTTTATACTCGATTTCAGCATGGTTTGACATTGTAAAGTCATATGACAGCAGGAGCTGTATTATAAGCACTTAAATAATGTTTCTGCACAGGATCCTTGAACGGATACGCCTATGTAAATCCTAAAGGCGCCATTTCTGATGTGTTGTAAGCTAGTTAGGCTTCAGGAGCCTGTGAATAGTGCTTATCTCCCATTACTGCACAGGGAGAGAAAGTAATCCACTAATCCTTCCCATTGCTTCTCAGTTCAGCTGAACCCTCCAAAGTGCAAGTTACAAGGGCAGATTTATAATCTGAATGTGAGACACTTGATACTGAAAGTCTTGGTGGAGAAGCCCCAAAAGACCTGTAATTATTTTTCTGCACACACTTTCATAAAGTTATTAGATATCCTTTTTTGGAAAAGAATGTCTGACAAGGGACACAACATGTGGTTCAGCTCCAGCCATGAATTTGATATAAGGTTTTCAGGAAACCACAGCAAAGGGCAATAGAAGTGTACTTATCAGCTCTCTTGTTTTCTTATTTCCACTCTATGCATCTGGCTGATCCCTTGCTTTATATGGAACTGCTTGACAGAATTACAGATGCCTTCTAAGAGAAGATCATGCTGTTATAGATAGGCTTTGGACATTGCATTTGTTTGGAGATAATGCCTTAAAAATAACACCACAGTGAAGTTTATGCATAAAGGATGGCAATAATTTACAGATAAGAATCCAATGTTAGGTGAAATCACAGCTCTTCCATGCTGCCTATCTATGACTAATAGTTGAAAAGCAATTAAGAGAATATGTAGATGAAGGAACTGAAATACATGAAATGACAATAATTAAGTATGATAGCATTCACAAAACTGAAAAGCATATGACAAACTAAGAAAAGTACACATAGAATATACCCCAGACTGAGGTTATTCATTGTAAAAAGAGCTCTTAGACATCAATAAAGATGAACAGGCATACAAAAATGGGCAAAGTTAGGATAGGACAATACAACAAAAAAGAAAATTAGATGGCTTATAAATATAAGGAAAAAAATTGACAGGGGCTGTCCCAAAGAAATTATATTAAAAACTAATATTTTTAACCACCAAGTTAACAAAGCATTTTAAGAAATAATAATATTCTTTCTCGGTAAAGGTGCAGGAAAATGGGCATTGTCATCCATGATTTGTGGGAAATAAGTTAGTACAGTCTTTCTTGAAGAAAATGTGTCAGTATTCACCAAAAGCTATGGAATTTTGCATGCCCTTTTTCTTAATATACGAATTTATACTAAGGAAATAATGTATGTGCACCTAGATGTTACTACAAGAATACTTTGAAGTGTTGTTTATAGCATTAAAGAATAGCAACAAATATCCAATAATAGAACAGTCATTAAATAAATGCTGTATATTCATACAAAAGGAACACTAATAATCAAATATAATGCTGAAAAAGAACATTTAATAATGTGCAAAATGTTCATGACAAACAGTTAAGTGAAAATATCATATTATTGTGAAGCATAAACATTTTTTTAATAAAAGAAAATGTGAGCATTACACACACATGCACATGCATATGTCCAAAAGGCATGTACCTAAAAAAATAATTATGATTAACGTGAGGTAATGAAATGGCAAAATTTTTCATTCTTTACATTTTATTACATTTTCAATGTTTTCTAAAGTGGATATTATTATTGTAAAAAGAAAAATATTTTAAAGTCTCAAATATACTTGAAGACTACATCATTACATCTGAATGTGTATATTTTTATACCATCATGTTAAAACCACTATATAATAGATGGAATAAATCAAAACAAAATTTCTTTTAAAGTTGTTATAACTTGCAGATATTAATTGTAGAAAAGTATAAAGAAGAAAATCAAAATCATCTATCCTGGCACCCAAATACAACCACTGTGAATATTTTGGCATATATATTTTTCTACATAGATAAGATAAACTTAGAGATATATAGTCTTTTTATAAACTGCTTTTTTTTCAGTACATGTATATCTATAAATTGCTTTTCCACTTTACAGTATATCACAAACATTTCCCTTAAATGTAATTCAAAAAATTATTTTTATTGGACTCATATTATTCTATAACATAAATATACTATCATTTATTTAATCAGTCCCCCATTACTGAGCCTCTAAATTGTTGCCATTCTTTTAAAGCTATTAGGGCAAACACTTGTGGTGACCATCCACATGGATTAATCTTGGACTTCCTTTCTGATTTTTCTTAGGATGAATTCTTAGGTATGGAGTTATTGCTTTAAATTACCTAGTATACTTTGCCAAATTGCCTTTGAGAAAATTTGTACTAATTAATGCTTCTACTTTAATTTTACGGGACTTGTTGTTTCTCTACACCCTTGTAAACATTAAAGATTACCATATTTTCCTTCCTTTTCCAAGTTAAATAGTGAGTTTCAGCCATTTTTTTCATATTTTTCTTTTGTAGTATGCCCATTCATGCCATTTATCCTTTGATTTGTTGTCACTAGTATTATTCTTATTGACTGATAAAAACTTATTTTATATTGAGAATATATATTGAACACAGCTAACATTAGGAACACTCAGAAGAAAACTGGGTGACATGTGGTAGATACCAAGCAAATGATGCTGAAATCTCAGCCTCTCTGTACACTGGTGCCAAATCAAATCTTGGAGAAAGAGTTTTGGGTGAAGTAGAAAAGAATAGCTTTATTGCTTTGCCAGGCAAAAGGGAGACACAGAGGGCTCCTGCCCTCGAAAACTATGCATCCCAAACCAGGGGAGTTTGGTGAGGATTTTTATGGCAATAGTTCAAGGGTGGGGCTGCTGATAAGATTAGGGTGTGTGTGGGGGCTGCCTTCTTTTAATCTGGTCTCAGGTAGACTTCTTGATGAGCTTCTCTGGTTCCTTTAGTCTGGCTTCAGGTGGTCTTCTCTGGTATGGAGAATGCTAACATCTTCCATTTGTTGGGTTTTAATTCTATAAAAGGGCTTAAAGATATTGTTATGTGTGTCCCTTGAGGTGGAACCAGGACCCTGACCCAAGGTTGTACTATTATTTCTTGGCTGTTGCTCCCTTGACTCTGCATCCCTTCCCTTCCTGGATTAGCAACTGTTCAAATCTGCCCTTTGGAACTCAGGGAAGGTCATGGAGGCTGAACAGAAAGGCTCCTCATGCCCAGGAGCCCCTACAGGGTCCTGTTCAGCTTTGCAAAGGAGTAAACCAATGGAGTATATCCAATGGAGTATATATCTTATAGTAAATATCCACCACAACATTTGGAATTTCTGTACTTTTCTCTATAGTACCTCCACTTAAACTAAGATTAAAGTATTCCACGGTGACAATCTGCATTGTCTTTTACCATATAAAGTTTTATATTCTACTTTCAGGTTAAGATATTCATACCTTATCTATATTAGCTTTTCCAGATATTTTTGTAGTCTGGCTTCTTATCTAATCTACTACTGTTAGATGTAGAAAAGGACATACAGAGTTCTGCTAAGTACTCTCAGCAACAGAAGCCAGAGGGAGCAGGTTGATCCAGATGGGAAAATTGAAATTTTCATTGAGTATAATGTTTATCATCGAACATCAAGGATCCACAAGAGGAAGACAGATTTATCAGATGGGAATTGTGAGAAGCAACTACTCCAAATTACAGGTTAAAGTTACCATGTAAAGCCATTTCTCTTATCTTTCATGATAACAGCCTTGCATACTTATACAGGGATGGTGATGGATGAGAATTGAACTGAGAGAGCCATACGTAATGAAATGTTCATATAAAATTTGTGAAAGCTTGAAACTTTGAGCTGAGCTGAGACATTGCATTTGCTACATCCATGCTGTTGATTTAGAATTAACATAATGAAGGCTCTTAAGATTTTGCAAGCTGGAAAACTGAGTCTTCATGAAGTTATACCAGCATTCTCAAGAAGGTTATTGCTTTGCAGGAGGTTGGGTACTAGAATGGTTCTCATATGTTTACAAGCTTCCACTGGCTACCACTAGAGGCCTGGACAAAAATCTGGCTATTTCTTTAGGTAAGGATCAGAAAGGATACTTTTTACCAGAAAGAATCACTTGAGAATGCATTTATAGGTAAACCTCAAATAGGGTAAGCACTCTGATCTGTAATCTAAATGAGTGTTACTTTGTTACTTATCCTTTTATAAATAGCAAGGCAACTCTATTTACCTTCTGATCTTAATGACCAAAGACTGATAAGAAAAAGGTGCTAAAAAACCTCTTACCTGATAAAAACCTTTATTTACGGTAGAAGTAACCAGTAGAGGATTTCTGTAGACTAAGGTTGTTAGCAACAACACAGAGGATAACAGCTATGCAAAGCAGACCACTGTAAAACTTTATCAGGAGCAAGAGTGAAAACGTTTGCTAAATGAATGCTTTTGAAAAGGTTGATCTGTAGCTGGAATAATTGCACTATTTTGAAAGAGCTCAGTCTAAAAAGCAGCCACACTCTGTGCTGGAACTGAAAAAAAAATCATTGTGACAGGAAAATGATGCATGTTGAAATACTAAATAAAATACTGTCAGATCCTTTAGTACCTATTTTGGCCTTTATTAGAAACTCACAGATTGCATGATTCTTCAATTTGCTGACCAGCCATAAATGTGCAACTTGCTTGTGCTCCACAATTGAGGTGACTGCCCACGGGCACTGGGAATGATCTGCATAAGATAACAGAGACAGGGTGAGAAAAAGAAGAAAAGGAAAGGAATACAGTACAGACTAATGAACCATTTCAATCCCAACCGTTTCTCACTTTAAAAACATTTTAGTCAACAAATAAAAAGCCAAGTTTTTAAAGAATATTGATCTTTTGTTTCAAATGTCTGCAAAAGCAAATACATAGTTTCCTTTCAGGAACAGCCTTACAGATAAGCAGAATCTGCAGCTATCTAGAGAGGATGATATCAAAGGTGGACAAGATCCTCTTCCTGGACTTCCTTAGTGGCGCAGTGGTTGAGAGTCCGCCTGCCGATGCAGGGAACACGGGTTCGTGCCCCGGTGTGGGAAGATCCCATATGCCACGGAGCCTGCGCATCCAGAGCCTGTAGCTCCGCAGCGGGAGAGGCCACAACAGTGAAAGGCCCGCGTACCGCAAAAAAAAAAAAAAAAGATCCTCTTCCTCTGGGGGCTTATCATCCTGTTTTCCTGCTTCATTTGAAACGGACACTTTTAGGATATCTTTTACTAAGAGTATAAGAGAAATATATTTAAAGTCAACTTTTTTAAAGAGAAGATTTAGAAACCACAAGAATGCTGGGCTATAGTTCATCAATTTCCTCATTTCACAGACGGAGGAACTAAAGCCCAGAGAGCAGAAGTGAATTGCCTAAAGTCCCTCCAAATGGATACATGAGGAAGGATAAAATATGCTAGAGAAAGTTCTAGCCACTCTCAAGAACACAGCAAAATTAATAGTACAATATCTCCCATAAATTTACCTGATTAGCTAGTTTTTACCTTAAAGGAGAAAAATATTCTTAAAGGAGAGAAGACAAGACAAACAAGAGAAAACAAGACATCCAAGTTTTGAGGAGATGGGTTAGAAAGTAAACTTGGAGACAAAAAGAGAAAAATGCAGTCACAAGAGAAGGGTATGGTGACAAGGGAATAAGATAAAAGGCACCATTCAGGGAATCAGGGAAGGAAAGGTAATGGAAACAATCATTGTCAACTTGACAATGTAGTCTAGCCTCCTGATTCACAAATAGAGGAACAGGAATTAACTGCATAATTATTTTGCTCAGGTAAGAAAAGAATCTTGATACTAATTTAAAGATGCAAAGAAAATCATAGGATAATATGTATAGGGGATGCAGTAATTTCCTTATTTTCGATTTGTAGTTCATTCCTTTGCTTCCATTAGCCCTTTCTTTTTGGACACCTTTATTAGATACCCAGGTTCATACTTTGATTTCTCACATTTGCATTTTTTCTAAAAATATGAAAACCACACAAAACGAAAAAAAAAAGTTTCAATGGTTTTGATGAAGTAAGTTAAGGTCAATGTTTTCAGCTTTAATTCTGGATGTCCTTGTTTTTATGAAGTGAAGTCAGACCCTTTATATACAATTTAAATGCAGCTTTGACTCACTAGAAAATGTTATTTTAAATCCCCAGAAGACACAGATCAAAGGACAGTAAAAATGCATCCATATTTGATTTAATGATGCTTTGAATTAAAGTAAAAGGAACATATGTCAAAACTTTGATCCACTGATTATTCAAGTTCAGTTTAAGGCTAACCTGCTGTAGCTTTAAATGAATCCATAGCGTAATATATAAAACATAACAGAAACTGTTTGTAGTAAAATTATCTATCCACCTTCAAAGACATTCTAGGTTGCTAAGCCCAATTTTGTGTGCTGTGTTTAGCGTTCACAGTGCTTTCTCTTCTCCTAGTAAGATCTTCACTTTCCTCTGTTGACTTTGGGGGGAATTTAACAGGGGCCTACAACATTTTATATCTGTCTAGTAACAACTGAAATTTCTCTTTCAGTTTCTATCTTGTTTTCACAGTACTATTCATTGAGCTGCCACAGTTCATCTTTCCCACTCTCACCTCCATTCACACAACATCTGGAAGATTGTTCTCATTGTATATAACACTTTGCTATTTATTTTAACCAATCCAGGGTCTTCTACTGTCACTTCTTTCCAGTGAACTCTTAAATAGTGACCCTCAACTGTTGTCTGAACTTCAGATCCATGTGGCCAAATGCAGGATTTACATCTCCCACTGGATAGCCCACTGGTCCTTTCCATATACATCCTTCTTAAACTGCAGTTCCTGACTTTGCTTTTACTATGAATACTACAACTTCTTTCCCAGTCACTCAGGCTTGAGCATTTCAGTCACCCTAGACTCCTTTTTCTCCATGACCCTTCGCACGTAATCTGTTTCCAAGTGCTCTTGATTCTACTGCCTCAATATCTCTTGCATCTGTCTCCTCCTAGCTGTTGTCACTGCCAACACTCTGGTTAATGCTCTTGTTACTTTTCATCCAGGACTATTCTAAAAACTTCCTAATTGGTCTGTCACCACTTATTCTTCTTCATGACATTGAATGTTACATACACTGTTAGAGAACTCTTGTTTAAAGCAACCCTGATGAATCACCACCATGTTCAAAAACTTTCAGTACCTTCCTATTGCCAAAACAAGTATTAATCACTGACTCTGGCATTTAAGGTTGTTTATGACATGGTACCAAACTCCATCTGCTGTGGTTCCTCTACATTCAACCTATGACCAATGAAACCAGACTGCTGACTTTTTGAAAATGACCTGTGTTACCCTTTCATTTGCCTTTGTTTATGCTGTGCTTTCTCTCCCTCTCTCCACAGAGAAATGCTAGTCAACCTCCAAGGTCCATCTCAAATTGACTTCTTCCCTAAAGTCTTTTGTACCTGCCTTTTTAACCCATTTCAATTGACTAAAATTGTAATTCTAAAGGACTACTTGTAGAGGCAGCCTGGAGAAAACCTAGATCAACACTACAAAGTTGATGTAGATCATATTGAAGCTCAGGAGAAGTAATCTTTGGGTGCCGTTTAGAAAAATACTCTGTGTGAATAAACATTCAGAGCCAAAGGCTAAGATCAACCAGGTTGGGCTATGTCAGGTACGGCCAATACCTGGCAGGCATTCTACCTGTCCCTTTTTTTAATGTTCTTGGTAGATACAAACAATCTTTTGCTCTTGTGACTCTAGTCTGGGGCATAATTAATCCTATAAACATCAGGCCAAGAGAAACATTACCAGAGAAACACTGTCAAGAGAAACATTAAACCAAGTAGCTATCTCTGGGCTGGATATTTCCTAATCCCTGCCTATCCATTTACCTACGAACTCCAATTGCGTTTGGACCTTAGCTATGTTATGGAACATTTTTCTCTAGTTTGCACTATGCATCATTTGTGTATTTCTCTTATTTTCCCCTACTGGGCTATAAGATCTTTGAGAGAAAAGACTATGTTTCAGTCATGGCAGAGCTAGAATTTGCCTTCCTTTTTACCTTTCATCCTCCTTCCTTCATTTCCTCTTTTCTTTTGTTCCTTCCTTCTTTCCTATCAAAAACAAAATGGATTCTTCAGAGTTTGGATAGCAACTGTAGTTTAGCAGTTTGGGGGTCAGACAAACCTGAGTCAGTATTCCAGCTCTGTCAGTAGCTGTGTGCCTTCTCACAGATGACTTGACCTCTCTGTTCATCAGTGTTTTTAACTAAAGCTTTGATAGTAACATTTCTGCTTTAGCATGGAGAGTAGAGAAGGAGTGATAGTATGCTAAGAGAAATAAGGCACCAAAGTACAAATTGTGCTTATGTTTCTGTTTTGGGTAGTGTGGTTCCCTTCAACAGTTCTTTGAATCTATACATGTGGATGAGATTGTTTAAAACCAGGAATGTATTCAGAATTGGAATAATCTCTATATTTTTGGTATAGTTTATGTACTTCTGCAATTTCCAAAATATAATTAGAAATTACTCTTTGTTCTTAAACAAATTAAGAACCTTTGTGCAATGAAATGGCACAAATGCCCATTTCACTTATGTTAATATTTGCAGAAAACCTCAGCACTATCTGTTTATGATTATGGTAATGTAGATGGATATTGTTTTGCTATCATTGCATCAGCTGTGAAACTACAGAATTTTACCATCCTAATGGGGCTTATCTCAATAAAGATTTAAGGAAATAATTTTGCTGTCATTTTGGACATCCTATTATCATCTACTCAAAATTTGGCACTAGAATAATGTTTTCTTTTTATTCATTTGCTTTTGGAAGAAATAGGAAATTTAGAACAGGTTTTCTAGTAAATTGGTGATTGGCTAAAATTTTTTTCAGCAGATTGTCTACATTTTACCTGCTACTCAGGGTTCATTTAAGTTGCTAGTTTCTATCTACAAAATGCTACGTGATGAAAATACTTTCTTCAATAAGTATAGGTTTCCTTTATTATGGGCATATTTTTTCCTAATAATAAAGGAAATAAATTGGTTCAAATAACTAGAAGTCCAGAGACAGAGCAGTCTTCAGAGTTGATGTAATTCCGAAGCTCCAGCTCTGCTTTTCTGAATTCCCTTATCTCTACTCTCATCTGGAGGGTGTTGGCTGCATTCTCAGGCTGATATTGAAATGGCTACAGAAGTTCTGGGCCTCATATCCAGTCAACATAATGTTCAGAAGGAAAGTGGTATGTCTAGCTTTTTGTTTTGTTTTGTTTTGCTTTTTGTTTGCTTTTAAAGATATCCAAGGTAAACAGGCTTCTCATGACTGACTGAAAAGGCTTCTCATTTACCAACATGACAGGTGATGGTAAATGAAGTCATTTATAAGTGGAGCACTCTGCCATTTATTATTGCCTCCACATAGAGGGACCCTATGACCCACTTTTGTATCCTGCTTAATATATTTTCATATAAATAATTTCTTCTTTTAAACACTATCTCGATGTCTTTGAAGATAATATTTTCCTCATCTGCCTATTTGAAAAGTGTCAGTGTCTCTGTTAGTAAATCATAATATTCTCAAAGAAAACATGATTATGTATATGTGATGCTGAGCAATTGATTAAAAATGGGAAGAAAACAATAGAAATTACATTTCTGATGCCATGTAAACAGATGATTTTCAAAATTTATGTATTCATTTTCTTAGTGAAAGACTACATTCACTTTGTAGATCTTCATAGCATCCCTCCATTTATCCAAGCAACACATGTTTGTGTAGAACAGAGAACCAGACACACATGTTAGAATCTTCATATTGCCACTTATTACCAGTGCTACACTGAATATATTATTTAAACTTCCTGAGCCTCTGTTTCCTCACCTGTAAGATGGATATAATAATTCTTAGCTCATAGCTTTTTGGTCATTCATTAAATATTAGTTTCTTTCCCTTAACATTTTTCTTTACCCTTTCCCACTTTTTCTTAATAAAAAGCCTTAAACATAATACTGGTAACTAAAGAAATATCTGCCAGCAACCTAAGTACTCAAGAATGCATGTCACCAGTCTTTCAAAGGTATTCTAAGACATTCCTTTTTCTTTTTCCTTTTATATTTTGTTTTCCTTTTCTTTTTTTTTTGATATCTTTATTGGAGTATAATTGCTTTACAATGTTGTGTTAGTTTCTGCTTTATAACAAAGTGCATCAGCTATACATATACATATGTTCCAAAATCTCTTCCCTCTTGCGTCTCCCTCCCTCCCACATTCCCTATCCCACCCCTCCAGGTGGTCACAAAGCACCGAGCCAATATCCCTGTGCCATGCGGCTTCTTCCCCCTAGCTATCTACCTTACGTTTGTTAGTGTATATATGTCCATGACTCTCTCTCGCCCTGTCACAGCTCACCCTTCCCCCTCCCCATAACCTCAAGTACGTTCTCCAGTAGGTCTGTGTCTTTATTCCTGTCTTACCCCTAGGTTCATCATGACATTTTTTTCTTAAATTCCATATATATGTGTTAGCATACAGTATTTGTCTTTTTCCTTCTGACTTACTTCACTCTGTATGACAGACTCTAGGTCTATCCATCTCATTACAAATAGCTCAATTTCGTTTCTTTTTATGGCTGAGTAATATTCCATTGTATATGTGTGCCACATCTTCTTTATCCATTCATCTGATGATGGGAACTTAGGTTGTTTCCATCTCCGGGCTATTGTAAATAGAGCTGTAATGAACAGTTTGGTACATGACACTATTTGAATTTTGGTTTTCTCAGGGTATATGCCCAGTAGTGGGATTGCTGGGTCATATGGTGGTTCTATTTGTAGTTTTTTAAGGAACCTCCATACTGTTCTCCATAGTGACTGAACCAATTCACATTCCCACCAACAGTGCAAGAGGGTTCCCTTTTCTCCACACCCTCTCCAGCATTTATTGTTTCTAGATATTTTTGATGATGGCCATTCTGACTGGTGTGAGATGATATCTCATTGTAGTTTTGATTTGCATTTCTCTAATGATTAGTGATGTTGAGCATTCTTTCATGTGTTTGCTGACAGTCTGTATATCTTCTTTGGAGAAATGTCTAGGTCTTCTGCCCATTTTTGGATTGGGTTGTTTGCTTTTTGTTTTTGAGCTGCATGAGCTGCTTGTAAATTTTGGAGATTAATCCTTTGTCAGTTGCTTCATTTGCAAATATTTTCTCCTATTCTGAGGGTTGTCTTTTGGTCTTGTTTATGGTTTCCTTTGCTGTGCAAAAGCTTTGAAGTTTCATTAGGTGCCATTTGCTTATTTTTGTTTTTATTTCCATTTCTCTAGGAGGTGGGTCAGAGAGGATCTTGCTGTGATTTATGTCATAGAGTGTTCTGCCTATGTTTTCCTCTAAGAGTTTGATAGTTTCTGACCCTACATTTAGGTCTTTAATCCACTATGAGCTTATTTTTGTGTATGGTGTTAGGGAGTGATCTAATCTCATACTTTTACATGTATCTGTCCAGTTTTCCCAGCACCACTTATTGAAGAGGCTGTCCTTTCTCCACTGTACATTCCTGCCACCTTTATCAAAGATAAGGTGTCCATATGTGTGTGGGTTTATCTCTGGGGTTTCTATCCTGTTCCATTGATCTATCTTTCTGTTTTTGTGCCAGTACCATACTGTCTTGATTACTGTAGCTTTGTAGTATAGTCTGAAGTCAGGGAGCCTGATTCCTCCAGCTCCATTTTTCCTTCTCAAGATTGCTTTGGCTATTCGGGGTCTTTTGTGTTTCCATACAAATGGCGAAATTTTTTGTTCTAGTTCTGTGAAAAATGCCAGTGGTAGTTTGATAGGGATTGCTTTGAATCTATAGATTGCTTAGGGTAGTAGAGTCATTTTCACAATGTTGACTCTTCCACTCCCAGAACATGGTATATCTGTCCATCTATTTGTATCATCTTTAATTTCTTTCATCAGTGTCTTATAATTTTCAGCATACAGGTCTTTTGTCTCCTTAGGTAGGTTTATTCCTAGATATTTTATTCTTTTTGTTGCAATGGTAAATGGGAGTGTTTTCTTGATTTCACTTTCAGATTTTTCATCATTAGTATCTAGGAATGCCAGAGATTTCTGTGCATTAATTTTGTATCCTGCTACTTTACCAAATTCATTGATTAGCTCTAATAGTTTTCTGGTAGCATCTGTAGGATTCTCTATGTATAGTATCATGTGATCTGCAAACAGTGACAGCTTTACTTCTTCTTTTCCGATTTGGATTCCGTTTGCTTCCTTTTCTTCTCTGATTGTTGTGGCTAAAACTTCCAAAACTATGTTGAATAAGAGTGCTGAGAGTGGGCAACCTTGTCTTGTTCCTGATCTTGTGGAAATGCTTTCAGTTTTTCACCAGTGAGCATGATGTTGTCTGTGGGCTTGTCGTATATGGCCTTTATTATGTTGAGGACAGTTCCCTCTATGCCTACATTCTGGTGGGTTTTTATTATAAATGGGTGTTGAATTTTGTCAAAAGCATTCTCTGCATCTATTGAGATGATCATATGGTTTTTCTCCTTCAGTTTGTTAATATGGTGTATCACGTTGATTGATTTGCGTATATTGAAGAATCCTTGCATTCCTGGAATAAACCCCACTTGATCATGGTGTATGATCCTTTTAATGTGCTGTTGGATTCGGTTTGCTAGTATTTTGCTGAGGATTTTTGCATCTATGTTCATCAGTGATATTGGCCTATAGTTTTCTTTCTTTGTGACATCCTTATCTGGTTTTGGTATCAAGGTGATGGTGGCCTTGTAGAAGGAATTTGGAAGTGTTCCTCCCTCTGCTATATTTTGGAAGAGTTTGAGAAGGATAGGTGTTAGCTCTTCCCTAAATGTTTGATAGAATTCGCCTGTGGAGCCATCTGGTCCT
This sequence comes from Grampus griseus, assembly GCF_964374135.1. Classification (NCBI taxonomy): domain Eukaryota; kingdom Metazoa; phylum Chordata; class Mammalia; order Artiodactyla; family Delphinidae; genus Grampus; species Grampus griseus. The sequence continues at coordinate 84,555,183 of NC_138999.1, read as the reverse complement.
GGGCTTTTGTTTGTTGGAAGATTTTTAATCACAGTCTCAATTTCAGTGTTTGTGATTGGTCTGTTCATATTTTCTGTTTCTTCCTGTTTCAGTCTTGGCAGGTTATGCATTTCTAAGAATTTGTCCATTTCTTCCAGATTGTCCATTTTATTGGCATAGAGTTGCTTGTGGTAATCTCTCATGAACTTCTTTATTTCTGCAGTGTCAGTTGTTACTTCTCCTTTTTCATTTCTAATTCTATTGAATTGAGTCTTCTCCCTTTTTTTCTTGATGAGTCTGGCTAGTGGTTTACCTATTTTGTTTATCTTCTCAAAGAACCAGCTTTTAGTTTTATTGATCTTTGCTATCATTTCCTTCACTTCTTTTTCGTTTATTTCTGATCTGATTTTTATGATTTCTTTCCTTCTGCTAGCTTTCGGTTTCTTTTGTTCTTCTTTCTCTAATTGCTTGAGGTGCAAGGTTAGATTGTTTAATCGAGATGTTTCCTGCTTCTAAAGGCGGACTTGTATTGCTATAAACTTCCACCTTAGAACTGCTTTTGCTGTATCCCATAGGTTTTGGGTCAATGTGTCTCCATTGTCATTTGTTTCTAGGTATTTTTTTTATTTCCTCTTTGATTTCTTCAGTGATCACTTCATTATTAAGTAGTGTATTGTTTAGCCTCCATGTGTTTGTATTTTTTACAGATCTTTTCCTGTAATTGATATCTAGTCTCATGGCATTGTGGTCAGAAAAGATACTTGATAAAATTTCAATTTTCTTAAATTTATCAAGGCTTGATTTGTGACCCAAGATATGATCTATCCTGGAGAATTTTCCATGAGCACTTGAGAAAAATATGTATTTTGTTGTTTTTGGATGGAGTGTCCTATAAATATCAATTAAGTCCATCTTGTTTAATGTATCATTTAAAGCTTGTGTTTCCTTATTTATTTTCATTTTGGATGATCTGTCCATTGGTGTAAGTGGGATGTTAATGTCCCCCACTATTATTGTGATACTGTTGATTTCTCCTCTTATGGCTGTTAGCATTTGCCTTATGTATTGAGGTGCTCCTATGTTGGGTGCATAAATATTTACAATTGTTATATCTTCTTCTTGGTTTGATCCCTTGTTCATTATGTAGTGTCCTTCTTTGTCTCTTCTAATAGTCTTTATTTTAAAGTCTATTTTGTCTGATATGAAAATTGCTACTCCAGCGTTCTTTTGGTTTCTATTTGCATGAAATATATTTTTCCATCCCCTTCCTTTCAGTCTGTATGTGTCTCTAGGTCTGAAGTGGGTCTCTTGTAGGCAGCATATATAAGGGTCTTGTTTTTGTGTCCATTCAGCCAGCCTGTGTCTTTTGGTGGGAGCATTTAGTCCATTTACATTTAAGGTAATTATCGATATGTATGTTCCTTTCCCCATTTTCTAAATTGTTTTGGGTTCGTTATTATAGGTCTTTTCCTTCTCTTGTGTTTCTTGTCTAGAGAAGTTCCTTTAGCATTTGTTGTAAAGCAGGTTTGGTGGTGCTGAATTCTGTCAGCTTTTGCTTGTCTGTAAAGGTTTTAATTTCTCCATCAAATCTGAATGAGATCCTTGCTGGGTAGAGTAGTCTTGGCTGCAGGTTTTTCTCCTTCATCACTTTCAGTATGTCCTGCCACTCCCTTCTGGCTTGTAGGGTTTCTGCTGAGAGATCAGCTGTTAACCTTATGGGGATTCCCTTTTGTGTTATTTGTTGTTTTTCACTTGCTGCTTTTAATATGCTTTCTTTGTATATAATTTTTGACAGTTTGATTAATATGTGTCTTGGCATATTTCTCCTTGTATTTATCCTGTATGGGACTCTCTGTGCTTCCTGGACTTGATTAACTAATTTCTTTCGCATATTAGGGAAGTTTTCAACTATAATCTCTTCAAATATTTTCTCAGTCCCTTTCTTTTACTCTTCTTCTTCTGGAACGCCTATAATTCGTATGTTGGTGCGTTTAATGTTGTCCCAGAGGTCTCTGAGACTGTCCTCAGTTCTTATCATTCTTTTTTCTGTATTCTGCTCTGCAGTAGTTATTTCCACTATTTTATCTTCCAGGTCACTTTTCCATTCTTCTGCTTCAGTTATTCTGCTATTGATCCCATCTAGAGTACTTTTAATTTCATTTATTGTGTTGTTCATCATTGCTTGTTTCATCTTTATTTCCTCTACGTCCTTGTTAACTGTTTCTTGCATTTTGTCCATTCTATTTCCAAGATTTTGGATCATCCTTACTATCATTATTCTGAATTCTTTTTCAGGTAGACTGCCTATTTCCTCTTCATTTGTTAGGTCTGCTGCATTTTTATCTTGCTCCTTTATCTGCTGTGTATTTTTCTGTCTTCTCATTTTGCTTATCTTACTGTGTTTGGGGTCTCCTTTTTGCAGGCTTCAGGTTCGTAGTTCCCACTGTTTTTGATGTCTGTCTCCAGTGGCTAAGGTTGGTTGAGTGGGTTGTGTAGGCTTCTTGGTGGAGGAGACTAGTGCGTGTGCTGTGGTGGATGCGGCTGGATCTTGTCTCTCTAGTGGGCAGGTTCACGTCTGGTGATGTGTTTTGGGGTGTCTGTGGCCTTATTATGATTTTAGGCAGCCTCTCTGCTAATGGGTGGGGTTGTGTTCCTGTTTTGCTATTTGTTTGGCATAGGTTGTCCAGCACTGAGCTTGCTGGTCGTTGAGTGAAGCTGGGTGCTGGTGTTAAGATGGAGGTCTCTGGGAGATTTTTGCCATTTGATATTATGTGGAGCTGGGAGGCCTCTTGTTTACCAGTGTCCTGAAGTTGGTTTTCCCACCTCAGAGGCAGAGCCCTGACTCCTGGCTGGAGCACCAAGAGCCTTTCATCCACACAGCTCAGAATAAAAGGGTGAAAAAGTAGAAAGAATTAGTAGAAGTATGAAGAATGAAAGAAAGAAAGGAGGGAGGGAAGAAAGAAAGAAAGAAAGAAAGAAAGAAAGAAAGAAAGAAAGAAAGAAAGAAAGAAAGAAAGAAAGAAGGAAAGAAAGAAAGAAAGAGAAAGAAAGAAAGATGCAAAGAAGGAAAGAAGGCAAGAAGGAAAGAAATGAGGGAGGGATGGAGGGAGGGAGGAAGGAAGGAAGGAAGGAAGGACAAAAGACAGAAGGAAAGAAGATACAGTAAAATAAAATAAAGTATAATAAACTTATTGAAATAAAAAATAATTATTTAGAAAAAAATAAAAAAGGGACGGATAGAACCTTAGGACAAATGTTGGAAGCAAAGCTATACAGACAAAATCTTACACAGAAGCATACACATACACCCTCACAAAAAGCGGTAAAGGGGAAAAAATCATAAATCTTGCTCTCGGAGACCACCTCCTCAATTTGGGATGATTTGTTGTCTAAAGGAGGGAAAGAAGGAAAGAAAGAAAGAAGGAAAGAAAGAAAGAAAGAAAGAAAGAAAGAAAGAAAGAAAGAAAGAAAGAAAGAAAGAAAGAAAGAAAGAAAGAAAGAAAGAAAGAAAGAAAGAAAGAAAGAAGGTAAAGTATAATAAAGTTATTAAAATTAATTATTAAGGAAAAAATTAAAAAAAAAAATGGACGGATAGAACCCTAGGACAAATGGTGGAAGCAAAGCTATACAGACAAGATCTCACACAGAAGCATACACATACACATTCACGAAAAGAGGAAAAGGGGAAAAAATCATAGATCTTGCTCTCGAAGCCCACCTCCTCAATGTGGGATGATTCGTTGTCTATTCATGTATTCCACAGATGCAGGGTACATCAAGTTGATTGTGGAGCTTTAATCCACCGTTTCTGAGGCTGCTGGGAGGGATTTCCCTTTCTCTTCTTTGTTCTCACAGCTCACAGGGGCTCAGCTTTGGATTTGGCCCTGCCTCTGCGTGTAGGTCGCTGGAGGGCGTCTGTTTTTTGCTCAGACAGGACGGGGTTAAAGGAGCCACTGATTCGGGGGCTCTGGTGCACTCAGGCCAGGGGAAGACAGGGGCACTGCGTGCAGGGTGGGCCTGTGGCGGCAGAGGCCGGCGTGACGTTGTACCAGCCTGAGGCCCGCCGTGCGTTTTCCCGGGGAAGTTGTCCGTGGATCCCGGGAACCTGGCAGTGGCGGGCTGCACAGGCTCCCTGGAAGAGGGGTGTGGATAGTGACCTGTGCTCACACACAGGCCCCTTGGTGGCGGCAGCAGCAGCCTTAGCGTCTCCTGCCCGTCCCTGGGGTCCGTGCATTTAGCCGCGGCTCACGCCCGTCTGTGGGGTTCATTCTTTTAGCCGCGTCTCGCGCCTGTCTCTGGAGTTCCTTTAAGCAGCGCTCTTAAACCCCTCTCCTCGCGCACCAGGAAACAAAGAGGGAAGAAAACGTCTCTTGCCTCTTTGGCAGGTACAGACGTTTCCCCGGACTCCCTCCCAGCTAGCTGTGGTGCACTAACCCCTTCAGTCTATTTTCAAGCCGCCAACCCCAGTCCTCTCCCTGTGCTCCAACCAAAACCCAAGCCTCGGCTTACAGCCCCGCCCGCCCCGGCGGGTGAGTAGACTAGCCTCTCGGGCTAGTGAGTGCCAGTCGGCACTGATCCTTTGTGGGGGAATCTCCCCGCTTTGCCCTCTGCACCTCTGTTGCTGTGCACTCCACATGGGGAGCTTCTTGCCTTTTGGGAGGTCTTAGGTCTTCTCCCAGACTTCAGTAGGTGTTCTGTAGGAGTTGTTCCACGTGTAGATGTATTTCTGGTGTATCTGTGGGGAGGAAAGTGATCTCCGCGTCTTACTCTTCCACCATCTTCAAGGTCCCCCATCATTGTAGTTTTGATTTGCATTTCTCTATGATTAATGATGTTGAGAATTCATTCATGTGTTTGTTGGCAGTCTGTATATCTTCTTTGGAGAAATGTCTATTTAGGTCTTCTGCCCATTTTTGGATTGGGTTGTTTGTTTTCCTGTTATTGAGCTGCATGAACTGCTTATAAATTTTGGAGATTAATCCTTTGTCAGTTGATGCATTTGCAAATATTTTCTCCCATTTTGAGGGTTGTCTTTTGGTCTTGTTTATTGCTTCCTTTGCTGTAAAAAAGCTTTGAAGTTTCATTAGGTCCCATTTGTTTATTTTTATTTTTATATCCATTTCTATAGGAGGTGGGTCAAAAAGGATCTTGCTGTTATTTATGTCATAGAGTGTTCTGCCTACATTTTCCTTTAAGAGTTTGATAGTTTCTGGCCTTACATTTAGGTCTTTAATCCATTTTGAGCTTATTTTTCTGTATGGTGTTAGGGAGTGATCTAATCTCATACTTTTACATGTACCTGTCCAGTTTTCCCTGCACCCCTTATAGAAGAGGCTGTCCATTCTCCACTGTACATTCCTGCCTCCTTTATCAAAGATAAGATGACCATGTGTGTGTGGGTTTACCTCTGGGCTTTGTATCCTGTTCCATTGTTCTATATTTCTGTGTTTGTTCCAGTACCATACTTTCTTGATTACTGTAGCTTTGTAGTATAGTCTGAAGTCAAGGAGCCTGATTCCTCCAGCTCCATTTTTCGCTCTCAAGATTGCTTTGGCTATTCAGGGTCTTTTGTGTTTCCATACAAATTGTGAAATTTTTTGTTCTAGTTCTGTGAAAAATACCAGTAGTAGTTTGATAGGGATTGCATTGAATCTGTAGATTGCTTTGGGTAATAGAATCATTTTCATAATGTTGATTCTTCCAATCCAAGAACATGGTATATCTCTCCATCTATTTGTATCATCTTTAATTTCTTTCATCAGTGTCTTATAATTTTCTGCATACAGGTCTTTTGTCTCCTTAGGTAGGTTTATTTCTAGATATTTTATTCTTTTTGTTGCAATGGTAAATGGGAGTGTTTTCTTGATTTCACTTTCAGATTTTTCATCATTAGTGTGTAGGAATGCCAGGGATTTCTGTGCATTAATTTTGTATCCTGCTACTTTACCAAATTCATTGATTAGCTCTAATAGTTTTCGGGTAGCATCTTTAGGATTCTCTATTATAGTATCATGTCATCTGCAAACAGTGACAGCTTTCCTTCTTCTTTTCCATTTTGGATTCCTTTTATTTCCTTTTCTTCTCTGATTGCTGTTGCAAAAACTTCCAAAACTATGTTGAATAAGAGTGGTGAGAGTGGGCAACCTTGTCTCGTTCCTGATCTTAGTGGAAATGCTTTCAGTTTTTCACCATTGAGGATGATTATTGCTGTGGGTTTATCATATATGGCCTTTATCATGTCGACGAAAGTTCCCTCTATGTCTCCTTTCTGGATGGCTTATATCATAAATGGGTGTTGAATTTTGTCAAAAGCTTTCTCTGCATCTATTGAGATGATCATATAGTTTTTCACCTTCAGTTTGTTAATATGGTGTATCACATTGTTTGACTTGCGTATATTGAAGAATCCTTGCATTCCTGGAATAAACCCCATTGATCATCGAGTATGATCCTTTTAATGTACTGTTGCATTCTGTTTGCAAGTATTTTTTTGAGGATTTTTGTATCTCTGTTCATCAGTGATATTGGCCTGTAGTTTTCTTTCTTGTGACATCCTTGTCTGGTTTTGGTATCAGGGTGATGGTGGCCTCGTAGAATGAGTTTGGAAGTGTTCCTCCCTCTGCTATATTTTAGAAGAGTTTGAGAAGGATAGGTGTTAGCTCTTCTCTAAATGTTTGATAGAATTCGCCTGTGAAGCCATCTGGTCCTGGACTTTTGTTTGTTGTAACATGTTTAATATCATTTTCAATTTCAGTGCTTGTGATTTGTCTGTTCATATTTTCTATTTCTTCCTGATTCAGTCTTGGCAGGTTGTGCATTTCTAAGAATTTGTCCATTTCTTCCAGATTGTCCATTTTATTGGCATAGAGTTGCTTGTAGTAATCTCTCATGATCTCTTTTATTTCTGCAGTGTCAGTTGTTACTTCTCCTTTTTCATTTCTAATTCTATTGATTTGAGTCTTCTCCCTTTTTTTCTTGATGAGTCTGGCTAAATGTTTTTCAATTTTGTTTATCTTCTGAAAGAACCACCTTTCACTTTCACTGATCTTTGCTATCATTTCCTTCATTTCTTTTTCATTTATTTCTGTTCTGATTTTTATGATATCTTTCCCACTGCTAATTTTGTTTTTTTTGTGTGTGTTCTTCTTTCTCTAATTGCTTTAGGTGCAAGGTTAGGTTGTTTATTTGAGATGTTTCCTGTTTCTTAAGGTAGTATTGTATTTCTATAAACTTCCCTCTTAGAACTGCTTTTGCTGCATCCCATAGGTTTGGGGTCATCGTGTTTCCATTGTCATTTGTTTCTAGGTATTCTTTTATTTCCTCTTTGATTTCTTCAGTGATCACTATGGTATTAATTAGTGTATTGTTTAGCCTCCATATGTTTGTATTTTTTTACAGATCTTTTCCTCTAATTGATATCTAGTCTCATAGCATTGAAGTCGGAAAGATACTTGTTACACTTTCAATTTACTTAAATTTACCGAGGCCTGATATGTGACACAAGATATTATCTATCCTGGAGAATGTTCCATGAGCACTTGAGAAAAATGTGTATTCTGCTGTTTTTGGATGGAATGTCCTATAAATATCAATTAAGTCTATCTTGTTTAATGTATCTTTTAAAGCTTGTGTTTCCTTATTTATTTTCATTTTGGAAGATATGTGCATTGGTGAAAGTGGGGTGTTAAAGTCCCATAATATGAATGTGTTACTGTTGATTTCCCCTTTTATGGCTGTTAGTATTTGCCTTATGTATTGAGGTGTTCCTATGTTGGGTGCATAAATATTTACAATTGTTATATCTTCTTCTTGGATTGATCCCTTGATCATTGTGTAGTGTCCTTCTTTGTCTCTTCTAATAGTCTTTATTTTAAAGTCTATGTTTTCTGATATGAGAATTGCTACTCTAGCTTTCTTTTGGTTTCCATTTGCATGGAATATCTTTATCCATCCCCTTACTTTCAGTTTGTATGTGTCTCTAGATCTGAAGTCGGTCTCCTTTAGAGAGCATATATATAGGTCTTGTTTTTTTTTTTTTATCCATTCAGCCAGTCTGTGTCTTTTGATGGGAGCATTTAGTCCATTTACATTTAAGGTAATTATCGATATATATGTTCCTATTTCCATTTTCTTAATTGTTTTGGGTTCGTTATTGGAGGTCTTTTCCTTCTCTTGTGTTTCTTGTCTAGAGAAGTTCCTTTAGCATTTGTTGTAAAGCTGGTTTGGTGGTGCTGAACTCTCTCAGCTTTTGCTTGTCTGTAAAGGTTTTAATTTCTCCATTAAATCTGAATGAGTTCCTTGCTGGTTAGAGTAATCTTCATTGCAGCTTTTTCTCCTTCAACACTTTAAATATGTCCTGTCAGTCCCTTCTGCCTTGCAGAGTTTCTGCTGAAAGGTCAGCTGTTAACCTTATGGGGATTCCCTTTTGTGTTATTTGTTGTTTTCCCTTGCTGCTTTTAATATTCTTTCTTTGTATTTAATTTTTGACAGTTTGATTAATATGTGTCCTGGAGTGTTTCTCCTTGGATTTATCCTGTATGGGACTCTCTGTGCTTCCTGTACTTGATTAACTATTTCCTTTCCCATATTAGGGAAGTTTTCAACTATAATCTCTTCATATATTTTCTCAGTCCCTTTCTTTTTCTCTTCTTCTTCTGGAACTCCTATAATTCGAATGTTGGTACATTTAATGTTGTCCCAGAGGTCTCTGAGACTGTCCTCAATTCTTTTCATTCTTTTTTCTTTATTCCACTCTGTACTAATTATTTCCACTATTTTATCTTCCAGGTCATTTATCCATTCTTCTGCCTCAGTTATTCTGCTATTGATCCCATCTAGAGTATTTTTCGTTTCATTTATTGTGTTGTTCATCATTGCTTGTTTCATCTTTAGTTCTTCTAGGTCCTTGTTAAATGTTTCTTGCATTTTGTCTATTCTATTTCCAAGATTTTGGATCATCTTTACGATCATTATTTTGAATTCTTTTGCAGGTAGACTGCCTATTTCCTCTTCATTTGTTAGATCTGGTGGGTTTTTATCTTTCTCCACCATCTGTGTGTTTTTCTGTCTTCTCATTTTGCTTATCTTACTGTGTTTGGGGTCTCCTTTTTGCAGGCTGCAGGTTCGTAGTTCCCGTTGTTTTGGGTGTCTGTCCCCAGTGGCTATGGTTGGTTCAGTGGGTTGTGTAGGCTTCCTGGTGGAGGAGACTAGTGCCTGTGTTCTGGTGGATGAGGCTGGATCTTGTCTTTCTGGTGGGCAGGTCCACATCTGGTGGTGTGTTTTGGGGTGTCTGTGGCCTTATTATGATTTTAGGCATCCTCTCTGCTAATAGGTGGGGTTGTGTTCCTGTTTTGCTATTTGTTTGGCATAGGTTGTCCAGCACTGTAGCTTGCTGGTCATTGAGTGAAGCTGGGTGCTGCTGTTGAGATGGAGATCTCTGGAGATTTTCACCATTTCCTATTATGTTTAGCTGGGAGGTCTCTTGTGGACCAGTGTCCTGAAGTTGTCTCTCCCACCTCAGAGCCACAGCACTGACTCCTGGCTGCAGCACCAAAAGCCTTTCATACACAGGGCTCAGAATAAAATGGAGAAAAAGTAGAAAGAAAAGATTAAAGTAGAAAGAAATGATTAGTAGAAGAAGAAAGAAGAAAGAAAGAAGGAAAGAAAGAAGGAGATAAAGAAAGAAGGGAGGGAGGGAGGGACAAGGAAGGAAGGAGGGAAGGAAGAAAAATAGAAGGAAAGAAAGAAGATAAAGTAAAATATAATAAGATAAATATAATAAAGTTATTAAAATAAAAAATAATTATTACAAACAAATTTTAAAAAACAAACAAACAAACAAAAAAAAAAACAAAAGTACAGATAGAACCCTAGGACAAATTGTGGTAGCAAAGCTATACAGACAAAATCTCACACAGAAGCATACACATGCAGACTCCCAAAAAGAGGAAAAGAGGAAAAAATAATAAATCTTGCTCTCAAAGTCCACCTCCTCATTTTGGGATGATTCATTGTCTATTCATGTATTCCACAGATGCAGGGTACATCAAGTTGATTGTGGAGATTTAATGTGCTGCTTCTGAGGCCGCTGGGAGTTATTTCCCTTTCTCTTCTTTGTTCTCACAGTTCCCGGGACTCAGTTTTGAATTTGTCCCTGCCTCTGCATGTAGGTCACCGGAGGGCATCTGTTCTTCGCTCAGACAGGATGGGGTTAAAGCAGCTACTGCTTTGGGAACTCTGGCTTACTCAGGACAGGAAGGAGGGAGGGGTACAGAGTGTGGGTCGAGCCTGTGGGAGCAGAGGCTGGCGTGACGTTGCACCAGCCTGAGGTGCACCGTGCGTTCTGCTGGGGAAGTTGTCCCTTGATCTCGGTACGCTGGCAGTAGTGGGGTGCACAGTCTCCCCGGAAGGGGGGTGTGGATAATGACCTGTGCTCACAGACAGGCTTCTTGGTGGTGGCAGCAGCAGGCTTAGCATCTCATGCCCATCTCTGTGGTCCGCGCTGTTAACCGTGGCTCATGCCTGTCGCTGGAGCTCTTTTAAGCAGTGCTCTTAATCGCCTCACCTCGTGCACCAGGAAACAAAGACGGAAGAAAAAGTCTCTTGCCCTTTGGCAGGTCCAGACTTTTCCCCGGACTCCCTCCCGGCTAGCCAGTGTGCACTAACCCCCTGCTGACTGTGTTCACGCCACCAACCCCAGTCTTCTTCCTGCACTATGACCGAAGCCCAAGCCTCAGCTCCCAGCCCCGCCTGCCCCGGTGGGTGAACAGACTGGCTGGTGAGTGCCAGTAAGCACCGATCCTCCATGCGTGAATCTCTCCACTTTGCCCTCTGAACCCTTGTTGCTGTGCTCTCCTCTGTGACTCTGAAGATTTCCCCCTCCACCACCCATAGTTTCTGCCCGCTAAGGGGCTTCTAGTGTGTGGAAACCTTTCCTCCTTCACAGCTCCCTCCCACTGGTGCAGGTCCCATCCCTATCCTTTTGACTCTGTTTATTCTTTTTTCTTTTGCCCTACCCAGGTATGTGGAGACTTTCTTGCCTTTTGGGAGGTCTGAGGTCTTCTGCCAGCGTCCAGTAGGTGTTCTGTAGCAGTTTTTCCACGTGTGGATGTTTTTCTGGTGTATCTGTGGGGAGGAAGGTGATCTCCGCGTCTTACTTTTCCGCCATCTTCCCCTCTGTTTGTAGGTTTTTTGAGGATGGCCATTCTGACTGGTGTGAGGTGATACCTCATTGTACTTTTGATTTGCCTTTCTCTAATGATTAGTGATGTTGAGCATCCTTTCATGTGTTTGTTGACAATCTGTATTTCTTCTTTGGAGAAATGTCTATTAAGGTCTTCTGCCCATTTTTGGATTGGGTTGTTTGCTTTTTTAATGTTGAGCTGCTTGTAAATTTTTTAGATTAATCCTTTGTCAGTTCCTTCATTTACAAATACTTCCACCCATTTTAAGTGTTATCTTGTGGTCTTGTTTATGGTTTCCTTTCCTGTGCAAAAGCTTTTAAGTTTCAGTAGGTCCCATTTGTTTATTTTTGTTTTATTTCCATTTCTCTGGGAGGGGGGTCAAAAAGGATCTTTCTGTGATTTATGTCATGGAGTGTTCTGCCTATGTTTTCCTCTAAGATTTTTATAGTGTCTGGCCTTACATTTAGGTCTTTAACCCATTTAGAGTTTACTTTTGTGTATGGTGTTAGGGAGTGTTCTAATTTCATTCTTTTACATGTAGCTGTCCAGCTTTTCCAGCACCACTTATTGAAGAGACAGTCTTTTCTCCATTGTATATTCTTGCCTCCATTATCAAAGATCAGGTGACCATTTGTGTGTGGGTTTATCTCTGGACTTTCTCTCCTGTTCCATTGATCTATATTTTTGTTTTTGTGCCAGGAGCATACTGTCTTGATTACTGTAGCTTTGTAGTATAGTCTGAGGTTCGCAAGCCTGTTTCTTCCAGCTCTGTTTTTCTTTCTCAACAATGCTCTTGCTATTCGGGGTCTTTTGTGCTTCCATGCAAATTGTGAAGCTTTTTATTCTAGTTCTGTGAAAAATGCCCTTGGTAGTTTGATAGGGATTGCATTGAATCTGTAGATTGCTTTGAGTAGTATAGTCACTTTACAATGTTGATTTTTCCAATCTAAGGACATGGTATATCTCTCCATCTGTTTGTATCATCTTTCATTTCTTTCATCAGTGTCTTATAGTTTTCTGCATACAGGTCTTTTGTCTCCTTCAGTAGGTTTATTCCTAGCTATTTTATTCTTTTTGTTGCAGTGGTAAATGGGAGTGTTTCCTTAATTTCTTTTTCAGATTTTTGTCATTACTGTATAGGAATGCCAGAGATTTCTGTGCCTTAATTTTGTATCCTGCTACTTTACCAAATTCATTGATTAGCTCTAGTAGTTTTCTGGTAGCATCTTTAGGATTCTCTATGTATAGTGTCATGTCATCTGCAAATAGTGACAGTTTTACTTCTTCTTTACTTATTTGTATTTCTTTTATTTTATTTTTTCTTCTCTGATTGCTGTGGCTATATCTTCCAAAACTATGTTGAATAACAGTGGTGAGAGTGGAAAACTTTGTCTTGTTCTTGATCTATAGGGGAAATGGTTTCAGTTTTTCCCCACTGAGAACACTGTTGGCTGTAGGTTTCTCATACATGGCCTTTATTATGTTGAGGTAAGTTTCCTCTATGACTCCTTTCTGGAGGGTTTTTATCATAAATCAGTGTTGAATTATGTCGAAAGCTTTTTCTGCATCGATTGAGATGATCATATGATTTTTCTCCTTCAGTTTTTTAATATGATTTATCATATTGCTTGATTTGTGTATATTGAAGAATCCTTGCATTCCTGGGATAAACCCCACTTGATCATGGTGTATTATCCTTTAATGTGCTGTTGGATTCCTTTTGCTAGTATTTTGTTGAGTATTTTTGCATCTATGTTCATCATTATTATTGGCCTGTAGTTTTCTTTCTTTGTGAAATCTTTATCTGGTTTTGGTATCAGCTTGATAGTGGCCTTGTAGAATGCGTTTGGTACTGTTCATCCCTCTGCTATATTTTGGAAGAGTTTGAGAAAGATAGGTGTTAGCTCCTCTCTAAATGTTTGATAGAATTCACATGTGAAGCCATCTTTTGTTTGTTGGAAGATTTTTAATCACAGTCTCAATTTCAGTGTTTGTGATTGGTCTGTTCATATTTTCTATTTCTTCCTTGTTCAGTCTCAGAAGGTTGTGCTTTTCTAAGAATTTGTCCATTTCTTCCAGGTTGTCCATTTTATTGGCATGGACTTTCTTGTAGTAATCTCTCATGATTCTTTGTTCTTTTCTTTTTTCTATTTCTGTTTGACTTAATCTCTCATTAGAGTCCGTGTGCCAACCAGGCCCTTTAAATAAGAAGTTGGTCGTTTTTTAAGAGTTGTCTTTTCATTTGCTTTATATGTTTGACAAATATATTATTCTTATTTTTTGCTGTTTGACTGACAAACACACATCTCTCCATCAATTGAGATTCCCAGGTTTGTCTCAAAACAATTTGATTTTTGATCTACTCCATAATAACTGGGATAATTTTTACTTTTTCACTCTCATTTACCTTCTAGGCTTTGAGGAAACAAGATATCAACATTACATTTTGGTTTTGTTTTTGCAGTGGAGTTAAAAGTTCTGCTAACACATGAAAAATAATGAAATATTGCCATTTGCAGAAACATAGATGGATCTAGCATATATCATACTTAGTGAAGTAAGTCAGACAAAGACAAATGTTATATATCATCTATATGTGGGATTGAAAATGTAACACAAATGAATCTATAAACAAAACAGAAACAGACTCACAAACATAGAGAACAAACTTATGGTTACCAGAAGGGAAAAGGAGGAAAGGATGGGATAAATTAGGAGTATGGGATTAACAGATACAAACTACTATAGTTAATATAGCTAAGCAACAAGGATTTACTGTATAACACAGGGAAATACATTCAATATCTTGAAATAACCTATAATGGAAAATAATCTGAAAAATATATAATTGAATCATTTTGTTGTATACCTGAAACTAACACAATATTGTAAATCAGCTATACTTTACTTTAAAAAAATCCTGCTTATAAACTCTACTAATCACTCTCATCCAAGTTTAATATTAGGGTAAGCCAGATGGACAACCAATAGATTGTGTTGCCATGTTATGTAATATGTCCCTTCATTTAGAACTGATTCAACAGAAAAATATTTGAAATTAATTTTCAACAGATAAAGAAGTTGCCACACAGCAGAATTATAAATGTCAAGGTAACATTGATGTTAAGGAATGTATTTTTTGTAAAGGACTAAAAGTGGTGGATTACACATCATTTTAGGAATTCTATAATGAAACTTCACTGTATTTACTTAGAAGAGCATTATTAGCATAGCAATTTTAGAAAATTAATATTCTGCTAAATTGGCTCAAAGGTTTCAGATAACTCTTCTAATTTTATGGAAAATTGTTATTAAAATTACATCTCTTATGAAAAACACATATTAATGAACCAGATAAGATAAATATATTTTAATAAATAAACATTATATTACAAAGGAATTATATCTTATTTGAACCTGATATAATGAGTAATGGAGCATTTCAACTTGATACAATGAGTAATGAAAACTTTCAACAATACTGATGATACACTATGTCATTAAAATATAATGAAATTTTAAAACATTAAAATCGTCACAGACGATTCAGAGTCTATAAGAATAAAGCCTGAATTATTTTCCATGCTCTGGCAGAGCAGAAGACAGAATCTGCTTGCACAAGTTGTTCAGTAGAATCTTAAAAGGAACAGAGAGTCTGAATAATTTATTTCTCCTGTAGTTGCCCGATACTGTACTACAAAATGTTATACCTGATGAAACTAACCCATTGTAACTTGACATCTTAATGGTCTAGTGTTAATTTCAACTAGACTTTGTAGCATCATTTATTTTTCATTATCTCTGTAGATTTGTACTGACTTTGTAAGATTGTTAACAACTGAATGTAAAATTGGAGTTATAAGTCGAGAATGAAAATGGGAAAAGCAAGTTTACCATAAAATAATACTGTATCATTTTCATTTCAATAATCGTAATCAACTAAGTAAACTCTTTGTTTGCCATGATCAAATTTTTTTTGTTTAATCAGGATAACATTTTTTCACTTTCAGGAATTATTTCTAATCTCCCCCTGCTTTTTCTATATGAATTTTTAAGTGTTGTTTTTTTTCCCGTAACATATGTATGAAAGCTAATTCAATGTTGCTGATGGCTGTGCTTTTGCACTGAATAATGTTAGATTGTAAAATTAGAGTGCTACTAATATTATCCAATTTCTTTTTGACTTATCCTCTAGAACTAGAGTTGAGCAAAATATATGAGCCCCTCCAGGTCAGTGGGTTCAGGGAAAGTAAAGAGTTATGTCTAAAGATGGCAAATGTAAATTGCCTAGGTGTTTTTTTTAACTTTCTCAAGATTCAGGGAAAGGGTGTTTCCGCTTTCAGAGCTGATAAAAATTTTAGCTGGAAAAGCTCTTTATAAGAAATTGTTCCAAATATAAGTTGGTTATCAAAAACTAGCAGGTTTGGCACTGCAAGGAACTTCATCCCCATCAAGCAAAGTTTTATCTCTGGAATTTCACAACTAATGTAATTGTGTCCATTTTGCAGTTGCCAATTCAACTCAATGATTTCATCTGTCACTTGGAATCTGTCAGACTCTCATAGACATAACATTCAACACACAACCTGGAGGTCACTAACTTGTACAGATGGAACCCAATATGACTTTAACAGCATCAATGCAAATACAGCAGTGGTCAAAAAGAGGCAATGAGTTCCTCATGAGATTAAAAACATGAATTTAAGGTTAGAAAACATAGTTATCAATCAAGATTCTGAAAGATAGTTGTCTTGGAGCACACTTAAGGGAATATTGTTATTAATGTTGTTGTTTTTAACTGGTAGCTTTTTGTTCTATCTCATGTCTCCCAGTTTTCTAACTTTACTTTTCATATTTTTGGTCCTACTACATAATGATTCCTCTATACTTATTGTTTCTGTAGCAATGAATCTCAAAAAATATTTTAAAATTTATTTTGTGCTATTAGTTTCAGACACCAAAACAGTGTACTCAAATATTTCAGTGTAAGACCTATCAATAATTACTAGTTGTTATACTGATTAGTTTTTAGTGTGGTCAGTAATTCTTCCAAAACCAACCAGCCTCACTAGCTTGAACCAATTACTTGTTCTTTCATAAAGATATTTGTCACAACCCTGCTAATGAGAATTGGAAATTCTTAATTTTTATGTAATTATAGCTATCTATTTATATAGGAATGACCTTTTACAAGAACTATTCAATTACAAGTAACATTGTTTTTTTGTTTTGTTTTGTTTTTTCATTTTTTTTATTGGAGTGGAGTTGCTTCACAATGTTGTGCTAGTTTCTGCTGTACAGCAAAGTGAATCAGTTATACTTATACATATATCCACTCTTTTTTAGATTCTTTCCCATATAGGTTATTACAGAGTATTGAGTAGAGTTCCCTGTGCTATACAGTAGGTTCTCATTAGTTATATATTTTATATATAGTAGTGTATATATGTCAACCCCAATCTCTCAATTCATCCCACCCTCCCTTCCTCCCTTGGTAATCATAATTTTTTTTTCTACATCAGTGACTCTATTTTGGCTTTGCAGGTAAGTTCATCTGTACCATTTTTCCACATATAAGTGATATTATACTATATTTGTCTTTCTCTTTCTGACTTACTCCACTCTGTATGACAATCTCTAGGTCCATCCATATTGCTGCAAATGGCATTATTTTGTTCCTTTTATGGCTGAGTAATATTCCATTTTATATATGTACCACATCTTCTTTATTCATTCCTCTGTTGATGGACATTTAGGTTGTTTCCTAAGTAGCATTGTTTAGAATACTTAAGTAAAACTTCACTTATGGATCCCGTTCAAACATGAATCAGAAGTTCAAAACACTATGTCTTAAAAATAAAGCTCTCTTGAATGTGTTTCAATATCAAACCAGGATCAAAGCAGACAACTTTAGTAAATGACAAAGGGAAAATTTGATTTTCACATTAACATGTTTGGTGGCAATGTCCTTAACTATTATTACCATCTTGTCAAATTGCTCCATCCTAAATCTGACTGAAATTTGCTTTCTAGTGCCAAATTATTTGTTGACTCATTTCCCCCCATCCATATTCAGGCAACAGACATGAAAAATATTTCTGATATCTCTGTAATGAAAGTGTATTCATTTTGTTTTCCCAGCATGAGTTTTTTTTTTTTTTTTTAAGATGGAAGAGACTGAACATGTTTACAAGCTGAGGGGCGGAGTCCCTGAAGGTGGAGAGAGGTTGATGAAAGGGTGAGCACAGGGGCTTATGGAGACAGGAGGGCACAGGGGAAGTGGATGGCCCTTGAGGATGAGGAACAGCAGGGGAAGGTAGCGTGGCTGTCGAAGCTCACTCAATTTTTTTTCCCCCCCGGTATGCCGGCCTCTCACTGTTGCGGCCTCTCCCGCCGCGGAGCACAGGCTCCGGACGCGCAGGCTCAGCGGCCCTGGCTCACGGGCCCAGCCACTCCGCAGCATTTGGGATCTTCCCGGATCGGGGCATGAACCCGCGTCCCCTGCATCGGCAGGCGGACTCTCAACCACTGCGCCACCAGTGAAGCCCCCCAGCATGAGTTTTATCATTCTCTTTTGTGTGACATTTATCAACACCTATATTGAATAAACAAGTATCAGCACCATCCAAGGATATTGAGTGAGCACAACTCCACACCCAATGGAGGTCAGTAGCCAAGATCATAGTCCTTAGGATAAAATGCAAACTACATTGAACTTCAATCAAAAATTGTTCTTTCTGAACTATGAATCTTCAGAAAAGCATCTGTGACTACCAAAGCCCTAACTGTTCTTCATATTTGTTAATCACTCAACTTTAAGAAAGTTGAAGGCTGAATAATTTTTCAATGCCTCCTCAAGCTTTTTCTTAATTCCTGTGTTATTTTGTGCAGATACCTGGCAACCAAGGGCCTAAAGGTGAGACTCTAGCAGATCAAATATCACTAGGAATGTTTCACTTTAAGTTAGCAGTTGGTTGAAGGAAAACAAGGTGAAATACTATTGTAAAAAATTAATAAACAGAAACCTTAATTAAGTAGAGTTGAGAGATCAGAAGGGGGAGATCATATGCCCAGTGATGATAACAGAACCCAACAGGAAGAAGAAAAATTCCTTTTTCTTGGCAACATTCAACCAATGAAAACCATAGACTCTGTATACTATAGCCATCCCAAATTCCTCTTCTCCTCTATTAAAACATTCCCCTTCCCTTGCTTTGTGAGCACTTGCACATGGCCTGCCACAGTTGTGTTACACAAAAACTGGGTCTGCCTCTTGATGTGTGTCAAGTTAAAAGAAACAACAAAACCAAAGATCAGGAGAAAGAAAGATCATTACTTGCAGCAAGTAAGGAGAACACTGAGAATCTTTCCCAAAGCAGTGTCTCTCCAAACAGCAATATTGGGGAAGTTTTAAGCTAAGGCTACATGCATATTCAAGTAAAGGCTTGGACAGTTGACAGAGCCTAAGCATTAGTTGATTGTAGTTACGAGAGTCAGAAAAAGTCAACATCATCCCTTAGGTTCCAGTCGATCTAGTGTTTGAACACTTCAGGGTAATCTTCACTATTGAAACAGAACTGGGAGTCTTTACAACTGATACATTACCTTTGCTATTGTTACATCTCTTGCCTGATAAGTCATTCTTTCTGCATTCTTTTCTTCTCTTAAGATCATTAATTACTGAGACCTGTTCAAGGACAAGAACTGTGGCCAGGCTTAGATCACAAAATGGTTTGGGCCAAAAATAGCTTCTCTTCTGTCAAGAAAGCCATGCCTGGTTCTCTCTGTCTGGGGACCCCCTACCCTAACTGCTTACAGGTACAGACTGTGAATTTCAATTCTTTGCCAATCCTGAATAAACACATTTTTGCTGGAGAACTAACTGGCAATCTATTTGTTTAGGTCAACATTTTTGTGGCTAATATAGGGATCAAGAGAATCCTGCCAACAAATCCAGAGCTGGTAAGTAAACAGGTGTGGTACCTACATTAAGCCCATTGTTCCTCACTGCTTTTCTTGCCAACACTGGAGTTTGAAGGTATGTCTTTGTACTGGATCCAAGCTTCTGTCCTCTTTACATTTTGAAGCTCTCTAGGTTTTATTAGAGATCTGTTTTAAGATTTCATCCTTTCTGGTTAAGGCCTTGTTCTATATGCAAGTGCTTGTTTGGCACTTCAGTCTTATTTGAAATCAGACTGTTCCAACTGGAACTGGTTCAGCCTTCAGCCCATTCCTTTTGGAAGAGAAGCTATTCTTCCAGGAACTGACTAGCCTTTGGACCATGCCTTTGGGAGCAGGGGCTGTTTCATTGGAACTGTGCTAGTTCAGCCTTCAACCCATTCCTTTAGAATAGTGGCTGTTCTATGGGAACTGAGTTGAGAAGCCTTCAGCTTGGCTCCTTCGGGACCAAGCTGTTCTCTTAATACTGGCTGGTATTAGGCCTGCAGGCTGTTTGAGCTATTTGAACTGTTTAAGCACTTTGAATGGTAAGCTGTTAGAGAAATTTGAGCTGTTCAGGCTGTTTGAGTTGTTTGAGCTGTAAGCTGTTTGCGTTTAAGCTATTTAAAAATTATTCTTTTATTTTAGAGAAAAACCTCTGAGAAATGGGATCCAATTTACCTAAATATTTTGAGTCCCGCTACAGGGACTCTGAATGATTTTGTGTTTAAATACCCTGGTCTTTCCTTAAGCACATTTCTAACTAAATGGACCAACTTGACTAAAGGCAATTTAGAATATCAATGGCCATTACCTTTTTAAAACTGAGTTGGACTACCATAACTCTAAGATTTCCAGAACTGAATGGAATGTGTATATTGATTGATTTTGAGGCTTACAAATGTTATCAGTAGCCTAAAATTGCCTTTCTGCAAAATAAGACTTTAATATTAACTGAGGCAAACAAAGATAAAACGGCTTTCAAAGTTTCATTCTCCTTTTTGTTGGCTTCTTTGTCTCAGTACCTGCCTCCAGTATTATCTTGTCTCTCTCCCTCAGCTCCTCATGCTCAGGCCCCACCTCCAGGGCTATCTTCCTCCTTCCCTCCTATACTGCCTACACCTCCTCTAAACCCTCAATTTCACAATACTAATTATCTTGCTGAACTGCCCTTTTTCTCTGAAAATGTCCCTCTCCCTTTTCCTCTGAATGTATCAGAACCTGTCCCTTTAAAATTAAGCCTTCTGAGGATCCAGAAGCTAAACTCTTAACTTCTTGTATTCTCTGAACTAAAACTGAACTGTGAGCCACAGTCAAAGATTTTCCCAAAGTAGCCAAAGTTTCTTACAGATTTGCTGAGGAATTTAATACAGTCATTCCAACTTATCAACTTGTTTCTCTGACTTCTATCAGCTAGTTTGTATGCTTGTCTGTGAAGACCAGGACCAGCATTGGATGAAAACCGCTATAGGGAAAATCCTGAAAGGTCTCTAGAATTACAACCAGGAGAACAGCCTACTAACTTATTATATGATCATACTCAGGTAATCTCTAGGTAACTTTGTTGGGCAATTCCTAAGGCTTTTCCAATCTATTGATTGGAACAAAATCCAGGCTTGCATATAAAAATCTGATGAGCCTGTTCATGACTATTACAATTAACTTCAGATTTTTTTTTTTATTCCACCCCAGGTCATTTTTAACTCTATATTTATGGGCTGAACTGGGACCTTTCTCTTCTAGTAAAAAGGACAAGGATGGAATGGGAAACTATGTCCACTCCAGATTTAGTTATACTGGTAAACCAGTTCTCTCATACTCTGGATGAACCACCTAAAAGGAGGACCACTGAAATTCTTATTCTTCAGCTCCAGCAAAGGAAGGCCCCTAAATGAAACCAAAACCCTCCTAGTTTCTGCCATTATTGAAAAACAAACAAACAAACCCAGGACATTGGAAACCAGATTTTTACAAGGTTTTTTTTTTTTTGGATTTATTTATTTATTTATTTATTTTTTAACATCTTTATTGGGGTATAACTACTCCACAATGGTGTGTTAGCCTCTGCTCTACAACAAAGCGAATCAGTTATACATATACATATGTTCCCATATCTCTTCCCTCTTGTGTCTCCCTCCCTCCCACCCTCCCTATCCCACCCCTCCAGGCTGACACAAAGCACCGAGCCAATATCCCTGTTCCATGCGGCTGCTTCCCACTAGCTATCTACCTTACTACGTTTGTTAGTGTGTATATGTCCATGACTCTCTCTCGCTCCGTCACAGCTCACCCTTCCCCCTCCCCATAACCTCAAGTCCGTTCTCTAGGAGGTCTGCGTCTTTATTCCTGCCTTACCCCTAGGTTCTTCATGACATTTTTTTTTCTTAAATTCCATATATATGTGTTAGCATACTGTATTTGTCTTTTTCTTTCTGACTTACTTCACTGTGTATGACAGACTCTAGGTCTATCCACCTCATTACAAATAGCTCAATTTCGTTTCTTTTTATGGCTGAGTAATATTCCATTGTATATATGTGCCACATCTTCTTTATCCATTCATCCGATGATGGGCACTTAGGTTGTTTCCATCTCTGGGCTATTGTAAATAGAGCTGCGATGAACATTTTGATACATGACTCTTTTTGAATTTCGGTTTTCTCAGGGTATATGCCCAGTAGTGGGATTGCTGGGTCATATGGTAGTTCTATTTGTAGTTTTTTAAGGAACCTCCATACTGTTCTCCATAGTGGCTGAACCAATTCACATTCCCACCAGCAGTGCAAGAGGGTTCCCTTTTCTCCACACCCTCTCCAGCATTTATTGTTTCTAGATTTTTTGATGATGGCCATTCTGACTGGTGTGAGATGATATCTCATTGTAGTTTTGATTTGCATTTCTCTAATGATTAATGATGTTGAGCATTCTTTCATGTGTTTGTTGGCAGTCTGTATATCTTCTTTGGAGAAATGTCTATTTAGGTCTTCTGTCCATTTTTGGATTGGGTTGTTTGTTTTTTTGTTGTTGAGCTGCATGAGCTGCTTGTAAATTTTGGAGATTAATCCTTTGTCGGTTGCTTCATTTGCAAATATTTTCTCCCATTCTGAGGGTTGTCTTTTGGTCTTGTTTATGGTTTCCTTTGCTGTGCAAAAGCTCTGAAGTTTCATTAGGTCCCATTTGTTTATTTTTGTTTTTATTTCCATTACTCTAGGGGGTGGGTCAGAAAGAATCTTGCTGTGATTTATGTCATAGAGTGTTCTGCCTATGTTTTCCTCTAATAGTTTGATAGTTTCTGGCCTTATATTTAGGTCTTTAATCCATTTTGAGCTTATTTTTGTGTATGGTGTTAGGGAGTGTTCTAATTTCATTCTTTTACATGTACCTGTCCAGTTTTCCCAGCACCACTTATTGAAGAGGCTGTCCTTTTTCCACTGTACATTCCTGCCACCTTTATCAAAGATAAGGTGTCCATATGTGCATGGGTTTATCTCTGGGCTTTCTATCCGGTTCCATTGATCTATCTTTCTGTTTTTGTGCCAGTACCATACCGTCTTGATAACTGTAGCTTTGTAGTATAGTCTGAAGTCAGGGAGCCTGATTCCTCCAGTTCCTTTTTTTGTTCTCAAGATTGCTTTGGCTATTCGGGGTCTTTTGTGTTTCCATACAAATTGCGAAATTTTTTGTTCTAGTTCTGTGAAAAATGCCAGTGGTAGTTTGATAGGGATTGCATTGAATCTATAGATTGCTTTGGGTAGTAGAGTCATTTTCACGATATTGATTCTTCCAATCCAAGAACATGGTATATGTCTCCATCTATTTGTATCATCTTTAATTTCTTTCATCAGTGTCTTATAGTTTTCTGCATACAGGTCTTTTGTCTCCTTAGGTAGGTTTATTCCTAGATATTTTATTCTTTTTGTTGCAATGGTAAATGGGAGTGTTTTCTTCATTTCACTTTCAGATTTTTCATCATTAGTATATAGGAATGCCAGAGATTTCTGTGCATTAATTTTGTATCCTGCTACTTTACCAAATTCATTGATTAGCTCTAGTAGTTTTCTGGTAGCATCTTTAGGATTCTCTATGTATAGGATCATGTCATCTGCAAACAGTGACAGCTTTACTTCTTCTTTTCCGATTTGGATTCCTTTTATTTCCTTCTCTTCTCTGATTGCTGTGGCTAAAACTTCCAAAACTATGTTGAATAAGAGTGCTGAGAGTGGGCAACCTTGTCTTGTTCCTGATCTTAGTGGAAATGCTTTCAGTTTTTCACCATTGAGGATGATGTTTGCTGTGGGCTTGTCGTATATGGCCTTTATTATGTTGAGGAAAGTTCCCTCTATGCCTACTTTCTGCAGGGTTTTTATCATAAATGGGTGTTGAATTTTGTCGAAAGCTTTCTCTGCATCTATTGAGATGATCATATGGTTTTTCTCCTTCAATTTGTTAATATGGTTTATCACATTGATAGATTTGCGTATATTGAAGAATCCTTGCATTCCTGGAATAAACCCCACTTGATCGTGGTGTATGATCCTTTTAATGTGCTGTTGGATTCTGTTTGCTAGTATTTTGTTGAGGATTTTTGCATCTATGTTCATCAGTGATATTGGCCTGTAGTTTTCTTTCTTTGTGACATCCTTGCCTGGTTTTGGTATCAAGGTGATGGTGGCCTCATAGAATGAGTTTGGGAGTGTTCCTCCCTCTGCTATATTTTGGAAGAGTTTGAGAAGGATAGGTGTTAGCTCTTCTCTAAATGTTTGATAGAATTCGCCTGTGAAGCCATCTGGTCCTGGGCTTTTCTTTGTTGGAAGATTTTTAATCACAGTTTCAATTTCAGTGCTTGTGATTCGTCTGTTCATATTTTCTATTTCTTCCTGATTCAGTCTTGGCAGGTTGTGCATTTCTAAGAATTTGTCCATTTCTTCCAGATTGTCCATTTTATTGGCATAGAGTTGCTTGTAGTAATCTCTCATGATCTCTTTTATTTCTGCAGTGTCAGTTGTTACCTCTCCTTTTTCATTTCTAATTCTATTGAGTTGAGTCTTCTCCCTTTTTTTCTTGATGAGTCTGGCTAGTGGTTTATCTATTTTGTTTATCTTCTCAAAGAACCAGCTTTTAGTTTTATTGATCTTTGCTATTGTTTCCTTCATTTCTTTTTCATTTATTTCTGATCTGATTTTTATGATTTCTTTCCTTCTGCTAGCTTTGGGGTTTTTTTGTTCTTCTTTCTCTAATTGCTTGAGGTGCAAGGTTAGGTTGTTTATTCGAGATGTTTCCTGCTTCTTAAGGTGGGCTTGTATTGCTATAAACTTCCCCCTTAGAACTGCTTTTGCTGCATCCCACAGGTTTTGGGTCATTGTGTCTCCATTGTCATTTGTTTCTAGGTATTTTTTGATTTCCTCTTTGATTTCTTCAGTGATCACTTCATTATTAAGTAGTGTATTGTTTAGCCTCCATGTGTTTGTATTTTTTACAGATCTTTTCCTGTAATTGATATCTAGTCTCATGGCGTTGTGGTCAGAAAAGATACTTGATACAATTTCAATTTTCTTAAATTTGCCAAGGCTTGATTTGTGACCCAAGATATGATCTATCCTGGAGAATGTTCCATGAGCACTTGAGAAAAATGTGTATTCTGTTGTTTTTGGATGGAGTGTCCTATAAATATCAATTAAGTCCATCCTGTTTAATGTATCATTTAAAGCTTGTGTTTCCTTATTTATTTTCATTTTGGATGATCTGTCCTTGGGTGAAAGTGGGGTGTTTAAGTCCCCTACTATGAATGTGTTACTGTCGATTTCCCCTTTTATGGCTGTTAGTATTTGCCTTATGTATTGAGGTGCTCCTATGTTGGGTGCATAAATATTTACAATTGTTATATCTTCTTCTTGGATCGATCCCTTGATCATTATGTAGTGTCCTTCTTTGTCTCTTTTAATAGTCCTTATTTTAAAGTCTATTTTGTCTGATATGAGAATTGCTACTCCAGCTTTCTTTTGGTTTCCATTTGCATGGAATATCTTTTTCCATCCCCTTACTTTTAGTCTGTATGTGTCTCTAGGTCTGAAGTGGGTCTCTTGTAGACAGCATATGTAAGGGTCTTGTTTTTGTATCCATTCAGCCAATCTGTGTCTTTTGGTGGGAGCATTTAGTCCATTTACATTTAAGGTAATTATCGATATGTATGTTCCTATTCCCATTTTCTATATTGTTTTGGGTTCGTTATTATAGGTCTTTTCCTTCTCTTGTGTTTCTTGCCTAGAGAAGATCCTTTAGCATTTGTTGTAAAGCTGGTTTGGTGGTGCTGAACTCTCTCAGCTTTTGCTTGTCTGTAAAGGTTTTAATTTCTCCATCAAATCTGAATGAGATCCTTGCTGGGTAGAGTAGTCTTGGTTGCAGGTTTTTCTCCTTCATCACTTTCAGTATGTCCTGCCACTCCCTTCTGGCTTGTAGGGTTTCTGCTGAGAGATCAGTTGTTAACCTTATGGGGATTCCCTTATGTGTTATTTGTTGTTTTTCCCTTGCTGCTTTTAATATGCTTTCTTTGTATTTAATTTTTGACAGTTTGATTAATATGTGTCTTGGCGTATTTCTCCTTGTATTTATCCTGTATGGGACTCTCTGTGCTTCCTGGACTTGATTAACTATTTCCTTTCCCATATTAGGGAAGTTTTCAACTATAATCTCTTCAAATATTTTCTCAGTCCCTTTCTTTTTCTCTTCTTCTTCTGCAACCCCTATAATTCGAATGTTGGTGCGTTTAATGTTGTCCCAGAGGTCTCTGAGACTGTCCTCAGTTCTTTTCATTCTTTTTTCTTTATTCTGCTCTGCAGTAGTTATTTCCACTATTTTATCTTCCAGGTCACTTATCCGTTCTTCTGCCTCAGTTATTCTGCTATTGATCCCATCTAGAGTATTTTTAATTTCATTTATTGTGTTGTTCATCGTTGCTTGTTTCATCTTTAGTTCTTCTAGGTCCTTGTTAACTGATTCTTGCATTTTGTCCATTCTATTGTCCATTCTATCTCCAAGATTTTGGATCAACCTTACTATCATTATTCTGAATTCTTTTTCAGGTAGACTGCCTATTTCCTCTTCATTTGTTAGGTCTGGTGCATTTTTATCTTGCTCCTTTATCTGCTGTGTGTTTTTCTGTTTTCTCATTTTGCTTATCTTACTGTGTTTGGGGTCTCCTTTTTCAGGCTGCAGGTTCGTAGTTCCTCTTGTTTTTGATGTCTGTCTCCAGTGGCTAAGGTTGGTTCAGTGGGTTGTGTAGGCTTCCTGGTGGAGGGGACTAGTGCCTGTGTTGTGGTGGATGAGGCTGGATCTTGTCTCTCTAGTGGGCAGGTTCACGTCTGGTGGTGTGTTTTGGGGTGTCTGTGGCCTTATTATGATTTTAGGCAGCCTCTCTGCTAATGGGTGGGGTTGTGTTCCTGTTTTGCTAGTTGTTTGGCACAGGTTGTCCAGCACTGTGGCTTGCTGGTCGTTGAGTGAAGCTGGGTGCTGGTGTTAAGATGGAGGTCTCTGGGAGATTTTCGCCGTTTGATATTATGTGGAGCTGGGAGGTCTCTTGTGGACCAGTGTCCTGAAGTTGGCTCTCCTACCTCAGAGGCAGAGCCCTGACTCCTGGCTGGAGCACCAAGAGCCTTTCATCCACACAGCTCAGAATAAAAGGGAGAAAAAGTAGAGGGAATTAGTAGAAGTATGAGGAAAGAAAGAAGGAAAGGAGGGAAGGAAGGAAGGAAGAAAGAAAGAAAGAAGCAAAGAAGGAAAGAAGGCAAGAAGGAACGAAAGGAGGGAGGGAGGGAGGGAGGAAGGAAGGAAGGAGGGAAAGAAGGAAAAACAGAAAGAAAGAAGATACAGTAAAAATAAAA
Source organism: Grampus griseus (assembly GCF_964374135.1). NCBI lineage: Eukaryota > Metazoa > Chordata > Mammalia > Artiodactyla > Delphinidae > Grampus > Grampus griseus. The sequence goes on along the minus strand of NC_138999.1, from coordinate 84,528,206 downwards.
TAAAGTATAATAAAGTTATTGAATTAAAAAATTCTTAATTAGAAAAAAAAAAAAGGGACGGATAGAACCTTAGGACAAATGTTGGAAGCAAAGCTATACAGACAAAGTCTTACACAGAAGCGTACACATACACCCTCACAAAAAGAGGTAAAGGGGGAAAAATCATAAATCTTGCTGTCAGAGACCACCTCCTCAATTTGGGATGATTCGTTGTCTAAAGGAGGGAAGGAAGGAGGGAAGGAAGGAAGGAAGAAAGAAAGAAAGAAGGAAAGAAGGCAAGAAGGAACGAAAGGAGGGAGGGAGGGAGGAAGGAAGGAAGGAGGGAAAGAAGGAAAAACAGAAAGAAAGAAGATACAGTAAAAATAAAGTATAATAAAGTTATTGAATTAAAAAATTCTTAATTAGAAAAAAAAAAAAGGGACGGATAGAACCTTAGGACAAATGTTGGAAGCAAAGCTATACAAAGTCTTACACAGAAGCGTACACATACACCCTCACAAAAAGAGGTAAAGGGGGAAAAATCATAAATCTTGCTGTCAGAGACCACTTCCTCAATTTGGGATGATTCGTTGTCTAAAGGAGGGAAGGAAGGAAGGAAAGAAAGAAAGAAAGGACGAAGGTAAAGTATAATAATGTTCTTAAAATTAAAATTGATTATTAAGAAAAAAATTTTAAGAAAAAACCATGGACGGATAGAACCCTAGGACAAATGGTGGAAGCAAGACTATACAGACAAGATCTCACACAGAAGCATACACGTACACATTCACAAAAAGAGGAATAGGGAGAAAAATCATAGATCTTGCTCCCAAAGTCCACCTCCTTAATTTGGGATGATTGGCTGTCTATTCATGTATTCCACAGATGCAGGGTACATCAAGTTGATTGTGGAGCTTTAATCCGCTGCTTCTGAGGCTGCTGGGAGAGAGTTCCCTTTCTCTTCTTTGTTCTCACAGCTCACAGGGGCTCAGCTTTGGATTTGGCCCTGCCTCTGCGTGTAGGTCGCTGGAGGGCGTCTGTTTTTTGCTCAGACAGGACGGGGTTAAAGGAGCCGCTGATTCGGGGGCTCTGGCGTACTGAGGCCAGCGGGGAGGGAGGGGCACGGAATGCGGGGCGGGCCTGCGGCGGCAAAGTCCGGCGTGACCCTGCACCAGCCCGAGGCCCGCCGTGCGCTCTCCCGGGGAAGTCGTCCCCGGATCCCGGGAACCCGGCAGTGGCGGGCTGCACAGGCTCCGCGGAAGAAGGGAGTGGAGAGCGACCTGCGCTCGCACACAGGCCCCTTGGTGGCGGCAGCAGCAGCCCCAACGTCTCCCGCCCGCCTCTGGGGTCTGCGCCTCCAGCCGCGGCTTGCTCCCGTCTCTGGAGTCAGCGCCCTCAGCCGCGGCTCGCGCCTGTCTCTGGGGTCCGCGCCCTCAGCCGCGGCTCGCGCCCGTCTCTGGGGTCCGCGCTTTCAGCCGCGGCTCGCGCCCGTCTCTGGGGTTCGCGCTTTTAGCCGCGGCTCGCGCCCGTCTCTGGAGTTCCTTTAAGCAGCGTTCTTAAACCCCTCTCCTCACGCACCAGGAAACAAAGAGGGAAGAAAAAGTCTCTTGCCTCTTCGGCAGGTCCAGACTTTTCCCCGGACTCCCTCCCGGCCAGCCGTGGCGCACTAACCCCTTCAGGCTATGTTCAAGCCGCCAACCCCAGTCCTCTCCCTGCGCTCCGTCCGAAACCGAAACCCGAGCCTCAGAGCCTCAGCTCGCAGCCCCGCCCGTCCCGGCGGGTGAGCAGACAAGCCTCTCGGGCTGGTGAGTGCCGGTCGGCACCGATCCTCTGTGCGGGAATCTCCCCGCTTTGCCCTCCGCACCTGTTGCTGTGCACTCCTCCGCGGCTTCGAAGCTCCCCCCTCCGCCTCCCGCAGTCTCCGCCCGCGAAGGGGCTTCCTAGTGTGTGGAAACTTTTCCTCCTTCACAGCTCCCTCCCACTGGTGCAGGTGCCGTCCCTATTCTTTTGTCTCTGTTTATTCTTTTTTCCTTTTGCCCTACCCAGGTACGTGGGGAGTTTCTTGCCTTTTGGGAGTTCTGAGGTCTTCTGCCAGCCTTCAGTAGGTGTTCTGTAGGAGTTGTTCCACGTGTAGATGTATTTCTGGTGTATCTGTGGAGAGGAAGGTGATCTCCGCGTCTTACTCTTCCGCCATCTTCCTCTGTCCCCGATTTTTACAAGTTTAATCACTTCAGACTCCTTCAGTCCTCAAACCTGCCTTTCCAAAGTCCTCCCAATTCTCAATGATAGGGCTCTAAGAAACTACAGGAGATCTTCCCAATCCTCCCTCTTAATTGACTTAGAGAAATATTTCTCCAGATTGTGGATGAATCTCTTCCTGTTCTAGCTGACACTGGAGCCACATTCTTGGTGCTCAACTCCAGTACTATAAGACAGTCCCTGCCTTGGAGTACTAAGACAGTTCAAAGAGTGGGAATCCCTAATGAACCTCAAGAAGTTCCTTTCTCTGAACCCATTCCCTTTTGTTTAGATCCTTTGAAAGATACACACTCTTTTCTCCTTAGTTTCTCTACCCTTACCCATTTATTAAGCTGAGACTTCTTAGGGAAGCATCACGCTGGATACTTCTCCTCAAAAGTGGAAATAGTTCAAGAATTTGACAGTAATCGGCAAAGAAACCAATCAGGTGAATTAAATAACCCTTTGATATATTTTATTTCTTTCATCTCTTACAGTACTAGAGCTGATTCTGGAAACACTGATCATTTGTCTCTACTGAATCAGTTACCACTAACCTTATATGCAAAATCTCCAACTGATATTGGTAAAATTCACAGTGCATCTCCCATTAAGATTCAAATAGATCCTTCAAAACCTCTTCCCAGAATTAATCAATACCCTATAAGTAAAGAAGCCCTTTAATGTATAAAGCCCATAACAGGATTACAAGTCTCAAGACCTCATTATTCCTTGTACTAGTCCATGTAATACTTATATTTAACAGTAAGAAAACCTAAGGGACAAGGATGGAGGTTTGTCCAGGATCTCCAAGCAATAAACAGCATTGTTATTCTTCCACATCTGTTGTTCCTGACTCTCATACGCTACTAACATCCACTCCTTCTGGAAGCAAATTCTTTACTGTAATTGATTTATGCAGTGCATTCTTTAGTGCTCTAGTTGATGAAGCTAACCAATATATTTTTGCCTTCACCTGGGAAGCAAAACAGTTTACCTAGACAGTAATGCCTCAGGATTTTACTGACAGTCCTTCTTATTTCTCACAAATCCTGATGTCTGATCTGGATAATATAAAATTTTTTAGGCATTCTACTTTGCTGCAATATGTGGATGATTTGCTTCTTTGCTTTCCTCCTCAAGCTTCTTCACGGGAAGACAGAATCCACCTGCTAAGCCTTCTAGCCTTAAAGGAACATAAGGTCACCAAGGAAAAATTGCAGTTTTCCCAAACCCAGGTTTAATATGTAGGGCATCTGATTTCAGAACAAGGGTTATACCTAGACCCAGATGGGCTTCATGGTATCCTAAGTTTCCCAAAACCCAAAACTAAGCACCAACTGTGAAGTTTTCTCAAGCTAGTTAGTTTCTTCCAAAATTGGATTCAAATTTTTTCTCTTATGGCTAAACCACCATAAGTTTTACTAAAGAATAACAACTCCAACCTAATTTTATTGGTAGAACCAGACAAAATTGCCTTTAAGGACTTAGAGGAGAGTTTGATGAACCCACCTACCCTTGGGCATCCCAATTTTCAGATTTCCTTTTTCCTTTTTATATATGAGAAGAAAGGGAATATCTTCAGGGTATTCATCCAAAAACATGGGACCGCCACTGACCCATAAGGTATTATGGCCAGCAACTTGACCTTGTGACATGGGGATAGCCCCCCTGTTTTAGAGTGATTACTGTTACTGTCTTTTCTGTCAAGGCCAACAATAAAATTGTTGTAGGATCTCCTTTAACCATTTTTGTACCTCATGCAGTAGAAGCCTTCCTGAATTCCCATCACACTCATCATTTCTCAGTCAGCCACCACACCTCCTCTAAAGTTCTTTGTTAACTGCTCTTCCCATAACTCTTTTATTTTGTAATAACCTTAACCTGGCTACTTTTCTCTCCTCCATCAACAACAAAGTCCCTCAAGACTGGTTAATGCTGACAAATCATCTTGACTCTTCATGATATCTGCAAGGAATTCCTTTGTGTAATGCTGACTTCTCATGGTTCACTGATGGTTCTGATTTAAAAGGTGACAATGGCAAATATTATGCTGGATTTACTATTGTAACTCTTGCTGTTGTTGAGGCAACAACTTTACCTATGGCTACTTCAACTCAATAGGCTGAATTATATGCTCTTACACAGGCTGTCACTTTAGCCAAGGGCAAAACTGTCAATATTTAAACTAATAGTAGATATACTTTTGGAGTAGCTCATGATTTGGCAATGTTGTGGAAGCAACATCACTTCTTTAATTCCAGCAGGAATAAAATTTAAAATAACCCCTATGTTTAGGAATTATTGGATGCAATACCTTTACCTGCCACTTTAGGTATTATTAAGATTTGAGGGCATTCTAAACTTGACGCTCTAGATGCTAAAAGATAATCACCTTGTTGATATTACTGTAAGGAATGCTGCCCTTAAAGGAACCAACAGCAGCCAAGTCTCTGTCATGGTCCAAAAGGATACTTCCCCAAATGATAATTTGGAAAAACTGTCTGGAGAAGCCCAAAAACTGGCCTCAGAAAAGAAAAAACAATATTGGAAATTCAGCAATTATTGGTTTGACAAAAAGAGAAAGCTCTGGTTTGAACCAAATAATAACCCAGTCCTACTAGAGACTTGAAAATCCCCACTCCTTACCACTGTACATGCATTAAACCCTTGGTCAGCTGAAAAAATTATAGCCTTCATGAATAAATATTGGTGGGGAAACATTAACAAAGCCTCAAAAAAATGCCTACCTTACTTGTCTCACTTGTCCAAAGTACAACCCAGGGAAGCCTATTTGTACTGCTCCCAGACATTTTAAATTGCCTAATGGACAATTCAAGGTCTGGCAAATACAACTTCCTCCATCTTATGGATCTAAATGTGTTTTAGTTATGGTGTATATATATCCACACTGGACTGAAGCCTTCTCTTTTAGACAGGCCACAATCTCTTCCATGTTTAAAGTCCTTTTGGGAAAGTTTATTCATACCTAAGAAACTCCTCTTTAACTTCATAATGATAGAAGAACCCATTTTACTCATCAGATACTTCTACAAGTCTGCTCTATTTGGCTGGTTTTGCAACATTTTCACTGTGCTTACCATCTTCAATATTCTGGGATAGTCAAATGCACTAATAGTATTATTAAAATTCAGTTAAAAAAATTTGTAGAGACCCTCAAACACCTTGGCCAAAAGCATTGCTGTTGGTCCTTCTAAATCTCAGATACACTCCTTTTGAAACTCATAAACTCTTACCCTTTCAGATAGTCACAGATGCCCAATGCACTTGGCTCCTGCCTCTTTTGATCCACAACTGATAAAAGTGGAGATACTCCAATATTACAAACTAATTACTTCTATTTAAAGTAACCATGTTTGGTAGAACAATCTTTTCACAATGTGCTCTCAGAAAACAAAGACCTTAAGCATCACACATTGCAACCTGGAGATTTTGTCTATTGGAAAAGATACCTCCAGAAAGATGCTCTTCAACTTTTTTGGAAAGGCTCTTATCAGGTACTGGTAACCAACCCTTGTGCTGCCAAGTTTTTGGGACTAGGCTCTTGGATTTACATGACACACATAAAGAAAGTGTCAAACCCTGACTGGACCTACACTTCATCTGGTGACCTGAAAATAAAAATTTCTCAGAACTGAAGCAGACAAGATCTGATGAGATGGCTTTCTCAAGATATCCAGACCAGGCCTGTTGGAAATTTGTAACCAAACTTTGATGATGGCATAATGCTTCATATGATCTCCAATGTCTATGATATTAATAACATATGAACTTTAGATAAAAAGTGCCTGAGAGTTCTCCCTCTTACCCCTCCTTGTAATTTGAATGTGATTTCAATATATTTCCAATCTGTGCACTTTCCCTCTGACATGAGACACTACACCCAGGAAAGATCCTTCCTGGCATTGAAAGGAAAAAGCCACTGAAACTGGAAAACCTGACTCTTGATCAGTGATGCTTTCAGAGAAAGATCTTGATCAAAAGGGGAAAATATTAAAAAGTAATAAACAGAAACCTCAATTAAATGGAGTCAGGAGACCAGAAAGGGGAGCTTTCATGTCTTACAATCATAACAGAACCCAAGAAGAAGAAAAAGAAAGACTCCATTTTCTTTCCTGGCAACAACTCAGCCAATGAAAAGCTATGGAATCTTTGTTTACTATAGTCTTCCCAACTTCCTCTTCCTCTCCATAAAAGAATTCTCTTTCCCTTGCTGTGCAAGGACTTACACATGGTGAGCCATGGTTGCAGACTACCAATTCCAATTTTTTGCTGATCTCAAATAAACCCATTCTTGCTGGAGAAATAACTGGCAGTTTATTTGTTTTAGGTCAACAATACCTTGGCACAGATTTAAGTACTGACCATTATCTAAATAATTCAGTCAAATTTAAATTACCCAAAAGGAGCTCATTTGAATAAACTAATGGTCACATAAGAAGGAAAAGAAAAAGCTTTTCATGTAAATATGCATGTCTTGCAAAATGACCTCATTTAAATGACTGGTTTGGGGTAAACAAGACTTCGATGAGTGAAGTTTAATTGTAGATTTCATTTCAAAACAAAAGAGAACATTTTTTTAAACTACATTTGCATCATGTGTTCCAGGCATTTTCTTCTGCAATAAATTAAAGTTGTTATAGTCTTTAGGGAAATGTGAAAACTAATATCTTCTTATCTACTGTTTCACTTTAAGATTCCTATCAAAAATGTTATATAGGGGCTTCCCTGGTGGTGCAGTGGTTGAGAGCCTGCCTGCCAGTGTGGGGGATGTGGGTTCAAGCCCTGGTCTGGGAGGATCCCACATGCTGCAGAGTGGCTAGGCCCGTGCGCTGCAGCTGCTGGGCCTGCGCTCTGGAACCCGCGGGCCAGAGCTGCTGAGCCCGTGTGCCATAACTACTGAAGACCGCTCACCTGGAGCCCGTGCTCCGCAACAAGAGAGGCCACCATGATGAAAGGCCCACATGCCGTAACAGAGACCCAATGCAGCCAATATAAATAGTAAATAAATTATTTTTTTAATGTTATATAGTGATGAAAAGTATTCTTGTGAGTGAAACATCCAATGTCACTTTAAGACTGCAGTTCTCTACATATTTCAGGCAAATAAATTTTAATTTTTCAGTAAAGTGTCAACTATTTAAACTGATGCTGAAGCACATTGATCGACCTAATTAGATATAAAACCTAGTGACTAAAGTCACCAAGAGTATATGATCTCATGCCCAAGGTAACACATTCAGTGTTTTTATTATTATTGTATGATAATTCCCCCAGCTTTTTCTGTAAGGAACTCTCTATGGGCTAAGTAATTGGTAGTTTCTCATGTATGTTTTAATAGTTTTCAGAAAAATGTTTTCTGAACAAATGTCATCTACTATGGAATACTATTTGAACTATATTTATTTCTACAGCAGATTTCCCTAGTTGGCCAATTAATTACAAGTTATAAAGGTCTTTTTAAAGTCACTTGGAAAAAAAGGACAACAGTTATGGTCCATTGTTCCCATCTTGAACTGACTCTAATAATGCAAGTAGTGTAGATTATAAATACCTTTTCAATATTGTTAGGACAAGAAATATATGTGTATATATATATATATATATATATATATATATATATACTTCAAAATTATCATTAAATACATGGTGGGGTCTCTGATTTATTCTTGTCAGTTTTGTTTTTGGAAAATAAAAGAAATTTATATGCATTTTTTGACTATTGCTAAAGAGAATATTTAAATCTACAGATCATTTTTAATAATTACTTTGATCATTACTGAAACATTTAGATTCAGGTCATTAAAGAAATAGGATCACGATGCAGTAGAGATTGAATTAATTTCCCCATTTTTTCTGTATCTGTTTTTGGAACAAGATAATCACATTTTTATAACAATGTTTGGAACATAGGTTTTGCCAGACTAAATATACTTTTAAGGTAAATATTAAAAATGACTAATGTATTTACTAGTCACTTAGCCCCTATTAAATTGATCACAGACAAAATATTGATTTTTCTCTTAAATGAAGTAAATTAATTTCAAACATTCTACTATCATGGCAGGATCTAAGATATCCTGGGATAAGGATATTGATTCGATCATCTGTACCAGAACGAAGACAGAATATATCTATAATGAAGCTGAGAAATCTCCAGGGTCACAGCAGAGGTAAAATGGAGGGAATCTCCAGGGTCACAGCAGAGGTAAAGACATTTTTTGACAATGTTATTACTCATTCCCAATATCAAAGAACCAATCTAAAGTGCATAGCTTGTAGTAGGCACTTGAGAAACATTTCATGAATGAATGAATGGGCAAACTACAGACAAATTTTAATCACAGTTGTATATTTGGCACACATAACAAATGATTCATGAAAGCTTAGCCTTATTTATTTATTTATTTATTTTTTTTTTAGGTAGCTAGTGTTTGTAGCCATCCAGGTGCATTCACCTGTAAATCACTGCTTATGAGAAATACGACTCTATTTTAGGTTGATATTTTCTTTCCAGCTACTCTTGCCACTTTCAAGAGATATCAGCTAGCAATTCTATTTATCAGAAATGACTCTAACCTCCTAAGTAGTGTTTGAAATTTGTAAAAAGCCTCCCCGGGGCTCCAGCTGATATTTGTCCTGGCCAAGAGGTTTGGGCCTTTTCCTTTTGGGCTCACTGCTCATAATAATGATACAGACCTCTCACTTCATTAGCTTTGATAATGGCATTATTTCCCCACGGCTTGTGAGAAACAAGACTATAGAGATTCTGGAGAATTGTATGAAGCTTGGCCCTTATCACAAAAAAGGAGAGTGAATTTCTGTTCTCATACACTCTTATCACATTGGAAAGCATATTAATCACAAGTGCACAGTGTGAAAAAACTCAGTCCTACATCTTTAAAAATAGTTTTGATTGGTTTGGTGTAATGCTAAAAATATAACTTTGAAACATCTTTTAGAAGTTGCTGGAGGACCTTCAAGATGGAGGAGGAGTAAGACGTGGAGATCATCTTCCTCCCCAGAAATACATCAGAAATACATCTACATGTGGTACAACTCCTACAGAACACCTACTGAACGCTGGGAGAAGACCTCAGACTTCCCAAAAGGCAAGAAAATCCTCATGTACCTGGGTAGGGTAAAAGAGAAAAGGAAAAACAGAGACAAAAGAACAGGGACCAGACCTGCACCTCTGGGAGGGAGCTGTGAAGGAGGAAACGTTTCCACACACTAAGAAGCCCCTTCACTGGTGGGGACAGGGGTGGGCTTGGGGGAAGCTTTGGAGCCACAGAGAAGAGCACATCAACAGGGCTACAGAGGGTAAAACAGAGAGATTCCTGCAAGAGGATCAGTGCCGACCAGCACTCACCAGCCTGAGAGGCTTGCCGGTTCACCTGATGCCCGGGGTCACTGGGTGCTGGGCGCTGAGGCTCCAGCTTGTTCGGAGGTCAGATCCCAGGGAGAGGACTGAGGTTGGATGCATGAACACAATCTGAAGGGGGATAGTGCACCACAGCGAGGTGGGAGGGAGTCTGGGAAAAAGTCTGGACCTGCCTGAGAGGCAAGAGACCATTGTTTTGGGGTGCACGAGGAGAGGGAATTCAGAGCACCACCTAAACGAGCTACAGAGATGGAAGCCAGCCACGGCTATCAGCACAGACATCAGAGATGGGCATGAAATGCTAAGGCTGCTGCTGCAGCCACCAAGAAGCCTGTGTACAAGCACACATCACTAGCCACAACTCCCCTCCCAGGAGCCTGTGCAGCCTGCCACTGCCAGGGTCCCCTTATCCAGGGAAAACATCCCCTGGAGAACACATGGCATGCCTCAGGCTGTTGCAACATCATGCTGGCCTCTGTCACTGCAGGCTCACCCTGCATTCCAATTATGACTGCTGTATCTTTCCCTACCCCCCAGACTGAGTGAGCAAGAGTGCCCTAATCACACATTGTTTTAACCCCTTCCTGTCTGGGCAGGAAACAGAATTCTGAGGGCGTCTACATGCAGAGGTGGGGCCAAATCCAAAGCTGAATCCCAGGAGCTGTGTGAACAAAGAAGAGAAAGGGAAATTTCTCCCAGCAGCCTCAGGAGCAGTGGATTAAATCTCCACAATCAACTTAATGTACCCTGCGTCTGTGGAATACCTGAATAGACAACAAATCATCCTAAAATTGAGGCAATGGACTTTGGGAGGAAATGTAGACATGGGGTTGTCTTTATGCAACAAAGTAGTTTTTGATTTTTATGTTTAACTTAGCATAAGTTTCAGCGCTTGTTATCAATGATGGATTTGTTTATTGGTTTGGTTGATCTTTCCTTTTTTATTACTTTTTAATTTTTTATTTTAATAATACAAACATTTTTATTTTAATAACTTTATTTCATTTCATTTTTTTCTTTCTTTTTTTTCTTCATTTTCTCCTGAGCTGTGTGGCTGACAGGGTTTTTGTGCTCCAGCCAGGTGTCAGGACTAAGCCTCTGAGGTATGAGAGCCAAGTTCACGACATTGGACACCAGAGACCTCCCAGCCTGACATAATATCAATCGATGAGAGCTCTCCCAGAGATCTCTATCTCAATGATAAGACCCAACTCCACTCAATGACCAGCAAGCTCCCGTGCAGAACACCCCATGCCAAACAACTAGCAAAACATGAACACAAGTCCACCCATTAGCAGAGAGGCTACCTAAAATAATAGTAAATTCACAGACACCCCAAAACACACCACCAGACGTGGTCCTGTCCACCAGAAAGACAGGATACAGCCTCATCCATGAGAACACAGGCAACTGTTCACTGCACCAGGAAGCCTACACAACTAACTGAACCAACCTTACCACTGGAGGCAGACACAAAAAACAATAGGAGCTACGAACCTGCAGCATGCGAAAAGAAGTCCCCAACACAGTAAGTTATGAAAAATGAGAAGACAGAGAAATATGCAGCAGATAAACGAGGAAAGTAAAAACCCACCAGACCAAACAAATGAAGATGAAATAAGCAGTCTACCCCAAAAGAATACAGAATAATGATAGTAAAGATGATCCAAAATCTTGGAAATAGAAGGAGAAAATACAAGAAACATTTAACAAGGACCTAGAAGAACTAAAGAGAAAACAAACAATGATGAACAGCACAATAAATGAAATTAAATACTCTCGAGAAGGAATCAATAGAAGAATAACTGAGACAGAAGAATAAGTGACCTGGAAGATAAAATAGTGGAAATAATTACCACAGAGCAGAATAAAAAAAAAAAAAAGTAAAGCATTGAGGACAGTCTCAGAGACATCTGGGACAACATTAAACACACCAACATTTGAATCATAGGGGTCCCAAAGAAGAGAAAAAGAAAGGGACTGAGAAAATATTTGAAGAGATTATAGTTGAAAACTTCCCTAATATGGGAAAGGAAACAGTCAATCAAGTGCAGGAAGAACAGAGAGTCCCATGCAGGATAAATGCAAGGAGAAACACTCCAAGACACAGATTATTCAAATTATCAAAAACTAAATACACAGAATAAATATTAAAAGCAGTAAGGGAAAAGCAACAAATAACATACAAAGGAATCCCCATAAGGTTAACAGCAGATCTTTCAGCAGAAATTCTGCAAACCAGAAGGGAGTGGCAGGACATATTTAAAGTGATGAAAGGGGAAAATCTACAACCAAAATTACTCTACCCAGCAAGGATTTCATTCAGATTTGACAGAGAATTTAAACCTTTACAGACAAGCAAAAGCTGAGAGAATTCAGAACCACTATACCAGCTTTACAACAAATGCTAAAGGAACTTATTTAGGCAGGAAGCACAAGAGAAGGAAAAGATGTAAAAAAACCAACCGAAAACAATTAAGAAAATGGTAATAGGAACATACATATTGATAATTATCTTAAATGTAAATGGATTAAATGCTCCAAGCAAAAGACATAGACTGGCTGAATGGATACAAAAACAAGACCCTTATATATGCTGTCTACAAAAGACCCACTTCAGACCTAGGGACACATAAAGACTGAAAGTGAGGGGATGGAAAATGATATTCCATGCAAATGGAAATCTAAAGAAAGCTGGAGTAGCAATTCTCATAGCAGACAAAATAGACTTTAAAATAAAGACTGTTACAAGAGACACAAAAGACAGTACATAATGATCAAGAGATAAATACAAGGAGAAGATATAACAATTTTACATATTTATGCACCCAACATAGGGGCACCTCAATGCATAATGTAAATGCTAACAGCCATAAAAGGGGAAATCAACAGTAACACAATCATAGTAGGGGTATTTAGCACCCCACTTTCACCAATGGACAGATCATCCAAAATGAAAATAAATAAGGAAACACAAACTTTAAATGACACATTAAACAACATGGACTTAATTGATATTTACAGGACATTCCATTCAAAAAACAAGAGAATACACGTTCTTCTCAAGTGCTCATGGAACATTCTGCAGGAGAGACCATATCTTGCGTCACAAATCAATTCTCAGTAAATTTAAGAAAATTGAAATTGTATCAAGTATGTTTTCTGACCACAATACTATAAGACTACACATGAATTACATGAAAAAATGGTAAAAAATTCAAAGCCATGGAGGCTAAACAATATGCTACTAAATAACCAAGAGATCACTGAAGTAATCAAAGTGGAAATCAAAAAATACCTAGGAACAAATAACAATGAAAACATGACGACCCCAAACCTATGGGATACAGCAAAAGCAGTTCTAAGAGGGAAGCGTATAGCAATACATTCCTACCTCAAGAAATAAGAAAAATCTCAAATAAACATCCTAACGTTACATGTAATGCAGTTAGAGAAAGAAGAACCAAAAAAAAAAAAAAGAAAAAACATAGTTAGCAGAAGGAAATAAACCATAACAATCAGATCAGAAATAAATGAAAAGAAACAAAGGAAATGATGGCAAAGATCAATAAAACTAAAAGCTGGTTCTTTGAGAACATAAACAAAATTGATAAACCATTAGCCAGACTCAGAAAAAAAAAGAAAAAAAAACCTCAAATCAACAGAATTAGAAATAAAAAAGGAGAAGCAACTACTGAGAGTGCAGAAATACAAAGGATGATGAGAGATTACTACAAACAGTAAATGCCAATAAAATGGACAACCTGGAAGAAATGGACAAATTCTTAGAAAAGCACAACTTTCTGAGAGTGAACCAGGAAGAAATAGAAAATATAAACAGACCAATCACAAGCACTGAAATTGAAATTGTGATAAAATATCTTCCAAAAGAAGAACTCTATCAAACATTTAGAGAAGAGCTAACACCTATCCTTCTCAAGCTGTTCCAAAATATAGCAGAGAGAGGAAAACTCCCAAACTCATCCTACGAGGCCACCATCACCCTGATGCCAAAACCAGACAAAGATGTCAGACAGAAAGAAAACTACAGGCCCAAATCAATGATGAACATAGATGCAAAAATCCTCAACAAAATACTAACAGCACATTAAAAGGATCATACACCATGATCAAGTGGGCTTTATCCCAGGAATGCAAGGATTCTTCAATATATGCAAACCAATCAACAAATTAACAAATCAAAGGATAAAAACCATATGATCATCTCAAGAGACACAGAAAAAGCTTTTGACAAAATTCAACACCCATTTATGATAAAAACCGTTCAGAAAGTAGGCCTAGAGGGAACTTACTTCAACATAATAAAGGCTATATATGACAAACTCACAGCCAACATCATCCTCAATGGTGAATAACTGAAACCACTTCCACTAAGATCAAGAACAAGACAAGGTTGCCCACTCTCAACATTATTATTCAACATAGTTTTGGAGGTTTCAGCCACAGCAATCAGAGAAGAAACAGAAATAAAATGAATCCAAATTGGAAAAGAAGTAGTAAAACTGTCACTATTTGCAGATGACATGATATTATGCATAGAGAAAAGTAAAGATGCTACCAGAAAACTTCTAGAGCTAATCAGTGAATTTGGTAAAGTAGCACATTGAAAAATTAATGCACAGAAGTCTCTTGCATTCCTATATACTAATGATGAAAAATCTGAAAGATAAATTAAGGAAACACTCACATTTACCATTGCAACAAAAAGAATAATATACCTAGGAATAAACCTACCTAAAGAGACAAAAGACCTGTTTGCAGAAAACTATAAGACACTGATGAAATAAATTAAAGATGATACAAACAGATGGAGAGATACACTATGTTCTTGGATTGGAAGAATGAACATTGTGAAAATGACTATACTACCCTAAGCAATCTACAGATTCAGTGCAATCCCTATCAAACTACCACTGGCATTTTTCACAGAACTAGAACAAAAAATTTCACAATTTGTATGGAAACACAAAAGACCCCAAAAAGCCTAAGCAATCTTGAAAAGAGAAACGGATCTGGTGGAATCAGGACTCCTGACTTCAGACTATACTACAAAACTACAGTAATCAAGACTGTATGGTACTGGCACAAAAACAGAAATATAGATCAATGGAACAGTATAGAAAGCCCAGAAATAAACCCACACAACTATGGTCAACTAATCTATGATAAAGGAGGCAAGGATATACAATGGAGAAAAAACAGTCTTTTCAATAAGTGATGCTGGGAAAACTGGACAGCTACATATAAAAGAATGAAATTAAAACACTCCCTAACACCATACACAAAAATAAACTCAAAATGGATTAAAAATCTACATGTAAGGCCAGACAGCATAAAACTCTTAGAATAAAACATAGGCAGAACCCTCTACGACATAAATCACAGCAAGATCCTTTTTGACCCACCTCTTAGAGAAATGGAAATAAAAACAAAAATATTCAAATGGGACCTAATGAAACTTAAAAGCTTTTCCACAGCAAAGGAAACCATAAACAGGACAAAAAGACAATCCTCAGAATGGGAGAAAATCTTTGCAAACGAAGCTAACTGACAAAGGATTAATCTCCAAATTTTACAAGCAGCTCATGCAGCTCAATATCAAAAAAACAAACAACCCAATCCAAAAATGGGCAGAACACCTAAATAGATATCTCTCCAAAGATGATATACAGATTCCCAAGGAACACATGAAAGGATGCTCAACATCACTAATTATTAGAGAAATGCAAATCAAAACTGCCATGAGATATCATCTCATACCAGTCAGAATAGCCATCATCAAGAAATCTGCTACAATAAATGCTGGAGAGGGTGTGGAGAAAAGGGAACCCACTTGCACTGTTGGTGGGAATGTAAACTGATACAGCCACTATGGAGAACAGCATGGAGATTCATAAATAAACTAAAAATAGATTTACCATGTGACCCAGCAATCCCACTTATGCACGTATACCTTGGGAAAACCATAATTCAAAGAGTCATGTACCACAATATTCATTGCAGCACTATTTAAAATAGCCAGGTAATGGGAGAAACATATGTGTCCACTGACAGTTGAATGGATAAAGAAGATGTCACACATATATACAATGGAATATTACTAAGCCATAAAAGGCTACAAAATTTAGTTATTTGTAGTGAGGTGGCTGGACCTAGAGTCTGTCATACAGAGTGAAGTAAGTCAGAAAGAGTAAGACAAATACCGTATGCTAACACATACATATGGAATCTAAAAAATAAATGGTTCTGAAGAACCTAGGCGTAGGACAGGAATAAAGATCCAGACGTAGAGAATGGACTTGAGGAAATAGGGAAGGGGGAGGGTAATCTGGGACAATGTGAGAGAGTGGCATATACATATATACACTACCAAATGTAAAATAGATAGTTGGAAGCAGCCGCATAGCACAGGGACATCAGCTCCATGCTTTGTGACCACCTAGAAGGGTGGGATAGAGATGGTGGGAGGGACACACAAGATGGAGGTGATATGGGGATATATGTACACGTATAGCTGATTCACTTTGTTATATAGCAGAAACTAACACAACATTTGTAAAGCAGTTATACTCCAATAAAGGTGTTAAAAAAAAAGTTGTTGCAAGGAAACAGGACTATGCAGAAGATTATGAGGCAGAAAAACAGTGCTCTTTATATGATAAATAATACATGGCCCAAAGCAGAGCATAATAATAATAGATACCACTTCTACTAATAATAATAGCTAGTTTTTATATAGCACTTATTAAGTACCAGGCCCTGGTTCTGAGTGTTTTATATATCTTAACTAATTTAATCTTCACAATTTATTCAGTAGCTACTGTCATTAACCCCATATGGTAGATAAGAAAACTGAGGCACAGAAATGTTGAATAATTTTCCCATGGTCAAATAGCTAGTAAGTCACAGACCAGTATTTGACTCAGAGGCAGGGAGGTCCAAGAGCATACTTGTTTTAAGTTCCACATTTGTTACTTAGTACTTGTGAGCTACTAAGCAAGTTACTTAAGCTCTCAGACCCCCAGTTTCCTCTTCAACTAAATGGGGTTAATAATGCCTACCACACACAGGGTATTTATGGGTTCATAATTGTAAATGATAATAATGGTTGATATTTACTAAGCACTCAGTTTGTGACCTTTACTCTTGAGAAAGTGCTAAGAGGGCTTTGTAGTCAGGCTCTATTACTTACTTGTTATGTGATATTCAGAAAGTATTTTACATCTCTAGACCTCAGTTTCCTCATCTGTAAAATAGGAAACACATTTCTATATCTTCAAAATAAAGATGGTAATAGCTATTTAATAGAGTTATCATAAAAATCAAATGAAATGAAGCATAAGAAATATTTGCATGATTCCTGGTATATATTAAGCACTAAATTAATTAATAATAATAATAGTAATAGGAAACATTTAATCAACAAGAAACTTCTGAGGACTCTGGCTAAAACAGAAATGAATATAAGCACTCAATATTGTTGTCTCATGTCAGATTCTCATTGACTGAGAAGGTAAAAAGAGACTAGTTACTACATGTTATAGGTGTTAGCATAAGAAAAAGGCTCAAAGAAAGGCATATATTCCACGTTGCTGTGGCTTGAAGAGCTTTGCTTAGATACTTAGTAGTCGAACGTCATCACTATTAAAGATTCTGTTGCCCAAGTTGCTCAGGTTCAAATTTATTGTGCATTATAGCAACACAGGAAGCAAAGCAATAGCCTGGGAACCAGTTAAGATAGTAGCATTGTAAGGCTCAATGTAGTTTAGGAAGATGTTAGAAGTTTGAAATAGAAGTACATAAGTCTTATTCTAAGCAATATCCAATAAAAGAAAGTATGTTTAAAGATGATAAAGCATATTGACATAAGGGGTGTTATTGAGTGGGATGAAACTGTTCTAAAACTAGTTTATCATGATGATTGTATCATTTGGTAAAGTTAGTAAAAATCATTAAATTTGGGCTTCCCTGGTGGCGCAGTGGTTGAGAGTCCACCTGCCGATGCAGGGGACACGGGTTCGTGCCTTGGTCCAGGAAGATCCCACATGCCACGGAGTGGCTGGGCCCGTGAGCCATGGCTGCTGAGCCTGCGCGTCCGGAGCCTGTGCTCCGCAACAGGAGAGGCCACAACAGTGAGAGGCCTGGTACCGCAAAACAAACAAACAAAAAATCATTAAATTTTATACCTGAAATGGATGGATTTTATAATATTAAAATATACAAGAATAAAGTTGTTAAAAACATGTAAAGTAAGTTGTTGGAATTAACACCTGTTCCTTATCATGTTTAGAGGCAGGAGAATAGAGAACTGAAATTTATTAAGCACTTAACATATGCCAATCACTCTGCTACATGCTTTACCTTAAGGTGTCCCATTTTATACTCAAAACATTCTACATAGTAAGCATCATTACTTTTATTTTACAAATGAAGAAACTGGAACACGGAGAGGTTGTGTTACTTACCTAAAGTCATATAAATAATAAGGGTGATAAATCCAGTTCTTTCAAAAACAAAAATGTAGTGATAAGAATCCAAACTCTGAAAAAATGTAAATTTTGTCTAACAGAGAGTTGTCTTTTAAAATTCTACTGATAATTTTATGATAAGGAATATTTTGACATAAAGCTTCTAAGACTACAAGACACTGAGTAACCATATCTGATAATATCTGATGAAGCACAAAGATGTGTATTGTGGTCTATCATTACCGAAAAAATTTAGAGGATGGAGAAATAAATTTAAGTTAGAGCATTGGAGCAAGTTATGTGGCGAAGAATAGAAACACACAAGAAGACATTCCACCTGAAAAACACTAAAAGGACAACAGCATTGGAATTAAAGTTGCTATGATGTGGTCTAAATAACAGGTCATTACTGTGAACGTACACCATCTGAAATCGTTAAATAGAATCATTTTAGAAAACAAAGAGGTTTGACTTTCACTTCTATTGTTTGCTTCCACTTATCAGTCTATTCACATTGGTATTGTGAACCCTTCAAACATATAAAAATAGAAAGCAATAAATAGTAAATGTTTTTATACTCAACTCCCAGAATCAACAGCATTCAAGATTTTGCCAAACCTGCTTTATCTATTACCTTTTACTTTTTGTAATAAATGATTTTTAAGTTTTGATAGTAAATTAAGATTAGAATGTAATAAATATCCTTAATTATAGTCCAAATGTCTTATATTTTATACACAGCCTGTATTATAATATATCATATTATAATACATTATAAATAATTGACCTCTCATTCAAGAAGCAATTCAGATAAAATATGCCTCAAAACTCAAACGTCCATTCATTACACAATTGTTGGGGCACAATGTATTCCTCTCATCACATCTTCATCCGAGCACACCCTATGCTTACACCGTGTTCTTAACTCTCTGGTGGTGTCCCTTCACCACACACAGCATAAACCTGACCCCTCTGTACAATCTTTAATAGTGACACTCTACTAATTTTTCCTCCAAATCCATTCTGCCTTTGTTTTATAGGCACATAGCCACCAAGCTTGAGACTAAATTTCCCACTTTTCTTGACCAGGAGGTAAAGAATTAAGTTTGGACCAATGGGATGTGAAAGTAAGTGAATGTGGACGATTTCCACTTGAAAACCATGTTACTTTCTCTAGATTTTTTTGTTTTTTGCTTCTTTCTGTATGTTGGAATATGAACATGGAAGCAACCCTGCTTTGATGATGCAGATGAGAACACCCTAAAGGATGGATGACCAGAGAGAGGGGAGGAATTTGTGACCATGAATGACTCTGTGGAACAGAGCTGAAAATCCAGCAGAGACCTACAAGACCATTATGGGGGAGAAAAGTAAACTTATTTAATAAACAAATTAATAAACAAACAAATATCTTATGTATGTCACTGTTTTGGGGGTCTCTCTGTTACAGCAGTTTAACCTATACCTTAATTATTGCACTAGTATAACATGCTGTAAGTGTAGAGAAAATAATGGCTTTGCAGGTTAGTCAGACTTAGAATTTCTAGTTCTATCATTTATATGTGACATTAGTAAGTTATTTCAACTGTATGAACTCATTTCCCCATCTGCGAGATATCCACCCATGGTGTTGCTGTGAGGATTCAGTGAAACAATGGATGTATATCATCTTGCATGTGCCTGGAATACAAAGCAGTGCTTAATAAGTGTTCTTTTGTAGTTTTTTTGTCACACTCATTAGAGAACGTGTTTTCTGCTTTATTATTGAACTTAAATTTTTCATTCAATATTTCACTAATGACATCAACTCTTCCTATTTATACAATTTAATTAACCCAATCAACATCCAGTGTTGTACACCAATTTTTTTTAAATTTTAAAATAGAGTTTGACATATACTGAGTCATTTTAAGAATATATACAATTGGAAAGAGAAAATCATTTTAACAGACTGATTTTTTGCAGATCTATATGTCAAGGCTATGATGGCTCAGTGAACAAACAAATATGTTTCATGTCTTTTGGTATAAAATGACTGGCCAGAGAGACTTTTGTATTAATACAAGCCTTAAATCACAAGTCCTCGCAACATTCTAGTGTTAAAACAGGAAATGTGGTTAATCCCTGAAGTCTTTGCAGTATTTCATCATTGTGATTTAGTGTCTAGACTCAAATGATGAAACTGACACAGGAATGCAATGACTCCTTAAAAACCACATAGCTTATTGGAGTGGTCTAGAAAGAGGGATTGGAAACAGAATGGTTGGAGACCAAAAACAATGCTTTATTTAGTAAATTTCTTAGTCTATGTATATGAAAGCCATGAGAAACATTATTATTGTATTATTTTCAAAGGATGAATAGCTGTGAAGTGATAGCACAAAGCAGTTGGTTGAAATTAAAATTGTGAAATTGGTAGCCAGAAATATACTTCAAAACTATACTATATATGAGGTTTACTCCATTAGCCTTAAAAATCAATAATTTGTGCCCTCAAGCTTGGGTGAGTCACATGGTGATATGTCGGTGACAAAACACACCCTTGGACAATTTTATCCTAGTGCATAGATATCTGTTTTGGAGTTGGCACATGGGTTAATGACACACCAATATTATTTGTTGCTAATAAAAATGTGAAAGATTATATTTCTGGTTCTTGAAACTCTCTTTGATCAACCGACCAAAAAGAGTAATGAGTTGGAGGACAATTGCTTCCTATATCTTGCAATCAACAATGCTCACTATCTGTAAAGGATTTTTCTCCCCAGCTACCTAAAGGAATTGCATTATGAGTTATTTTCTATCAAATAGGATTAACTTTGTTCTAGATAGAACACTCTTGATTTTCTCTGTCAAGGAGTGCAGCAGTTTGTTGTGTCATGCACTACTGCTCACTACAGACCGTCAAACTCATTTCATTTGTGACAGGAGCTGGAATTAAACCTTGTTCTCCAGAGATGGGATGCCCATGTATTAATCGGATCTGTGCTTCCTTCCAAGCCACCTTGTGTATTGTTACAAGAGCTTCTCTTTTTGCTGTGAAATCCACCTTATTTATTTGTTTGTTTGCTTGCTTTGTTGATAAGTAAAGAGAAAATTATTTTTGTGTTTGCCCTATAGAAAGACGTTTCATTGCCTCTGTTTGGCATGGGGTTAACCTTCTACTGAGCTCTACCAGACACAGACAGGCTTCCTCATCATATCTCCCTTATTTACAACCTGCTGCTCTGGCTTTGTATCATTTACCTCTGATTTAGCAGATATCTCTAATGCAGCAAAACATCATGAAGCCTCAATATTCGAGAAGCCTCAAACTATCTTACCTATGTCAAAGAATTGTCATTTTTATACCTCATCTGAGATTGCAAATCGTTGCCTTTATATTCTGTTTCAAGATGACCAAGAAAGACTGAATCATGTAGTACTAGGTTAGGAGGTAGGATAGATGAGTCTTGATTATTGCCAATAAAGGATGATGAATAAATAGATGAGTTCTATTTTTAAACTTATATACATTTGGGCTAGCATTGACATATATGTTAGGTCTTTTCCTCTAAAATAACATATTTCTAAAATACTGGCAAATAACAAAAATATACTTTTAATTTTGCTCAGATAGCTTTTCTCAGATGAAAAGACCAAGGTCATTTATAATCATCTTAATTGATTTTAAAGTTGGGTAAACACACAGATTAAAATAGGATACAAATGTGTCATTTGCTATCATAATTTAATAAAAAGTAATGCATGGCCTCTGAAAATGTGTATTAGTTTAAATTTTTGTCAATCAAATTAAAAGTAATGACTACTTATTTGAATTGCACAATTTTGAGGAAGACTCTGAGATATTATTTTAGAAAAAGATTTTTCAAGCTAAGAAATATAAATGGACTTAATGCAGTACTAATGGTCACACTGTGGTCTCTCTGACATTCTAAAACACTCTTATGCTAATAGAAATGTCAGTTCATGTTGCCTCTCAAATACTAACTCTTGATTTGTTGCTGGGAAGGCATTTTTTCCCGCTAAGCATAATGCCTCAGCATTAAAGTGTATTGGAGAGTATACTTGTTGAAAGGAATTTCAGGTATATGCTGAGATAGCCATCAGTCATCTTGTTAAGTTTGGTTTAATTTACAAACCCCATGGCAGAACGTCTTTGCACTTCAACTATGTTTCTAATGGAACCTGGGGACTAGGGTCCTTAGAAGGATATGATAATCAGATTTTATTCATAAGGCTTTTTCTAATTTTTCCCATTGCACCAGGTTAGTAAAGTGCCAATTAAGGGCAATGATTTTATTGGGCCAGTTACTAAACACTCAAATTAATAGAATTGAAAAGATTCTGTCAATAGAAGCAGTATTTTGAGAAGTTTTTATCCTTAGAATCTCTGAACATACACTGAAATTGCATTCTCATGATACACGTGATTTATGTAACACCTTTCTAAAGACTTTAGAGTACATTTATGGAGTCAGACTGTGAAGCAGAATATATTTTTCCCCATTTTCTTTCAAACATGGGAATTAAGGTTTAACAGATACAATTTCTTCAAGGTCACAGTGCCAGAGGGAGAATGTAGTTGGGAGTGCACATGGTTTTCACTTCGTCATACAGTAGTTTGTCCAGGTCAAAGGATAGCTACCATCCCTCCAATCTCAAAATGATAATGAAGCCTCCAAGATCTTCATTTATGCACAGCAGAGCCTGAGCAGGCCTAGAAAGCTGGTCACCTCAGCACAGAGGATTATGGAATCCTTGTTTAGTGTCCTGCAGGTAAACAGTGAAACTATGTA
Source organism: Grampus griseus (assembly GCF_964374135.1). Taxonomy (NCBI): domain Eukaryota; kingdom Metazoa; phylum Chordata; class Mammalia; order Artiodactyla; family Delphinidae; genus Grampus; species Grampus griseus. The sequence goes on along the minus strand of NC_138999.1, from coordinate 84,505,296 downwards.
TGTATCCTGATTCTATGTATCTTAATTTCTCTCTTCCCTATGGCAAGAAGCCACATACATATTTATCTGAAAGAGAAAATAAAAAGATGAATGATATCCACTGTTGACAATGATAGGAGATAGTGGTTGCTCTCATTCAGTGTCATTGAGAGCATAAATTGATTAAACATTTTCCAGAGGGCGATTGGTAACATGAAACAAAACTTAAAGTCACATATCTTATTAAAATAAAAATAGAAATTAAAATAATTTCTATTTTAAAAAAGTTATCAGATATTACTGCTTCTGGCACTATGGAAAATTAAATTATCTGAGGGAGTGCTCTTAATTCAAAAAATAAAAATAGATACCACATAAAGTATAATATTTGTTGTATTACACAGATAGAATAAGGAAATCTCCAATAGATTGAGAAAAAGCAAGCTGAAAATAGAGGAGTGGGTAGAAAATGCATGAAATACTTGGTTGTCCTAATGATAAATGCTGAAAACCACACTTCAGGTAGAAAGAGGCATATTTGAACCTGAGAATCCTGGGTAAGTGGAGGCCTCTGTGTGGATGATAAAAATGAAGATATTCCAGGTCAGCAGCAATCCATGGCTCTCAGAAAAAGCAAATACAATTCCTCTTTGGAGGAAAGCATTCAGGATATATAAAGTTGAAAAAAATAATAATTCTAAGCTCATAATTGAAGATCACAAAACACAAAATGAAATGAACCATCATGAGTTAGAGTTAGCAGGGATAAACAACAACAAATCCCCAACAAATTTAGCCCCATAGGGGATCCAGAATCTAAAAATTTCAAATACAGAATATATTAAAACTACAATTAAATAGAAAACCACAATGAGTAAAGGATGGAAGTATAAAATGGGTAATCTACAAAAAATAAAATGTGAGCAGATAAATTTGAAAAAAAATTAAAAAAAGAAAATAAAAATCACCATTCTTTAAATAAATGATAAATTCAATGGATATCTTAAGTGGTGAACTCACTGACAAATAGACAAAAGGAATAGAAAAAGAGCTCAAAAAGAGATCTATTTTGTGTATGGAGTTTGATATACAATCAAGTTAGCTAGGAAGACTTTATATCACTCTCTTCTTGAATGAAGTCAGCAAACTACGGCCAGGGGGCCATAACTGGCCAACCATGTGCATTTGATTAAGTACTGTCCATGGCGGCTTTTCCTCTGCAAATGCAGAATTAAATAATTGCAATAGAGACTGCATAGCCCTCAAAGTTGAAAATATTTACTATCTGGCCCTTTATAGGAAAGGTTTTCCCACTCCTGTTCTTGAAACATTATTTTGCTGGGTTTACAATTCTAGGAATCTTAAAAATATTAATTCTTTCCAAATTGAATAATAATGTCAATTCAATTACATTTAAAATACTAACATATTGGAGAGGGGGACAATAACGGAAGAGTAAGACGCGGAGATCAACTTTCCCCCAACAGATACACCAGAAATACATCTACACATGGAACAACTCCTGCAGAACACCTACTGAACGCTGGCAGAAGACCTCGGACCTCACAAAAGGCAAGAAACTCCCCACGTACCTGGGTAGGGAAAAGAAACAAGAATAAAGAGAGACAAAAGAATAGAGACGGGACCTGCACCAGTGGGAGGGAGCTGTGAAGGAGGAAAGGTTTCCACACACTACGAAGCCCCTTCATGGGCAGAAACTGTGGGTGGTGGATGGGGGAAGCTTCAGAGCCATGGAGGAGAGTGCAGCAACAGGTATGTGGAGGGCAAAGCTGAGAGATTCCCGCACAGAAGATCGGTGCGGACCAGCACTCACCAGCCCGAGAGGCTTGTCTGCTCATGCACCAGGGTGGACGGGGGCTGGGAGCTGAGGTTTGGGCTTCGGTTGAAGCACAGGGAGAGGACTAGGGTTGGCCGCGTGAACACAGCCTGCAGGGGTTTTGTGCACCATGGCTAGCCGGGAGGGAGTCCGGGGAAAAGTCTGGACCTGCCAAAGAGACAAGATACTTTTTCTTGCCGCTTTGTTTCCTGGTGCGTGAGGAGAGGGGATTAAGAGTGCGGCTTAAAGGAGTTCCAAAGACTGGCGTGAGCTGCAGTTAACAACGCAGACCCCAGAGACAGGCATGAGACGCTAAGACTGCTGCTGCCACCACCAAGAAGCCTGTGTGCGAGCACAGGTCACTATCCACACCTCCATTCTGGGAGCCTCTGCAGCCCACCACTGCCAGGGTCCCAGAATCCAGGGACAACTTCCCTGGGAGAAAGCATGGCACACCTCAGGCTGGTGCAAAATCAAGGCTGGTGCAATAGCCTCTGCCGCCGCAGGTTCATACCGCATCTGCCCCCCTCCCTCCCCCCAGCCTGAGTGAGCCAGAGCCAGTGCCCCTGAGTCAGCTGCTCCTTTAACCCAGTCCTGTCTGAGTGAAGAACAGATGCCCTCAGGCGACCTACAACCAGAGGCTGGGCCAAATCCAAAGCTGAACCACAGGAGCTGTGTGAACAAAGAAGACAAAAGGAAATCTCTCCCAGCAGCCTCAGGAGCAGTGGATTAAATCTCCACAATCAACTTGATGTACCCTGCATCTGCAGAATACATGAATAGACAATGAATAATCACAAATAGAGAAGGTGGACTTTGAGAGCAAAATTTATTGTTTTTTCCACTTTTCTTCTTTTTGTGAGTGTGTATGTGTATGCTTCTGTGAGAGATATTGGATGTATAGCTTTGCTTTCACCATTTGGCCTCGGGTTCTATCCATCCATTTTTAAAAAATTTTTTCTTAATAATTATTTTTTATTTTAATAACTATTTTACCTTACTTTATTTTATTTTATCCTCTTTCTTTCTTTCTTTCTTTCTTTCTTTCTTTCTTTCTTTCTTTCTTTCTTTCTTTCTTTCTTTCTTTCTTTCTTTCTTTCCTTCTATTTTTTCTACCTTTTATTCTGAGCCATATGGATGAAAGGCTCTTGGAGCTGCAGCCAGGAGTCAGAGCTGTGCCTCTGAGGTGGGAGAGCCAACTTCAGGACACTGGTCCACAAAAAACCTCCCAGCTCCACGTAATATCAAATGGCGAAAATCTCCCAGAGATCTCCATCTCAACACCAGAACTCAGCTTCACTCAACGACCAGCAAGCTACAGTGCTGGACACCCTATGTCATTAGCAGAGAGGCTGCCTAAAATCATAATAAGTCCACAGACACCCCCAAAACACACCACCAGACGTGAACCTGCCCACCAGAAAGACAAGATCCAATCTCACCAACCAGATCATGGACACTAGTACCGCCCACCAGGAAGCCTACACAACCCACTGAAGCAACTTTAGCCACTGCGGACAGACACCAAAAACAATGAGAACTACAAACCTGCAGCATGCAAAAAGGAGACCCCAAACACAGTAAGATAAGCAAAATAAGAAGACAGAAAAACACACAACAGATGAAGGAGCAAGATAAAAACCCACCAGACCTAAGAAATGAAGAGGAAATAGGCAGTCTACCTGAAAAAGAATTCAGAATAATGATAGTAAAGATGATCCAAAATCTTGGAAAAAGAATAGACAAAATGCAAGAAACATTTAACAAGGACCTAGAAGAACTAAAGATGAAACAAGCAATGATGAACAACACAATAAATTAAATTGAAAATACTCTAGATGGGATCAATAGCAGAATAACTGAGGCAGAAGAACGGATAAATGACCTGGAAGATAAAATAATGGAAATAACTACTGCAGAGCAGAATAAAGAAAAAAGAATGAAAAGAACTGAGGACAGTCTCAGAGACCTCTGGGACAAGATTAAACACACCAACATACGAATTATAGGGGTTCCAGAAGAAGAAGAGAAAAAGAAAGGGACTGAGAAAATATTTGAAGAGATTATAGTTGAAAACTTCCCTAATATGGGAAAGGAAATAGTTAATAAAGTCCAGGAAGAACAGAGAGTCCAATACAGGATAATTCCAAGGAGAAACATGCAAAGACATATATTAATCAAACGCTCAAAAATTAAATACAAAGAAAACATATTAAAATCAGCAGGGAAAAACAACAAATAACACACAAGGGAATCCCCATAAGGTTAACAGCTGATCTTTCAGCAGAAACTCTGCAAGCCAGAAGGGACTGGCAGGACATTTTTAAAGTGATGAAGGAGAAAAACCTACAACCAAGATTACTCTACCAAGCAAGGATCTCATTCAGATTTGATGGAGAAATTAAAAGCTTTACAGACAAGCAAAAGCTGAGAGAGTTCAGCACCACCAAACCAGCTTTACAACAGCTGCTAAAGGAACTTCTCTAGGCAAGAAACACAAGAGGAGGAAAAGACCTACAATAACGAACCCAAAACAATTAAGTAAATGGGAACAGGAACATACATATTGATAATTACCTTAAATGTAATTGCATTAAATGCACCTACCAAAAGACACAGACTGGCTGAATGGATACAAAAACAAGACCCAGATATGTGTTGTCTACAAGATACTCACTTCAGACCTAGAGACATACAGACTGAAAGTAAGCAGATGGAAAAAGTTATTCCATGCAAATTGAAAACAAAAGAAAGCTGGAGTAGCAATTCTCATATCAGACAAAATAGACTTTAAAATGAAGACTATTAGAAGAGACTAAGAAGGACACTACATAATGATCAAGGGATCTATCCAAGAAGAAGATATGATAATTGTAAATATTTATGCACTCAACATTGGAGCACCTCAATACATAAAACAAATATTAACAGCCATAAAAGGGGAAATCAACAGTAACAAATTCATAGTAGGAGACTTTAACACCCCACCTTCACCAATGGACAGATCATCCAAAATGATAATAAATAAGGAAACACAAGCTTTAAAAGATACATTAAAAAAGATGGACTTAATTGATATTTATAGGACATTCCATCCGAAAACAACAGAATACACATTTTTCTCAAGTGCTCAAGGAACATTCTCCAGGATAGATCATATCTTGGGTCACAAATCAAGGCTTGGTAAATTTAAGAAAATTGAAATTTTATCAAGTATCTTTTCCAACCACAACACTAAGAGACTAGGTATCAATTAGAGGAAAAGATCTGTAAAAAATACAAACACATGGAGGCTAAACAATACACTACTTAACAACGAAGTGATCACTGAAGGAATCAAATGGGAAATCAAAAAATACCTAGAAACAAATGAAAATGGAAACACGATGACCCCAAACCTATGGGATGCAGCAAAAGCAGTTCTAAGAGGGAAGTTTATAGCAATACGAACCTACCTTAAGAAATAGGACACATCTCGAATAAACAACCTAACATGGCACCTAAAGCAATTAGAGAAAGGAGAACAAAAAACCCCCCAAAAGTTAGCAGGAGGAAAGAAATCATAAAGATCAGATCACAATTAATGAAAAAGAAATGAAGGAAACGATAGCAAATATCAATAAAACTTAACGCTGGTTCCTTGAGAAGATAAACATAATTGAAAAACCATTAACCAGACTCATCAAGGAAAAAAAGGGGGAAGACTCAAATCAATAGATTTAGAAATGAAAAAGGAGAGGTAACAACTGACACTGCAGAAATAAAAGAGATCATGAGAGATTACTACAAGCAACTCCATGGCAATAAAATGGAAAACCTGAAAGAAATGGACAAATTCTTAGAAATGCCCAACCTGCCAAGACTGAAACAGGAAGAAATAGAAAATATGAACAGACCAATCACAAGCACTGACATTGAGCCTGTGCTTAAAAACCTTCCAACAAACAAAAGCCCAGGACCAGATGGCTTCACAGGGGAATTCTATCAAACATTTGGAGAGGAGACAACACCTATCTCTCTCAAACTCTTACAAAATATAGCAGAGGGAGGAACACTCCCAAACTCATTCTACGAGGCCACCATCGCCCTGATACCAAAACCAGACAAGGATGTCACAAAGAAAGAAAGCTACAGGCCAATATCACTGATGAATATAGATGCAAAAGTCCTCGACAAAATACTAGCAAACAGAATCCAACAGCACATTAAAAGGATCATACACAATGATCAAGTGGGTATTATTCCAGGAATGCAAGGATTCTTCAATATACGCAAATCAACCAACGTGATACACCAAATTAACAAATTGACGGAGAAAAACCATATGATCAACTCAACAGATGCAGAGAAAGCTTTTGACAAAATTCAACACCCAATTATGATAAAACACCAGCAGAAAGGAAGCATAGAGGGAACTTTCCTCAACATAATAAAGGCCATATATGACAAACCCACAGCCAACATCATCCACAATGGTGAAAAACTGAAAGCATTCCACTAAAGTTAGGAACAAGACATGGTTGCCCACTCTCACCACTCTTTTTTTTTTTTTTTTTTTTTGGTACGCAGGCCTCCCACTGTTGTGGCCTCTCCCATTGCGGAGCACAGGCTCCAGACGCACAGTCTCAGCGGCCATGGCTCACGGGCCCAGCCGCTCCGCGGCATGTGGGATCCTCCCGGACCGGGGCGCGAACCCGTGTCCCCTGCATCGGCAGGTGAACTCTCAACCACTGTGCCACCAGGGAAGCCCTATCACCACTCTTATTCAATATAGTTTTGGAAGTCTTTGCCACAGCAATCAGAGAAGAAAAGGAAATAAAAGTAATCCAAATCAGAAAAGAAGAAGTAAATCTGTCACTGTTTGCAGATGACATGATACTATTCATAGAGAATCCTAAAGAAGCTCCCAGAAAACTACTAGATCTACTCAATGAATTTGGTAAAGTAGCAGGATACAAAATTAATGCACAGAAATCTCTGGCATTCCCATACACTAATGATGAAAAATCTGAAAGTGAAATCAAGAAAACACTCCCATTTACCATTGCAACAAAAAGAATAAAATATCTAGGAATAAACCTACCTAAGGAGACAAAAGACCTGTATGCAGAAAATTACAAGACACTGATGAAAGAAATTAAAGATGATACAAATAGATGGAGAGATATACCATGTTCTTGGATTGGAAGAATCAGCACTGTGAAAATGACTCTTCTACCCAAACCAATCTACAGATTCAATGCAATCCCTATCAAACCACCACTGGCATTTTTCACAGAACTAGAACAAAAAATTTCACAATTTGCATGGAAAAACAAAAGACCCTTAATAGCCAAAGCAATCTTGAGAAGGAAAAACGGAGCTGGAGGAATCAGCTTCCCTGACTTCAGACTATACTACAAAGCTACAGTCATCAAGACAGTTTGGTACTGGCACAAAAACAGAAAGATAGATCAATGGAACAGGATAGAAAACTCAGAGATAAACCCACACACACATTGTCACCTTATCTTTGATAAAGGTGGCAGGAATGTACAGTGGAGAAAGGACAGCCTCTTCAATAAGTGGTGCTGAGAAAACTGGACAGGTACATGTAAAAGTATGAGATTAGAACACTCCCTAATGCCATACAGAAAAATAAGCTCAAAATGGATTAAAGACCTAAATGTAAGGCCAGAAACTATCAAACTCTTAGAGGAAAACATAGGCAGAACACTCTATGACATAAATCAAAGCAAGATCCTCTTTGACCCACCTCCGAGAGAAATCAAAATAAAAACAAAAATAAACAAATGGGACCTAATGAAACTTCAAAGCTTTTGCACAGCAAAGGAAACCATAAAAAAGACCAAAAGAGAACCCTCAGAATGGGATTAAATAATGGCAAATGAAACAACTGATAAATGATCACTCTCCAAAATTTACAAGCAGCTCATGCAGCTCAATATCAAACAAACAAACAACCCAATCCAAAAATGCACAGAAGACCTAAATAGACATTTCTTCAAAGAAGATATACAGATTGCCAACAAACATGTGAAAGAATGCTCAACGTCATTAATCATTAGAGAAATGCAAATCAAAGCTACAATGAGATATCTCACACCAGTCAGAATGGCCATCAGCAAAAAATCTATAAACAATAAATGCTAGAGAGGGTGTAGAGAAAAGGGAACACTCTTGCACTGCTGGTGGGAATGTGAATTGGTATAGTCACTATAGAGAACAGTGTGGAGGTTCCTTGAAAATCTACAAATAGAACTACCATATGACCTAGCAATCCCACTACTGGGCATGTATCCTGAGAAAACCATAATTTAAAGAGTCATGTACCAAAATGTTCATTGCAACTCTATTTACAATAGCCTGGAGATGGAAACAACCTAAGTGTCCATCACTGGATGAATCGATAAAGAAGATGTGGCACATATATACAGTGGAATATTACTCAGCCATAAAAAGAAATGAGATTAAGTTATTTGTAGTGAAGTGGATGGACCTAGAGTCTGTCATACAGAGTGAAGTATGTCAGAAAGTGAAAGACAAATATCGTATGCTAACACATATATATGGAATCTAAAAAAAAAAATGTCATGAACAACCTAGGGGTAAGACAGGAATAAAGACATAGGCCTACTAGAGAATGGACTTGAGCATATGGGGAGGGGGAAGTGTAAGCTTTGACAAAGTGAGAGAGTGGCATGGACATATATACACTACCAAACGTAAAATAGATAGCTATTGGGAAGCAGCTGCATAGCACAGGGAGATCAGCTCGATGCTTTGTGACCACCTAAATAGGTGGGATAGGGAGGGTGGGAGGGAGCAAGACATAAGAAGGAAGAGATATGGGAACATATGTATATGTATAACTGATTCACTTTGTTATATAGCAGAAACTAACACACCATTGTAAACAATGATACTCCAATAAATATGTAAAAAAATAAATATGAACATATTATTTTGAGGAAATTTACAAGCAGTTCCAAAATTTATATGAAAGAACAAACATCCAGGAATAGTCAAAAGAAACATGAGGAAGAAGAAAAAAAAGATAGGGGAAATAACCCTACTGGATATTGTGAACAATAATAATGATATGAAAATTATAATAATATGTTACACGTTCAAACATAATAATAATTTTAATCATTAGTAGTAGTCCTAGTGGTACCACTAGTAATAGTTGACACTTATATGGCACTTACTATGTGCTATATGCTAGGCACTGATTAAAAAACATTTAATCTTCACTACAACCTTATGAGGAGAGTGTTCCTTTTCTGTCTTTCTTTTTTTTTTATGAAGCTATTTTTTTAAAAAAATTATTGGAGTACAGTTGATTTACAATGTTCTGTTAGTTTCAGGTGTACAGAAAAGTGAATCAGTTATGCATATACATATATTCACTCTTCTTTTTTTTTTTTGAATTATTTTCCCATATAGGCCATTATAGAGTATTGAGTAGAGTTCCTTGTGCTATACAGCAGGTTCTTAGAAGTTATCTATTTTATATATAGTAGTGTGTATATGTCAATCCCAATCTCCCAACTTATCCCTCCCCCCGTTATCCCCTGGTAACCATAAGTTTTTTTCATACATCCATAATTCTACTCCTGTTTTGTAAATAAGTTCATTTGTATCATTTTTTATAGATCCCACATATAAGTGATAACAGGATATTTGCCTTTCTCTTTTACTTCACTCAGTATGACAATCTCTAGGTCCATCCACATTGTAGTTAATGGCATTATTTTGTCCTTTTTTTGGCTGAGTAATATTTTGCTGTATATATGTACCACATCTTCTTTATCCATTCCTCTGTCATTAGACATTTAGGTTGCTTCCATGTCCTGGTTATTGTAAATAGTGCGGCAGTGAACATTGGGTTGCATGTATCTTTGAATTATAGTTTTCTCCAGGTATATGCCCAGGAGTGGTATTGCTGTGTTCCTTTTCTTTATTTTACACTTTAAAAGACTGAATTGCAAAGAAGTTAAGTAATAAAAAAACTGACCAATGAACACATAGAGATTTTGGAAGGAGACTTGATGATCTTTCTGTTAATGCTATGTAACAAATCATCCCAAAAACTTAGTGGCTTGAATCAACAGCAATTATTTATTCCCTGTCACAGTTTCTGTGGGTTAGGAATTTGGGAGTGCTCAGCTGGGAGGATCTAGCTTGGGGTCTCATTAGGTTGTTGTCAGATGGTGGTAAGCCAGGGGCCATCTCAAAGGCTTTGGTGCCGACACTGGGAAAACTCAGACAGCTGGGGGCTGGAATACTTGGGGCACCTTGAGAATTTAAATCTATTTCACTTGTCTTTTTCTGCATTTTAGCTTTAATACAGCCAGAATTCTTCCATGGTGACTTCAGGCTCAAAAGCCACATGTCTGAGCCAGTCAGACAAAAAGAAGCTGCATCATCTTTTATGCTCTAGCCTCAGAAGTCAACCAGTGTGGGGAATTCCCTGGCAGTCCAGTGGTTAGGACTCCATACTCTCACTGCTGAGGGCCCCAGTTTGATCTCTCGTTAGGGAACTAAGATCCCACATGCCCGGCTGTGCAGCCAAAAAAGAAAAATCTCAACCAGTGAGACTCCCACTGTAGTCACTGACATGGCCAGATTAAAGGGGAGCAAACATGGACTCTTTGTGCAGCCATCTTTGGAATATAGACTCAGCCACAATCTGGCATATGTATAAACAATCTATGATTGAGGTGCCATGGAAGATCAGTGGGAAAGGATGGACTATTTCATAAGTTGTGTTGAGGCAACTGATTATATATAAGAGAAAGATGTAGTATCCTTATCTCACAAACACCAAAATCAATTTCTGATTGATTAAGGACTAAACATGAAAGGCAAAACCTGGAAACTTACAGGAGGAGTGCTTTATGGCCTCAAAGTAAGGAAGGAATTTTTTTAAAAACACACAAAGCACTAACCATAAAATACAAGATTAATAAATTTAATTAGATTAAAATAAGAATGTTCATGAAAAGACACAATAAAGAAAGTGGGAAGATAAACGAAATACTAGGAGAGGATATTTGAAGTACATAAAACTGACAAAATTTTATTATCTAGAATATATAAAGAATTGTCACAAATCAATAAGAAAACGACAAACAGTTCAATAGAAAACTGGGCAGAAGCATGAATAACCATTTCACAATATAGGGAAAACAAAAGAACCATGAATATATTTAAAAGTTTTTTAACCTCATTAGGAACCAGAGAGATTCAAATTACTAGCAAAATGAGATACACACACTAAAAAAATTGGCAAAATTTAAGAAGTCTATTAAAATTAAAAAGTGTGATGATACCAAAATGTGGAACAACCATAATACTTACATTCTGATATTCTGCTAATGAAACTTTGAAATTCTACAATCATTCTGGAAAACAATTTTGAACTGTCTTGGAAATTTGAACATGTACATATTATATGATCCAGCAATGCAGGAGAATGGATTAATAAGTTATAGTATAGTTACAAATTGTAATGTTTAAAAATGAAAATTAATTAGCCATAGATACACACAACAATGTGGGTAAACCCTTAATATAATATTGATGAAAAAAAGCAAGCTGCAGACTACACACAGTAAAATAAAAAGTTTATAAAGGTCAGAAACATTCAAATCAAGTTCATCATTTATGCATTCAGTAATAATAGAAAAAACTTTAAAAAAAGCAACATACAAAAATCCAGCAAACTCTAAGTGAGTTGCAGGCAGTGGAGTCAGGGGAATGGGATAGAAATAGGGACCAAGTACACAGGGAGATACAAAGGAATGTCAATGCCTTAATTCTTGAGTGATGGATTCATAATTATTCACTTAGTTATTGTGCTTCATATGTTAAATATATGTTATAGTTATTTTAATCATTTCAAATAATACCTGATAGACATAATGATTAATACAAAGTATTATACAAAAATTGTTGCATAACTATGTAAGGACATATGCTAAAGGACATTCATTACAGCTTTATTTTTTATAACAACTGACTAGAAACAACCAAAGTGTTCATATCAGGAGAGTAAATAAATTATGGTACACATAAAATGGGATGCTTTGCATCCATCACAAAGAATGTGGGATATTTGTATGTTCTTACATAGAAGTTAATCTTTGATACATTTACTGAAAAAAGCAAGTTGCCCAGAAAGTTGGAAAATAATTCCATTTTTGTGAAAAGAAATGTTTTATATTTTTTTATATAAAAAGAATATAATACATATGACATATATATAATATATATGAATATATATAACATTTATATATATATATGATGTATATGTTTACACATATGTAGATGTACCTGTATGTTCATAGAAAAAATGCTAAAGGACACACATTAAAATGTTATTGGTGTTCATCTCTTAAGAGTGGAAATGAGGGGGGAAGAGAGAACACTTTTAACTGTTTATATTTCTTTACTGTTTGATGTTTTTTCAAAAAAATCATGTATTATTCTGTATAAAATATTTTAATGAAAATTAAATACAAGTCTCATCTCTTTCTGACTCTCATCACCAAACAAGGCTTGCCAAAGCCCAAAACTTTCCATTCTACCTTTTAAAAAGTAATCCAGACACTATTCATGCTGTACTAAAGGAGCTCTCTCTTATGACCTGGCTGACAATGAACTCTGGTAATGACTTGGTGAGAAGGAAGTGTATCAAAAAGAGTCCTTTTGTATATAAAGGCTACTGTCAACTAATGTGTTCTATCTCAGGGACTGTCAGAAGAGCAGAAATAAATAAAAATGTGTTTTTCTCTTCATGAGCAAAGTTTTTTTTTCTCACTTCTTGATGGCATTCTTTTTTTGTTCTTTTCCACCCAGAAAAGGTCAGTTGAAGCCCCTGTGAGTGTGATCTTGCCAATGTTTCAAAAGCAGTTACATGTTTTGAACAGCTGCACAAACTCTTGTGTCCCAGAGCAGCTCTCCTCCCTTCCTCACACCTTTCCTTTAGACCTCGTATAAACAGGCTCATTGAAAATAAGCATCTGAACCCAGGAACAATATTGATATAATATATTATGTTTATATAGGTGTTTCCCCTATTATTCAATCCAATGACATTTTCCTTCTAAAAGACCTTGTCACAAAGGCTAGCATTTCCCCCCTGATGGTTCTAGCAGCCATTTCATACACTAAAGGAAAGTAGAATCAAGGCAGTACCATGCTGATTTTCTGACTGCTATACTTCTTGTCCATTATAAACTAAAAGCTTTCTTTCTGAGGCCTTTCTTCTCTCCTACCCCCGATCAGACCTTCAAAAGGGCCCATTGCCTTGTAAAATATAAAAGATTAAGTAAAACATTCCTGCTGTGAACCAAAGCCCCAAACTGTCTACTTTCATTTTTTTAAACAGTGTATTATAAAGTTGGAAGAACCACCAAAATAGCAGTATATATCGAAGAGTATAAAACATCTTGAACTGAGAACATAGTGAAGGTTTTATTGATTTATTTATTTTTAACATCTTTATTGGAGTATAATTGCTTTACAATGGTGTGTTAGTTTCTGTTTGATAACAAAGTGAATCAGCTATATGTATACATATATCCACATATCCGCTCCCTCTTGCATCTCCCTCCCACCCTCCCTTTGTCACCCCTTTAGGTGGTCACAAAGCACAGGACTGATCTCCTTATGCTAGGCGGCTGCTTCCCAATAGCTATTTAATTTACATTTGGTAGTATATATAAGTCCATGCAACTCTCTAACTTCATACCAGCATATCCTTCCCCCTACCCATGTCCACAAGTCCATTCTCTACCTCTGCATCATTATTCCTGTCTTGCCCCTAGGTTCTTCAGAACCATTTTATTTTTTTTTAGATTCCATATATATGTGTTAATATATGGTATTTATTTTTCTCTTTCTGACTTACTTCACTCTGTATGACAGTCTCAAGGTCCATCAACCTCAACAAATAACTCAATTTCGTTTCTCTTTATGGCTGAGTAATATTCCATTGTATATATGTGACACATCTTTATCTATTCATTTGTCGATGGACACGTAGGTTGCGTCCATGTCCTGGCTACTGTAAATGGAGCTACAATGAACATTGTGGTACATGACTCATTTTGAAATATTGTTTTCTCAGGGTACATGCCCAGTAGCGGTATTGCTGGGTTGTATGGTAGTTCTAGTTTTAGTTTTTTTAAGGAACAAGCATACTCTTCTCCATAGTGGCTGTATCAATGTACATTCCCACCAACAGTGCAGGAGGGTTCCCTTTTCTCCACACCCTCTCCAGCATTTATTGTTTATAGATTTTTTGATGATGGCCATTCTGACAGGTGTGAGGTGATACCTCATTGTAGTTTTGATTTGCATTTCTCTAATGATTAGTGATGTTGAGCATCCGTTCATGTGTTTGTTGGCAATCTGTATATCTTCTTTGGAGAAATGTCTGTTTAGGTCTTCTGCCCATTTTTGGATTGGGTTGTCTGCTTTTTTGATATTGAACTGCTTGTATATTTTGTAGATTAATCCTTTGTCAGTTGCTTCATTAGCAAATATTTTCTCCCGTTCTGAGTGTTGTCTTTTCGTCTTGTTTACGGTTTCCTTTGCTGTGCAAAAGCTTTGAAGTTTCATTAGGTCCCATTTGTTTATTTTTGTTTTTATTTCCATTTCTCTAGGAGGGGTGTCAGCAAGGATCTTGTTGTGATTTATGTCATAGAGTGTTTGGTCTATGTTTGCCTCTAAGGGTTTTATAGTATCCGGCCTTACATTTAGGTCTTTAATCCATTTTGATTTTATTTTCGTGTATGGTGTTAGGAAGTTCTAATTTCATTCTTTTACATGTAGCTCTCCAGTTTTCACATCACCATTTATTGAAGACGTTATCTTTTCTCCATTGTATATTCTTGCCTCCATTATCAACGATACGTTGATCATGTGTGTGGGGGTTTATCTCTAGGCTTTCTATCCTGTTCCATTGATCTATCTTTCTGTTTTTGTGCCAGTACCATACTGTCTTGATTACTGTAGCTTTGTAGTATAGTCTGAAGTCAGGGAGGCTGATTCCTCCAGCTCCGTTTTTCATTTTCAAGATTGCTTTGGCTATTCGGGGTCTTTTGTGTTTCCATACAAATTGTGAAATTTTTTGTTCTAGTTCTGTGAAAAAATGCCATTGTTAGTTTGACAGGGATTGCATTGAGTCTGTGGATTGCTGTGGGTAGTATAGTCATTTTCACAATGTTGATTCTGCCAATCCAAGAACATGGTATATCTCTCCATCTGCTGTATCATTTTTAATTTCTTTCATCAGTGTCTTTTATTTTTCTGCATAGATGTCTTTTGTCTCCTTTGGTAGGTTTATTCCTGTGTATTTTATTATTTTTGTTGTAATGGTAAATGGGAGTATTTCCTTAATTTCTTTTCTAAAATTTTTCATCATTAGTGTATAGGAATGCAAGAGTTTTCTGTGCATTAATTTTGTATCCTGCTACTCTATGAAATTCATTGCTTAGCTCTAGTAGTTTTCTGTTAGCATCTTTAGGATTCTCTATGTATAGCATCCTGTCATCTGCAAACAGTGACAGCTTTGCTCCTTCTTTTCTGATTTGGATTTATTTTATTTCTTTTTCTTCTCTAATTGCTGTGGCTAAAACTTCCAAAACTATGTTGAATAATAGTGGTGAGAGTGGAAACCCTTGTCTTGTTCCTGATCTGAGAGGAAATGTTTTCAGTTTTTTACCATTGAGAATGATGTTGGCTGTGGGTTTGTCATATATGGTCTTTATTATGTTGAGGTAAATTCCCTCAATGCCTACTTTCTGTGGGGTTTTTATCATAAATGGGTGTTGAATTTTGTTGAAAGCTTTTTCTGCATCTATTGAGATGATCATATGGTTTTTCTCCTTCAAGTTGTTAATATGTTTTATCACACTGATTGTTTTGCATATATTGAAGAGTCCTTGTATTCCTGGGGTAAATCCAACTTGATCATGGTGTATGATCCTTTTAATGTGCTGTTGGATCCTGTTTGCTAGTATTTTGTTGAGAATTTTTGCAACTATGTTCATCAGTGAAATTGGCCTGTAGATTTCTTTCTTTGTGACATCTTTGTCTGGTTTTGGTATCAGAGTGATGGTGGCTTTGTGGAATGAATTTGGAAGTATTCCTCCCTCTGCTATATTTTGGAAGAGTTTGAGAGATGTGGGTGTTAGCTCCTCTCTAAGTGTTTGATAGAATTTGCCTGTGAAGCCATCTGGTCCTGGGCTTTTGTTTGTTGAAAGATTTTTTTTTTTTTATGCGGTACGTGGGCCTCTCACTGTTGTGGCCTCTCCCGTTGCAGAGCACAGGCTCTGGACACACAGGCTCAGCAGCCATGGCTCATGGGCCCAGGTGCTCCATGGCATGTGGGATCTTCCCAGGCCGGGGCACGAACCCATGTCCCCTGCATGGGCAGGCGGACTCTCAACCACTGCGCCACCAGGGAAGCCCTGTTGGAAGGTTTTTAACCACAGGCTCAATTTCAGTGCTTGGGATTGGTCTGTTTATATTTTCTCTTTCTTCCTGGTACAGTCTCAGAAGTTTGTGCTTTTTTCAGAATTTGCCCATTTCTTCCAGGTTGCCCATTTTTTTGGAATAGCGTTGCTTGTAGTAATCACTCATGATCCTTTGTATTTCTGCAGTGTCAGTTGTTACTTCTCCTTTTTCATTTCTAAATCTATTGATTTGATTCTTCTTCCTATTATTCTTGATGAGTCTGGCTAATGGTTTATTAGTTTTGTTTATCTTCTCAAAGAACCAGCTTTTAGTTTTATTGATCTTTGTTATTATTTCTTTCATTTCTTTTTTATTTATTTCTGATCTGATCTTTATGATTTCTTTCCTTCTGCTAACATTGGGGTTTTTGTTCTTCTTTCTCTAATTGCTTTAGGTGTAAGCTTAAGTTGTTTATATGAGATGTTTCTTGTTTCCTGAGGTAGGATTGTATTACTTTAAACTTCCCTCTTAGAACTGCTTTGGCTGCATCCCATAGGTTTGGGGTCGTGGTGTTTTCACTGTTATTTTTTTCTAGGTATTTTTTGATTTCCTCTTTCATTTTTTCAGTTATCTCTTGGTTATTAATTAGTGTATTGCTTAGCCTCCATGTGTTTGTAGTTTTTACAGATTTTTTTCCTGTAACTGGTATCTAGTCTCAGAGCACTGTGGTCGGAAATGTTACTTGATACAATTTCAATTTTCTTAAATTTTCCAAGGCTTGATTTCTTATCCAAAATATGGATATGATCTATCCTGAAGAATGTTCCCTGAGTACTTGAGAAGAAAGTGTATTCTGTTGTTTTTGGATAGAACATCCTATAAATGTCAATTAAGTCCATCCTGTTTAATGTATCTTTTAAAGCTTGTTTTTCCTTATTTATTTTCATTTGGATGATCTGTCCATGGGTGAAAGTGGGGTGTTAAAGTCCAGTACTATGATTGTGTTACTGTCGATTTCCCCTTTTATGGCTGTTGGAATTTGCATTATCTATTGAGGTGCTCCTATGTTGAGTGCATGAAATTTTACAATTGTTATAGCTTCTTCTTGAATTGTTATGTAGTGTCCTTCATTGTCTCTTGTAATAGTCATTATTTTAAAGTCTATTTTGTCTGATATGAGAACTGCTGCTCCCACTTTCTTTTGATTTCCACTTGCATGGTATATCTTTTTCCAATCCCTCACTTTCAGTCTGTGTGTTTCCCTAGGTCTGAAGTGGGTCTCTTGTAGACAGCATATATATGGGTCTTGTTTTTGTATCCATTCAGCCAGTCTGTGTCTTTTGGTGGGAACAGTTAATCCATTTACATTTAAGGTAATTATCTATATGTATGCTCCTATTACCATTTTCTTAATTGTTTTTGATTTGTTATTGTAGGTCTTTTCTTTCTCTTGTGTTTCCTGCCTAGAGAAGTTCCTTTAGCATTGGGTGTAAAGCTGGTTTGGTGGTGCTGAATTCTCTTAATTTTTACTTGTCTGTAAAGTTTTTAATTTCTCCATCAAATCTGAATGAGATTCTTGCTGGGTAGAGTAATCTTGATTGTAGGTTTTGCCCTTTCATCACTTTAAATATGTCTGCAACTCCCTTCTGGCTTGCAGAGTATCTGCTGAAATATCAGCTGTTAACCTTATGGGGATTCCCTTGTATGTTATTTGTTGTTTTTCCCTTGCTGCTTTTAGTGTTTTTTCTTTATATTCAATTTTTGATAGTTTGATTAATATGTGTCTTGGCGTGTGTCTCCTTGGGTTTATCCTATATTGGACTCTCTACACTTCCTGGAGTTGATTAAATATTTCCTTTCCCATATTAGTGTAGTTTTCAACTATAATCTCTTCAAATGTTTTCTCAGTCCTTTTCTTTTTCTCTTCTTCTGGAACCACTATAGTTCAAATATTGTTGTGTTTAATGTTGTCCTTGAGTCTCTAAGACTGTCCTCAATTCTTTTTTTTTTTTTTTGTCCTCAATTCTTTTCATTCTTTTCTCTTTATTCTTGTCTTCAGTTGTTATTTCCACTATTTTATCTTCCAGGTCACTTATCCAGTCTTCTGCTTCAGTTATTCTGCTATTGATTCTTTCTAGAGAACTTTTAATTTCATTTATTGTGTTGTTCATCATTGTTTGTTTTCTCTTTAGTTCTTCTAGGTCCTTGTTAAACGTTTCTTGTATTTCCTCCATTCTATTTCCAAGATTTTGGATCACCTTTACTATCATTACTGTGAGTTACATTCCAGGTAGACTGCCTATTTCCTCTTCATTTGTTTGGTCTGGTGGGGTTTTACCTTGCTCATTCATCTGCTGTGTGTTTCTCTTCTCATTTTGCTTAACTTACTGTGTTTGGGGTCTCCTTGTCGCAGGCTGCAGATTCATGTTTCCCATTTTTTTGTTTTGTCTGCCCCCAGTGGCTAAATTTGGTTCAGTGGGTTTGTTGGCTTACTGGTGGAGTGCACTGTTTCCTGTGTTTTGGTGGATGAGGCTGGATCTTGTCTTTCTGGAGGGCAAGACCACATCTGGTGGTGTGTTTTGGGGTGTCTGTGACCTTAGTATGATTTTAGGCAGTCTCTCTGCTAATGAGTGGGGTTGCTTTCCTCTCTTGCTAGTTTTTGGCATAGGGTGTCCAGCACTGTACCTTGTTGGTCGTTGAGTGGAGCTGGTTCTTAGCATTGAGATGGAGATCTCTGGGAGAGTTTTTGCCGTTTGATATTATGTGAAGCTGGGAGGTCTCTGATGGACCAATGTCTTGAACTCAGCTCTCCCACCTCCAAGGCACAGCCCTGACATCTGGCCATAGCACTAAGACCCTGTCAGCCACACGGCTCAGAAGAAAAGGGAGTAAAAAAGAAACAAGGAAAGAAAAATATAAAATAAAATAAGTTGATTAAAATAAAAAATAAATAAATTATTAAAAATAAAAAAGTAAAAAGAAAGAAAGAAGAGAGCAACCAAACCAAAAACAAATCCACCAATCATAACAATTGCTAAAAGCTGTATTATTAAAAAAAAATCAGAGAGACAGAACCCTATGATAAATGGTAAAAGCAAAGCTATTTGTCTGTATGATACAGACAAATCACACATACACGTACACACTCACCAAAAGAGAAAAGGGAAATTATATATATATATATTTAAAAGAAAGGAAGAAAGCAACCAAATCAATAAATCTACCAATGATTATAATCTCTAAATACTAAACTAAGATAAACATAAAACCATAAACCAGTCAGTCTCATACAGCACACCCCAAGTCTATAAATGCTCCCAAAGTCCACCGTCTCAATTTTGGGATGATTCGTTGTCTATTCATGTGTTCCACAGATGCAGGGTACATCAAGTTGATTGTGGAGACTTAATCTGCTGCTCCTGAGGCTGCTGGGTGAAATCTCCCTTTCTCTTCTTTGTTCACACAGCTCCTGGGGTTGAGCTTTGGATTTGGCCCCGCCTCTGCGTGTAGGTCGCCGGAGGGCGTCTGTTCTTCACTCAGACAGGACGGAGTTAAAGAAGCAGCTGATTCAGGGGCTCTGGCTCACTCAGGCCTGGGAGAAGGAGGGGTACGGATGCGGGGTGAGCCTGCAGCAGCAGAGGCCAGTGGGTCTTTGCACCAGCCTGTGGCACACTGTGCATTCTTCTGCGGAAGTTGTCCCTGGATCACGGGACCCTGGCAGTGGCGGGCTGCACAGGTTCCCAGGAGGGGAGGTGTGGATAGTGACCTGTGCTTGCACACAGGCTTCTTGGTGGCTGCAGCAGCAGCCTTAGTGTTTCATGCCCGTCTCTGGGGTCCACACTGATAGAGCGGCTAGTGCCTGTCTCTGGAGATCGCTTTGGCAGTGCTCTGAATCCCCTGTCCTCACGCACCCGAAACAATGGTCTCTTGCCTCTTCGGCAATTCTAGGCTCTTTTCTGGACTCCCTCCCGGCTAGCCGTGGTGCACTAGTCCCTTCAGGCTGTGTTCACACAGCCAACCCCAGTCCTCTCCCTGCTCTCCCACTGAAGTCCGAGCCTCAGCTCCCAGCCCCGCCCGCCCCGACGGGTGAGCAGACAAGCCTCTCAGGCTGGTGAGTGCCGGTTGGCACTGATCCTCCGTACAGGAATTTCTCCACTTTGCCCTCCACACTCCTGTTGCTGCACCCTCCTCCGCAGCTCCGAAGCTTCCCCCCTCCTCCTCCTGCAGTCTCCGCCTGTGAAGGGTCTTCCTAGTGTGTGGAAACCTTTCCGCCTTCACAGCTCCCTCCCACTGGTGCAGGTCCCGTCCCTATTCTTTTGTCTCTGTTTATTCTTTTTTCTTTTGCCCTACCCTGGTACGTGGGGAGTTTCTTGTCTTTGGGTAAGTCTGAGATCTTCTGCCAGCATTCAGTATGTGTTCTGTAGGAGTTGTTAACACATATTGATGTATTTCTGATGTATTTGTGGGGAGGAAGGTGATCTCCACGTCTTACTCCTTCACCATCTTGAAGGTTTCCCCTGCACCCGGTCTCCAAGCCCACCCCACCCTGTCTCCCCCCACCTCGCCCCCAGAAAAAAAAAATCCATGTTCTACAAGTTGTAAATTTCAAAACAGAAGAGTGAAGAAGGTAATACTTGGAAATCATTTGTGATTTAAAGAGACAAAATCTTCAAAGTCTGTATGGAGTTTACATGAGACCTGAAGAAAAATGTGAATTAACTAAAGCAGAGAATGAATAATTGGTTAAATAAATAGGCATCACAAGAAACTAGCATGAGTTGATCAGACATTCTGCACTAGGGAAGAAGAGATCTGGAACTCAGGCTTCCTCTGCTGTATTTCTTAAAAGCACCTCACTGACAGGTTTTAATACTCTTTGTTCTCCTTTCCAAACTCCTCCTTTTCCCTCTCTCCTCCTCTCCTCCTCATCATGACCCCCTTATGTCATTGAATTGCTTACACCCAAAAAATTCACTTTCTCCTTTACCATTTGCCAAAGTCATCTCACAGTTGGTTCTCCCAGCTTACTTGATAGGTCTTGGTCCTGACTTCCCACATTGGCTTCTCTCTGGCTCTCTTCAGCTTTCTCAGGTTGGGTGTTCTTCTTTCCTCTTCCCCTTTTTGTTGATAGCTGCCTCAGGCTGCAAGGTAGTCTGAAAAGTTAATATTTTTATATTTGAAAATTATATGTTTGAATTAGAATAATGGGGCTGTCCTTGGAGAAAAAGAAAAAAAAAAAGACAGATAAACTGGTAGTTACATGTTTGGTTGCTAAGTTTTAGCCAAACAAGGGGCAGAGGGCAGGCTGTCTGCCTATGCAAACCACTGCCAGTAGGAGTTTGGACAAATTATTTTGTCTGTCATCTTATAGTAGCACCAGGCTGTTTTATCTTTTGTGCCAGGCTCCTGTGTTGAGGACCATGGGAGGCCGTCACTTTGAGGTACATGCAGAACAAAGTATAACAAGGTTTTAAAAAGTGATATGTGAGAGGTATATCCTTTTTAGTATTAGTTTCTATTGTGAGGAAACACATTTCTATTAGAGACTTCCTGTTGTCAAGATACATGCAAAAATGAAATCTAAGGAAATAGTTTAATATTTAAGTGGTTATTGTCCAAAATATTTTCATCTCCTGAGAAATCTTGTTCTTACAGGTTAAAGTGCCTGATTCATCTATGGTTGTTTGAAAATTGCCTTTGGAAGGTATCAAACCTCCTGTAGTGTTAGCTCTTCAACTAATGGCACTCAATAACAGTTTAATGATGAACTGTTTGTCGATGTGGTAGTTGAATTTTTTTTCCATTTTGTCATTTAGCCATTTTCAAAGTAAAACAATTCCATGGGTTCATAAATATTAGAATTATTGTTAGGAATAGAGTGCTAGTTGTTATAATCTCCAAAGGTAGACACATGCAACCTGATAAAGAACTGCATACAGACCAATGAGGTATTTGAACTATAAGAGAATTCTAATCTCAGCAGGACAGCATAAATCTATGCTATGTGGAGTCTTCCAGTCTGGGAAAACAGCTGGACAATATTAAAACTTTTAAACTTGGCCTCTATGAACTTCATTCTGTATAACTGAATAAGGAAAAACATGCTCTTATTTATGAAGGCATGTCTACATGATTCCAAAACCATAGGTTAAGCTAGTCAGCTCAATCAAACATCTAGTTAACTCAGTGGTAAAAAAAATTCCAGGAAATGATACATTTTTTTTTGTAGCTCAAAAACCACTTGACAGATTTTTTTTTTTTGCCAGTTGATCTTCTATTGTGTAAAGAGAGCCTAAGGCCATGATTCCTAATCCTGGTTGTGTAACAACTCAAGTTGTCTCCAAGAATGTCAGGAGCTGTCAAAAAATTCTCAAAACAAAATTACTTTTAATTCCTTCCAAATCACAAAATTATGCCACATAGCATGGTTATTGGAAGTCATGAACTCAAATACCTAAAGTGTCACAATTTCAAAGCAGACCAGGAATAAAAGATCTAGCCCAACTCTATTATAGAGCTATTTTTCTCTCTCTTTAAATGTTCAGTAGTGAGGTTTTTAATGGGGTCTTCAGAAATGATGGTGATACATGATTATTTTCGGTGTGGTGAGTATTTTTTTTTAACTTGTGTTTGTTACATTATTGCTATCATTGTTGATACCACTTTAGAAAGTATTGGAATTTGAAAAGAATTCTGGTTAGTAGTTATGCTTCCACCTGTATGTGGGGAGGTATTTCTGTGGAAAAAAATCAACTGTATTAGGACTTTTGATTGCAAGTGACGAAGACTCATCTGAAATTGGCTTGAATGATTGAACGATATGATGATAGTGATGATGATGATGATAATTCGTGTTAAAGCATTTTGACTCACAAAACTAAAATGTCCAAGAAGATCCAGCTATAAGCAGGTCTAAATTCAGGAGCTTAAACATTTTCATCAAGACTTGATCTCCTTGCATCTCCTGGCTCAGCTTTTATCTGTACTTGCTTTATGTGCTTTTTTCTGTGGCAGATTTTCTCTATGCAGGCAGACTTTCCCTAGGTCATGGCAACAACCCCAGGGTTACTTCTACAAGCTAGCAATCTTAACATAAAGAAGTGACCCAACAAAACTCTGAGTGTTCACTCTTATTTGCATTGGTCCTATGTGGATAAACAAATATCTGTGATGTTGATCAAGCCTGAATCACACTCTTATTTCTGAGACCAAGAACTTCACTCAAACCAGATGCATTGAGAAAACTGAATGGCAATTGATTCCTCATAGGAAAGTGAGAGTAATGCTAAAAGAAAGATACATGAATTATGATGTTTGGCTGGCAAAATTAAAAAGACGTTTACTTCAACAGTACACCATGAATATTCTGTATATACATTGATAGTTTTTTTAGACACATACAAAAGTGTTGTTGATGAAAAGTTAATCAGTCAATCTAAGAAAGAAATGGATTTTATCTGAGCTGAATTGAGGATTATAACCTGGGAACCGCATCTCAGAAAGCTCCAAGAACTGTTCTGCCTGCCCATTATAGGTCATAATGCAGTTATATAAGTTTTTTGAAACAGAAAGCTATACATTAAATGACTTATTATTGACAGTTTATACAATCCAGATCTGCAAGTGCAAAGTGGTGGGTCATTGTGACCCCTTACAAGGAAGGTTATTTTCTAAAGAGTTGTCCTGTTGGTGCTGGGAGAGTGTTGTTCTTATGGTTGAGCAGGTACTTCTGCCAATGGATGAGGTTTGGTTGATGCATAATACAGATACATGATGCACAGTGAGGAGAGAGAGGCCAAAAGGCAGAGAAAACTTTTGTGCTTAAATCTTTCTTGTCTTTCCCTAAAACATTAATTTTATTTCACAATGTATACATAATATAATAATCTTAAATATTTATCAAACAAGTGCAATATGCCAGGCACTGTGCTTGTCCAACTTTCTTTCCAAAAACTTTGAGTGATGGGAAAGGAAGCTGAGTCTCTGCTGAGACTAGAGCTCTGTTGAAGTTGGGGATCCTTGATAGACAGTGTGGAAGAGAGAACCTGCAAAGATCCTGAAGCAAAAGCACTAAAATGGAGCAGAGAAAGACATGTTATGGACCTCAAGACAGTTTAGGCAATGTTAGGCACTTTTCTACATGTTGTCTGTAATCTTCACAACAAGCCAAGATATGTTGTATTAGGCTCATTTTGCAGATGGAGAAACTAAGTCTCGGAGAGGCTAAATGATTTGCCCATAAGCACATAACTAGTTAGAGATTAAACTGGGATTTGAACTCAGATCTGTATAGCCTGAAAGCCTGTGGTCTTTCAAAATACATTATTCAGCACTCATGAGTTACATCACACTTGTCTATATACAATTTTGTATAAACAGATAAAATATTATACTTTGATACTAAGAAGTTAGGATGGCTTGAATGCAATCTAGGTAGGAAGAGTTGACACATGAAATATGACAATAGTAAAAACAATATTCTATGTTGGAAGCAGAACAGAGTGGATTCTCTATCTCATTTGACAAGACTGTTGACAGCACTAACCACATCAACATTGCAGAACATCCTTGATCTTATCATTCCACCCCTTTGATTTCAAGATAACTGTACCCTGGAAATTAAATATCACTCTCATCAATTATGCTGCCGACAATGTGAGTAGAAAGCATTACATTATCTTTGAAAACAAGTTTCAGTAATGTTCCTGTACCATAGAAATTAATGCTTAAGAATATCTCATTGGAGGACAAATCACAATCAAACACAGAAATATTGAACAAGCCCATTGCAACCAGTCAACTCCATCAAGCAGAAAATCATACATAATTTATAAAATAAAATCTGGGAGTTATTCCAGAGAATGCACCAAAAACTAGAGATAGGGCTTTCCCAATATTTTTTATCTTGAAATGGTCTCTCTAATACATTAACAATTTATTTACTAACAAACATTTATAGTGCATGCAGTAGTTTTTTTGAGTATCAAGTGAATCTTTCATTACAATCGTTTATATTATGAAATTGGTCTTTCCGTACTTGGAGGTTTACTTTGTAGTGGGTGGCATTGGGCAGCTTCCAGTGGTTCAACTTTGTCAGCATTTTCATTATCAGCATTTCTTTTTTTCCTCTGAGCTATTTCACATTCGTTCTAAATTGTATCTGGCTAATACTTGGCATCTAAATTGCCACCTTAGATAGAATTCTGTCTCAAAGAAAATCCCAGTGTCAGTCTAATGAGCTGAATCGTATATATAGCACAGTCGTTTTTAGGTAGCTCCAATCTCTATTTTTAAACTCAGCTATAACTAAAACATTGAGATAATTATGATACATAATCCATTGCTGATGAGAAGACCGTTAACACATTAATTTTTCTAATTAGTTTTTGTCAACTAAGGCTAGGAATCTTGGAATCTTTGTTTTCATCCTAAGACGGAATTGATTCACTTCAGCAAAGTTGCGGTGAAAGTATTTTTCTTTTTCAGTTGTTATTTGGCATAACTCACCTAGTTGAATGTTTTCTAAAATATTACAGTTTATCTTAAAACTTTTTGTTTGAACATTGACTCAGGCTGTCTTCCCATAGCTAAAGTGGGACAGGATCGATGCATTGCAGGCTTCCTCTGCTGCTCTGTGTGATAAACATTGTCTAATGAGTCAGTAAAAATCCATTTTGATGCTACTTCCCCAATTAGATCTGTTAAACTGTCTTTGAATGACTGAATTTGGTTTTAGTTTTACACCCAGATACATTGTTAAGCTAATGTTTTAACGTAAACTATAGTACCATTAACATTAATTTCTAAGAAGTGCCTTTTTTTATCAAGTCTTTAAGTATAATCAAATAAAATTGTAATTGTTTTGTTGAGATTCAGCATAACTTGATTACTCTGTAACTACTCAGTAATTTTTTGGAAATCCTGTTCATTCAGTCTGAACAGTTGCAGATGACTTACTTGTATGTATACAAGAAAACTGTGTCATTAGCATATGTTCTGAGAATGCCTTTGTGTACGGGCACAGATCAAGAAGCTGGTAAGGAAAAAAGGTTGCATTCATTCAAAAAATATCTACTGAAGCTCTTTGTTACCATGTGCAAGATGTAAAAGGTAAGTCCTCTGAGGAATGTGAAGTGTAAGCCAGCCCACAGCTTCAAGGAACTTATCTTCTATGAGAAATAGCAGCTACATAAAATCTTAAAAAACAAGGCAATATATGACGAAGGTCAGATGGAAAGAGATTGCATATCTGAGCAAAGCTCAGCTCTTTAATTTTTGTGTTTTATTTTCCTAAAAGAGATGATGCAAATGTATTATCCTTTGACTACAATACTCCAAACTATTTTTTGATACTATCTGATGAACCCTGATAAATCAGGTCGCTGTATGATGACACATAATTTAGCAGGTCAAACAAAACTGCTTCACAAACCTGGCAATGGTCAGTCCTTCTGCAGCCTTGGTCAGTAAATTCTTACAGCACTGTAATTTTTAAATAGCCAGATTAAACCAAGGCCACCTAGAAGCTGTTAAACTATTTCCACTGTGACTTTATTATTGTTCAAATCTGCATTTCCAAAATGACAATTATATTTAAAACCGAACTAGTACTTCTTTCAGCCCAGGACCATTATGAATGTTATTCTATGAAAGAAGTACAGGTAACCTACTTGGGGGAGATAGAAAGAGAGAGAGAGAGAGAGAGAGAGAGAGAGAGAGAGAGAGAGAGAGAGAGAGGAGAGAGAGAAAGAGAGAGAAACTCAATTGTTGAAAACTGTGAAGTATGAACCAGATAAGCTTTAAGTCAGTCCTTGCATGAAACACCATAAAATAATGTCACTTGAAAGATTTTTCAAACTTAGACTCTCTTCCAGTGGGAAAGTTGATGTTTTCAAATGAAGATCCCTCCAGATGTAATGTTGTACCCCAGCTAATGCCATGTGTTCCTATTGACTATTCACTACTGATTCACAAACTACCACATAATTTCTGAGCTAGGAATGCCTTAATTGATGGTCACACATAATAAGATAAATGTGATGACACTATTTCTTAGAGCCAAAGAGATGTTATGAAATTTTAATTGATTATCTTCAAATTCTGTGATTCCGGAAAATAAAGAATCAGAATATAAAAGTTTACAATCTTGACTACTTATGGAAACTATTTGAAGGTGAAAAGAGAATTAGACACATTTGTTCTACTTTCATTTTCCTGGGCAAGTCAAAATGGCAAGGCTCTTTGTTCTTTGAGATTCTCTTGCTACACAACACTCAGAGTTGTCTTCCAATACCTCACTCTAATCACTGTTAAACAATGTTGCACTGCTTTACAGTCACTGATTTTTTGCCGAAACTTTTTATGAAAAGGTGTACTAAGAACTTATTGCTGGAAGATGGCGGAAGAGTAAGACGCGGAGATCACCTTCCTCCCCACAGATACACCAGAAATACATCTACACGTGGAACAACTCCTACAGAACACCTACTGAAGACTGGCAGAAGACCTCAGACCTCCCAAAAGGCAAGAAACTCCCCACGTACCTGGGTAGGGCAAAAGAAAAAAAGAAAAAACAGAGACAAAAGAATAGGGACGGGACCTGCACCAGTGGGAGGGAGCTGTGAAGGAGGAAAAGTTTCCACACACTAGGAAGCCCCTTCGCGGGCGGAGACTGCGGGAGGCGGAGGGGGGAGCTTCGAAGCCGCGGAGGAGAGCACAGCAACGGGT
Source organism: Grampus griseus (assembly GCF_964374135.1). Taxonomy (NCBI): domain Eukaryota; kingdom Metazoa; phylum Chordata; class Mammalia; order Artiodactyla; family Delphinidae; genus Grampus; species Grampus griseus. The sequence goes on along the minus strand of NC_138999.1, from coordinate 84,477,281 downwards.
GCGGAGGGCAAAGCGGGGAGATTCCCTCACAGAGGATCGGTGCCGACCGGCACTCACCAGCCCGAGAGGCTTGTCTGCTCACCCGCCGGGGCGGGCGGGGCTGCGAGCTGAGGCTCTGAGGCTCGGGTTTCGGTTTCGGACGGAGCGCAGGGAGAGGACTGGGGTTGGCGGCTTGAACATAGCCTGAAGGGGTTAGTGCACCACAGCTAGCCGGGAGGGAGTCCGGGGAAAGGTCTGCACCTGCCGAAGAGGCAAGAGACTTTTTCTTCCTTCTCTGTTTCCTGGGGCGTGAGGAGAGGGGTTTAAGAACGCTGCTTAAAGGAACTCCAGAGACGGGCGCGAGCCGTGGCTGAAAGCGCGGACTCCAGAGACGGGCGGGAGACGTTAAGGCTGCTGCTGCCGCCACCAAGGGGCCTGTGTGTGAGCACAGGTCACTCTCCAAACCCCTCTTCCGCGGAGCCTGTGCAGCCCGCCACTGCCAGGTTCCCGGGATCCAGTGACAACTTCCCCGGGAGAATGCACTGCGGGCCTCAGGCTGGTGCAAAGTCACGCCCGGACTTTGCCGCCGCAGGCCCGCCCCGCACTCCATGCCCCTCCCTCCCCACCGGCCTCAGTGCGCCAGAACCCCCGAATCAGCGGCTCCTTTAACCCCGTCCTGTCTGAGCAAAAAACAGACGCCCTCCAGTGACCTACACGCAGAGGCAGGGCCAAATCCAAAGCTGAGCCCCTGTGAGCTGTGAGAACAAAGAAGAGAAAGGGAACTCTCTCCCAGCAGCCTCAGAAGCAGCGGATTAAAGCTCCACAATCAACTTGATATACCCTGCATCTGTGGAATACATGAATAGACAACCAATCATCCCAAATTAAGGAAGTGGACTTTAGGAACAAGATCTATGATTTTTTTCCCTATTCTTCTTTTTGTGAGTGTGTATGTGTATGCTTCTGTGTGAGATCTTGTCTGTATAGTCTTGCTTCCACCATTTGTCCTAGGGTTCTATCCGTCCATGGTTTTTTCTTAAAATTTTTTTTCTTAATAATCAATTTTAATTTTAATAACGTTATTACTTTACCTTCGTCCTTTCTTTCTTTCTTTCCTTCCTTCCTTCCTTCCCTCCTTTAGACAACGAATCATCCCACATTGAGGAGGTGGTCTCTGACAGCAAGATTTATGATTTTTCCCCCTTTACCTCTTTTAGTGAGGGTGTATGTGTATGCTTCTGTGTAAGATTTTGTCTGTATAGCTTTGCTTCCAACATTTGTCCTAAGGTTCTATCCGTCCCTTTTTTTTTTTTCTAAATAAGAATTTTTTAATTCAATAACTTTATTATACTTTATTTTATTTTTACTGTATCTTCTTTCTTTCTGTTTTTCCTTCTTTCCCTCCTTCCTTCCTTCCTCCCTCCCTCCCTCCCTCCTTTCTTTCCTTCTTGCCTTCTTTCCTTCTTTGCTTCTTTCTTTCTTCCTTCCTTCCTTCCTTCCTTCCTTCCCTCCTTTCCGTCTTTCTTTCCTCATACTTCTACTAATTCCCTCTACTTTTTCTCCCTTTTATTCTGAGCCGTGTGGATGAAAGGCTCTTGGTGCTCCAGCCAGGAGGCAGGGCTCTGCCTCTGAGGTAGGAGAGCCAACTTCAGGACACTGGTCCACAAGAGACCTCCCAGCTCCACATAATATCAAACGGCGAAAATCTCCCAGAGACCTCCATCTTAACACCAGCACCCAGCTTCACTCAATGACCAGCAAGCCACAGTGCTGGACAACCTATGCCAAACAAGTAGCAAAACAGGAACACAACCCCACCCATTAGCAGAGAGCCTGCCTAAAATCATAATAAGGCCACAGACACCCCAAAACACACCACCAGACATGAACCTGCCCACTAGAGAGACAAGATCCAGCCTCATCCACCACAACAGAGGCACTAGTCCCCTCCACCAGGAAGCCTACACAACCCACTGAACCAACATTAGCCACTGGAGACAGACATCAAAAACAGGAGGAACTACGAACCTGCAGTCTGCAAAAAGGAGACCCCAAACACAGTAAGATAAGCAAAATGAGAAGACAGAAAAACACACAGCAGATGAAGGAGCAAGATAAAAATGTGCCAGACCTAACAAATGAAGAGGAAATAGCCAGTCTACCTGAAAAAGAATTCAGAATAATGATGGTAAGGATGATCCGAAATCGTGGAAAAGGAATGGACAAAATGCAAGAATCAGTTAACAAGGACCTAGAAGAAATAAAAATGAAACAAGCAACGATGAACAACACAATAAATGAAATTAAAAGTACTCTAGATGGGATCAATAGCAGAATAACTGAGGCAGAAAAAAGGATAAGTGACCTGGAAGATAAAAGAGTGGAAATAACTACTGCAGAGCAGAATAAAGAAAAAAGAATGAAAAGAACTGAGGACAGTCTCAGAGACCTCTGGGACAACATTAAACACACCAACATTCAAATTATAGGGGTTCCAGAAGAAGAAGAGAAAAAGAAAGGGACTGAGAAAATATTTGAAGAGATTATAGTGGAAAACTTCCCTAATATGGGAAAGGAAATAGTTAATCAAGTCCAGGAAGCACAGAGAGTCCCATACAGGATAAATCCAAGGAGAAATACGCCAAGACACATATTAATCAAACTGTCAAAAATTAAACAAAGAAAACATATTAAAAGCAGCAAGTAAAAAACAACAAATAACACAAAAGGGAATCCCCATAAGGTTAACAGCTGATCTCTCAGCAGAAACTCTACAAGCCAGAAGGGAGTGGCAGGACATACTGAAAGTGATGAAGGAGAAAAACCTGCAGCCAAGACTACTCTACCCAGCAAGGATCTCATTCAGATTTGATGGAGAAATTAAAACCTTTACAGACAAGCAAAAGCTGAGAGAGTTCAGCACCACCAAACCAGCTTTACAACAAATGCTAAAGGATCTTCTCTAGGCAAGAAACACAAGAGAAGGAAAAGACCTATAATAATGAACCCAAAACAATTTAGAAAATGGGAATAGAAACATACATATCGATAATTACCTTAAACGTAAATGAACTAAATGCTCCCACCAAAAGACACAGATTAGCTGAATGGATACAAAACAAGACCCTTATATATGCTGTCTACAAGAGACCCACTTCAGACATAGAGACACATACAGACTGAAAGTAAGGGGATGGAAAAGGATATTCCATGCAAATGGAAACCAAAAGAAAGCTGGAGTAGCAATTCTCATATCAGACAAAATAGACTTTAAAATAAGGACTATTAAAAGAGACAAAGAAGGACACTACATAATGATCAAGGGATCGAACCAAGAAGAAGATATAACCATTGTAAATATTTATGCACCCAACATAGGAGCACCAAAATACATAAGGCAAATACTAACAGCCATAAAAGGGGAAATCGACAGTAACACATTCATAGTAGGGGACTTAAACACACCACTTTCACCAATGGACAGATCATCCAAAATGAAAATAAATAAGGAAACACAAGCTTTAAATGATACATTAAACAAGATGGACTTAATTGATATTTATAGGACACTCTATCCAAAAACAACAGAATACACATTTTTCTCAAGTGCTCATGGAACGTTCTCCCGGATAGATCATATCTTAGGTCACAAATCAATCCTTGGTAAATTTAAGAAAATTGAAATTGTATCAAGTATCTTTTCTGACCACAATGCCATGAGACTAGATATTAATTAAAGGAAAAGATCTGTAAAAAGTACAAACACATGGAGGCTAAACAATACACTACTTAATAATGAAGTGATCACTGAAGAAATCAAAGAGGAAATCAAAAAATACCTAGAAACAAATGACAATGGAGACACAACGACCCAAAACCTGTGGGATGCAGCAAAAGCAGTTCTAAGGGGGAAGTTTATAGCAATACAAGCCCACCTTAAGAAGCAGGAAACATCTCGAATAAACAACCTAACCTTGCACCTCAAGCAATTAGAGAAAGAAGAACAAAAAAAACCCAAAGCTAGCAGAAGGAAAAAAATCATAAAAATCAGATCAGAAATAAATGAAAAAGAAATGAAGGAAACAATAGCAAAGATCAATAAAACTAAAGGCTGGTTCTTTGAGAAGATAAACAAAATAGATAAACCACTAGCCAGACTCATCAAGAAAAAAAGGGAGAAGACTCAACTCAATAGAATTAGAAATGAAAAAGGAGAGGTAACAACTGACACTGCAGAAATAAAAGAGATCATGAGAGATTACTACAAGCAACTCTATGCCAATAAAATGGACAATCTGGAAGAAATGGACAAATTCTTAGAAATGCACAACCTGCCAAGACTGAATCAGGAAGAAATAGAAAATATGAACAGACGAATCACAAGCACTGAAATTGAAACTGTGATTAAAAATCTTCCAACAAAGAAAAGCCCAGGACCAGATGGCTTCACAGGCGAATTCTATCAAACATTTAGAGAAGAGCTAACACCTATCCTTCTCAAACTCTTCCAAAATATAGCAGAGGAAGGAACACTCCCAAACTCCTTCTACGAGGCCACCATCACCTTGATACCAAAACCAGACAAGGATGTCACAAAGAAAGAAAACTACCGGCCAATATCACTGATGAACATAGATGCAAAAATCCTCACCAAAATACTAGCAAACAGAATCCAACAGCACATTTAAAGGATCATACACCATGATCAAGTGGGGTTTATTCCACGAATGCAAGGATTCTTCAATATACGCAAATCTATCAATGTGATAAACCATATTAACAAATTGAAGGAGAAAAACCATATGATCATCTCAATAGATGCAGAGAAAGCTTTTGACAAAATTCAACACCCATTTATGATAAAAACCCTGCAGAAAGTAGGCATAGAGGGAACTTTCCTCAACATAATAAAGGCCATATATGACAAACCCACAGCCAACATCATCCTCAATGGTGAAAAACTGAAAGCATTTCCACTAAGATCAGGAACAAGACAAGGTTGCCCACTCTCACCACTCTTATTCAACATAGTTTTGGAAGTTTTAGCCACAGCAATCAGAGAAGAAAAGGAAATAAAAGGAATCCAAATTGGAAAAGAAGAAGTAAAGCTGTCACTGTTTGCAGATGACATGATCCTATACATAGAGAATCCTAAAGATGCTACCAGAAAACTACTAGAGCTAATCAATGAATTTGGTAAAGTGGCAGGATACAAAATTAATGCACAGAAATCTCTGGCATTCCTATATACTAATGATGAAAAATCTGAAAGTGAAATCAAGAAAACACTCCCATTTACCATTGCAACAAAAAGAATAAAATATCTAGGAATAAACCTACCTAAAGAGACAAAAGACCTGTATGCAGAAAATTATCAGACACTGATGAAAGAAATTAAAGATGATACAAATAGATGGAGAGATATACCATGTTCTTGGATTGGAAGAATCAACATTATGTAAATGACTCTACTACCCAAAGCAATCTATAGATTCAATGCAATCCCTATCAAACTACCACTGGCATTTTTCACAGAACTAGAACAAAAAATTTCGCAATTTGTATGGAAACACAAAAGACCCCAAATAGCCAAAGCAATCTTGAGAACGAAAGAAAGAACTGGAGAAATCAGGCTCCCTGACTTCAGACTATACTACAAAGCTACAGTTATCAAGACGGTATGGTACTGGCACAAAAACAGAAAGATAGATCAATGGAACAGGATAGAAAGCCCAGAGATAAACCCATGCACATATGGACACCTTATCTTTGATAAAGGTGGCAGGAATGTACAGTGGAGAAAGGACAGCCTCTTCAATAAGTGGTGCTGGGAAAACTGGACAGGTACATGTAAAAGTATGAGATTCAATCACTCCCTAACACCATACAGAAAAATAAGCTCAAAATGGATTAAAGACCTAAATGTAAGGCCAGAAACTATCAAACTCTTAGAGAAAAACATAGGCAGAACACTCTATGACATAAATCACAGCAAGATCCTTTCTGACCCACCTCCTAGAGTAATGGAAATAAAAACAAAAATAAACAAATGGGACCTAATGAAACTTCAAAGCTTTTGCACAGCAAAGGAAACCATAAACAAGACCAAAAGACAACCCTCAGAATGGGAGAAAATATTTGCAAATGAAGCAGCCGACAAAGGATTAATCTCCAAAATTTACAAGCAGCTCATGCAGCTTAATAACAAGAAAACAAACAACCCGATCCAAAAATGGGCAGAAGACCTAAATAGACATTTCTCCAAAGAAGATATACAGACTGCCAACAAACACATGAAAGAATGCTCAACATCATTAATCATTAGAGAAATGCAAATCAAAACTACAATGAGATATCATCTCACACCAGTCAGAATGGCCATCATCAAAAAATCTACAAACAATAAATGCTGGAGAGGGTGTGGAGAAAAGGGAACACTCTTGCACTGCTGGTGGGAATGTGAATTGGTTCAGCCACTATGGAGAACAGTATGGAGGTTCCTTAAAAAACTACAAATAGAACTACTATATGACCCAGCAATCCCACTACTAGGCATATACCCTGAGAAAACCATAATTCAAAAAGAGTCATGTACCAAAATGTTCATTGCAGCTCTATTTACAATAGCCCGGAGATGGAAACAACCTAAGTGCCCATCATCGGATGAATGGATAAAGAAGATGTGGCACATATATACAATGGAATATTACTCCACCATAAAAAGAAATGAAATTGAGCTATTTGTAATGAGGTGGATAGACCTAGAGTCTGTCATACAGAGTGAAGTAAATCAGAAAGAAAAAGACAAATCCTGTATGCTAACACATATATATGGAATTTAAGAAAAAAAAATGTCATGAAGAACCTAGGGGTAAGGCAGGAATAAAGATGCAGACCTCCTAGAGAACGGACTTGAGGTTATGGGGAGGGGGAAGGGTGAGCTGTGACAGGGCGAGAAAGAGTCATGGGCATATACACACTAACAAACGTAGTAAGGTAGATAGCTAGTGGGAAGCAGCTGCATGGCACAGGGATATTGGCTCGGTGCTTTGTGACAGCCTGGAGGGGTGGGATAGGGAGGGTGGGAGGGAGGGAGACGCAAGAGGGAAGACATATGGGAACATATGTTTATGTATGACTGATTCACTTTGTTATAAAGCAGAAACTAGCACACCATTGTAAAGCAATTATACCCCAATAAAGATGTTTAAAAAAAAAGAACTTATTGCTTATGATTTAGCTAACAAAGGACCTACTCTTAATGAGGAGTAACCAATCATTTTTGATAACACATTGAGCTAGTGTAATCCTCACCAATATTCTTTAGTAAATTTCTTAGAAACACTACATGTCTGCCTTCAAACTGGGGTACACATTTGTATGCAGGGAGAGAGATACTTGTAGCTTTAGATACTTCATCTGAAGATAGAATATATTCTGGAAGAGTCAGTTTTACTCAATGATAAAACATTTTATAAATATTATGACCAGCATATATTTTATATGTTATACATATACACGCATGATATATTGTGGGGTGAAATGCAAACTTTGTATGATTGGATAAAACATGACTTAAACTAAATCCTCACCCTGCAACAGTGCCGAACCCACCCCACCCCATTCTTACCCTCTCCTTGCTGTATGTATCATCTTCTCGTGCTTTTTAGTACTTTGATGGAAATAATCTGAGAAGCAGCAGCAAAATTATAATTTAGGAGATAGAAAAATAACCTGGATTCATAGTGTGACACAAACTCACTGATATACTCAGCCCCAGAAATAGTCTATTTTTCTATTGTAAAAATATCTAAAGGTGGTCACTGTGTAGACGTAGATGAATGATCATAGCATCTCTTGTGGAAACTGTTTGCTGCAGGTTCAGAAATGGAAAGACTGATCTCCACATAGGAGACCATGAAATAGAAAGGTTACTGTATCTCTTCTCTTGTCCATGGTGGTCAAGTAGAGAGTTAGAAGAATTGGAGATGGAAACAGGGGCCAGCTTTCTGGTTGAACGAGATTCATAGGGCAGCTTGTTCCAAAGCTGTCAAGATCACAAAATGAATATAAATACTAAGTTTGCTACCACCTCCAGGCTAGAATATATTCCAAATTTAAGCCTGTGACTAAACAGGCATATATTATCTCATGTAACTGTCATGAAGACCCTACACGTGGTGTATCACCACATACATTTTACAGATGAGGAAACGTTATGTAACTTGGTTATGATCACACTCTGTTTTCTTTGGTTTTTCATTAATGCTTGAGATTATTTCCTGAGTTGTGCATTATAGGCTATGACACCTCTCCACTTGGTGGTTGAGGAATTTAAACCAAGAGACGATTTTCAGGTTCCTTGTTTTAAACACAATAACTTTTCATTCATTGTCCTATGGGAGACTAAGTCATTTCTCTTTGCATTGAAAAGTTGTTAGAAATTTGAACTCATGCCTACTAGGTCTTGGAATGGAACCATCAAATTAGTCGTGTGTTAATTTGAATATTTTAATTAATTTTTTGGAATGTCATGAAAATGAATATTACATTTGGAAAAGTTACAGCAGTGAAATTAATTATGATTTAAGTATTAGAGTTGTTTTTCTACAAGAAATTTTTTACTGCTTGATTGCACACCTACCTGGTGAGAAAATGAAAGTGTGGCTCTTAAATCTCTAATGTAGATGTATTTCCAATTTTTCAAAAAGAAATGGCTTCAGTGTTTAGGAAAGGATTCAATGAATGCATATAACAACTGTAGTAGAATGTCTGTTGTAATTCTGATGGATATGAGAAGAGTTTACTCTTTTTCCATAGTAAATGACTATTTTTGAGTAGATTAATTGTTCTCCAGTAGCAAGATTTATTTTTCTTTCAGTCGTTCAAATTTATTCCTGTCATCTGATAATTCATAAAAATCAAATCATATGAAATATGTGTTGATGCCTTGCTGTCGAATGCTTTACATTCAAAATAGCTCTCTTTATGCTAGACGAAAATGACTGGGCAGTAGATAGAAAATAATTGTATTTACCAGGGATCTTGTAGTGGTATGAATTGCAATAATAACTTACAATGAAGAAGAAATCAATGATACAATGTTGAGGTGTCAACAAGAGAGGGATCTTATAATGCCCAATGGTCTGGCCTAAGATATGCTAGTTGTTCCCCAAGGATAGTTTGATAAATGGCAGTGTAAGAGCATTTGGAAAGCTTTCTTTTTTTCTAGTGGTTAGATTTGTTTTTAAGTTTGCTCAGGAAAACATAATCACCTAAATATAAAAAACGTGTAAGGACAACTTTAATAAAATAAATTGATTTCAGTTTAGCTAAAGTTTAGAAAATCTCCCTTTGCTTTACTTTTTAAAAATTGAGATACTGAGTTAGTAAATTAAGTTGACAGGAGAAGAGGAAAATATTTGGGAATACATGCCCTAATAAACTCACATTTTAAGCTAAGAATTTGTTACCACTTATTGATATGTTTTCTAATTAAATGTGTTTATTTTTCTAATTACAAAATACAGATTAGGAAAAAGAAAAAGGTAATAAATGACCCATTAACATTTTTTAACATCTTTATTGGGGTATAATTGCTTTACAATGGTGTGCTAGTTTCTGCTTTATAACAAAGTGAATCAGTTATACATATACATAAGTTCCCATATCTCTTCCCTCTTGCGTCTCCCTCCTTCCCACCCTCCCTAACCCACCCCTACAGGCGGTCACAAAGCAACGAGCTGATCTCCCTGTGCTAGGCGGCTGCTTCCAACTAGCTATCTAGCTTACGTTTGGTAGTGTATATAAGTCCATGCCTCTCTTTTGCTTTGTCACAGCTCACCATTCCCCCTCCTCATATCCTCAAGTCCATTCTCTAGTAGGTCTGTGTCTTTATTCCTGTCTTACCCTTAGGTTCAACATGACATTTTATTTTCTTAAATTCCATACATATGTGTTAGCATACGGTATTTGTCTTTCTATTTCTGACTTACTTCACTCTATATGACAGACTCTAGGTCTATGCACATCATTACAAATAGCTCAATTTCATTTTTTATGGCTGAGTAATATTCCATTGTATATATGTGCCACACCTTCTTTATCCATTCATCCGATGATGGGCACTTAGGATGTTTCCATCTCTGGGCTATTGTAAATAGAGCTGCAATGAACATTTTGGTACATGACTTTTTGAATTATGGTTTTCTCAGGGTATATGCCTAGTAGTGGGATTGCTGGGTCATATGGTAGTTCTATTTGTAGTTTTTTAAGGAACCTCCATACTGTTCTCCATAGTGGCTGAACCAATTCACATTCCCACCAGCAGTGCAAGAGTGTTCCCTTTTCTCCACACTCTCTCCAGCATTTATTGTTTCTAGATTTTTTGATGATGGCCATTCTGACTGGTGTGAGATGATATCTCATTGTAGTTTTGATTTGCATTTCTCTAATGATTAATGATGTTGAGCATTCTTTCATGTGTTTGTTGGCAGTCTGTATATCTTCTTTGGAGAAATGTCTATTTAGGTCTTCTGCCCATTTATGGATTGGGTTGTTTCCTTTTTTGTTATTGAGCTGCAAGAGCTGCTTGTAAATTTTAGAAATTAATCCTTTGTCAGTTGCTTCATTTGCAAATATTTTCTTCCATTCTAAGGATTGTCTTTTGGTCTTGTTTATGGTTTCCTTTGCTGTGCAAAAGATATGAAGTTTCATTAGGTCCCATTTGTTTATTTTTGTTTTTATTTCCATTTCTCTAGGAGATGGGTCAAAAAGGATCTTGCTGTGATTTATGTCACAGAGTGTTCTGCCTATGTTTTCCTCTAAGAATTTGATAGTTTCTGGCCTTACATTTAGGTCTTTAATCCATTTTGAGCTTATTTTTGTGTATGGTGTTAGGGAGTGACCTAATCTCATACTTTTACATGTACCAGTCCAGTTTCCCCAGCAACACTTATTGAAAAGGCTGTCCTTTCTCCACTCTACATTTCTGCCTCCTTTATCAAAGATAAGGTGACCATATATGTGTGGGTTTGTCTCTGGGCTTTCTATCCTTTTCCATTGATCTATCTTCCTGTTTTTGTGCCAGTTCCATACTGTCTTGATTACTGTAGCTTTGTAGTATAGTCTGAGGTCAGGGAGCCTGATTCCTCCAGCTCCGTTTTTCCTTCTCAAGATTGCTTTGGCTATTCAGGGTCTTTTGTGTTTCCATATAAATTGTGAAATTTTTTTGTTCTAGTTCTGTGAAAAATGCCAGTAGTAGTTTGATAGGGATAACATTGACTCTGTAGATTGCTTTGGGTAGTAGAGTCATTTTCACAATGTTGATTCTTCCAATCTAAGAACATGGTATATCTCTCCATCTCTTTGTATCATCTTTAATTCCTTTCATCAGTGTCTTATAATTTTCTGCATACACATCTTTTGTCTCCTTAGGTAGGTTTATTCCTAGATATTTTATTCTTTTTGTTGCAATGGTAAATGGGAGTGTTTTCTTGAATTCACTTTCAGATTTTCAATCATTAGTGTATAGGAATGTCAGAGATTTCTGTGCATTAATTTTGTATCCTGCAACTTTACAAATTCATTGAATAGCTCTAGTAGTTTTCTGGTAGCATCTTTAGGATTCTGTATGTATAGTATCATGTCATCTGCAAACAGTGACCTCTTTACTTCTTCTTTTCTCATTTGGATTACTTTTATTTCCATTTCTTCTCGATTGCTGTGGCTAAAACGTCAAAAAATATGTTGAATAAGAGTGGTGAGAGTGGGCAACCTTGTCTTGTTCCTGATCTTAGTGGAAATGCTTTCAGTTTTTCACCATTGAGGATGATGTTGGCTGTGGGTTTGTCATATATGGCCTTTATTATGTTGAGGAAAGTTCCCTCTATGCCTACTTTCTGTGGGGTTTTTATCATAAATGGGTGTTAAATTTTGTCAAAAGCTTTCTCTGCATCTATTGAGATGATCGTAAGGTTTTTCTCCTTCAATTTGTTAATATGGTTTATCACATTGATTGATTTGCATATATTGACGAATCCTTGCATTCGTGGAATAAACCCCACTTGATCATGGTGTATGATCCTTTTAATGTGCTGTTGGATTCTGTTTGCTAGTATTTTGTTGGGAATTTTTGCATCTATGTTCATCAGTGATATTGGCCTGTAGTTTTCTTTCTTTGTGACATCCTTGTCTGGTTTTGGTATCACAGTGATGGTGGCCTCGTAGAATGAATTTGGGAGTGTTCCTCCCTCTGTTATATTTTGGAAGAGTTTGAGAAGGATAGGTGTTAGCTCTTCTCTAAACGTTTGATAGAATTCGTCTGTGAAGCCATCTGGCCCTGGGCTTTTGTTTGTTGGAAAAATTTTAATCACAGTTTCAATTTCAGTTCTTGTGCTTGGTCTCTTCATATTTTCTGTTTCTTCCTGATTAAGTCTTGGCAGGTTGTTCATTTCTAAGAATTTGTCCATTTCTTCCAGGTTGTCCATTTTATAGGCAAAGAGTTGCTTGTAGTAATCTCTCAGGATCTTTTCTATTTCTGCAGTGTCAGTTGTTACTTCTCCATTTTCCTTACTAATTCTATTGATTTGAGTCTTTTCCCTTTTTTTCTTGATGAGTCTGGCTAATACTTTATCTATTTTGTTTATCTTCTCAAAGAACCAGCTTTTAGTTTCATTGATCTTTGCTCTAGTTTCCTTCATTTCTTTTCATTTCTTTCTGATCTGATTATTATGATTTCTTTCCTTCTGCTAACTTTGGGGTTTTTTTGTTCTTCTTTCCCTAATTGCTTTAGGTGCAAGGTTAGGTTGTTTATTCTAGATGTTTCCTGTTTCTTAAGGTGAGCTTGTATTGCTATAAACTTCTCTCTTAGAACTGCTTTTGCTGCATACCATAGGTATTGGTCGTCATCACTCCATTATCATTTCTTTCTAGGTATTTTTTGATTTACTCTTTGATTTCTTCAGTGATCACTTCGTTAATAAGTAGTGTATTGTTTAGCCTCTCTGTGTTTGCATTTTTTACAGATCTTTTCCTTTAATTGATATCTAGTCTCATAGCATTGTCATCAGAAAAGACACTTGATACAATTTCAATTTTCTTAAATTTACCAATGCTTGATGTATGACCCAAGATATGATCTATCCTGGAGAATGTTCCATGAGCACTTGAGAAAAAAGTGTATCCTGTTGTTTTTGGATGGAGTGTCCTATAAATATCAATTAAGTCCATCTTGTTTAATGTATCATTTAAAGCTTGTGTTTTCTTATTTATTTTCATTTTGGATGATCTGTCCATGGGTGAAAGTAGGGTGTTAAAGTCCCTTACTATGAATGTGTTACTGCCGATTTCCCCTTTTATGGCTGTTAGTATTTGCCTTATGTATTTTGGTGCTCCTATGTTGGGTGCATAAAAATTTACAATTGTTATATCTTCTTCTTGGATCGATCCCTTGGTCATTATGTAGTGTCGTTCTTTGTCTCTTCTAATAGTCTCTATTTTAGAGCCTATTTTCTCTGATATGAGAATTGCTATTCCAGCTTTCTTTTGGTTTCCATTTGCATGGAATATCTTTTTCCATCAACTTACTTTCAGTCTGTATGTGTCTCTAGGTCTGAAGTGGGGCTCTTGTAAGCAGCATATATATGGGTCTTGTTTTTGTATCCATTCAGCCAGCCTGTGTCTTTTGGTGGGAGCATTTAGTCCATTTACAATTAAGGTAATTATCAATATGTATGCTCCTATTCCCATTTTCTTAATTGTTTTGGGTTCGTTATTGTAGGTCTTTTTCTCCTCTTGTGTTTCTTGCCTAGAGAAGATCCTTTAGCATTTGTTGTAAAGCTGGTTTGGTGGTGCTGAACTCTCTCAGCTTTTGCTTGTCTGTAAAGGTTTTAATTTCTCCATCAAATCTGAATGAGATCCTTGCTGGGTAGAGTAATCTTGGTTGTAGGTTTTTCTCCTTCATCACTTAAATATGTCCTGCCACTCCCTTCTGGCTTGCAGAGTTTCTGCTGAAAGATCAGCTGTTAACCTTATGGGGATTCCCGTGTGTTATTTGTTGTTTTTCTCTTGCTGCTTTTAATATGCTTTCATTGTATTTAATTTTTGACAATTTGACTAATATGTTTTTTGGCATGTTTCTCCTTGGATTTATCGTGTATGGGACTCTCTCTGCTTCCTGGACTTTTAACTATATCCTTTCCCATATTAGGGAAGTTTTCCACTATAATCTCTTCAAATATTTTCTCAGTCCCTTTCTTTTTCTCTTCTTCTTCTGGAACCCCTTTAATTCAAATGTTGGTGCATTTAATGTTGTCCCAGAGGTCTCTGAGCCTGTCCTCAGTTCTTTTCATTCTTTTGTCTTTATTCTGCCCTGCAGTAGTTATTTCCACTCTTTTATCTTCCAGGTCACTTATCCATTCTTCTGCCTCAGTTATCCTCCTATTGATCCCATCTAGAGTATTTTAAATTTCATTTACTGTATTGTTCATCATTGTTTATTTCATCTTTGTTTCTTCTAGGTCCTTGTTAAATGTTTCTTGCATTTTGTCTATTCTATTTCCAAGATTTTGGATCATCCTTTCTATCATTATTCTGAATTCTTTTTCAGGTAGACTGCCTATTTTGTCTTCATTCGTTAGGTCTGGTGGGGTTTTACCTTCCTTCTTCATCTTCAGTGTGTTTTTATGTCTTGTCATTTTGCTTAAATTACTGTGTTTGGGGTCTCCTTTTTGCAGGTTGCTGGTTCGTAGTTCCCTTTGTTTTTGGTGTTTGTCCCCAGTGGCTATGGTTGGTTCAGTGGGTTGTGTAGGCTTCCTGGTGGAGGAGACTTGTGCCTGTGTTCTGGTGGAAGAAGCTGGATCTTGTTTCTCTGGTGGGCAGGTCCAAGTCTGGTGGTGTGTTTTGGGGTGTCTGTGGACTTATTATGATTTTAGGCAGCCTCTCTGCTAATTGGTGGGGTTGTGTTCCTGTTTTGCTAGCTTTTTGGCATAGGGTTTCCAGCACTGTAGCTTGCTGGTCGTTGAGTGAAGCTGGGTGTTGGCATTGAGATGGAGATCTCTGGGAGATTTTTGCCGTTTGATATTATGTGGAGCTGGGAGGTCTCTTTTTGACCAGAGTCCTGAAGTTGGCTCTCCCACCTCAGAGGCACAGCACTGACTCCTGGTTGTAGCATCAAGAGCCTTTCATCTGCACGGCTCAGAAAAAAGGGGAAAAGTGGAAAAATTCATAAATCTTGCTCTCAAAGTCCACCTCCTCAATTTGGGTTTATTTGTTGTCCTTTCATATATTCCACAGATTCAGGGTACATCAAGTTGATTGTGGAGCTTTAATCCACTGCTTCTGAGGCTGCTGGGAGAGATTTCCCTTTCTCTTCTTTGTTTTCACAGCTCCCAAGGGCTCAGCTTTGGATTTGGCCCCACCTCTGCGTGTAGGTCACCGGTGGGGGTCTGTTTTTGCTCAGACAGGACGTGGTTAAAGGAGCCGCTTATTTGGGAACTCTGGCTTGCTCAGGCTGTGGGGAGGGAGGGGCACGGAGTGTGGGGCGAGCCTGCGTCTGCAGAGGCTGGCATGACGTTGCAGCAGCCTGAGGCTCACCGTGCGTTCTCCCGGGGAAGTTGTCCCTGGATCCCGGGAAAATGGCAGTGACGGGCCACACAGTCTCCCCGGAAGTGAGGTGTGGATAGTGACCTGTGCTCGCACACAGGCTTCTTGGTGGCGGCAGCAGCAGCCTTAGCGTCTCCTGCTCTTCTCTGGGGTCTGCGCTTTTAGCCGTGGCTCGCGCCTGTCTCTGGAGCTCCTTTAAGCAGAGCTCTTAATCCCCTCTCTTGGCGCACCAGGAAACAAAGAGGGAAGAAAAAGTCTCTTGTCTCTTCGGCAGCTCCAGACCTTTTCCTGGACTCCCTCCCGGCTAGCCGTGATGCAGTAACCCCCTGCAGGCTGTGTTCACGCGGCCAACCCCAGTCCTCTCCGCCAAGCCTCCGCTCGCAGCCCCTCCCACCCCAGCGTGTGAGCAGACAAGCCTCTCAGGCTGGTCAGTGCCAGTAGGCACCTATCCTCTGTGCGGAAATCTCCCCACTTTGTCCTCCGCACCCCTGTTGCTGTGCTCTCCTCTGCGGCTCCGAAGCTCCCCCCTCCACCACCCGCAGTCTCCGCCCACAAAGGGGCTTCTAGTGTGTGGAAACCTTTCCTCCTTCACAGCTCCCTCCAACTGGTGCAGGTCCCGTCCCTATCCTTTTGCCTCTGTTTTTTCTTTTTTTCTTTTGCCCTACCCAGGTATTTGGGGGGTTTCTTGCCTTTTGGAAAGTCTGAGGTCTTCTGCCAGCATTCAGTAGGTGTCCTGTAGGAGTTGTTCCACGTGTAGATGTGTTTCTGGTGTATCTGTGGGGAGGAAGGTGATCTCCGCGTCTTACTCTTCCTTTATCTTCCCCTTGCCCCCCCCATTAACATTTTAATCTACATACATTTAGGATTTTCTTTCTTGGCATTTTTTTACATAAATGAGGTCACATTTTTATATTGTCTTGCTTTACTTTTTTTCACTTCACAATCACCCATAAAGATCCTTTATGTCATTAAGTATTTTTCAACTAAATTACTTTTAATGACTGCATAGTATTTCATTCCATTTTTTTCTATGTCTTCACTTGTATCTAATCAAAACCTTGTTTGGGACATTTAGGATATTTCTTTTTTTTCACTCATAAACAATACTGCCATGAATATTCTAGAACATACGTTTTTGTGTACTTATCTTTTATTTTATTTTATTTTTTTTGCTGTATGTGGGCCTGTCACTGCTGTGGTCTCTCCTGTTGCAGAGCACAGGCTCCGGATGCACAGGCTCAGTGGCCATGGCTCACGGTCCCAGCCACTCCACAGCATGTGGGATCCTCCTGGACTGGGTCACGAACCCGTGTCCCCTGCATTGGCAGGCGGACCCTCAACCAATGTGCCACCACGGAAGTGCTATCAATTTATTTTTAAGTGGATGTTTTGACAAGAATATGAGTATTCTTAAGACTTGTGACATATTTTCAGAATTCTCACTAGAAAGGCTCTATGGAAGATAATTCTCATTAGCAACATTTGGTAGTATTTATTTCATTCTATGCTCCCCAACACTGGAATGCTACTTTTCAAAATGTTAAATATTAATTTATTAGTAATTTTAAACACTAATTTATTAGAGGTTAGGCAAGTGATATATACTCCAATAACAAACCATTATCCAGGCAAATATGTGAAATGAAGAGAAAAGCAACATGGAGCAGCATGTAGAAACTTGTAAGAAGTAGTTCAACTTCCTATCCTTAAGTCAATTTGATTTTATTGAAAGTTAGTGAATCAAAGTAGGAATCATATGGTTTACCACTGGGTCATTTACTGAGTGATTCAGTGTCACCCATGCATGAATTAATTGCCTATTCCAGAATGCATATCCTTCAGCAAATGTTTAGAGTTGAGAATTTCTGCCTTTGCATTGTTCGTGAAGTTTGCAGTGCAGAATGCCTAGCATATTTGCAAAATATCCTTGAGGGGACCATGGCGACTGACATCTTTTTTAATACTGTCTGACAACAATATTCTAATAAGTCTGATCTCTCAAACAAAAATAAAGACTCCAAAATCTTATTGTAAGTATCTATCCTACATTTGATTTTGAATCTTTTAAAATTTTTGGATAAATCTTAACCAGTGCCTGACTGTGTTTGTAAATTTAGTTCATACAAATATTCAAGCAGGACATCACTACCTTTTTTATACACCTAACTTTAGTGTAGTGGGGTGAATAATGTCCTCCCAAAATTCATGTCTATCTGGAACCTCAGAATATGATCTTATTTGGAAATAGGGTTTTGCAGAGGTAATTAATTAAGGATCTCTACATGAAATCATTCGGGATTTAGGGAGGATCTTAAATCCAATGACTGGTGTCCTTTTGAGAAGTGGAGAGGACTCAGAGACACAAAATAGAATATAATATTAAGATGGAGGCAGACATCAGAGTGATGTGTCTACAAGTCAAGGAATGCCAAGGCTTATCAACAACCACCAGAAGCTAGGAGACAGGCATGGATGGTTTCTCTCTCAGAGCCTCCAAAATGAACCATCCCTGCCAACACCTTGATTTTGGATGTCTGGCCTCCTGAACAAAATTTCTATTGTTTTAAGCTACCTGGTTTGTGACACTTTGTTACAGCAACCCTAGGAAATGAATATATTTAGAAAGTTCCTTAATTCGATTCTTTTAATAATTCATTTGGATTAATACTTCTCTATGCCTACAAGATTTCCATCTTCTCTATGGGTCTATCACTTGAGAACACTCTACAGTGACTAGCAGTAGGTGTTAATGACAACTTACTACTTTCTGTGGCCAATGAGGCTGTGCAGATTGGAACTGTCTCAGCTTTCATACTTACTGCCAAAGAAAAAATACTTCCCCTGCAAATCAGTTCATAATCTGTTGCATATCTGAGCATACCTTCCAACAGTCTTGAAGTGTCTCACAAAACAAAACAAAACAATACAAAAAATGAAGAAAAATCAGTGAGTTCCTCACAGTGAACTTACAAGAAGATGTTTCCCCTCCCCATTTTGGCATACTTATGAACTGAACTCTTTTTCTTATTGTTCTTCCTTCTAATTTCACTAAATTTTGTGTGGGAAAACAAAAGCATGACGGTATCCCCAGTGTTTACTTAGGTTCAGGTACGAAGCTGAGCTCTGGTGTGACTAACTAGATATATATGGTAATACTTAATGTTGAGAGGTATTTTTCAATGGAGAAGCTGAAGGAGAATTCTGTCTTAATGTCCTTCTCCAGCAAGACTATAGTGATATTTTCTCTCTACTTTCACACTTACCTTGTTGCAAATCATCATATTTGCAGTTTAACTTCTCTGTAATGCAAGCCTCATGTGGGTTAATGCTTAGATCCTATTAAAACTATGAAGTGACGATAGAATGCAACATTTTAAAGAGAGAATCATCAAAGTCCTTGGTGTGTAAATTACCTTCCAAAGTTAACAATAGAGTTTTAATTTAAAGTATTTTGTCTTATCTCTTTTCATCTACATTACTAATATATAAGAAGATCCTTAGTCATAATGAACAAAAAATAATAAATAACGCTACTATGGTGCATTAGTTG
Organism: Grampus griseus; assembly: GCF_964374135.1. Lineage (NCBI taxonomy): Eukaryota > Metazoa > Chordata > Mammalia > Artiodactyla > Delphinidae > Grampus > Grampus griseus. The sequence goes on along the minus strand of NC_138999.1, from coordinate 84,458,149 downwards.
TCTATTGCAGTCTACCAAATAACCCCAATATATAGTGGCTTAAAACAACAAACATTTATTATCTCACATTTTCTGTGGGTCAGAAATCTAGATGTGCCTCATCTGTGTGTCTCTGACACAAAGTCTCTCACAAGGCTGCAATTAAGTAGTTATCAGTAGGTTCTGCAGTCACCTCAAGGTGCTACTAAGGGAGGATCCACTTCCAAATGTACTCACATAGTTCTTGGAAGGCTGCAGGTCTTCACTGGCTGATAGATGGAGACATCGGTTCCTTGCCATGTGGGACTCTCCGTAAGGCAGCTCAAAACATGACAACTCAGAGTGAGTGAGCAAGACAGTGAGAGAGCAAAAGAGGCCACCCAAGGGTGTAATCTCTTGGTAACCTATTCTCGTATGTGACATCCCTTCACTTTTGCTGTATTCTATTGTTTAAAAGGGAGTCGCGAGTCATCTGGTCCTCACGCAAAGGGAGAATGGAGCAAGGACATGAATATCCAGAGGCAGAATTCATTGGGGGTTACCTTAGAGACTGACTAACACATATAGCCAAAATGTTGTCACAGGATGTAAGAGCTGCAGACCCTCTTTAAAGCCATTACATTGCTATACTGACTTTACAAATATTTTATGGGTTCTCTTTCATCATTATTAAAAACATTGTGATTTGGTCAATTTTAGTATTCTAATATAAAGTGTATATATTTCTAAACTTTGTTCTCTTAGTATAGAGCAGTTTAAGTTGTCTTTCTGGGATTTTTAAATATGCAAAGCCTGAGTTTTCAAGTGTTGCTGATTGCCAGATATTTTATTATACATTAAAAAAATGGAAATCCTGTAAGGATGCCACTTCCTAGAGAGAGCTATTTCAGGCTTGGGAGATACCAATGAGGTCAATCAAAGGAATGAACAAATCATCCTGAGTTAAAATTTTAATTAATAGAGAAAAGTAAAGTTAAGAAATTCATTATTTCATTTTTGGCCCAAACCTTAATTTTCATGGCAACAAATCATGAACATAGCCTCTGGAGTTTTGATTATTTTGTGTACCTTTTTTGGCCAGAAGCTTATCCAACTTGGCAGGTTACAAAATTGCCATATAGTTTTTGAAATGCACTTTACCTTATTCATCTCATGCAAAAGTTTGTACGTGTGCAGCTTTCCCTTTACTCCTATTATAGTAATATCAGCCCTGAACATAAAATTCATATAAATACACTCTGGAGTCCAAGTGAGGCTGACTTTACATTCTATAGTGTCTCCTTACTGAGGCCAAAGACATTCAGTCTCATCAATCTTGCATAGCTGATATCTTTTTTTTTTTTTTTGGCTGCATTGGGTCTTCGTTGCTGTATGTGGGCTTTCTCTAGTTGTGGTGAGGGGGCTTACTCTTTGTTGCAGTGTGTGGGCTTCTCATTGCAGTGGCTTCTTTTGTTGCAGAGCACGGGATCTAGGCACACGGGCTTCAGTAGTTGCAGCACTCAGACTCAGTAGTTGTGACACACGGGCCCTAGAGTGTGTGGGCTTCAGTAGTTGTGGCATGTGGGCTCTGGAGCACAGGCTCAGTAGTTGTTGTGCACAGGCTTAGCTGCTCTGTGGCATGTGAGATCTCCCCAGAGCAGGGATCAAACCCAGGTATTCTGTATTGGCAGGTGGATTCTTAGCCACTGCACCACCAGGGAAGTCCCCATAGCTGATATCTTATACAACTTTTCAGATGAATAATTTCAAGCCCAGTTACATGGATATAATTTCTTTGCAATTTTTACTTATCTCAGTGCTGGTACTAGGTTTAATTGGGTGGCTAATAATTTGCTAAGTTTTGCTTTGTGGCAAGGTAGTCTGTGCTCATATATTTGCATTTAAGCCTAAAATATTTTCTTTTTGTGATTTAGTCAAGCTCCTTTTGCTGCTGTTTAATCATACTGTTAATATTTCCAATGACATGTTTTCTTGGGTATGTGTGTTAGTTTGGTGAATATTTATGAGCTTATCTAATCAGTGTTCATAATATTTAAAGATTTGTTAAGAGAAATTATGTTGGTTGACAAAGTTGTGACAAATGTGAACATCAGTGGTAGAAAGGATGAAAACATTTACCTTTGAAATGACAAACCTTGATAAATATGAAAACCAGACCTGGTGATGAGGTTTATGAAAGGAAAGAAAAAAACAATAGGAGATATTAAGGACAACAAATGCATCTATACCACAAAGCTTAAAGCTATGTTGCCAAGCCAGTAATTAGCAAGGCATGTAGAAAAATAACCTACTGAATAAGAATTGATCAAGATTGATGAGGAAACTCACCAAGTGATTAAGGTAAAAATGTCACTGTATTAGAATTAAAACATTACACAGAAAACAGAATGAAATGGTGGGAAATTGGTATATTAAGGCAAAAAAGAGAAATTTTAAAAATTCAAATCATGATAAAAATGAATTGGTAAGAATTGATTGGAAACAAGGTATAGTAGATGGAAGAAAACTATGATCAAGAAAAGTTGTTTAAATTCATAATATAGTATTTATCTAGAAGCTTAGCACCACGATATAAAAGGACAAAAGAGAATGCTAGTGACATATGAGGCTTATGTTGCACACAACTCCTTTGTATTTTATTTACTCCAGTTTACAAGAGATAAAAGTCATATTTCAGAGATTCCTATGGAGGAATACAAAATGTTGAAACAAAGGCAATTATATTCATGCCATGACAGGTAACAAAACAATTAGAATGATTAAATGCTGGTAGAGTCTAAGACTTAAAGTACTAAGTTCTAACTCTCAGTGAAGTTATAATGAGTCCAAACTGGCCAGCCCTTAATGAAAGAGCTGGCCCTGGAAGATGGCATGCATTGGTCAGGGTGGGAGCATTAAATCTTGGTAGCAAATGAAGGATTTAATATTGTTCTATGACTAAGCAGAGCTTCACTCATGACTATCAAATCAGGCCTCTTCAACTAAAATTATGCCTATTAAATTTTAAAAGTCAAGACACAATTGTGTTCCACATCTGTTTGGTAACTGCTTGAGATTTCCCATTATGACTCAGAATATTTAGAATCTTGAAGAAGGGGATGTACAATTTTGTGGCTGAAAGTATGGTTTCTGGAATCAGACAAACTAGCTTCATATCCTATCTCAACCACAGAGGAGCTGTGCCACCTTGTGAAAGTTATCTAACCTCTCAAAACTGCTGTGTCCTGACCTGAAAATGAAAGTAAATGATAGTAGCCAAATCCTAGGATTGTTGGAAGGATAAATGAGAGAATATCAATAAAGCATTTAACAAGTACCTAGTACACAATAATGGTACTAAACTAAGGTGATCCTGGAAAGAATTACAAAAGTACTACAAGTTAGACACTTAGCACAGTAGCCGGTTCAATGTATAATGCTCAGTATATGTTAGTTATAATAATAATATGAATAAGTCTATTGGAATTTTATCTGTAATTCCAGGAAATGATTTGGAATGAGGGAAAAATGCACAAAAGACACAAAAGAGTCTGCAAATTTAAAGTTAATTTTTTAGATGACACAAGTAATAAGTGAATGAAAAACTAAAGGTGTCAAATATCATAGAAAAGTTTTGAGTAAAACATGCAAAAGAATGTAACTCGTTCACTATCTTACACTGTACCCAAAAATTAACAGAAAAAAGGCTCGAACATGAGACATAAAATCATAAAACTCCTAAAAAAATAAAGGCATAGGTGGTAAGCCCCTTGACATAGATCTTGGCAATGATTTTTTTTCAAAATCTAACACCAAAAGTAAAAGCAACAAAAGCAAAAATAATCAAGTGGGAGTATACCAATCTAAAGTGCTTATACACAGCAAAGGAAGCCAGCAACAAAATGAAAAGTCAACCTACTGAATGGGAGAAAATATTTTCAAACCATATATCTGATAAGAGATTAATATTCAAAATATATAAAGAAATCATACAACACAATATCAAAAAACAAACAACCCAATTAAAAAATTGTCAGAATTCTTGAATAGACGTTTTTCCAAAGAAGACATACAGATGGCCACAGACACATGAAAAGATGCCTAACATTACTAATTATCAGGGAAATGCAAATCAAAACCACAATGAGATATCACCTCACACATGTCAGAATGGTTATCTTCAAAAAGATATAACAAGTTGGCAAAGAATGTGGAGAAAAGGAAACCCTTGGTGCACTGTTGATGGGAACATAAATTGGTGCAGCAACTACGGAAACCAGTATAGAAGTTACTCAAAAAATTAAAAATAGGACTACCATATGATCCAGCAATTCCACTTCTTGTTATTTATCCAAAGAAAACAAAAACAGTAATTCAGAAAGATATATGAACCCCCATGTTCATTGCAGGACTATTTGCAATAGCTAAGATATAAAAACAACTTAAGTGTTCATCAATGGATGAATGGACACAAAAAACTGTGCTACATATATGTACAAAGTAATATTACTCAGACATTAAAAAGAATGAAATCTTGCCATTTGTGACAACATGGATGGACCTTGAGGGCATTATGCTAAGTGAAATGAGTCATACAGAAAAAAAAATGGCATATGATCTCTCTTATATGTGGAATCTAAATACAAAAACAAAAAACTCATAGATACAGAGAACTGAATGATGGTTGCCAGAGGCAAGGGATTGTGGATGGGAGAAATGGGCTAAGAGGATCAAAAGGTGAAATTTGTTTTTTAATTATCATAGCAAAATTGGCACAAATATATATGATCCAAGAAATCCACTTTAAAATAAGGTGTGTAAAGTCCATAAAATGAATATTTGTGGCAATCAAATAAAATTCAATTAAAAAAAGTATATGTGGAATATTAAATACAAAAAAAATGAAATGCAGATGGTCATTATGCTATTCAGTCTTTCTATATAAGAAAATAGGCTATATCTCCATATATTACTATATTAAGCATATTTTTATAACTTATTTTCATATAATCTTATACATATCTTATAAATTGTATTCCTCAATATTGAAAATTTTTGTTGCAATTGTGAATATGATCACTATGTTCCATTCTCCAACTGATTAATTTTTTGTACAGTAACTCTTTTAAATATATTGTATTAGTCTAGCTTGGGAATGATTATAGATATTTTACTGGATTTTTAGTTTCTTCTCTCAGATTTTTCTGTGTTGAGCAATATATGGTCTGTGAGAAAATGACAATTTTGTTCCTTCCATTTTGTGATAGAGACCATGAGTAGGCTTACTCAACATCCATTTGAACCCTCTTTTAGCTACAGCAAATGGAATCTGTGCCCTACATTTCCCAGAGTCTCTTACAGCTAGGATTCTGAATATAATTTAGGTTCAATACATCACATGCGCTCAAATCTCACTTTAATTTGGAAATGAGTTATGTGAAGAGAGAGGCAAATGCAAGTCATCCATTTTTCTGGCACATTTGTAGCAAAGACATCATGGTTCTGCAGCCAGCATCTGATTTGGTAACTTTCTCAATGGCAGGCAAATTCCTGATATGATAGCTTCCTCAAGACAAAGACAGTAGCTCCCTTAGGGGGTCTAGTTCTTTGATGTGGTTTTAAGAGTTATTCCTGGTAGATTCTGCTTCTCCAATGATTAATAAATACCTTTGTGTTTAGTCTACCAACTGTGATTTCTGTTGTCATAAGTTAATAATACCTGATCAATATACCTTTTAATATTTAAAATGAATGAAATATTCTTGTCTTATTACAATGGGTATCAATTCAAGAATTATGTTGAAATATTAGCAGTAATAGTAGATATTATTATCTTATTCCTAATTTCAATTCAAATGCATTATACTTCACCATTAAGGATAATGTTGGTTGTGGTTTTATGTATTATACATATATTTATGTATATAAACATATATTTTATGTTATATATATATATAATATATAACATTATATATATATATTATATATATTATATATATTATATATATATTATATATAATATATATATAATATATATAATATATATATAATATATATATAATATATATATAATATATAACATTATATATTATATATAAACATATATAAACATATATAAACATATATTTTATGTTTATCAAGGCATAAAATTCTCTTTTTAATTTTCTAAGAAGAGATGATATATTTTAATATCAAGAATGTGAGTTGAGATATACTGAATAGTTTTACTTTATCTAGTAAAGAAATATGAGATAATTATGTTTATCAATTTTCTTTAATTTGTTAATATAGATTTCCTGATGTTAAACCATCTTTGAAGTTTGGGGATAAATATTAATTGTATGTTGTATATACTTTTAATGCAAAGCTTAATTTTGCTTACTTCAAAATGTGTAATTAAAAATTGTACTAGTTATGATATTACAAAATTTCCATTTTTCTCAAAGGAAAAAGAAAACATTTTTCCAGAGATGGGACTACACAAAGAATCATGCAGAGCTTGGGAGAGCTACACATGATCAAAAACGTGTCTAAAATGTCAAACTTCAAAGCATGGATGTTTGTCTAGTGACCATAACCTCTGGCTTTAAGGTAAGTTTTGAATGCCATGACAAACTCTTCTACCTAGAAATAGGGAGAAAATGAGACAGATTACAGGAGAGAAACCTTGAGAATTAAAATATATATGACAATGTGGATAAAAATATAGCAATAACTAATGTAGCAGCAACTATTATGAAGAGTAATTATAGTAGTAGAGCAATCCTTACAAGTAGCCATTTTATCATTAAAGTAAAATAATGTCCCTGTAATTATCAGTTATTCTATACTGACATCTGAGATAGGAAATAGGAAAGGGGCTTAGTTAAAGGAATGAGCAGGACACAAAGTAGGAGAAAATATCTGTAGATTTGATTTGCCTGAAGATACTGGCTGAAGGCTCCTTGGATTGAAAAAATTCATCATGCCATGATCAGAGTGGGTCTACAGAATGTCAGAGTACAATTTGGCTCTTTACTTATACTAAATGATATTAAATTTTTTAAATTTATTATTTTTTGCCGATATGCTAGAGCTGCCATTTTAACTTGAACAACTGACTCCATAAAAAAGAAGAGATAGAACAAATTAGGGTTCATAGAACAAATTAGGGTCCAAAAAGAAGGGGCACCTATTTTTTATTATATTCCTCTCTATATTGATAAATATCCAGTCTCAGAGAAAAAGAGAATAAAAGTATGCAATGAATAAACAACCAAATTTTGTTTCCTTGTCACTTTACCTCAATTACTAAGATAGGAATCTTGAGCTCTTCAACTATAATTGTGGCTCTGCCTCTTCTCCATTCATTTCTATAAGTTTTTGTTTTGTGTATATTAAAATCCTATTATTAGATACATGCTCATTTAGGGATTTTAATGTCTCTTTGATGAATTTATCTCTTTATTCTTATGAAATGTCCAACTCTATCCCTAGTAGTATTCCTTGTTTTGAAGTCTACATACTTGGGCTGCTATTAGTATAGCACTCCAGCCTTCTTTCAGTCTGTTTTTACGTGATACCTTTATTTTCTTTCTTTTACTTTTAACCTCTATCATTATATTTAAAGTGGATTTTTTATAGATAGCATATAGGTAGGTCTTGGAATTTTCATCTTTTTTTTTTTTCGGCATGCAGGCCTTTCACTGTTGTGGCCTCTACCGTTGTGGAGAACAGGCTCCAAATGCACAGGCTCAGTGGCCATGGCTCACAGGCCCAGCCGCTCCGCGGCATGTGGGATTTTCCCGGACCAGGGCACGAACCTGTGTCTCCTGCATTGGCAGGCGGACTCTCAACCACTGTGCCACCAGGGAAGTCCTAATTTTTAAATCTATGTCTTATAATTAGAATTTTTAAGCCCTTTATATTATTGATATGGTAGACTTTACATCTATCTTGCTATTTATTTTCTATTCATCACATTCCCGTTTTTGTTTTATTATCTTCTTTTGCATAACTTGAGATATTTTTTTAAATTCCATTTTATCTCTTTTATTTGCTTATTAGTGATACCTCTCTGGTTTAAAATTTTAGTGATTTCTCCAGCATTTACAATATATATTTTGATTTTATTTCATTATACCTTCAAATAATATCATTCTTCAATGCTTATTATATTTCAGTACTTAGCAAAGTATTTAACACATGGTAGGTGGTCAATAAATATTTTTATTAGTCTCCAATTGGCATTAGGCTTTCTAAATCTGTTCATTGTATGCCTCACTCCTCCACCTCATAAATACAGTTTCCACAATGAGCTTTCTCTCACTGACTCTATGCCTTTTTAAATGTATAACCTTAGGCAAGTTACTCCATTGAGCCTAATTATTCTCATTCTGAAAGGGGGACAACAATTCCTATCTCCTGAGTTGACATGAGGATTAAATGAAATAACACGTGTGAAAATATCTGGGGCATAGTAGCATTCAGTTAATATCAGCTTCATTTTTTTTCCCCAGGCTCAATGGCTTAGAGCCAAGAAATGTTTCCTTTTTCATCTTATCTACTATTTTAATATGAGTGGAGCTATAGTGAGGGAGTTTTAATAAGAGGATTTTAGGAGGCAAACATGTCTTCTACCTTTGCTTTCCTCTTCATCTTTTTTTCCTTTTCCTTGTGCCACCTAGAAGCATCCTTCATTGTTCAATTATGAAGCACATCCTATGTGCTTTTCTCTTTGCATTAGCTATTTAATGCCAAAATGACTGCAAGTAGCAACATCAAAACCTAACTTGTATATAACAATACAAAATTATTTTTATGAATCTGGAATGGCTGAATAGCAGTTCTTCTGGTTTCAGCTAGTCTTGCTCACATAGGTAGGAGCTGGCTGTTCGTTAAGTGATTTAAGATGGCCTCACCTAGAAAATCAGGAGTGATTCTGTGTCTTTCAACCTCCAGCAGGTTAACATGGGCATGTTCTCATAGTAATGGCAGAATGCAAGTGCAAGCAAGCCCAATCACACAAGCACATTTCAAGCCAACCTTTGTATCACAATTTGTTAACATCTCATTGACCAAAGCTACTTATATCACTAAGCCCAGTGTCAGAGCAGAAGGATACTACAATTTGACATGTAAGAGATATGAACACTGACAGGGATTAAAATTAGGACTGTTAAATCTTACACTCAGTGTCAGGTACTAGGGAAACAAGGGGAGCGAGATCCAATCCTTGTCCTTAAGAAGCAGGGCTCTGAGTCCACAGGATGAGTGAGACAAACATGTAAACGAATAAGTTCAGTCACATTTACAGATGTTCAAATAGAAATCCATACATGGAAAACTGGCTGGTACAAAGATTCTCTCTGAAAGGAGAGAGGGAAGAACAAATATGAGAAAAGTCTTCATAGAAATAATTCTTAATATAAGCTTCAAAAAGAAGTAGATGTTATGACATGAGAACATCTTGTTCTGGCATTTTTAACCAGCTCAAAGGACTGTCTGGAATTCACTCATTAAACCAATTGTTCCACAGACCACTGATGAGAATAAAAGTGAGAGGAAAGCCAAAATACTTCATACTCCCTAACTCTTAATTTTTTTGTAATAATTCAAATAATATTATGGCATATATAAACTTATTTTTAGTGAAAATGAATATGACTTTTATTTTCATTTTATAGAAATATGTTCAGTCATCCCAGCAGCAGTTTTATTTTGTAGTTTATAAAACATTTATTTTGTGCACTTATGAAGTTCTGGGATTCAGAAATAACTATTATAATATGTGCTTCTGTTATTTTTGTCCTAGTCTCAAATCCAAGAAATACTAAAAATGTCAAATTGATTGATAGGGAATGAAATAAGGAACTATTTTTGGCTAGATTTTGAGGCCAGTTTTTAAAATGAATAGTTTCATATGACAATCAATTCTCTGAAATATTAATATTATGGAGTTTTAGATAATTCTCAGCATGTAATAATAAATATAGTTAAATTAGAGGATCATCACTCTTTATTGAACTCATTTAGCCTTAGATTTATAGATTCACATATCCCTAGTTTTCACAAGTCCTTCTTAATCCCTCAACTAAATTCATGTCTCTCCCTACCACCATCAAATTGCTAGTATTTTATGTAAATAAAAAACATAATAGACAATCTCCAAAAAACTGACAAGAAAAAGTATTAGTCTCACTTTGCAAATCAAAGTGGAATGTAATTAGTCTGATTGTTATTTAATAGCAAGTCTACTCCTTCTAGCCAACAGAAAATAAGAGGAGTTGTTGCTGGGGATAACAAATTAGAGGAAGATGTTACCAAAAAAAGATGAGAAATTCTAGAATAAAAGAGTAGATGACCAAAACCTCAACCTAGAAGTTAAGATTTCTAGGACTGCTCCCCAAAAGACTCATGCTCATTTATTCTCTAAACAATATTTAATATGTACAGGTGTACATTGGAGATATTGCAGGTTCAATTCCAGACCACCACAATAAAGTGAATGTCTCAATAAAGTGAGTTACACAAATTTTTGGTTTCTCAGTGCATACAAAAGTTATGTTTACACTATACTGTAGTCTATTAAGTGTGCAATAGCATTATGTCTAAAAAATGTACATATGCTAATTAAAAATAATTCATTGCTAAAAATGCTAACCATCATCTGAGCCTTCAGAGAGTTGTAATAATTTTGCAGGTGGAGGGTCTTGCCACCATGTTGATGGTTGCTTATAATCAGAGTGGCTGTTGGTTGCTGAAGACTGGGTTGGCTGTGACAATTTCTTAAAATGAGAAAACAATGAAGTTTGCCACATTGATTGACTCTTCCATAAATAATTCCTCTATAGCATGCAATGCTGTTTGATAGCATTTTACCCACAGTAGAACTTCTTTCAAAATTGGAATCAATCTTCTCCAACACTGACACTGCTTTATCAACTAAATTTTATGTAATATTCTAAATCTATTGTTATCAATTCAATAATCCTCACAGCATCTTCACCAGGAATAGGTTCCATCTCAAGAAACCACTTTTCTTTGCTCATCAGTAAGATACAACTCCTCATCTGTTCAAGTTTTATCATGAGATTGTAGCAATTCAGTCACATCTTCAGGTTCCACTTCTAATTCTAGTTCTTTTGCTATTTCCACCACATCTGCAGTTACTTCCTCCACTGAAGTCTTAAACCCCCAAAGTCATCCATGAAGATTGAAATTAACTTCATCCAAACTCCTGTTAATGTTGATATTTTGACCTCTTCCCATTAATAACAAATATCCTTAATGGCATTTAGGTGGTGAATCCTTTCCAGAGTGTTTTCAATTAACTTTGCCCAGATCAATCAGAAGAATCACTTTTTATGACAACTATAGCCTTACAAAATATATTTCTTAAGTAATAAGACTTGAAAATCAAAATTGCTCCTTGATTTCTGGGGTGGAGAATAGATATTGCATTTGAAGGCATTAAAACATTACTCTCATTGTACATCTTTATCAGCACTCTTGTGTGACCGATCTCATTGTCAATAATCAGTAATATTTTGAAAGGAATCTTTTTTTCTGAGCAGTAGGTCTCAACAGTGGGCTTAAAATATTAGGTAAACCATGTTGCAAACAGATGTGCAGTCATGAAGACATTGTTGTTCCATTTACAGAGCACACACAGAGTAAATTTAGCATAATTGTTAAGGGTCCTAGGTTTTTCAGAATGGTAAATGAGCATTGGCTTCAACTTAAAATCACAAATCATTATCCCTAAACAAGAGAGTCAGCATGTGCTTTGAAACTTTGAAGCCAGGAATTGACTTCTCATCTCTAGCTATAAAAGTCCTAGATGATATCTTATTCCAACATAAGGCTGTTTTGTCTACATTGAAGATCTGTTGTGTAGTGTAGCCATCTTCATTAATTATCTTCACTAGACCTTCTGGATAATTTGCTGCAGCTTCTACAACAGCACTTGCTGCTTCACCTTGAACATTTTTTTTTAATTTAAATATAGTTGATTCACAATGTTGTGTCAAACTCTGCTGTATAAAAAAGTGACTCACTGTTATGAAGATGGCTTCATTCCTTAAACCCCATGAAACAACCTCTGCTATCTTCGAACATTTTTTCTGTAGCTTCTTCACCTCCTCACAGAATTGAAGAGAGTTAGGGCCTTGATCTGGATAAGGCTTTGTCTTAAAGAAATGTAGGTGGTTTGATCTTCTATCCAGACCACTAAAACGTTCTCCACATCAGCAATAAGGCTGTTTCACTTTCTTATCATTTTTGTGTTCGCTGGAGTAGCGTTTTTAATTTCCTCTAAGAACTTCTTTTGCATTCAAAACATGGCTAACAGTTTGGCACCAAAGGCCTAGCTTTCAGCCTCTCTAAGCTTTCAACATGCCTTTGTCATGAATCTTCATCATGTTTAGCTTTTGATTTAAAGTGAGAGATGTGTGGTTTTCCTTTCATTTGACACTTAAAGGCCATTGAAGGGTTATTAATTGACTTAATTTTAATATTGTTGTGTCTCAGGGAATAGGGAGATCTGAGGAGAGGGAGAGAAATGGGGTAATGGTCAGTCGGTGGAGCAGTCAGAACACACACATTTTATCAATTAAGTTTACCATCTTAAAAGGGTGTAGGGAGACTTCCAGGAAGACGACAGAAGAGTAAGACGCGGAGATCACCTTCCTCCCCACAGATACAACAGAAATACATCTACACGTGGAACAACTCCTACAGAACACCTACTGAACACTGGCAGAAGACCTCAGACCTCCCAAAAGGCAAGAAACCCCCCACATACCTGGGTAGGGCAAAAGCAAAAAGAATAAACAGAGACAAAAGGATAGGGACGGGACCTGCACCAGTGGGAGGGAGCCGTGAAGGAGGAAAAGTGTCCACACACTAGGAAGACCCTTCTTGGGTGGAGACTGCGGGTGGTGGAAGGGGTCAGCTTCGGAGCCGCGGAGGAGAGCACAGCAACAGTGGTGTGGAGGGCAAAGCGGAGAGATTCCCGCACAGAGGCTCAGGGCCGACCGGCACTCACCAGCCTGAGAGGCTTGTCTGCTCCCCCGCCGGAGTGGGCGGGACTGGGAGCTGAGGCTCGGGCTTCGGTTGGAGCACAGTGAGAGGACTGGGGTTGGTGCGTGAACACAGCCTGCAGGGGGTTAGTGCGCCACTGCTGGCCGGGAGGGAGTCAGGGGAAAAGTCTGGAAAGGAGCTCCAGAGATGGGCTGAGCCGCGGCTAACAGCGCGGACCACAGAGACAGACATGAGACGCTAAGGCTGCAGCTGCCACCACCAAGAGGCCTGTGTGCGAGCAAAGGTCACTATCCACACCCCCCTTCCGGGGAGCCTGTGCAGCCCACCACTGCCAGGGTCCCGGGATCCAGGGACAACTCCCCCGGAAGAATGCACGGCACGCCTCAGGCTGGTGCAACGTCACGCCAGCCTCTGCCGCCGCAGGCTTGCCCTGCACTCCAGGACCCCCCCTACCCCCAGCCTGAGTGAGCCAGAGCCTCCGAATCAGCGGCTCCTTTAACCCCGTCCTGTCTGAGCAAAGAACAGACACCCTCAAGCGACCTACACACACAGGCGGGGCCAAATCCAAAGCTGAGCCCCTGGGAGCTGTGAGAACAGAGAAGAGAAAGGGAAATCTCTCCCAGCACCCGCAGAAGCAGCGGATTAAAGCTCCACAATCAACTTAATGTACCCTGCAGCTGTGGAATACATGAATAGACAAGGAATCATCCCAAATTAAGGAGGTGGACTTTGAGAGCAAGATTTATTATTTTTTCCCCATTTCCTTTTTTTGTGAGTGTGTATGTATATGCTTCTGTGTGAGATTTTGTCTGTATAGCTTTGCTTCCACCATTTGTCTGAGGGTTCTATCCGTCCTTGTTTTTTTTTTTTTTGATTTTTTTCTTAATAATTATTTTTATTTTAATAACTTTATTTTACTTTACTTTATCTTCATCCTTTCTTTCCTTCCTTCCCTCCTTTAGACAACAAATCATCCCAAATTGAGGAGGTGGACTTTGAGAGCAAGAAAATTTGATTTTTTCCCCTTTTCCTCTTTTCGTGAGTGTGTATGTGTATGCTTCTGTGTGAGATTTTGTCTGTATAGCTTGGCTTCCACCATTTGTTCCAGGGTTCTATCCATCCGTTTTTTGTTTTTTTGTTTTTTTGTTTTTTTGCTTTTTGGATTTTTTTCTCTTAATAATTATTTTTTTATTTTAATAACTTTATTATATTTTATCTTACTTTATTATATTTTACTTTATCGTCGTTCATTCTTTTTTCCTTCCTTCCCTCCTTCCTTACTTGCTCCCTCCCTCCCTCCTTTCTTTCTTTCTTTCCTTCTTTCTTTCTTTCGACTTCTACTAATTCATTCTTTCTACTTTTTCTCCCTTTTCTTCTGAGCGGTGTGGATGAATGGCTCTTGGTGCTGCAGCCAGGAGTCAGTGCTGTGCCTCTGAGGTGGTAGAGCCAACTTCAGGACACTGGTCCACAAGAGACCTCCCAGCTGCACATAATATCAAATGGTGAAAATCTCCCAGAGATCTCCATCTCAACACCAGCACCCAGCTTCACTCAATGACAAACAAGCTACAGTGCTGGAAATCCTATGCCAAACAACTAGCAAGACAGGAACACAACCCCACCCATTAGCAGAGAGGCGGCCCAAAATCATAATAAGTCCACAGACACCCCCAAAACACACCACCAGACGTGGACCTGCCCACCAGAAAGACAAGATCCAGCCTCATCCACCACAACACAGGCACTAGTGCCCTCCATCAGGAAGCCTACACAACACACTGAACCAACCTTAGCCACTGGGGACAGACACCAAAAACAACAGGAACTATGAACCTGCAGCCTGCAAAAAGGAGACCCCAAACACAGTAAGATAAGCAAAATGAGAAGACAGAAAAACACACAGCAGATGAAGGAGCAAGATAAAAACCCACCAGATCTAACAAATAAACAGGAAATAGGCAGTCTACCTGAAAAAGAATTCAGAATAATGATAGTAAAGATGATCCAAAATCTTGGAAATAGAATAGAGAAAATGCAAGAAACATTTAACAAGGACCTAGAAGAACTAAAGATGAAACAAACAATGATGAACAAGACAATAAATGAAATGAAAAATACTCTAGATGCGATCAATAGCAGAATAACTGAGGCAGAAGAACAGATAAGTGACCTGGAAGATAAAATAGTGGAAATAACTAATTCATAGCAGAATAAAGAAAAAAGAATGAAAAGAACTGAGGACAATCTCAGAGACCTCTGGGACAATATTAAACACACCAACATTCGAATTATAGAGGTTCCAGAAGAAGAAGAGAAAAAGAAAGGGACTGAGAAAATATTTGAAGAGATCATAGTTGAAAACTTCCCTAATATGGGAAAGGAAATAGTTAATCAAGTCCAGGGAGAACAGAGAGTCCCATACAAGATAAATCCAAGGAGAAATAAGAAAAGACACATATTAATCAAACTGTCAAAAATTAAATACAGAGAAAACGTATTAAAAGCAGCAAGGGAAAAACAACAAATAACACACAACGGAATCCCCATAAGGTTAACAGCTGATCTTTCAGCAGAAACTCTGCAAGCCAGAAGGGAGTGGCAGGACATATTTAAAGTAATGAAGGAGAAAAACCTGCAACCAAGACTACTCTAACCCGCAAGGGTCTCATTCAGATTTGATGGAGAAATTATAATCTTTACAGACAAGCAAAAGCTGAGAGAGTTCAGCGCCAACAAACCAGCTCTACAACAACTGATAATGGAACTTCTCTAGGCAAGAAACACAAGAGAAGGAAAAGACCTACAATAACGAACCCAAAACAATTAAGAAAATGGAAATGGGAACATACATATTGATAATTACCTTAAATGTAAATGGCCTAAATGCTCCAACTAAAAGACACAGATTGGCTGAATGGATACAAAAACAAGACGCATATATTTGCTGTCTACAAGAGGCCCACTTCAGATGTAGAGACACATACAGACTGAAAGTACGGGGATGGAAAAAGACATTTCATGCAAATGGAAACCAAAAGAAAGCTGGAGTAGTGATTCTCATATCAGACAAAATAGACTTTAAAATAAAGACTATTAGAAGAGACAAAGAAGGAGACTACATAATGATCACGGGATTGAACCAAGAAGATATAACAATTGTAAATATTTATGCACCCAACATAGGAGCACCTCAATACATAAGGCAAATACTAACAGCCATAAAAGGGGAAATCGACAGTAACACATTCATAGTAGGGGACTTTAACACCCCACTTTCACCAATGGACAGATCATCCAAAATGAAAATAAATAAGGGAGCACAAGCTTTAAATGATACATTAAACAAGATGGACTTAATTGATATTGATAGGACATTACATCCAAAAAAAAACAGAATACACATTTTTCTCAAGTGCTCATGGAACATTCTCCAGGATAGATCATATCTTGGGTTACAAATCAAACCTTGGTAAATTTAAGAAAATTGAAATTGTATGAAGTATCTTTTCTGACCACAACGCTATGAGATTAGATATCAATTACCGGAAAAGATCTGTAAAAAATACAAACACATGGAGGCTAAACAATACACTACTTAATAACGAAGTGATCACTGAAGAAATCAAAGAGGAAATCAAAAAATACCTAGAAACAAATGACAATGGAGACACGACAACCCAAAACCTATGGGACGCAGCAAAAGCAGTTCTAAGAGGGAAGTTTATAGCAATACAATCCTACCTTAGGTAACAGGAAACATTTCGAATAAACAACCTAACCTTGCACCTAAAACAATTAGAGAAAGAAGAACAAAAAAACCCAAAGTTAGCAGAAGGAAATACATCATAAAAATCAGATCAGAAATAAATGAAAAAGAAATGAAGGAAAAGATAGCAAAGATCAATAAAACTAAAAGCTGGTTCTTTGAGAAGATAAACAAAATTGATAAACCATTAGCCAGACTCATCAAGAATAAAAGGGAGAAGACTCAAATCAATAGATTTAGATATGATAAAGGAGAAGTAACACTGACACTGCAGAAGTACAAAAGATCATGAGAGATTACTACAAGCAACGGTATGCCAATAAAATGGACAACCTGGAAGAAATGGACAAATTCATAGAAAAGCACAACCTGCCAAGACTGAATCAGGAAGAAATAGAAAATATGAACAGACCAATCACAAGCACTGAAATTGAAACTGTGATTAAAAATCTTCCAACAAACAAAAGCCCAGGACCAGATGGCTTCACAGTCGAATTCTATCAAACATTTAGAGGAGAGCTAACACCTACCCTTCTCAAACTCCTCCAAAATATAACAGAGGGAGGAACACTCCCAAACTCATTCTACGAGGCCACCATCACCCTGATACCAAAACCAGACAAGGCTGTCACAAAGAAAGAAAACTACAGGCCAATATCACTGATGAACATAGATGCAAAAATCCTCAACAAAATACTAGCAAACAGAATCCAACAGCACATTAAACGGATCATACACCATGATCAAGTGGGGTTTATGCCAGGAATGCAAGGATTCTTCAATATACATAAATCAATCAAGGTGATACACCATATCAACAAATTGAAGGAGAAAAAACATATGATCATATCAATAGATGCAGAGAAAGCTTTTGACAAAATTCAACACCCATTTATGATAAAAACCCTGCAGAAAGTAGGCATAGAGGGAACTTTCCTCAACATAATAAAGGCCATATATGACAAACCCACAGCCAACATTGTCCTCAATGGTGAAAATCTGAAAGCATTTCCACTAAGATAAGGAACAAGACAAGGTTGCCCACTCTCACCACTCTTATTCAACATAGTTTTGGGAGTTTTGGCCACAGCAATCAGAGAAGAAAAGGAAATAAAAGGAATCCAAATCGCAAAAGAAGTAAAGCTGTCACTATTTGCAGATGACATGATACTATACATAGAGAATCCTAAGGATGCTACCAGAAAACTACTAGAGCTAATCAATGAATATTGTAAAGTAGCAGGATACAAAAGTAATGCACAGAAATCTCTGGCATTCCTATACACTAAGGATGAAAAATCTGAAAGTGAAATCAAGAAAACACTCCCATCTACCATTGCAACAAAAAGAATAAAGTATCTAGGAAAAAACCTACCTAAGGAGACAAAAGACCTGTATGCAGAAAATTATAAGACACTGTTGAAAGAAATTAAAGATGATACAAATAGATGGAGAGATATACCATGTTCTTGGATTGGAAGAATCAACATTGTTAAAATGACTCTACTACCCAAAGCAATCTACAGATTCAATGCAATCCCTATCAAACTACCACTGGCATTTTTCACAGAACTAGAGCAGAAAAAAATCACAATTTGTATGGAAACACAAAAGACCCCAAATAGCCAAAGCAATCTTGAGAATGAAAAATGGAGCTGGAGGAATCAGGCTTCCTGACTTCAGACTATACTACAAAGCTACAGTAATCAAGACAGTATGGTAGTGGCACAAAAACAGAAATATAGATCAATAGAACAGGATAGAAAGCCCAGAGATAAACCCACACACACATGGTCACCTTATCTTTGATAAAGGAGGCAGGAATATACAGTGGAGAAAGGGCAGCCTCTTCAATAAGTGATACTGGGAAAACTGGACAGCTACATGTAAAAGTATGAGATTAGATCACTCCCTAACACCATACACAAAAATAAGCTCAAAATGGATTAAAGACCTAAATGTAAGGTCAGAAACTGTCAAACTCTTAGAGGAAAACATAGGCAGGACACTCTATGACATAAATCACAGCAAGGTCCTTTTTGACCCACCTCCTAGAGAAATGGAAATAAAAACAAAAGTAAACAAATGGGACCTAATGAAACTTCAAAGCTTTTGCACAGCAAAGGAAACCATAAACAAGACCAAAAGACAACCCTCAGAATGGGAGAAAATATTTTCAAATGAAGCCACTGACAAGGGATTAATCTCCAAAATTTATAAGTAGCTCATGCAGCTTAATAACAAAAAAACAAACAACCCAATACAAAAATGAGCAGAAGACCTAAATAGACGTTTCTCCAAAGAAGATATACAGACTGCCAACAAACACATGAAAGAATGCTCAACATCATTAATCATTAGAGAAATGCAAATCAAAACTACAATGAGATATCACCTCAAACCAGTCAGAATGGCCATCATCAAAAAATCTAGAAACAATAAATGCTGGAGAGGGTGTGGAGAAAGGGAACCCTCTTACACTGCTGGTGGAAATGTAAATTGATACAGCCACTGTGGAGAACAGTATGGAGGTTCCTTAAAAATCTACAAATAGAACTACCATATTACCCAGCAATCCCACTACTGGGCATATACCCTGAGAAAACCATTATTCAAAAAGAATCCTGTACCTAAATGTTCATTGCATCTCTGTTTACAATAGCCCAGAGATGGAAACAACCTAAGTGCCCATCATTGGATGAATGGATAAAGATGTGGCTCATATATACAATGGAATATTACTCAGCCATAAAAAGAAAAAAAAATGAGCTATTTGTAATGAGGTGGATAGACCTAGAGTCTGTCATACAGAGTGAAGTAAGTCAGAAAGAGAGAGACAAATACTGTATGCTAACACATATATATGGAATTTAAGGGGAAAAAAATGTCATGAAGAACCTAGGGGTAAAACAGGAATAAAGGGCTTCCCTGGTGGCGCAGTGGTTGAGAGTCTGCCTGCCGATGCATGGGACACGGGTTCGTGCCCGGGTCCGGGAGGATCCCACGTGCTGCGGAGCGGCTGGGCCCGTGAGCCATGGCCTCTGAGCCTGCGTGTCTGGAGCCTCTGCTCCACAACGGGAGAGGCCACAACAGTGAGAGGCCCACGTACCAAAAAAAAAAAAAACAACAACAGGAATAAAGACACAGACTTACTAGAGAATGGACTTGGGGATATGGGGAGGGGGAAGGGTAAACTGTGACAAAGCGAGGAAGAGGCATGGACATATATACACTACCAAACGTAAGCTAGATGGCTGGTGGGAGGCAGCCGCATAGCACAGGGAGATCAGCTCGGTGCTTTGTGACCGCCTGGAGGGGTGGGATAGGGAGGGTGGGAGGGAGGGAGATGCAAGCGTGAAGAGATATGGGAACATATGTATATATATAACTGATTCATTTTGTTGTGAATCAGAAACTAACACACCAATGTAAAGCAATTATACTCCAATAAAGATGTTCAAAAATAATAATAATAAAATAAAAAAATAAAAGGGTGTAGTTTGTGGCAGTCCAAAACAATTACAAGAGTAACATCAAAGATCACTGATCACAGATCACCATAACAAATATAATAATAAAAAAAGTTTGAAATATTGCAAGAATTACCAAAATGTGACACAGTGACACTAAGTGAGCAAATACTGTTGGAAAAATGTCACCTACAGACTTTGATGCAGGATTGTGACAAACCTTCAATTTGTAAAAAAATCAGTATCTGTGAAGTACAGTAACATTATGCACAATAAAACGAGGCACACCTGCATAAATATGTATGCTATATATATGCATAAATGTATACTATACTGTGCATGTTAATTGAAACTCATTGAATGAATGAATGTTGAATCTTTTACCTTATTGTATTACCTTACTTAATTGTTTAATGTATGTGCCACATCACTATAAGTTCACCAAGGATAGGAACCATGCACTCTACATATTTTAAAAATTTTTCCCTGTTTTAAATGAAAATCAATAGAAACAGTCATATTAAAGACAATTTTGAGAAAAAGAAAAGACAAAAATTAATCTGTGGTAGCACCTTATAAATTTTTATTTGCTTATTTTTAATTATAATTTTTATATTGTAATTCTTAAATTATAATTTATTTATTATCTTATAATGCCCATATAAAAATGTATTTTACATGTTTGAAGTAATTTGGTATCTAATTGTATACTTTCAGAACTTAGTACAGTGTAAATATTTATGTTTTAAGTTTTAATTGTGGCACAATATTCCATTCCATTAATAAACCATAATTTTATTGAACATGAATTTATTGGATAATCACCATGTACCTTGATCCCATTGTTTTACATGCAGAAGCTTTCAAGTTGTTTTCTGTCATATATAATGCTACAATCAACATGTTCATTCATATAAGTTTTTGCATACTATAAAATATCAGCTTAGGATGTATTTCTATAACAAATGTTGCTTGATCAAAGGGAATGCATGTCTTTACTGGCCTTACTGTACATATATTATATATTTTTCTCCAATTTTAAATATCACCAACAAGTATATATGATTACCCTTCCAACACTAGGCATTGTGATTTTTTTAAATGTTGACAGTATGTATTATACATAGTCATGGTCTCTGTAGTACCTAGCACAGTATATTGCGCAGCAGTAGTGAACACATAATAAATACGTACAGCATGAATATGAAATACCTCACATTTTGACATAAGAATTGAGATGATAGGGAAGGAAACTCTTTTAATACTCAGGAGAAGAAAATGCTGTATGAACCAAAGTATTTCAAAGGAGAATATCCAACCATGACAAACTCAAAACAATAAAGATGAATGAAGAAAGATAATTAACAAACAAACATAAGACTCTACAAAAGTGAGATGAGAACAAATATTTTAATGTGTTTAAACTGCTTAGAACAGTACCTGACCTATATCATCACAAACTTTTAAATTGTTTGGGATGATGATGATGATGATGAAGAATTTGACTGCATGGTTTAAGTCATTTAATCCTCTCAAGAATTTTATGAGGTAGGTATTATTGCTGCTGCCGTTTTGTATGTGGAGAAACTGATGCACAGAACCATTAAGTAACTCGCTCTCTGTATGTCATAGAGCCAAGGAGTTAAATCCAGAACCATGCTTTTAAGTAATTACACTAATCTACCACCTGTAAAAGAAAGTTGTTGATAAGTGAAAGGGTGTCTCTAAAACATCATGGTACATTAAAAAGTTAGTACATAAATCAGGAAAACTTGAGATGAAAAAGAAATAGTTTAAGAAGTTTATACCTGATAACCTCATTATAAGCAAAGTGTGATGAGAGTTCTCTAAATGAACTAGGCAGAGGAGTAGGCAGAAGATTTGAGTTTCAAAAAGAGGAAAGAATTACTGAGCAGTCATTGTGGAGAATGAATCATGGATTCAATTCACTCCTTCATTCAACAAATATTGATTGAGACCATACTATGTGATAGACTTTAAGTGCTGGGGATACAGCAGTAAAACACGCACACACACACACACACACAACACATGGTATATCAATGATGGAAAGTCCGAAAAAAGAAAAATAAAGCAAATTAAAAGGTTTAATGAGTGCTGATGGTAGTGGGGAAAGAGTTCTATTTTGTACGGAAGAGTCATAGATAGTCTCTCTCATATGATGGTATGTATACCATCATATACATACATCATATACATGTCAGCCTAGAGCTGACAGAAATGAAGCCAAGAATCATTCAGATATTGGGAAAACATTACATTCCAGACAAAGAACAGCAAGCACAAAATCCCCAACGTGGGGGGTATGCTTGGTATTTACATGGAAGAGAAATGAGACCAATATGACCAATTGAGTAAAAGGAGACAGTAGGAGAGGAACTCATAAAAGTAGAGGTGAGAGTTATATGGCTCATGGAGAATCCTATAGGCTCTTGCAGGAGCATTTTACCCAGTAAAATTGTAGGTCATATCAGGGTTTTGAGCAGAGGAGTGACATGTTCTTACATATGATTTAAAATTTCTCTGGTTGCTATGTAGAGGAGAGACATGGTGACAAGGGCAAGGGTGGAAGCAGCAGCTATTCCAATAATCGAAGCAAGAGAATGTAGGGGTTTGGAATAGGATAATAGTGGTAGAGATGAAGAGAAGTGGATGGAATTAGGATACATATAGGGATAGGTGGACTGGTATTGGTAGATTGGATTGATGGAGAGATGAAGAAATAAGTCAATGATGATGGTTCAACTTTTGGTTTCAGTAAATAAGTAGATAGTGGTGCCATTTGCAAAGATAGGAAGCAGTGGCTGGGGAGAAGACAGGTGCAGAATTCAAGTTTTGTTTTCCACATTGTGCAGTAAACGGGGGAGTAAATCTTGAAGGATCACAACCACAGAGATTATCCTCAGAGAGGCATATGAAATTAAAGGATTTATCATATTCACAAGTTCTAGAGAGAGAGGCATGGAATTCCTTGAGGGCCATGCAAAAGCCCCCAAAATTTGGTCATGGCAGGCAAGGAGAGAGTGGAGCAAGGACCTGTGGGCTAGCACCTTTATTGAGGGTCATGGGTGCTGGAACTCGTGGCACGTGGGAAGCATGCTCGCTAGGTAATCAATGTAACTGGGTCAATGTGGAAAGGAGGAAAGTGGGGAAGTCATGATGAGGCTTGTTGCTTGAACACACATGTTGGGATGGGTCTCAGAAGTGGGCCATAACTAGGGTAAAAGTTCAAAACAAGCAGGGCAAGTGCCAGCACATAGGGAGTCATTGAGACAAGAAATAATAGCTTTACATGAGATACATCTTAGGGTTAAGATAGATATTAGACCTCCACATGGTAGAGTAATTGAGTAGACAATTGGAATTATGAGTCTGGAGCTCAGGACTGAGGGTGAAAATATTAACTTAGGAGTCATCAATGTATAGGTGGTATTTAGAAGCAAAGTGTGAGGTTATTAAGGAAGTGGGTGCAGATATAGATAAGAAAAGGTCCAAAAACTTCTGTACGGAGCTCTGGGAAATCC
Organism: Grampus griseus; assembly: GCF_964374135.1. Classification (NCBI taxonomy): domain Eukaryota; kingdom Metazoa; phylum Chordata; class Mammalia; order Artiodactyla; family Delphinidae; genus Grampus; species Grampus griseus. The sequence goes on along the minus strand of NC_138999.1, from coordinate 84,434,387 downwards.
AACGTTTAGAGTAGGGTTGGGATTAGGGTGAAGCAAGTGGGGCACAAAATTTAAGAGTGCACCAACAAACTTAGCAATGAAGAAAAATACTGTTTTACTGCAATATTAAAAAAACAAAATTAATGCAAAAATCCTTGATGAACAAAATATCAAAATTTTAAGTAAAGGTAGGATCAGCATTACTGATTTTCCTCTTTGTCTGAGGCTCTAGCATGACTTGGCAGGGTGCTGCTTCATAGTCTAGAAGATGAGGAGGAATGGGTAAAGCAGATTTGATGCTTGTCTTAACTCAAGTTAAACTCAGTTTAACTTGAGTTAAACTGTAGAGAAAGAATATGTACTTACAGTGGATAATTTATGGTGTGTTGGACCAGGTAAAATCCATTAGACTTGAGACATAAATAATAATCTTTAACTTCATAATTTTAAGGCTCTAACAAGGAGATTTGAAGATTGATAAATTTTACCATATAATTATTTTAAAATATTATATAGAAAAGGAAACAGAGTCAAAGGACAAATGAAAAACTAGAGGGGAGATGCAACATTTTCAGCAACAAAAAGGATAATTTTCTTAATATAGAAAGAGTTCTTACATCAGAAAAAGAAAATGACAAACATTATTTTTTTTTAAATGGGCAAAGGATGTAATCAGTTCGCTTAATAGAAAAAGATATAGAAGAAACTTTAAAATGTGCTCAAACTCCTTCATAGTTTAAGAAATGCATACCCACACAGTGAGATAATATTTTAAACTACCTGAAGGGCAAAAACTAAAATAAATGAAAACCCAGTATTAGTGAGAGTTGAGGAAACAAAGTTTTCTCAAACATAGTTGATGAAAAATCAAATTAGTTGAATTCCTTGAAGGGCAGTTTAGCTATATCTACCAAAATAGTAAATTCACAGATGCAGAAATTGATGCAGAAATTCCACTACTATAGATTTATATTTCATATTTATTAGCCAAAACATGCAAAGATATATGGGCATTAACTTTCTTTACAACATTTTTTATAATTAAAACTTTGAAACTCTCAAAGTATACATATATGTGTATGTGTATATGCATGTATATATACTTATAGTACATATACACACTCCCAGAGTATCTATAAACAGTGTACAATATATATATTTACTGTATATACATACACACATATAATGTGCATATACACATATATGGTATATAATATATGTGTATATAAACATATATAAAAATACATAGATAACATGGAATAATATGCAGCCATCAAAAAGGATGAGTTAGGTCTACATGTGCAGATGAGAAAAGATATTAGGTGAAAAAGCAAACTTTTTTACAGTCTATAGAGTATAATACCATTGCAATAAATAAAAAAGAATTGCATGATATACATTTAAACTGGATGTGTGTGTGATTTATTCTGTGCAAGAATGTACACAAAACTTTAAGAATATTAACCTTTAGAGATCAGGACTAGGAAGAAGAGAGGCTTTTATTTTTCATTATATCTATCTGTATTATTTGAATTTTGGGTCAATTAGCATATATTATATTTTGTAAATGTCACAGGTGGTAGAATTATGGGATTTTTGTTTCTAAGATACAAAAGTAAGTCTAATTCAAGTTTTAAAATTTTTATAAGTGACAGATTACTTGTGATAAAGTGCCATACCTAAGTTAAAAAGAGCTATAATATATGAATGCCCTACAACCTCTTACATAAAAATCACGAATTTATAAAATCGCTATATTGGTGGATAATGTTTTCTTTTGCAATAAATTTGCCAGAGATTTATTCACATAATCATGACAAATTACATTGAATGATTTTCTTTTCAATTATTGCATTTATGTGCAGCATCAAATCAGATAAAAAAAATTTAGTCATCCTAGGGACATGTTGATTGTATGAAACAAGGTAACTAATAAGACATTTCTTCTCCTGAGATAGAGTTGCTCTAAAATAATACATTTTACATAAATAGCATAATTCTGCCACAGCATTTGCACTCTGAGACATATAATATTTTTATCAAATTTTCTCTAATATGGTTTTAAAGTGTTTCAACATTTATGTCTAATTTTCCTAATGTCCTGGGATGCCATATTCTTTCTTGTAACTATATTTTAATCTGTAAATAAATAGTAGAATGATTTGATTTATAGAGATATACTTAATAACTAATTTTATTGCATATGAACTAAGTTATAGTGTGTGAGTTCAAATATCAGGATCCCACTTAGTATCTGTGTGGCCTTGGGTAAGTAACTTAGATTCTTGTGTCTCAATTTTCTTATTTGTAAAATGAGGATAATAACTGTCCATGACTCATTGGTTTGTTGTGAGAATTAAATGGTTTAGTGTGCATAAAGTGCTTAGAATAGTATGTGACATAAAGTAAGCACTAAATATACTAGTTATTGTTTTATTTGCAAGGATATTATATGCGTATGGGAATCAGTACAGGGCAACTGAGTAAAGAAGGGACACAGAAAAATTTAGAGTAAAAAATGTATATGAATATATATATCTAGGACTTAAACTACACTTAAGTTATGCATTGTTGCAATATAAAGTAGACATACGACTGGGGTGCTAAAGTATGGGTGAAACAGTGTGCTGCCCTAAATTAGGCATCAAGAGAAAAAGGGTTTACTCTACCCTACCACTGTGCCCAAAGCTGTACAGATTTGTACAAATCACATACCCTCACTGAGCGTGTTTCCTCATGTTTAAAATGAAAGGCATGTGTTAGAAAGCCTGTAATATGCCTTCAGGCTCTAAAATTATCCCAACACTTAGGTAGTTGTTGACCAAAGAGTTGATGCATGAAACTTGTTGATAGGAATAGGTCTGGTAAATATTTAATTATTACTGAATATTGATGTGTGTGTGTGTGTGTGTGTGCATGCACATTGTTTGGGGGAGAAGGATATGATGGATCGGTGCTGGGCAGACTTTTTTTACAATAATGTAGTGACTTGGATGTTAAGTCTATCAAATGAAGGATCAAATAATCAAGAGATGTGAAACTTCAGTTCAGATAGACATTCTCACTGCTTTTAAGGAAATCTTCAGTTCAATCTTTCCTCTTCTGCTTTCCACATTTGTAGATAAGTTTAACTGCTTTCTTTTTTTTTTAACATCTTTATTGGAGTATAATTGCTTTACAATGGTGTGATAGTTTCTGCTTTATAACAAAGTGAATCAGTTATACATATACATATGTTCCCATATCTCTTCCCTCCCGCATCTCCCTCCCTCCCACCCTCCCTATCCCACCCCTCTAGGTGGTCACAAACCACCTAGCTCATCTCCCTGTGCTATGCAGCTACTTCGCACTAGCTATATATTTTACGTTTGATAGTGTATATATGTCCATGCCACTCTCACACTTTGTCACAACTTTCCCTTCCCCCCTCCCCATATCTTCAAGTCCATGCTCTAGTAGGTCTGTGTCTTTATTCCCATCTTACCCCTAGGTTCTTCATGACCTTTCTTTTAATTTTTATTTTTTTCTTAGATTCCATATATATGTGTTAGCATACGGTATTTGTTTTTCTCTTTCTGACTTACTTCACTCTGTATGACAGACTCTAGGTCCATCCACCTCACTACAAATGACTCAATTTAGTTTCTTTTATGGCTGAGTAATATTCCATTGTATATATGTGCCACATCTTCTTTATCCATTCATCTGTTTGTGGACACTTAGGTTGCTTCCATGTCCTGGTTATTGTAAATAGAGCTGCAATGAACATTTTGGTACATGACTCTTTTAGAATTATGGTTTTCTCAGGGTATATGCCCAGTAGTGGGATTGCTGGGTCATAGGGTAGTTCTATTTTCAGTTTTTCAAGGAACCTCCATACTATTCTCCATAGTGGCTGTATCAATTCACATTCCCACAAACAGTGCAAAAGTGTTCCCTTTTCTCCACACCCTCTCCAGCATTTATTGTTTCTAGATTTTTTTGATGATGGCCATCCTGACCAGTGTGAGATGATATCTCATTGTAGTTTTGAGTTGCATTTCTCTAATGATTAATGATGTTGAGCATTTTTTTTGTGTGTTTGCTGGCAATCTGTATATCTTCTTTGGAGAAATGTCTATTTAGGTCTTCTGCCCATTTTTGGATTGGGTTGTTTGTTTTTTTTGTTACTGAGCTGCATTTCTTAGCAAAGACTTTCCGAAGTAAGCAAGCATAGCAAAAGGGCAGTTCATTCTTGTTACACTGTATCCAATTTGTGCAGAAAGTTGTTTAAAAGCTATGTCGATCTCCCCCGTATATGAAAAATATGTCTGTGGAAATAAAATGATTAAAAAAAATCCCACATTGTTAGGCAAAATGATTTAACAAGTGTCCTGGAGATGTATTTTACTGAGGCTAATTCTCCCTATGAAGGTTTTCAAGGATCTTTGTAGCAAATTAAACCAGCAAAAGAGATGTTAATAATGCCTTTGAGATTGAAAGAGGAAGTGAAGAATCAACATTAATGAAATCTCCATTGGTAGAAAATCAGCTTTCCAAAGCTTCCCATGCCCTGAACCAGTGGAAGAGCCATAGATATAGCAGCAATACACAATCATGCAACTGATATAATTTACAAACTTGGTGAGTTGCTCTTGTATCCTTCATTCAAGGTTATTAGCTATAAATGTAAAACGCTACCAAGCAACCATTCTATGCCAACAAGTGAGGCTGAAGTTGATTTTTATAACATTTCTTTAATTATGGCCCCATGATCAGGGCTGCCAAATTGTACAACCCCAGAGGGGACAATTCAGAGTGAATTGTGGTCTATGTGAATTGCAGCCCCTGGAACAAATATACAAACAGAATGTGGCCTTCTAGAGTTGTACAATGTGATAGTCCTGTCATAAGTGCTTAGTATTTACTGAGCAAATGCTCTGTTTAGTTCATAGTTCCTAGTTTTAGTGATAACAATGTCAAAAGCCTTGTCAATTTTGTACATTATTCCTACTGTTTCTTCCAGATCTGTTATGTTGCCAGTCTCTTTAGAAGCCATTAGGAAATAACATCAGAGGTCTGATTCAGTGAGCAGTAATGATTTAAGAAATGTATATAAAAAGAGTCCTTAAAGGGTTAATGTCTGAATTTAACACAACATTGTAAATCAACTATAATCCTTTAAAATTTAAAAATAAATTTTAAAAAATTAAGAAAATTAAATCAACATGGATAGGTTAAAAAAAGAGTTAATATATAACTGCTTTTTATTCTCTTTTCACTGGTAGAATCAGTTCTACCATGTTGTATAGTGGGAGACATCCTGAGATAATTTCAATTTTACCTATTATCAAAATTCTTCATAAATGAAAGTTGAGAGGGATTAATAAATAATATGAATCGAGCAACCACATCTGTTTACTACCACATCCCTGCACATTTTCACTATATCATCAAACTGAGTCAAAATGTGACAGATTTGTAAGAATAGACAAGGCCAAGTGAAAATGGACTTAGGGTGTATCAAACTGAGAAGAAAATAAATTGGGTTTCTCACACTCACAGTGCTATAAATCATGAAGGAAAATCCAAAAAGAGTCTGTGAGTTAGTTTTTCCTTTGTCTCTCTGGAAAGTTGGAAAATCAAATATTTTATTTCCAGTTCATTTGGATTTTCTAATGCTTTGAGAAAATATGCAAATTCTTCCAGCAGAGATGTAAAGGTACAGTCATATGACCCTTTATCCATTGTGTGTGTTCCACATTCCCAATCTTCCATTAGGTATTGGCAGGAGCAGTTTAGCCTTAGTTATAAGTGATAATAAATAAAATCATCATTATCAACTGTTACCCCATTAGGCAATTCCTGCTTGCTTTCCAGAGATGGATAGAGGTGGATTTCGAGCTTCCTGGCTTTCTAAATGTTCATTCTGTCTCTCTCCAACTGTTAGTAGGCTAGGCTTCCTTGCTTCCTTGACTCATCTCCTAAGTCTCCTACTGAATAAAAACGTAAGTGAGAAATTCCTTCCCCTCAGGGCTTATCCTAGAGAACTGTTGCTATTGAGTGATGCCTAAAGCAGAGTATAAGGTGTGGCAGACAAATTCTAAAATGCCCTGTCCAGGATCCCTGCCTCTGTGTTATCCCTTTTCCTTGAATGAGGTTGGGATTTGCTTCCAAGACCTTGGATATGGCAAAGGTGGTGGATGTCACTCCCATGAGTGTTACATTATATAAGACTTTGTCTTGCAAGCAGACTTGCTCCCTCTTACTTGCTAGCTTTGAAGCAGTAAGCTTCCATGAAGTAAGTGATCATGTTGGAGAAGCCCTTGCATCAAAGAACGGTAGGTGGTCTCTAGGAACTGAGGAAAGCCTCCAGCAAGAAACTGAAGCTTTCAATCGTGAAGGAGCAAGAATATGAAATCTGTCAACAAGCAGAGTGAGTTTGGAAGCAGTCTTTCCCTGATGAGACTGCAAACCCAGTTGACACATGGATTGCCACCTAGTGACACTCTGAAACAGAGAACCCAGCTAAAGCTATGTCCAGACTTCTGACCTACAGACAATGGGAGATAATAAATGTATATTGTTTCAAGCCACTAAGTGTGGTGATTTGGTTAGCAGCAATAGAAAACTAATACCCAAAGATTTCTCAAAGATATTAAAATATGTGAGTAGTCTATAACTCAGTTATATGATATTGTGGTCTCATCAGCAACTCCTTCCAACTGAATGACTTCTTTGAACATCCTGAAATTGGTTCTAGCACAAGGGACTAGCCTGTGCCTGGGCTAGCACTCTGGTAAGCCTTCCAATCAAAGATAAGTTCATTAGTAAAATAATCAGTGCTTTATGGAGGACTGGGTGGAGGAATGTAAAGAAGGAGGCAGCACTTAGATTCTTTGGTAATTTTATTATATTTCCAGCCTCTCCATATCAGCCCTCTGCTTCTGTCTCAATTATCATCTCCAACCTTGCTCTCTAACTTCAATGATCCCCAGAGTAAGGAGGTATTGGAATGGATATAGCCAGAGTTTGAAGTCAATGAAAGAGACAAAATAACAATGTTTTTTTCTGCTTCTAGTCATTTAACTGTCTCAATGTGAAACAACTTTTGCAATTTCATAAGCAAGATATTTGATCTTTATAAGGGGTTATTCAGTTTCCTAGATAGTACAGCATGTACTCGAAATACGATGATAAGACTCTGATTCAGCACAAATTAATAGAAAGAACTGAATGAATGCAAGTGTCTAAAGAACCTGAGGCTTATTATTTGAACAATCACATGACTAATGGCAGGTATAAGAACGTTGATATGACAAGAGTCCCAGAAAAAGTGAAAGCTAAGATTAAATCACATTTCTTTATAAGAAAGTTAACCAGCCTTTAAAACACAGGAAGAAGTAGCAAAATCCCTTTGGTCACATTATATTACATAACATAAGAATTATGTAAGCCTGTTCTCTTGAGACCTTTTCTGTATTTTGTGGGATTAATTAACAAAGTTTTCAAGTACCTCTGAGAGAAGACTGTAAGAGAGTACTTCCGAGAATTAGGCCAGTTAAATACAAAGGAGTAACTTAGAAAATTAAATTAAATTAAATATTAAAATCCTAAATGGGATCTCAAAACCCCAATTCTGTCTTTATTTCCAGATACCAAAAATCAATCTTGTTCCCTCACTAAAAAAGATTTATAATGACTTTTATTTTGATGTTTCACAATCATAAAATGTGTCTTTTCTAAATAAAATTTCCATGAGACTATATTTTTTCAAATACATGAATTGAAACTTCAGACATGACTGTGTAATATTCCATTTCTTACCTCCATTCCCTCTAAAGCACCAGACATACCAACGGCATAACCAAATACATACTGAGTAGAAAATGCGATAAAGAATTTGGCTAGATTTTCTAAACGTTATTCCTTGGATACCAGTGTTTGTGAGATATTAAGGATTAAAACTTGAACGAAATAATCCTGATAACAGTTTTACTTTAAGAATAAAATATTTTAGTAAAATTGTGAAGCCACTTTGGAATAAAATGTGACAGTTCCTCAAAAACTTAAACATAGAATTACCACATGTCCCAGAAATTCCATTTCTAGGTATATACCAAAAAGACCTGAAAACATAGGTTCACACAAAAATTTGTACATGAATGTTTATAATAGCATTACTCAAAGTAGGAAAAATATGAAAACAACACTATGTCCATCCACTGGTGAATGGATAAACAAACATTGTATAGCCATAGAATATAATATTATTTGGCAATAAAAAAAAGAATGAGACACAGATACATTTCACAATATGGGTGTGCCTTGAAACATTATTCTAAGTGAAAGAAACCAGACACAAAAGGTCACATATTGTATGATTTCATTTATATGAAGTGCATAGAGTGGGCAAATCCATAGAGAAAGGAAGTAGATTAGTGGTTGCCTAAGGTTGGGCCATGAAAGGAATGGGGAGTGACTGCTAATGAGTAGGAGGTTTCCTTTTTTGGTGATGGAAGTGTCTAGAATTAGTGGTGATGGTTTTACAACTCTATGAATACACCAAAAAGCACTGAATTATACACTTTAAATAAGTGAATTTTATGGCATGTAGATATCTCAATAAAGCTATTATTAAAAACTAGATTTTTAATATATGAAAGAAAAATCTTTTAATATTTATATAACTGTTAATAGTAGTAATAAGTAGACAATAGTATGATCTTGAGGCACAATAGGGCATAGCAGACTAATAGGACATCTTATGAATACGGAAAAAGGAAGCATGAAAGGCATGCTGATTATCTAGACTTGTCTAATAATTTCAAAATATTAGTAAACTTTAAAATTTTTAACATAATACAATTATTTTTTTTAAATTTATGTAATGTGTTATACAGTTTTAAAAAGCATGGTAGTCCAATTTTAATCTTTTCTTTCAATGTGTCTATAACAAGTATATTTACTGTCTACTTTAAACCAAGTGTGCTTTATACTCCATGAGCTTCTGTTGGTATTCCATGAATTTATAAAAAATACTTTATGGACAAAAAACATTCTCTAAAGAAAAGTCTTTTCCTTTCAGGACTTGGCAGCTGGACAGGAGTGAAGAAATAAAATGGTTGGATAGATCCAGAATAGAAAATTGGCAGCACTTTATTGTAGCGTGCATTCAGGAAATGTTTGTTGAATAAATCAAGAGGAATCGGCCAAAATGACCAATTCCAACCTACACTGGCTGTTACAATGGACTTTGCAGAATTGTGAGGCTCATTTAGAGCATGGTTGAAAAAACACAAACAATGGATCAGACTTACTTCCTCTTTGGAAAATGTATCTACCTAACAGAGTTTTCCAAGCTGGGAGCAAATGACAGTCAATTGAAATTTGGAGGAAACAGTGAGCTAACAGAATTTGCCCCATCACCGTTTGATTGTGCAAACAACATGAGGAATGAAGGTACATATTCACCAACCTTATGGAGGCTGTTTTGACCAATCTATTTAAATGTGTTAAATGTGGATAAACTCTTCCCTTTGTAGGAGTCCACTTACCCCCTCATGATAGAGTTCCTTATAATAGTAAATATATATAAATTCTAATACCTCTCTTAAGTTCTGCGATCGTTTTGTTGGTTGTTTCTTGATCAACAAGGTATGGGAGCACCCTTTCTTTAAACTTAGATTCTTCTTAACCCTGTTTTCCAAAGGACCAAAATCAGTGACTTCTACCCTTGTGGACTTGATCAAGGCAGTAGTTTTCCTTTAGTGAGGGCCCCAGGAAATTAGATGTTAATCTTGATGAGATTCTTCTTTGTTTCCAGGCTGGCTAATCCTTCCTGTGCAGATCCAGAGATTTCTGCCCTGGCAGAGATTTTATCTAACTACCTGCCAAAACAGAACTGTGACTGTGAACAGAGAAATCCCACCACTTACTTAAAAAGAGGTTTCACTGTTAATATGAATTTCATGATCCTTGAATATAAACAAATAAAAACAAGTATGAAGTGATTGCTGGGTTCAGGGAGAGGGGAGAGGAGGTAAGGAACATTTTGGGAGGCATCCAAAATTGTAAATCCAAATTTTGTGACAATATTTATTGAAAAGGGTATCTGAACAAGAAAGACACAAAAAGCCAGTGTGTCTATTTCTTTAGTTTAATTTCTATTTCATTTACAAAAGCTGTGGAAGCAGAGATGTTATTAAACAACATCACATAATGGGATGCTTTGATCCCAGCTGTTTCTGTGTGTGTGTGTGTGTGTTTATACAGCATCTCCTCTTCTCACCACTGCTAATAATACAGGTTCCTAATGTTTTATTTTCAATAGTAAGCTTACATTTTCAATTTGTTTGAGTAGAACAGTCACTGTGAATTCTGATTAATTCTTAGAGACAAGAGGATAACATCTTGCCAAATGGAATTAGAAAGTTTTAAACAAATATTTTCCTTTTACTGTAGCAATTTATATTAAGTGGCACAAGATAAGACCTCACTAGATGGTCATGCTTACTCCACTTTGAATAATCTACTTAGTCTTTTAGGCCAGTGGGTTACTATTTACTTAGTACAGTCATACAGTACTATGAGACAGTTTCTGCGTAAAAGTTAGTGCTTAGCTTAGTTTCCAGGAGTGTCTTCTTTATCTAGAATAAACTTTCTTTTGTATAAGTTCTGGATGGCTACTGTGCATAGAAAGTCAAGGTAACCTGATTGAATTTCTGCTGAGCTTGTTTTATCAATCCATTCTCTCAACCTCGTAGAACATTTAGGCTGATAAAAATAATATCAGTAGTTTTGTCTTATCATTACTAAAGCTTCCATGATACTTTCTAAATATGCTACCACATATTCATCCATTTAATTAAAGCCTCTTTAATTAAAATTTGCTAGTTGCAACTTTAAACCTTAGAACACCCGAGAGATTTCAGATATTAGTGAACTTAATTGGCATCTTCAGCCAAAATATATTTCATAAATAAATATTAAACCTTTCTTATACAGGTCCATTATATACCCATTGAATATTCTCATATGAATCATGCATACTTAACAAAAGTTTTTGTGTATTTTAATAGGCAGGGTGAATAACTGAAAGATGATAAAATATAAATTTGGACGATATTTTTGTTTGCTGGACATTATAATGGAAAATGAACAGAACAGCTTGCAGCATATTCAGAACTGTTCTACTATTTTAAATAGAAAGATAACTTTCTAGGAGAAGAGGGGAAGATGGCAGAAGAGTAACACGCGGAGACCAACTTCCTCCCCACAGATACACCAGAAATACATCTACATGTGGAACAACTCCTATAGAAAACCTACTGAAAGCTGGCAGAACACCTCAGACCTCCCAAAAGGCAAGAAACTCCCCACGTACCTGGGTAGGGCAAAAGAAAAGGAGTAAATAGAGACAAAAGGATAGGGACGGGACCTGCACCAGTGGGAGGGAGCTGTGAAGGAGGAAAGGTTTCCACACACTAGGAAACCCCTTCATGGGCGGAGACTGCGGGTGGCAGAGGAGGGTAGCTTTGGTGCCGCGGAGGAGAGCACAGCAACAGGGGTGTGGAGGGCAAAGCAGAGAGATTCCCGCACAGAGGATTGGTACCGACCAGCACTCACTAGCCCGAGAGGCTTGTCTACTCACCTGCTGGGGTGGGCGGGGCTGGGAGCTGAGGCTCGGGCTTTGGTCGGAATGCAGGGAGAGGACTAGGGTTGGCGGTGTGAACACAACCTGCAGGGGGTTAGTGCACCCCGGCTAGCCAGGAGGGAGTCCAGGGAAAAGTCTGGACCTGCCAATGAGGCAAGAGACTTTTTCTTCCCTCTTTGTTTCCTAGTGCGCAAGGAGAGGGGATTAAGAGCGCTGCTTAAAGGAGCTCCAGAGACAGGCGCGAGCCGCGGCTTAAAGCGCAGACCACAGAGATGGGCAGGAGACGCTAAGGCTGCTGCTGCCGCCACCAAGAAGACTGTGTTCTAGCACAGGTCACTATCTACACCCCCCTTCCGGGGAGCCTGTGCAGCCTGCCACTGCCAGGGTCCCGGGATCTAGGGATAACTTCCGCAGGAGAACGCACAGCGCACCTATGGCTGGTGCAACGTCATGACGGCTTCTGCAGATGAAGAATCGCCCTGCACACCGTGCCCCTCCCTCCTCCCGGCCTTGGCAAGCCAGAGTCCCCGAATCAGTTGCTCCTTTAACCCCGTCCTGACTAAGCGAAGAACAGACGCCCTCCAGCAACCTACACACAGAGGCGGGGCCAAATCCAAAGCTGAGCCCCTGGGAGCTGTGAGAACAAATAAGAGAAAGGGAAATCGCTCCCAGAAGCCTCAGAAGCAGCGGATTAAAGCTCCACGATCAACTTGATGTACCCTGCATCTGTGGAATACATGAATAGACAACGAATCATCCCAAATTGAGGAGGTAGACTTTGAGAGCAACATTTGATTTTTTCCCCTTTTCCTCCTTTTGTGAGTGTGTATGTGTATGCTTCTGTGTGAGATTTTGTCTGTATAGCTTTGCTTCCACCATTTGTCCTAGTGCTCTAACCATACGTTTTCTTTTTTTATAATTTTTCCTAATAATTATTTTTTATTTTAATAACTTTATCATATTTTATCTTACTTTATTTTATTTTACTTTATCTTCTTTCTTTCTTTCCTTTTTTCTTCCTTCTCTCCTTCTTTCCTTCCTCCCTACCTCCTTTCTTTCTTTCTTTCTTTCTTTCTTTCTTTCTTTCTTTCTTTCTTTCTTTCTTTCTTTCTTTCTTTCTTTCTTTCTTTCTTTCATCTTCTACTAATTCTTTCTTTCTAATTTTTCTCCCTTTCATTCTCAGCAGTGTGGATGAAAGGCTCTTGGTGCTGCAGCCAGGAGTCAGTGCTGTGCTTCTGAGGTGGGAGAGCCAACTTCAGGACACTGGTCCACAAGAGACCTCCCAGCTAAACATAATATGAAATGGTGAAAATCTCCCAGAGATCTCCATCTCAACAACAGCACCCAGCTTCACTCAACGACCAGCAAGCTACAGTGATGGACACCCTATGCCAAACAACGAGCAAGACAGGAACACAACCCCACCCATTAGCAGAGAGGCTGCCTAAAATCAAAATAAGTCCACAGACATGCCAAAACACACCACCAGACATGGACCGGCCCATCAGAAAGACAAGATCCAGCCTCATCCACCAGAACACAGGCACTAGTCTCCTCCACCAGGAAGCCTACGCAGCCCACTGAACCAACCTTAGCCACTGGGGACAGACACCAAAAACAAAGGGAACTACGAACTTGCAGCCTGCAAAAAGGAGACACAAAACAGTAAGATAAGCAAAATAAGAAGACAAAAAATCACACAGGAGATGAAAGAGCAAGATAAAAACCCACCAGATCTAACAAATGAAGAGGAAAGAGGCAGTCTACCTGCAAAAGAATTCAAAATAATGATCGTAGAGATGATACAAAATCTTGGAAATAGAATAGACAAAATACAAGAAACATTTACCAAGGACCTAGAAGAACTAAAGATGAAACAAGCAATGATGAACAACACAATAAATGAAATGAAAAATACTCTAGATGGGATCAATAGCAGAATAACTGAGGCAGAAGAGTGGATAAGTGACCTGGAAGATAAAATAGTGGAAATAACTACTGAAGAGCAGAATAAAGAAAAAATAATGAAAAGAACTGATGACAGTCTCAGAGACCTCTGGGACAATATTAAATGCACCAACATTCGAATTATAGTGATTCTAGAAGAAGAATAGAAAAAGAAAGGGACTGAGAAAATATTTGGAGAGGTTATAGTTGAAAACTTCCCAAATAAGGGAAAGGAAATAGTTAATCAAGTCCAGGAGGCACAGTGAGTCCCATACAGGATAAATCCAAGGAGAAACATGCAAAGACACATACTAATCAAACTATCAAAAATTAAATACAAAGAAAACATATTAAAAGCAACAAGGGAAAAACAACAAATAACACACAAGGGAATCCCCATAGGGTTAACAGCTGATCTTTCAACAGAAACTCTGCAAGCCAGAAGGGAGTGGCAGGACATATTTAAAGTGATGAAGGAGAGAAACCTGCAACCAAGGTGACTCTACCAAGCAAGGATCTCATTCAGATTTGATGGAGAAATTAAAAGCTTTACAGACAAGCAAATGCTGAGCGAGTTCAGCACCACCAAACCAGCTTTACAACAAATGCTAAAGGAACTTCTCTAGGCAAGAATCACAAGAGAAGTAAAAGACCTCCAATAACGAACCCAAAACAATTAAGAAAATGGGAATAGGAGCATACATATTGATAATTACCTTAAATGTAAATGGACTATATGCTCTCACCAAAAGACACAGATTGGCTGAATGGATACAAAAACAAGACACATATATAATATGTCCATAGGAGACCCACTTCAGACCTAGAGACACATACAGACTGAAAGTAAGGGGATTGAAAAAGATATTCCATGCAAATGGAAACTTAAAGAAAGCTGGATTAGCAATGCTCAAAGCAGACACAATAGACTTTAAAATAAAGATTATTAGAAGAGACAAAGAAGGGCACTACATAATGATCAAGGTATCGATCCAAGAAGAAGATATAACAGTTGTAAATATTTCTGCACCCGACATAGGAGCACTTTAGTACATAAGGCAAATACTAACAGCCAAAAAAGGGGAAATCGACAATAACACATTCATAGTAGGGGACGTTAACACCCCGCTTTCACCAATGGACAGATCATCCAAAATGAAAATAAATAAGGAAACACAAGCTTTAAATGATACATTAAACAAGATGGACTTAATTGATATTTATAGGAAACTCCATCCAAAACAAAAGAATACATGTTTTTCTCAAGTGTTCATGGAACATTCGCCAGGACAGATCATATCTTGGGTCGCAAATTAGGCCTTTGTAAATTTAAGAAAATTGAAATTGTATCAGGTATCTTTACTGAACACAGTGCTATGAGACTAGATATCAATTACAGGAAAAGATCTGTAAAAAATACAAACACATGGAGGCTAAACAATACACTACTTAATAACGAAGTGATCACTGAAGAAATCAAAGAGGAAATCAAAAAATACCTAGAAACAAATGACAATGGGGACACGACGACCCAAAACCTATGAGATGTAGCAAAAGCAGTTCTAAGAGGGAAGTTTATAGCAATACAATCCTACCTTAGGAAACAGAAAAGATCTTGAATAAACAACCTAACCTTGTACCTAAAGCAATTAGAGAAAGAGGAACAAAAAAACCCCAAAGTTAGAAGGAAAGAAATCATAAAGATCAGATCAGAAATAAATGAAAGACAAATGAAGGAAATGATAGAACGATCAATAAAACTAAAAGCTGGTTCTTTGAGAAGATAAACAAAATTGATAAACCATTAGCCAGACTCATCAAGAAAAAAAGGGAGATGACTCAAATCAATAGAATTAGAAATGAAAAAGGAGAACTAACAACTGACATTGCAGAAATAAAAGAGATCATGAGAGATTACTACAAGCAACTCTATGCCAATAAAAGGGACAACCTGGAAGAAATGGACAAATTCTTAGAAATGCACAACCAGCCTGATTCCTGAATCAGGAAGAAATAGAAAATATGAACAGACCAATCACAAGCACTGAAACTGAAACTGTGATTAAAAATCTTCCAACAAACAAAAGCTCAGGAGCAGATGGCTTCACAGGTGAATTCTATCAAACACTTAGAGAAGAGCTAACACCTATCCCTCTCAAACTCCTCCAAAATATAGCAGAGGGAGAAACACTCCCAAACTCATTCTACGAGGCCACCATCACCCTGATACCAAAACCAGACAAGGATGTAACAAAGAAAGAAAACTACCGGCCAATATCACTGATGAACAGAGATGCAAAGATCCTCAAAAAAATACTAGCAAACAGAATGCAACAGCACATTAAAAGGATCATACATCATGATCAAGTGGGGTTTATTCCACAAATGCAAGGATTCTTCAATATATTCAAATCTATCAATGTGATAAACCATATTAAAAAATTGAAGGAGAGATAACATATGATCATTTCAATAGATGCAGAGAAAGCTTTCAACAAAATTCAATACCCATTTATTATAAAAACCCTGCAGAAAGTAAGCATAGAGGGAACTTTCCTCAATATAATAAAGGCCATATATGACAAACCCGCAGCCAACATCGTCCTCAATGGTGAAAAACTGAAAGCATTTCCACTAAGATCAGGAACAAGATAAGATTGCCCACTCTCACCACTCTTATTCAACATAATTTCGGAAGTTTTAGCCACAGCAATCAGAGAAGAAAAGGAAATAAAAGGAATCCAAATCATAAAAGAAGAAGTAAATCTGTCACTGTTTGCAGATGACATGATACTATACATAAATAATCCTAAAGATGCTACCAGAAAACTACTACAGCTAATCAATGAATTTGGTAAAGTAGCAGGATACAAAAGTAATGCACAGAAATCTCTGGCATTCCTATACACTAAGGATGAAAAATCTGAAAGTGAAATCAAGAAAACACTCCCATTTACCACTGCAACAAAAATAATAAAGTATCTAGGAATAAACCTACCTAAGTAGACAAATGACCTGTATGAAGAAAATTATAAGCCACTGATGAAAGAAATTAAAGATGATACAAATAGACGGAGAGATATACCATGTTCTTGGACTGGAAGAATCAACATTGTGAAAATGACTCTACTACCGAAAGCAATCTATAGATTCAATGCAATCCCTAGCAAACTACCACTGGCATTTTTCACAGAACTAGAACAAAAAATTTCGCCATTTGTATGGAAACACAAAAGACCCTGAATAGCCAAAGCAATCTTGAGAACGAAAAATGGAGCTGGAGGAATCAGGCTCCCTGACTTCAGACTATACTACAAAGCTACAGTAATCAAGACAGTATGGTACTGGCACAAAAACAGAAAGATAGATCAATGCAACAGGATAGGAAGCCCAGAGATAAACCCACTCACATATGGTCACCTTATCTTTGATAAAGGAGGCAAGAATGTACAGTGGAGAAAGGACAGCCTCTTCAATAAGTGGTGCTCGTCAAACTGGATAGGTACATGTAAAAGTATGAGATTAGATCATTCCCTAACACCATACACAAAAAGAAGCTCAAAATGGATTAAAGACCTAAATGTAAGGCCAGAAACTCACAAACTTTTAGAGGAAAACATAGGCAGAACACTCTATGACATAAATCACAGCAAGATCCTCTTTGACCCACCTCCTAGAGAAATGGAAATAAAAATAAACAAATGGGACCTAATGAAATTTCAAAGCTTTTGCACAACAAGGGAAACCATAAACAAGACCGAAAGACAACCCTCAGAATGGGAGAAAATATTTGCAAATGAAGCAACTGACAAAGTATTAATCTCCAAAATTTATAAGCAGCTTATGCAGCTCAATAACAAAAAAACAAACAACCCAATCCAAAAATGGGCAGAAGCCCTAAATAGACATTTCTCCAAGAAGATATACAGACTGTCAACAAACACGTGAACAAATGCTCAACATCACTAATCATTAGAGAAATGCAAATCAAAACTACAATGAGATATCATCTCACTCCAGTCAGAATGGCCATGATCCAAAAATCTAGAAACAATAAATGCTGGAGAGGGCATGGAGAAAAGGGAACACTCTTGCATTACTGGTGGGAATGTGAATTGGTACAGCCACTATGAAGAACAGTATCGAGGTTCCTTCAAAAACTACAAATAGAACTACCATATGACCCAGCAATCCCACTACTGGGCATATACCCTGAGAAAACTGTAATTCAAAAGGAGTCATGTAGCAAAATGTTCATTGCAGATCTATTTACAATACCCCAGAGATGGAAACAACCTATGTGTCCATCATCGGATGAATGGATAAAGAAGATGTGGCACATATATACAATGGAATATTACTGAGCCTTAAAAAGAAACGAAATTGAGTTATTTGTAATGAGGTGGATAGACCTAGAGTCTGTCGTACAGAGTGAAGTAAGTCAGAAAGGGAAAGACAAATACCGTATGGTAACACATATATATGGAATTTAAGGGAAAAAAATATAATGAAGAACCTAGGGGTAAGACAGGAATAAAGACACAGACCTACTAGAGAATGGCCTTGGGGATATGGGGAGGGGGAAGGGTAAGCTGTGACAAAGCAAGAGAGAGGCGTGGACATATATACACTACGAAACGTAAGGTAGATAGCTAGTGGGAAGCAGCCGCATAGCACAGGGAGATCAGCTCCGTGCTTTGTGACCGCCTGGAGGGGTGGGATAGTGAGGGTGGGAGGGAGGGAGATGCAAGAGGGAAGAGATATGGGAACATATGTATATGTATAACTGATTCACTTTGTTATAAAGCAGAAACTAACACACCATTGTAAAGCAATTATATTCCAATAAAGATGTAAAAAAAAAAAAGAAAGATAACTTTCTAGTTTATTAATATTTTAGAAACCTTTCCAACTCAGCCAAGAGCAAATAATTTGGGGTCAGATTTTTTTAAAGAATGTTCCTAATATTTGATCAGAGTCTTGGATTTTCATCTTTTTAAAATATGCTGTTAATTATTTAAAAAAAAATATAAATCTGTAAAACACAGACTTTGAAAAAGTATCTGTTTTTGCTACAAATAATTAAACTCAACATAAAAGAACTGTCATAACATCAGATGCAACTAAATCAAAGAGAATATATTCCGACAAAATTCGATGATGAGCACCAGAGGTTTTTATTTGTATCAACTTAGGCAAAGTGATAGAGTGCTGTGTTCTGAATGTTTGTGTCTCCTCAAAATTCACGTGTTATAAAGACACAGACTTACTAGAGAATGGACTTGAGGATATGGGGGGAGGAAGGGTAAGCTGTGACAAAGTGTGAGAGTGGCATACACATATATGCACTACCAAACGTAAAATACATAGCTAGTGGGAAGCAGCCACATAGCACAGGGAGATCAGCTTGGTGCTTTGTGACCACCTAGAGGGGTGGGATAGGGAGGGTCGGAGGGAGGAAGACACAAGAGGGAAGAGATATGGGAACATATGTATATGTTCCCATGTACATATGTATAACTGATTCACTTTGTTATAAAGCAGAAACTCACACACCATTGTAAAGCAGTTATACTCCAATAAAGATGTAAAAAAAAAATCATGTGTTAAAATCCTCACCACTAAGGTTATGATATTAGGAGGTGGTGACTTTAGGTGATTAAGTCATGAGGGCAGAGCCCTCATGAATGGGATTAGTCCCTTATAAAGAGCCTCCAAGAAGACACAAAGAGATTCACAATGTCAGGATACTGAGAAGTAGGCAGTCTGCAATCCAGAAGAGGGCTTTCACCAAAGCTCAACCAACCTGATCTTGGACTTGCAGTCTCCAGAACTGTAGGAAATACAGTTCTTCTCTTTATTAGCCACACAGTTTATCATATTTTGTTATAGCAGCGAGAATAAACTAAGAGCAAGCAAAATCCCTTTCCTCTTCTCAATCTCCGTTAATATTTATTGTCTCCATGCAGAAAGATAAATGTGCTAAGAGTTCAGAAGACTTTTTTCCCTTTATTAAATTTATTAATAACTAGTTTATGCATAGTAAAATGTATAATAAAGCATAAACATACAGAGCATAATAAAACAAGCATACATGTATACACCCCATCCAACTTAATAGGTGAAACAAATACAGTGAAGACCTCTGTACACCCTTACCAATCAGATTCTCTTCCTCCGCTCCAGAAAAATCACTATTCTGATATTATGAAAATAATATTCATATTATTTATATTCATGTCTTTACACTATACACTACATATGCATACCATTAAATAATAGATAGTATTGTTTTAAATATTTTAAAACTTTATATAAATGGTGCAGCTTGTGATTTGCTCAACACTATATATTGGATATTTATCCATGCTGATACATGTAGATCTGTATCATTCATTTTCACTGCAGGATGATATTCCATTGGATTAATATACAGCAAATTAATTATTCAATTTTTGGTATACATTAGTGCTCTCTCAGTGTTTTGTTATTTCAAAAAATGTTCTATGAACATTCTTGAATATGTCTCCTTGTATACATGTGCACAGATTTCTTTAAATTATATGTAGAAATGGAATTGCTGGATCATAGAACAGGCTCATCTTCAAATTTATCACATAATGCCAAATTATTTTCCAGATGGACTGGAGTTTTGTTTGTGTTCTTAATGCTCTACATGTTCAGCATGTTCTAGTTTTTTGCCATTTTGGTAAATGGAAAATTGTGTGTTCTCAGACTTGAAGTTGAGTATTTTTTCATATGTGATTGATCATTTAGAGTTCCTCTTTTGTAAATTATATATTCATATATTTAACCTTTTTTTCTATTAATGTTGGATTCTTTCACTTTGTAGCAGTTATTTCTATATTTGGATATTTGGATATTGGTTCCTTGTCAATTTATTACAATAGTCTTTTCATCTCTGGGCCAAACCTACATTGGCATAGTTACAGTATCTTTGTGGTATCTTGATATTTGGTAGGGAAAATTCCTCCATATTGTCCTTCTCCTTTAGGTGTGTTTCAGCTACTCTTGGCCTATTGTATTTCCATAAAAATTTTAGAATCAATTTGTCAAGTTTCTGCAAAAATCACTGTAAGGATTTTAACTGGAATTGAATTGAATTCAATTTCTGAAATAATTTAAGATGAATTGACTTTTTAAATTAGTTATCTATTTTATACATATTAGTGTATATATGTCAATCCCAATCTCCCAATTCATCCCACCCATTCCCCACTTTCCCCCCTTGGTGTCCATACATTTATTCTCTACATCTATGTCTCTATTTCTGCCTTGCAAACCGGTTCATCTGTACCATTTTTCTAGATTCCACATATATTATTCAATATACAATTTTTTTTTATTTTTCTGACTTACTTCACTCTGTATGACAGTCTCTAGGTCCATCCATGTCTCTACAAATGACCCAATTCCGTTCCTTTTTATGGCTGAGTAATATTCCATTGTATTCATGTACCACATCTTCTTTATCCATTTGTCTGTCAATGGGCATTTAGGTTGCTTCCATGACCTGGCTATTGTAAATAGTGCCGCAGTGAACATTCAGGTACACGTGTCTTTTTGAATTATGATTTTCTCTGGGCATATGCCCAGTAGTGGGATTGCTGGGTCATATGGTAATTCTATTTTTGTTTTTTAAGGAACCTCCATACTGTTCTCCATAGTGGCTTTATCAATTTATATTCCCACCAACAGTACAAGAGGGTACCACTTTCTCCACACCCTCTCCAGCATTTGTTGTTTGTAAATTTTCTGATGATGCCATTCTAACTGGTGTGAGGTGATACCTCATTGTAGTTTTGATTTGCATTTCTCTAATAATTAGTGATGTTGAGCAGCTTTTCATGTGCTTCTTGGCCATCTGTATGTCTTCTTTGAAGAAATGTCTATTTAGGTCTTCTCTCCATTTTTTGATTGGGTTGTTTGTTTTTTTTAATATGAATTAACTTCTTTATGACATTGATTCTTCTAAACTATGGGCATGAACTTTCTCCTCAACTATGTAGATTTTCTTTAATATCTTTTAATTTAGTTTTAAAATGATTTTTTTTAAATGACTTGCACATCTTTAGAATTTATTTCTAAGTACCTAATATATTTGGTTAGTATTTTAAGTGGCATCCTTTTGTATTATTACACTTTATAACTATTTGTTACTAGTAATTAGGCATGCAATTGATTTTGGAATATAGATCTTATATATTCATAGACTATTATGAAGACTTTTATTAATTCTAATAATTTATTTATAAATTCTCTTGTATTTTCTGTGTGTGCAATCTCCTTGACTGTAAGTAATGAACATTTTGTTTCTTTCCTTCTTGTAATTGATCATCTTGCTGACTTGGCTGAGGCCTTCACTATATTGTTGATAGGAAGTTGTGATAGCATGCATACTTATCTCGCTTTTTTGGGGGATTTTTTTGGTACATGAAAAACTTTCAAGATTATATTATGAAGCATAATGTTTTTCATAGCTTTGGATAAATACTCCTTGTGAGAATAAGGCAGTGTTTTGCTCTTTTCAATATGCTAACTGAATATGGCAAATTTTGTCAAATGATTTTTCTGCATGTGATGATGTAAAGATATAGTTTTTCTCCATTAGTCCATTAATATGGTTAGCTATGTAAACAGACTTTCAAATGTTAAATCAATCTTTCATTGATGGGATAAACCCAATTTGGTCATGATTTTAAAATTATATATATATATTCTGCATTCCATTGCTTATATAGCTGGCTTATATAACTAACTTATATAGCTAGTAATTTTCCTTCCTCATAATTTCTTAATCTGATTTCAGTGTCAACCATATACTTGCCTCAAAAAATTGAGTTGGGAAGAATTGTCTCATTTTCTAATATCTGGAAAGGTTGTTCAACAATTCAAATGATCTGTTCTTCCAATGTTTGTTACAAAGATGTTTGAAAGTCTGGGCCCATTTATTTGTGCAGTGTGGGGCTGGATGGGAAAGAGTTTTAACTACTGATCTGATTACTTTAATGATTATAAGTCTATTCAGGGCTTCTATTTTGTATTGACTCATTTGAAGTCACATTTTTTTATAAAAATTATCAATTTTTAATCTTATTTCTTCAGAATTTTGACATAAAATTATTCATAGTTGTAGTTGTTATTTTCTAACCTCTATTGCATCTGTAATTATATCTCTGTCTCATTCCTAATACTGTTTATTCACTCTAAATTTTTTCTTGATGAGTATTGCCAAAGACAAGTCTATTCGTGATTTTCAAAGAACCATTTTTTTCTTTGTTGAACCTCTTTATTGGAATGATTATTTTTACTTGATGAATTTCTCTTCTTATATTAATTTCCTAATGCCCACTGTCCTTGAATTTATTCTGTTGATATTTTTCTATTTCTCAAAATTAATCTTTACCTATTTAATTTTCAGCCTCTAGCTTTTTCTAACATAAACATTTGAGGCCATAAAATTTCCTTGATATTCTGTTCTACCTGCATCTCACATATTTTACAAGTTATGTTCTAATTTTTTTTAGCACTAAATTTTTTTTTTTCTGTTTTTCATTATGGTTCTTTGACCTATGAATTATAGTGTTTTTTTTTTAGTTTTCAAAAGTCTGGTACTATTTTTAGTTATTTTGTTTTCAAACTTAAATATATAATTGTTGAGAGTGTGGTCTGTATAGTTATTCTTAGAAATTTGTTGAAGCATTTGTGGATTAGTCTATGGTAAATTTTCATAAATGATCCATGTGTGCTTGAGAAAAATGTATATTTTCTACTTCTTGGGTGCAGGGTTCTGCATATATTAATAATATCAGGGTTGTTAGTTGCAATGTTCAAATTTCCTATGGTTTTATTAATGTTTTTGTGTACTTGATCTATCACTTATTGAAAGAACCATTTGAAAAATCTCCTGCTCTTATGGGAAAATTGTTTCTCTTTATAATTATGTTAGTTTTGTTTGAATAAATTGGATCTATATTATTAGATGCATATGAGTTTATAACATTTATATATTCTTGATGGGATGTACTTTAGCATTATTTGGTAGTGCTCTTTATCCCTAAAAATGATTCTTCCTTAGAATACTTTAAAATAATATTAATAAAATTACACCAGCCTTTCTCTTGGTTAGTATTTTATGGTATACATTTCTTTTGTGTTCTTTGTAAAGGGTTCATGGCTGTCTTTTTTTAAGTGTAATTAAATAGTCTCTGTGTTTTAACTGGTAAGTTTAGTCCATTTGCACTGTTATGATTATGATATATTTAGATTTTTTATCATATTATATTAACCTTTCTATTCACCTTTTATTTTATTTATTTATTTTTATTTGCGATACACGGGTCTCTCACTGTTGTGGCCTCTCTCGTTGCAGAGCACAGGCTCTGGACACACAGGCCCAGCGGCCATGGCTCACGGGCCCAGCTGCTTCACGGCATGTGGGATCTTCCCAGACCGGGGCATGAACCCATGTCCCCTGCATTGGCAGGCGGACTCTCAACCCCTGCGCCACCAGGGAAGCCCTCTATTCACCTTTTTTTCCCTATGCTTCTTCTGCTTTCCTTTTCTTAACCCTTTTTGGGAGGATTATTTGAGTGTTTTAAAATTATTATTACTTATTTCCCCTTTAGCATTTTTGAAGTTATGCTTTTACTTATTTTTATGATTACCCTTATAACGATAATATACATCCTTGACTTAATGAAATCTAATTTTAATCAATATCGCTTCTCTTCTCTCAATCAATACAATAATTTTAAAATACATTAACTTTGATAATCTCTTCTTTTCTAGATATTATTGGTGGCCAATAATTTTAGTTTCACCTTATTTTCTTACTCTAATGTTAGTTGTTATCATTGTCATTATATCATCTGTATAATCACCATCATTTTGTATTCCATGTTGGTTTAGAGCAGAAGTCAGAAAACTTTTTCTGTAAAAGATCGGATAGGAAGTATGTTCAGCTTTGTGAGCTATGCAATCTCTATTGCAATTACTCAGCTTTGCTGTTGTAACGCAAAAGCAGCCATAGACAATACATGAATGAATATATTAGTCAGGGTTTCTCAGAAAAACAGAACCAATAGGATCTATATATGTGTGGAGAGAGAGAGATTTATTATAAAGAATTGGGTAAGGTGATTATGGAAGCTGACAAGTCCCAAGATCTGTAGTTGGCAAGCTGGAGGCCAAAGAGAGCCAATGATATCGTTCTAGTCAGGTTCAAAGGACTGAGAACCAGGAGACCTGATGGTGTAGGTCCAGTCCAGTTGCTAACAGGCCCAAGACCCAGGAGGAGTCAATACTTCAGTATGAGTCTGAAGGCATGAAAAAGGTAATGTCCCATCTTGAAGGCAGTCAGGCAGTAAGAGTGTCCTCTTACTTTTGTTAGGGTCAGATATTTTGTTCTATTTAGATCTTCAACTGATTGGATGAGGACCACCCACATTAAGAATAGCAATCGGCTTTACTCAATATACTGATTTAAATATTAATCTCATCCAGAAATACCCTCATAGACACACACAGAATTCACAAAATGTATCAGGATTCCATGATCCAGTCAAGTTGACACATAAAATTAGCCATCACAATGAACATGGCTGTAATCCAATAAAACTTTATTTAGGAAAAACAAATGAGGGGTTGGATTTGATCTATGGGCCACAGTTTACTCACTCCTGGTTTAGATGAAAGACATTGACCCATATCTTTGTCTACTATACTTTCTGGCAACTTAGTCCTTCTTACTATGTTTATTGTTCCTTTTCTTAAAGTCTGTCATTTAGAGTTTCTTTCAGCACCTTGTCTTTTTGGACTGTATCCTGATTTTTGTCATGTTTTGACCTCTATATTTCTAAATCTTTAAGCATTTCAAATGTATTTATCTGTATCTGATCTTTTCAGTAGCTCATGTTCTTCAGGCTTTAAATTTAATGATTGGTGTTTATGCTGACTCTTATTCATGGCGTCATCTTTCTTTCTGCATTTTATAATTTTTCATTGTTTGCTCATATTCAACTTGATTTTATCTGTGAGAATATTGCATCTCCCAAAGTATTCACCTTCTGATAGCATCACTTTGTGGGTTAGGGTTTCAACATATGAATTTGAGGGTGACAAAAATATTCAGACCATAGCAAAAAGGCTGCATCAGTAGATTGAATCCAATCCTGTAACCCTTTTAACCAAAAAGAAGGATTTTATAACATTAGGAAGACCTGGCTTGACAGCCACTTATGCCAAAAAAAAGCAAAAAAAAATATCTGGAGCATCTAACTTGTCACAAGCCCCTTGTGATTTAGTTGTAAGCTGATGGAAGTCATCAGGACTAGTCAAATAGCTTACTTAGCTCTTCTCTCCTTCCAAGTCTATGGTAGGACTATATGTCCTCACCAGCTTTGAATTTAGGTGAGGCTAATTGAGTTGTTTTAAAATCTTTAAGGACCAGTGCATAGTTTCTTTTTTCCTGTCTTGTTGACTATGGAAGTAGGTTTTGTAATGGAGTTTACATCAGCCTGAATCCCTGAGTGACTGTGATGAGTGGGCTACTCCCTGTCAATCCATATTGCATATTACATGTGAGTGAGAAATAAACTTTTGTTGTGTTAAGTCATTGAGATATTGGAGTTCTTTGTTAGTGCATAATAACAAAGCTTCCATTGTCTGATATATTGCCCCCACTCCAACTCCAAGATAAACCAAACGTAATTTGAATCTTATTTAAAAGAAATTTTTTATAAGATTAATAAAATAAAATATTCTCACCCTACTTTGCATCATTAAATCTCATCTGAAGTATCAACTTAATTCTGGGTATTACAATTTAGGATAAACCTAAACAAACTACAATGAGTTCAGATATATAGATGATATATTCTGTTTTTTTCTTCCAGTTTTATTGAGATATAATTAACATTCAGAACTTTATAAGTTTAAAATGTACAGCATAATGATTTGAAACATACATCATGAAATGATTACCACAATGAGTTTAGTGAACATCCGTCATCTCACATAGATACAAAATAAAAGAAAAAGAAAAGTAATATTTGTTCCTTGTGGTGAGACTTTTAGGATTTAGGAATTGCCCTTCAACTAGGACAACACTGCTGAGTTTAAAGAATGTTTTAATGACTTCCCATTGTCAATAAAATCTAAACTCTTCAACTTAGCACTGAAGACTCTCAGATACCAGTTACTTGCTTCTTTCTCCATCCTCACCTTCCACTACTCTCTTATATATAATGCTTTGCTTCAGCAGAACCAAACTTATTAGAGTTCCCAAATGTGTCATAGTTTCAGTGATGTTCTTCAACCTGGAATTCCTTAACTTCTCTCTCTCCAAGATTCAGTTCAAGACATACTTCCTCTGGAATGCACTGCTTGATTGGGAACTCCCTTCCTTACTTCCTGACAGATGGAATTAGATACTTCACCTTCCTATTCCTTTATCACCTATGTATAGATGGAACCTGCTCAAAGACAGGTATTGTTATGATGAGGATGCTATAAAATATGAGGATTCTAATAATTACTTATGAAGTAGTGAATTTGCTACTGCTGGAAATATTAGAGGAGAGGCATTTCCACTTAGTGAAAGTTTGAATTAGATGACCTCATATTCCCTTCAAACTCTAAGAATCTATGTAAACATAAGGTTGATTTTACTAGGTCCAGTGAACAGATTCCATGGTGAAATGTCTTCACCATAAGGTGATATTACGGTAAAATTCATAGTGGTTAATATTGATATCCCTGAATCTCTCTATTTTTTTGAGTTTCAGTGTTTTTTTTTCCTTTTTCTGTAGAGATCTTTTATTTGAGATGAGCAATACGTTTGATGCAAAATTGGCCTTTTCCTCAAAGTTTAACTTTTTTACTAATAGTAATATCTTTGTGCTTCTGTATGAATATTTAACTCTTTACTATTTTTATGCATAATTTAAGTCACTTAAACTTAATATAAATTCCATGAGCTCTGCAAAGCAGGAATTACATAAGGATTATGAGATTTATCCAAAGGCATGTAGCTAGTTATAGGAAGAACTAGACCAGAATGCAACTACCCCTCCTACAGGTTCCTAAGTGTGTTTTTAAAAAGATACATCATAAGTGGACAGATGGGAAAACTAATTGTTAAGATTTCAGTTTATCTCATATTCATTTTTAAGTTTAATATAATTATAATAAAATTACAAGTAAGATTTTTTTAAATGTGACAGAATTATCCTAAGATATATTATGAATAGTAGAAAAGCAAGAATACCAAAGAACTTATTGGGAAAAAAAGAGTAATAGAGAAAGCCATCAGTCATTAAAGTTTATTTAAAACATCAATAATTCAAACAGTATGATACTAGTGCAAGAATAACCAGATCAATGGAATAAAATAGACAACACAAAAAAACCCTAGAACTTATAAAGAGTATGTGGTAAAAGAGGAATCATAAATTATTGGAAATATAAAGATGAATTTTAAAATATCCTGCTGGGATAATTCATTATGTTTTGGAAAAAAAAGTAAAATACTTATCTTGTTACTCTACCAAATAAACTCCAAGAGGATGGAAGAGATAATTATAATACAGTCAAACCAAAGAAACAGAAATATAAAAATATATACCTATCAATAATATTAGCTACCATTTATTCAGTGCTTACTATGTGTCAGGTAGTATGAAAAAAAAACCCTTATATAATCATTTAATTATTGGCACAACACTGTGAAATGACTAATCAGTGGCAAGACCAGAATTTGAATTCAGGTAGGTCTGATTCCAAGCCCCACTATATTCTACTGTTACAATATCTGATTTAGGGAGATCATTGTAAAGTTGTGCAATTGAAAGACAAGATAAATCTTACTATATAAACACGTGTTTTATAAGAAGAAAGACTTGGGAGCATGTGAACCTCTGTAAAACGTGGTGTTTATCACTTGAATTTTTCTGTAGACTCTTCAAGTCAGCAACTAAATCTTATGTGCCATGTTGGGGGGTAAGGTAGTGGTGATGGTGGAGATTCATTGTAAGTAAGGAAAAACCATAAAAGAACAGCTTTACTAAACAGTTTGAAAAATGTTGGAGGATTTATAAACAGAAAAATTCTAATATTTACATGGGAGGGAAGCATTGATTCCAGTTTTACAATGAACATAAGGTGATCCAAGAATATTGAGGAATCCAAAGAACATGCACAATTATGGTATGAAATAGTGGTACTAAGCAGATGTGACAAAGAATCCTGAAAGAGAGAGCAGTGCCCACAGGGAGATGGTGGTGTTGAGCAGAAGTGGCTCTTTTCTGGACACAAGAAAAAGCATTAGTGTATATCACTGGGAGGTAGAGGAGGCTGAAGAGAGAGAACATGAAAAATGCAATCAACCGCTGACAAGGTTTATTTATGGGCATATATAAAATCTTTCTGGGAACTTTTAGAAAATTTGAATATTAGGCCACTTAACAAGGGGTCTGGAAATCCTGCATTAGCAAGTCCAGAGAAAATGCCAACAAATGATAGGTTAGGAAAAAGTATATAGACAATTCATTCCTTGACAGTGGGAATTTTAGCTGAATACCCTGTACTACTTTCAACTTTGAACTTGAAATTTAAGGTTCCCAATGTTTGGCTCAGCTGAGAGGGCAAGCAAAATCCTAACAGACTGCTTCCATCAGTATCCACACACAAATCACTGCTTATCCTACAAAGAGTGCTTTCTCTGCCAGACAAAGTCTAACATCTGATCGGAAAATCTCACAGAAGTTGTTAATCTCATGATAATCCTACAGCAGCTGTATCACAGTCCCTCAGGGAAAAAAAAGTAGATTTCTAAACAAATCAAGTTTGATTTGAGTTGAATTATGGGATGTTTAGAGAAGTGTTTTATCTCTGTTGCTAATTGTGTTTTTCACATAGGAAAATAATCATGGGTCAAGGAATCAGTAACCCCTTCATGCCTTAAAGATGCATCTTTTTGTTTGATGGATTGGCCAATACAAAACTCTCAGCATTTCAAATGGTTAATAATCCCAGGAAATTTCAGATTGATTATGTTCCTTTCATAGACTAATCTGTTAAGGAGTTTGATCAAAAAAATGATTAAAAAAACCACAATGCCATCATTCTGCTGGATTTGTTTTTAAATTGAAACTTTAAAATATATAATTAAATAGTGCTTGATGGATTTCAAATCTCCTCCAATAATTGCAGAGATGGTTTGCTTCTTTGTGTTTTGCAAGGCTTTTAGCATTGTCTTTAAACATACCAATTCCAGCTTAAGGAATACACACACACACACACACACACACACACACACGTGCACATGCACACACACACTGTTGATCATTCCAACATGGATATGAAGATTCTATTTGTTCTGCTGTGGATACCCTTTTGATTCCTAGGAATTTCTATTCTCCCCAAATGGCATTTGAAAATTAAACAAAGGACAGGGTTTGCTGGAGACAAGTACTTGTGTAAGGAATAAGAAACTTGATGTTTAAGGCTTTGGGGAGGAGTTTGTAAAAATGTTAAAAAAGAACATCAAACACAGCTTTCAAATCCCTTTATGCCAATCCTCACACAGCCCTTAATCCTGGCATCATTCTAATGCCTGTTACTAGCTCTTAAAGCCAGTGGTATAAAAGAGGGTATGGGGGAAGGTGTAGCTGGACAAATTTAGAACTAGATTCTCTCAGCCTTACTCATGGAGAAATTATAAGTTTAAAATGACAAAAGTATTTGGGTGACTTTTGGTTTTTTGGTCTGTTTAGGTTTGTTTGTTGCTTTGAGTTTTCTTTATTTTTTCTTTGGTGACTCTTTTCAACAATGGTCAATATTTATTGTCCTCTCAGATGGGCTAGAAACTGAAAGTGCAGACACTCAAGCAGGAAGGTTGGACCAATGAAAATGTCCAGATCAGTGCTTTATTAGAGGAATGAACAATGGACCTGGCTGCCAGGAAACTAGGTTCTGATGCTGCTTTGCCACAAGTCTTCTTCTGCTGCAATATCCTCATCTGCAAAATGGCTGAAATCGTATTGCCTATATCATTATTGATATTGTGAGGAAGAACTGAGGTGAAGGGTGTTGAAGTACTTCAAAACTTATAAAACCTAATTTAAAAAAAGCATTGCCATATTAAGAAAGAAACAAAAGACGACAGAAGAGTCAAACGTCTCAACATTTTCCTCACTAGCCTTCAGTTTAACAAAGCATAAAGGGAGCAAATAAAAGCATGCTTATATTTCATAAATGAAATTATAAAATCGGTCTAGTAGCAAAAAGTACACACACACACACACTCACACAGAGTATCTATTTATTTACTTTTACTAAAAATGTTGCCCCTCAATGATATGTTAAGTAGGAGCCTTTGGATGCAACTAGCTTTACAATATAGAGAATAAAGGACACCACTCACGGAGGTGCTTTTATTATGTTTGACATTATAGTCAAGCCTTTCTGTCTTTTTCTAGTTATAGCCTCTGATTACTGATTCTTTTTAAAATACCCTGTAGTAAATGAGCTGTTTCCAGAAGTCTTTAGTTGTTCCCTTAAATTTTTAAAGCCTCATGTTTTGAAAAAGTTGCACACATATAGATAATCAACCCAATCATCTCCAGACACAGGAAAATCCTTTTCATAATGTTTCATATTTTCTCTTTGATATTTTATTCTTTTGATATTTCCAATGTAGTTCTCATTGGCATGTTTAAACAGTAAACTTGTTTTTCTTAAAGTCGATACACATGACTCAGCTCGAAATTCCAGACAGCAGCATAAATGATGGCTAGAGTATAGATTTTGGAGATATTTATAGACTTAGGTTTCTTATCCTAACTCTACCATGTATTAACTGTGTGATCTTGGGCAAGTTATGTAACTTCTCTGAACTTCACTTTGTGTGGTAGTAATACCTACATCACAGGGCTGATGAAAAACTTAAAAGATAAATACATTAAATTTCCACTACAGGGTCTGGCACCTAGAAGGTAACTGACAAATGTTTGTTACTACTAGGATAATAACTGTAGATTAGAATAAACAATAAGCATGTTCAATTGTTTGACAGACATCTTTGGTAAATAACTAGTACACTTGGATTTAATATCCGTAGTGTCTTGCTTATATGCCTCCCTGCATAACTCTGTAGGTTTTATGACTACTAGATTTTCACCTTTACAGTTCAACTCAGCAGAAAATTATTGAGCATTCACTGAGTGCCAGTCACTGTGTTAATTGCTGGGGAGTTGAAGATGAATAAGGCAGAAGACACTCATTTTATCTATCTTAGTACTGAGGAAAAGTGGAAAATATTGATGATTATTAGCTGAATTATGTGTTTACATTTTGATAAATGGCATCTAAAATTGTTCTTTATTTGTTAAAGTATAGAAAAATTAAAAGTATATACTTTTTGTTTTTCATGAATCTACTTCTGTATGTGCAGACAATGAACATCAGAGAAACAAGGCACCCACCAACATTATTTTATAAATTCTCTCAGTATTTCTTCTGTGTTTTTATTGCTTTTTCACGTGTCTTGACATTTTCATGTGAGTAAAATAGAGTTCCATGGTCAAGTTGTTCTCAGTCAGGTCTACAAAGGGAAAAGTCATTCAATAAACATAAAAAAATAAGGTAAAAGAAAATGCTGGAAGCCAATCCACAGCTAATACAGGTTTGAGTGTTGTTTTTTTTACTTTCATTAAAACTGCATGCAATAGTGCATTTGAGGAATATTATTTTGTTGTTGTTAGTGCCCCAAAATATAGAGTTAGACCAGTCAGAGTAATCACAGGTCACTTAGCTGCCTTGGATGTATAGAAAATCTTCTAAGGGATAAAAATGTTTGTCTAAGTATACAATAGCTGATGCAATCATAAAGGCATTCCGTTAGATCTGTGTTCTTGATGGAAGGAATTCAGATCCTTAGACAGGGCACGGGGCTAGTTGAACAAGCCCTTTGGGTATTATCCCAACCCCAGAGTTCTGGGCTCTGAGCTTAGGGCTGCTCTAGGTTTCTTCTGATACAGATACTCACGACTTCAACTCCAGATTACCTCCAGTCCCCAAGGGATCCCAGTGTGGTACAGAGAATAAGAATTCAGACTTTGAAGCTAAACAGTTAGTGTGAATCTTGGCTCTTGCCATTTACTATCTGTATGACCTTGGACAAATTACTTGACCCCTCTAGGTCTCAGTTTTCCCACTTGTTTAATAATAAGAGTGCCTACTTCATAAGATTATTGTGACTTTTAAAAAGTTAATAGATGTAATAGACTTATGCTTAGCATGTAGGAAGTGTTGATTGGTCTTTTGAGTAGCCTGACTTGTTTAATTGAAAATATTTTCTGGATTTTTGATGAATATTTTTAAAATCAGTTTTAATTAGGCAATGATTAGGAAGATATTATGTACTCACCCTGTGATCAGCACTATGATAGATGCTGAGAATGAGAAAAGTATATGGATTCAGGTGCTGGAGTAAGCATGGCAGATATACATATACTCTTGATTCTGATGCAGGCTAAGTTTTGATAGTGAGGAGCAATGAGATGCTCCACATTTTAGAAACTGTTTTAAAAGAGTAGTTTTTGTTTTCTTCCTTCCTTCCTTCCTTCCTTCCTTCCTTCCTTCCTTCCTTCCTTCCTTCCTTCCTTCCTTCCTTTCTTTCTTTCTTTCTTTCTTTCTTTCTTTCTTTCTTTCTTTCTTTCTTTCTTTCCTTCTTTTTCTATTTCTCTCTTTTATTATTATTTAACTTTAGGGACATCACATCACAGCATGGCTTTGTCCCTTTCTCTCTCTCTCTCTCTCCTTCTCTGTCTCTCTTAGGCACAGTTTTGTAAGATTTCCAGTCTGTTGACAAATTCACCAGCCACTTTCACTGAATACCATGCAAAAGCCTTTAAACAGCTTTCTTTGTAGATGTACTTCCATTCACATGGATGACTTTTTATAACTCTTCTGCCCTATGTATGAAGGCCCTTCTTTAAAAATGCAGTACAAGCAGGTTAAGTATTAGAAGTTTCTGTAGCACACATCTTACATTCTGTTGCATTTTCTTGTCCTTAGTTTTGGGAAATGCAGTTGTTTTTGCTTCATTTCCTTATATGGGGGATCTTCCTCCTATGTGCTCCAGAGTGGTTACCTTACCAATGACCCTCATCGCAAAATGCTGGAAAGAATTTGATGTGTTCACACATTTTGAGGATAATCAGCTTCTGAACTATTCCACATTTTATACCTATTGTATCCTGATGAAATTTATTTGTCTCTCAAGGTAGATGTTCAGACTCTTTCTTTGATCTTTCAAGGCATCTTCAAGAATCTTTCTTGTTTTATCTCTGTTTGAATCTATGAATGCTATGACCTGTCCTTAAATTCTGGCATAGAATAAGGACTATTTCAGTTAACACTGAAATTAAAATTTCTTTCAAAGATGAAGTGGGCCAATGGTATTCAATGAGAGCACTCCTCAGTATATTCTCCTACTGCATATGAAATAAGCACTTGCCTCACTTTTGACAAGGAAGGATATGACATTGTAAGGTTGTGGAGAGAAAGAATTGCTTCTTTCTCTTGTTTTCTTGAACAAAATCAGTTCATGGTCTACTAAAACAATTAAAACTTTGCCTTTTACCTCCAGTCGGACAGGAATATCTGATCTGAATATATTAAACTCCTGTCTAAATGCACTTAATAATAATAAACTATTTTCTCAATTTCTTTGTTATTGTCAGTACCATTGCCAATAAACATTTTCTTCCAGAATATTTGAATTCTTATGTATTGGAAATGGAGAAATGTGACACTGTCCCTTTCCCATGGGAGCCTTGCAGAGAGCTCATTTGAGCTGTGACCTGCTTAAGCTGCCAGAAAGTATTAGCATTTTTGTAGGATCTTTAAAATGGAGATCCAGAGTGAAGGACAATACATCAGAATGAGACCTTTTAACTCATAGCAAATGAAAAATACCAGAAAGTATATTTTCTTTTGTAGAAAGTGTTTCACAATTTTCACCCTTTATCAGATTCTCTTAATAGGGAAAGCTTATCTATGAAATTACTTTTTTTTCAGTAAAAATTGTTCTATGCAAATTATGCATCTTGAATCCTAGCGTTCTGACTGGCAGCAGCTAGATTTAAAGTCTGTGAACATATCGAGGCAAGTATAAGATCTCTGTGTAGGTATGGGGTTGATGCAAGTTCTTAGGTGAATAATGTAGTGGCTATAGAAATAGTATGGGTACATTTGTAAATGGGATTTTTTAAATGAGTCCAATAACAGCCTTTTTTTTTTTTTTTTTTTTTTTTTTTTTGGTACGCGGGCTTCTCACTGTTGTGGCCTCTCCCGTTGCGGAGCACAGGCTCCGGACGCGCAGGCTCAGCGGCCATGGCTCACGGTCCCAGCCACTCCACGGCATGTGGGATCTTCCTGGACCAGGGCACGAACCCACATCCCCTGCATTGGCAAGCGGACTCTCAACCACTGCGCCACCAGGGAAGCCCCAATAACAGTCTTTTAAATAGAGGTCTGATGTTATTTTTTTAAAAGGAGGGGGTTTGGGAGAGGAATAACTGTTTGGGGGATAAAGTCTTTTAATTGTTGGATTCCTTTGACTTCCATGCTGTTTAAGGACAAGGAACCACCTAAGCACGATATCATAAAAAAAACATAAGTATGGTTCAGTTGTGATAACAAAAAATTTTGCACTTTCAAGGCATTCGGTTCCTGAATGAATATGTTCTTCTCTTTCTCTGGTCTTTTTCTTCTGTGGAAACCATAGTGTCCCCTGCATTCCCAGTGCCTCCCTATCTAGCTAATTTCTCATCCTCCAAAGGTCCCAACTTCAATATCACTTCCTTTGGGAAGCCTTCCAGGGTACACCAAATTAAATTATGTATCCTGTGGCTTTCACAGTAACTTTGACTTTTCTAGTTTAGTATATATCACATTGTGTTGCATTTATCTGTTTTCACATCTTCCTTCTTGACTAATGGTAAGCTTCCTCCACAATAAAAATAATAACTACTCTTTACTGAATTTATACTATGGGCCAGGCACTATTATAAGTACTTTACATATTTTATATTTTTTACCCCTCAAAACAAAACAATGATAACTCTTATCAATCCATTTTACAGATGAGCAAACTGAGACACATAGAGGTTAAATATCTTTCTCAAGACTACATAGCCAGTGAGTGGTAGAGACAGAATTTGAACCAACTCCAGAATGTAGCCTCTTAGCCATTGTTTTATACTGTCTCCTTAAGGGCAGGGGCCATGTCCTGCTGCTTTCCTGTTATATTCTTAGAGTCCAAAACAGTGCCTAGTAGATAAAAGTTAGACAACAGTAAGTATACAATAACATGTCTGTGGAATGAATCAGTGCATTCACGAAGAAAAATACTGATTGTTAATGCAGACAGCATATGCTGTTGCAAAGTAACAGGAATATAACTGGCTCTTGATTGAAACCCTCCTAAAATTAAAATGAATACATATAATTATTCAATTCTAATATTAGCCCTTGATACCTGCCCCACTCATATCTATAATACAAATGAATATTGTCTTTGCAGAAAACTCTTCCTGTTTTGTTTTTTTCAATTTAATCAATATATACAGGTCATGAAGAGAAAGAGTGCATACAACGTGGATCTTTAGAGAAAGGAAAGCGGGGTCAGAAGTTTCAACATTAGTAAGGGTTGGGCCAGATGAGAGGATAGTGCTGGGCATGTGCCCCAGCTAATGTTTGCTTTGACTGATGGGGAGTTGAATTTGTGTGGAGATATGTATATCATAAAGCACAAAAGCAAATGAATATACAACTTCTACCCTAAGTTTTCCCAACAATTTGCAATTTCATTTGACTAAGCGTATTTTTAGGTAGATCTGGTTGATGGGAACACGTGCACACATACATACACACAGACACATACACATATATTTGTTTAAAATAAATGCACTACACTTATGAACATAACTCTTGGAAAATGTCAAAAGTTAAATATTAGGTTTAACATTTTCCACAGGCTTAACAAAAAACACTGGTTGCTTCATGAATCCTGGTTGAATTGGTTCTGCATGAGTTATTGCCAGCTTCAGTCTTTGGCAACATTATGTGATATCTTAGATGGAGCCTGATCATGCCCCAGAGAGACAAGATTGTCTAGTAGAATATGTCACTGGGTGACATCCAGAGGAGGGATCAGAGGATCATTTTCTTCACTCAAAATTTTCCTGGTGTACTTTAAGCAAAGTCATCAATAATGCTGTTATGTCAACATAATTTAATTTATGATCTTATAAGCATTGCCCTGAAATGATTAAGTGGTCTAACAAAAAAAACTAGAAATGATCAGTGTATCTTACAAAGGCCCTGAGACTTTTGTGACCTTTTGAATACAAGTTATGAACAAAAAGAATTTTCTCCCAAGAGATCCTAGAAACAGTATCCAATTACTCCTAAACCTCAGACTGAGATTGACATCCATACTAAGAAAAGAAAAGAAGTAATTTCTCATATTAGAAATTGTATGAAGGATTGTGGTTATGTTTTCTTGCTTCTCTGTTAGGTTTTCTTAGTGATGTTGCTATGTTTTAAAACTGGCTGCCCTCAGAAAATCAATACTGATGAGTCATGATACAGTAAATAGTCACATGCTGGGATATTAAGAATGTTTATTTTTACTGTGGTCACTATTTATGTGTATGTGTATGAATTAATCAATCCAGATATATAATTTTGTACAATTGTTATTAAACTAACTTAACCTGTGTAAACTGCAGATTAACATATCCACTGAAGTAACAAATATACATGGGAGTCAAGTGGCAGTGATTTACAGGTTGTTCCAAGAATGTCCACAAAGCATTTCATCTTTTTTATATCCCAATTCATTCTTTTGTTATATCTACAAACTTATCTCCACCCTCCACAAAAGTTATCAACTAACTAAGTTAACATTTTGAATAATTCCTTTCCCTCTGCCCTCCCCTCACAATTTTAATGGGTTTGGGGGACATTATGAGCAGGTACTTCTCTTCTCTATAAACAAGGACTATCTATGCCAGATATCCACTATGGATTTCAGGTATTATTTTTTGGTTTTAGATTTTAAAAATGTAACTGAAACATATACATAGAGTGTATAAAACATATTTGGGTTTTTCTTTCAAGTAAATATCACTATTTTTTTCAGCTTTATCGAGATGTAATTGCCATATAACATTGTGTAAGTTTAAGGTGTATAGCATCTTGATTTGATACATTTATATATTGCAAAATGATTACCACCATAGTTTTAGCTAACACCTCCATCCCATCACATAATTACTATTTCTTTTTTGTGGTGAGAACATTTAAGATCTACTCTTGTAGCAGTTTTCAAGTATATAATACAGTGTTATTAGCTTTAATCACCATGCTGTACATTAGACCCCTAGAACTTATTTGTCTTATAATTGAAAGTTTGTACCCTTTGACCAATATCTTCCCATTTCCCCACCCCCTAGCCTCTGGTACCCCTCAGGTATTACATAAAAATCATTAAAATCATCTAGTGAGGAAAAACAATGAATCTGAGACACATGCATATGAGAAGCTCAGAATCACTGGATTCTGCCCACCGTGTGTGGTTGGGAAAGAGTTAATACTTGTAGATTTTGTAGGACAATTAACGAAAAACACATATTTATCTTCTGTGATTTTATGATTTTAAACCCCATAAACTTGACTGTTATAGGTTAATGTCATTTGTCCTTCTTAGAAGCATTGAAATAATTCAAAAATAAAGTCTTGTATTCTGTGCTTTGCAGTAGGTGGTTAAAACCTACATACTTTAATTTTTATGTATTACTCAAGTTACATTTATATACTGGATATATATATATATATACTTAATTTACTATAATTTATTGCTAAATAATAATATCAATAGCAAAAAAGATGGAAACCATACAATAAATGTTTCTTTTCCATTTTATTACAAGTTGAAAGCTAAAAGTCAAACTGCATTTTAATCCCATAGTACTTTAACCCAATTCCTTGCAGACTGGAATCTCACATTTGTGCTACAAGTGATGTTAGATGCCAATCAAGTTAAGTGCCACTATGTCACTGTACAGAATGTCAGAACAACCCATGTGAGAGTACCAAGGGAACAGAAGAAACTACCCTTTGAAAGGTTTTCATATATGCTGCTATATTTCTTTATAACAATTCAATAGAGTTTGATTGATATGGTATTTTTACTGTGCTACAGATGGACTTAACAGATAAGAAGAGGCTGTGTCTTATGATGTATATAAAAAAATAACAGTAAAGATATTTTGAATAGAGATAATTGGGGAAACCACTGGGGAAAATAATAACAGTTCACAGTAAGAAGATTATTTTATTCTCTGAGAGAAAATTATTTGGAAGATTGAGGGGGTGAGGAGGTATGAAAGTCAAAGGTAATTTTTTTTTAACATCTTTATTGGGGTATAATTGCTTTACAATGGTGTGTTAGTTTCTGCTTTATAACAAAGTGGATCAGTCATACATAAACATATGTTCCCATATGTCTTCCCTCTTGCGTCTCCCTCCCTCCCACCCTCCCTATTCCACCCCTCCAGGCTGTCACAAAGCACCGAGCCAATATCCCTGTGCCATGCGGCTGCTTCCCACTAGCTATCTACCTTACTACGTTTGTTTACTCAGCCATAAAAAGAAACGAAATTGAGCTATTTGTAATGAGGTGGATAGACCTAGAGTCTGTCATACAGAGTGAAGTAAGTCAGAAAGAAAAAGACAAATACCGTATGCTAACACATATATATGGAATTTAAGAAAAAAAAATGTCATGAAGAACCTAGGGGTAAAGCAGGAATAAAGACGCAGACCTCCTAGAGAACGGACTTGAGGTTATGGGGAGGGGGAAGGGTGAGCTGTGACAGGGCGAGAGAGAGTCAAAGGTAATTTTTAATTATGTAAGGTAGGCCTGAATAATCCTGTAGGTAACCAAACTAGTATTTCAGATTAATAGTAGATAAACTTCAGAATATGTTATAGCTATATGCTGATTAGTAAATTTCTGGATAAAGAGAACTTAAAGAATTAATCAATAAATTCATTAGACATTGTCTCTGTATAAGCCACCTATAAGCTATATAAATCAGTCAAATATAAATATATTTGTCAAATATAAATATATTTGACTGATTTAGGCAGGTGTGTATTAGTTAATTATAAGGGAATGAAAGCTGTAACCAAATAATTATACTTGGACAGCACTGCATTGATCATTAAAGGACAGAAACAAATCAAGGAAGGCCCCATGAACCAAACTTAAAGTCTCTTAAACAGGTTTCTCCCTCAACTACCTATATAATTGTGAGATCTGGACAGTGTGAAATTTCCTTGATGTGTCCTATAAGCCATAATAAACATTATATATAGTGCCAATTAGGTCCTAGGTCACAAACATTCTAATACATAAGCTGTGTTTATTAGATACAGTTCAACTCAAATGTGTCAGTTAATTGCTTAGAGCAAATGGCGACTGAACATACAAAAAAATAGTTATAGTGAGCTGAAGAGGGAGTAATTAAAAGCAGGGAGGTTCAGAAGCAACATTAAGTCACTCAGTGAAATACATCCTTGAGCAACAAGGTATAACTGAAACTGGCTGAAACTCCACTACAATTAACAAATCGGCTTTTCTATAATTCTGAGATTGCTCTTTCTGAGCAAATCCCAAGTATGCATCCAAGAAGCAGAGGTAATATTGCCCTGTTCTTTGTAACAGTTGATAGAGTTGCTAATTAAGCATACTCAGTGTAAATTGTGCCAATTGTGCCAAACACAAGGCCTCAGATTCAAGTTGAGTTATGAAGAGTATTGTAAGTACCTCCTTGTCTTTCTGGGTACCATATACCATATATTGGTGGCAAATCCTGTCAATAGTTTCTTCTTCAAAGAAAAAGAACAATGCAAGAGGGAGTTACTATCTTTTTAAATGAACCTTATGACCTACAGTATCAGCTGAAACAAAACAACAAAATTCTTGCTTTATAGAGGAAAGAAATATAAAACTTGTGGGGAGCATATGGGGATGGGGGAGAGTCATCATCTCTGCAGTCATTCAACTGATGATTTATTTGGTACTTGGCTGTTTCTGAAGGGCTCCCCTGTAATTTCAGCTCAGACCAAGCTCTGGGCCAACCTAATGGCATTTCTAATCCTTCCAACAGTAATAAAACCAGTTTAATTCTTCCTTCAAGGTCCTAGAGTGTCTGGGATCACCAGATTCACTCCAGGCTTAATCTAAAGTGAAATTTCTCTTTTAGGGGAGACTCAAACTAGTTTATTTTTTCCAGGTTGCAGCATCAGTTCTAGTGTCATGCTAATAGATGTGGTTTCTCTCATCTGAAACCTAATTTGACTTATACAAAAAAACTAGCTGATAATTTTACCTCCATGCAGAAAATAGATGCCCTCACTGTTAAGAAAGAACTTAAAAAAACAAAACAAAACACTACTTGGTTTTGTTAGGCAGGAAGTTAGCCATGAGCAACAAGCAGTGGTCCCATCAGCTGAATGTCCAATAGCCGCCTAACCCCACCAAGCTATTTGCGACACCCCCCCCAAACATGTCCCCATCAGTACTACAAAATGGTCAGGGGACTGGAAAAATCCCCCACTGGCCGACAGAAGGGACTGTTCCCACTCTGACACATGTGCACACCTCACGCTATCATGTCCATAGATAACCTTTGGTGGCCATTAAGCTCATTAAATGTTCATAAATATTCTATGAATACATACATCAGATTAGAACAGACTGAACTATGGGAAGGACATATGCAGCAGAGCCTCTTGCTTTATAACCTGCAGCTGTCAATCAAGACTGTTAACCAACGACCTTGCCTTAAAAACTCTACACCCTAGCACTCCGGGACCATTGCCTTCCTTGGCCTGGCCCACCTCTCTCTTGAGGTGTTCTCTCTGTTCTCTCCTTATCTTCAATAAACTCTCTTGCAACAAGTGAGACCTCAGATTCTTCTTTGCATCCTTACCAAGAACCGAGGCCCATGGGAGGAGGGGTCTCCAGACTCTCTTCCGCTAACATTTTGGTTCCATGACTCGGATCTTTGTAAGTAAAAGACCTTCTCTCTCCAGATTTCTATCACTCCCTTTTCTTTGCACAGGCGCAGAGGACCTGCTCATTTATCAACTCCTGCCTTCTCTTTCAATCCTCCATCGGTCAAGCAGACTCTTGCTCCCTATCTTCTCTCCGTCCGACCATCGTTAAGACCTGAGCCTACCTCTTCAGACCAAATTCGGAGATTCTGGTAAGCCCCCACTTTCCCACTGGGATAAGGAACACCCCAGACCCTGACTGGCCACCAGGGGTGTGGGACATTCTTAGTTGGGTACAAGAAAGAGATATCCACCCCAACTCCCATGTAGTGCTGGACCCTAAGCCAGACTGCCAATTATGACCCTGGCTTGCCAGGCTCTCTAATTGTCCTACTATTTTCCAGATGGGAAACCAACCAACAGCCCCCGAGGGGACAGCCTTGAGATGCATCCTCCAAAACTGGTCGCGATTCAACCCCGCCACACTACGAAAGAGGAGACTCATTTTCTTTTGTAATACGGTCTGTCCCAGTATCACCTTTGGAATGGGGAATCCTGGCCCCTAAATGGGACCATTAATTATAACACCATTCTCCATTTAGGCCTATTTTGCAAAAGGCAGGGCAAAAGGTCTGAAATCCCATATGTACAACTTTCCTTCATCCTACAGGGCAGCCAGGACATCCTCACAACTTGTAAACTTACCAACCTTGCCACCCTGCTACCTAAGGAAAATCTCTCAATTTCACCAGCCACATCACCCCCTAGTTCTGCCCCATCACCTTACAAGGGACCTCCATTGCCTCCATCAGCTAAAGTCTGTCCCATGGTGGAAGTACCAGGAGGCAAATTTGGGCCACAACTAGTCCATAAGCCCTTCTCAATAGTAGAACTAAAACAGATCAAGGCAGAATTGGGTAGCTTTTCAGACAATCCCCTAAATATACCAAGGGATTCCAACATATTACTATGGCTTATGAAATGAGCCATGTCTGGAAAGACATCACCATAATTCTAAATCAGACTCTCTGATACTGACATAGAAAGAGTTAAAAGAGAGGCAAAAAAATTTGCTGATGGACTCTACCTTTCTGATACTAAATACCCCACTGGGGAAACGGCAGTCCCCAGCACTGATCTTGGATGGGACTATAATCACAAAGAACATCAATGGGAA
Source organism: Grampus griseus (assembly GCF_964374135.1). NCBI lineage: Eukaryota > Metazoa > Chordata > Mammalia > Artiodactyla > Delphinidae > Grampus > Grampus griseus. Next base: position 84,391,491 of record NC_138999.1, on the reverse strand, counting down.
AGAAATCATTTTATCATCTGTATCAAAGCAGGCCTTAAGGCAGCCCAACATAAAGTCATAAACTACTCCCAAGTAACAGCAATCAGCCAAGAGCCTGGGGAAAATCTAACAGCCTTCCTTCACAGGCTGGGGGAAGCATTCATTAAATATACCAACCTAGATCTGGACTCTTATGAGAGACAAGTTATTATAAAAGATAAATTTTTAACTCAGCACCTGATATTAGACACAAATTACAAAAACGAATTCAAGTACCTAATGTCACCCGAGATGAACTTCTGAATGCAGCCTCCACGGTCTTCTATAACCAAGACCAAGAGGCCGAGGCCAAGGCCCAGGAGAAGGAAAGAAGGAAGGAATCCAGGCATGCCCAAATGATGGCTGCCCTACAGGGCCAAGCTGCCCCCAAAAGGACACTGACTTTACAGCCCAAAAGAGACAAAAGTCACATTTGTCGCCAGATGGGCCATTGGGCACAGAAGTGCCCCAATCGAGATAAACCTCCTGAAACTGCTTGCTATAAATGCCATCAATCAGGACACTGGGTGGCCCTTTACCCCTCTATCCAAAGGGACTGAGGACCAGAGGCTGCAACCCAGATGATTGCCCAAGACTGAGGAGGCCCCAATCCAACAGATCCACATGACTGGACTGGAGCCGAGGGTACAAATGGATGTGGTGGGTAAGTCAATCATCTTCTTACTTGATACTGGGGCCAGCTATTCTGTCTTGACTTCTTTCTCTGGACCCTTCTCACAGACCTGTACTATCATGGGAGTCACAGGCAAGCCATTCTGCAGGCCTTTTACTATACCCCTCTTCTATGTCTGGGAGGGATTTGGATTCTCCCACAGATTTTTACATATGCCTGACTGTCCTAGCCCATTACTGGGGAGGGTCCTACTACCAAAATGGAATGCCACTCTCTCTCTCCCTAGGAGGGTCACATGGACCCCATCCAGGGGACAACCTCTGGGAAACCTTAGGAGCTCTCCTAACTAATAAAGATATCAAAAATCCTTCAGGGCCAGACTGGCTACAACAAGTCAACCCACTGACCTGGGACCAGGGGATCCCAGGAAAAGCTAAAAACACAACGTTGGTTGCAGTAGCTCTAAAGGACACACATAAATTTCCCCGAAAGACACAAGACCCCCTTAGGCCTGAAGCCCACATGGGACTTCAACCCATCATATCCAAATTCCTGTCCTATGGGCTCCTTACCCCCACAAATTCACCTTACAATACCCCAGTACTAGAGGTCAAGAAAAAGGATGGCACTTACCACCTCATCCAGGATTAACGAGGCAGTAATTCACCTACACCCAATGGTCCCCAATCCTTACATACATTTGGGAAAGGTACCCCCAGATAGCAGTTGGTTCACAGTCCTAGATTTAAAAGATGCTTTCTTCTGCATCCCGTTGGCCCTAGAATCACAATACTTGTTCGCATTCAAATGGGGATCCCCACTATGAGCCCCTGAACAACTGACCTGGACAGTTCTGCCCCAGGGCTTTAGGGATAGCCCCGACCTCTTTGGACAGGTACTAGCCCGAGATTTACAAGATCTAACACTTGAGGGGGGAACTTTCATACAGTATGTAGATGACCTCTTGATTTGTTCCCCCTCTCAACTGCAGGCCATTCAACATGCCACTCAGGTCCATAATTTTCTGGCTGAGTGGGGTTATAAGGCGTCCAAATCTAAGGCTCAGCTAGTACAACAACAAGTTTCCTATCTTGGAACGATATTGACCCCTGGCAGGTGCAGCCTTTCAGCAGACCGTATAAAGGCTATATCCGACCTACAGACTCCCACCACCCGTAAGCAGCTGCAAGCATTCCTGGGCCTAACCAGGTATTGTAGGATTTGGATACCCAACTACGGTCTCATTGTACAGCCCCTATATGAAGCCCTAAAAGGCAGAGATGAACAAATTCCCCTTGAATGGGGGCCATCCCAACAGAAGACCATAGAAACCTTAAAAAGTCTCCTTTGCAGAGCTCCACCTTTAGAATTACCCAACCCTTCCAAGCCATTCCAACTTTACACCCAGGAAAAAGGGGGCGTTGCCTTAAGGGTCCTCACCCAAAAGCTAGGAGAAACTCCACAGCCTATCTTTCTGAACAGCTGGATTCCACTGCTAAGGGCTGGTCCCCCTGTGTTAGGGCACTGGGAGCACTATCCCTCCTAAGTGAGGAGGCCCTTAAAATCGCCCTGGGAGCACCCATTTGGGTTCTAACCGCCCATCAGGTACCAGATTTATTTAATAACCAGGCCTCAGCCTGGGTTTTAGACAATAGGATCCTCAGATATCAAATCCTTTTATTTGAAATCCACAGATATCTTTCAGTGTTCATAGGACTCTAAATCCAGCAATGCTGTTGCCCATATTGGGGGAAAAATGTCCTACCCATATTTGTTCTGAGGTCCTGACAATTTTCTTACATGCCCGCCCAGACCTCTTGGATCAACCTTTGGTCAATGTCGATGAGGTCTGGTTCACCGATGGAAGCAGTTATATAACAGAGAGAAAACGCAAGTGTGGATATGCCCTCGTGTCCCTCCATGAGATCACTGAGGCCCGGGCTCTGCCTCAGGGCTCATCCACACAACTTGCTGAACTCATTGCACTCACCCGAGTATTAGAATTGGCTAAAGGAAAAAGAGTCACAATTTGCACTGATTTTAAATATGCTTTCTTGATCCTACATGCCCATGCAGCCAACTGGAAGGAAAGAGGATACTTAACCTCCAAAGCAGCCCTATTAAATACGGCCCTCAGATTAATCAGTTACTCAGGGCCATCCACCTGCCTACAGAGGTAACCATAGTTCATTGCAAAGGCCATCAGCGAGACTCATCTGACATTACAAAGGAAAACCAATTTGCGGACCAAGCTGCTAAGCAGCCTGCCTCTAAATAAGCCCCATTACAGGGAAGTCTCATCCCTGCCCCACTGTCACTTCCTCGACCTACCTATATGGAGGAAGAAAAGACATGGGCAGCTCAGAAGGGTTTCCACCTAGACTCATCCAGATGGTAAACTTCTGATGGGACTCTTCTTGTCCCTGGCAACCTCCAATGGAAACTCATAAAGGCCCTCCATGAATTCATACATCTGAGCAGAGATGCTCTCTCTGCCTTGGTATCTAGAGTCCTAAAAGGCAAAGGACTTAATCAAGTAATCCAACAGGTATCCAGCTCTTGTCCAACCTGTTCCTATAATAACCTCCAGGGAAATAAATATCCCTCCTTGGTCCAACCCATCCAATGACATGGAACTTATCTTGGGGAAGATTGGCAGATTGATTTCACCCAGATGTCTCCTTCCTGGGGCTACAAATATTTACTAGTCTTTGTAGACACCTTCACAGGACGGATAGAGGCCTACCCAACTAGGACAGAAAAAGCCCTAGAAGTTACCAATAAACTTCTGCAAGAAGTCATTCCCTGGTTTGGCCTTCCCCTCTCCCCTCAAAGTGATAATGGATTCTCATTTATTTCCACTATAACCCAGTCCATTGCCAAAGCCCTCGACATAAGGTTTGCTCTGCATTGCTCCTAGAGGCCCCAATCCTCAGGAAAGGTAGAAAGAGCCAATCAATCCCTCAAAAATATTCTCCGAAAGCTAACCTAGGAAACTTAGATTGGGTAATCCTCTTACCTATTACCCTCCTCCACAGTAGAATAACTCCAAAGGACCCCCTCGGACTGAGTCCTTATGAAGCCTTATACGGATGTCCTTTCCTAACATCAGACCTCCTTAGGGATAGGGCAACCCTAGGGCTACAATCTTATGTAACTGAACTCTCAATGTTCCAACAGGCCCTTAGGGAATTTGGCCTAAAACCAATCCTCCTAGCCCTCAGTCACCCATACTATATCAATCTGGGGAAAAGGTCCTTATTAGAACCTGGAAGGACAGGTCTCCTAAGTCCCAACTGGACCCTATTTGGAAGGGGACTCTTCCAGTCCTCCTTTCCTCAACTACAATCATCAAAGTTCTAGGAATCTCCAGCTGGATTCACCATTCCAGGGTGAAGCCTTGGAAACAGCCCCCTGAAGACTCAGGCACACAAACATCCTACACCTGTGAGCCACTTGAAGACCTTAAATTCCTCTTCAAAAGGACCAAAGATAAGTAACAACCTAACCCTTTAAATACACGGCCAACTGCCCATGTAATGGTCTTGTTCTCTTGATTGTCCTTTCCTTCTTCTGAGCCTGTGCCCTCCCATGGATAATACTATCTCACACTTGCAGTACTCAGCCTTGGTCATCCTGTCTTTCCAAGGCCTATGACAGGCATCATTCTCTATCAAATGCCACCCAAACTCTTTCTCACTCTTATCTTACCCCTCCTCTGGTCCATCATACAACCTAAACTCTCTTGTCTCTTAGACCCAAAGGACTATTTACAGACTCTAGCTACTGACCATAATCTATCCTCCTGCTGGCTGTGCACCTTTGGCACTAGCCTTCAGACAATATTACCCTTGCCAATAGAAACGACTCAATGGCTCAGTTTCCCCAGAGCCCAACTCCATCATAAGACCACAAGCTTCAGGTCAGATCATATAGAGTCTATCTTTCTTCAAGTCCTACTAGAATGACTAAATCTCATTCTTATCAATCTATCAACCCCACAACCCAGACGTATCCTAACAAACCTAACCGAGCCTCTCATATACCCCATCTGCTTTCAGGGTGGTCACCCACAAGGGTACCCCATCGATAACATCTCCACACAATACAACCACAACTTCACCCTTACTCTTCCCCTGACAAGTGAACAACATTGGAACACAACCAACCAAATTATCCAAGCAGAAGTTAAATGATACAAAAAAACTACTAGCCCTCCCAAACATCACGACCTTTTGGTCTTTAAAATACAAGTGCCAAAAAGCCCCTCTTTACCATAGACTCCAATAGTACTTCCATCTCTGCAGGATGGGTCTCACTAAACATCTCTGGTCACCCCTCACTTCTCACACAATTACTGGTCTGGGGACAACAAACCCACTTTCTGAAATTCTATGCTGCTTGCAGCATCCACACAGGCAAGTTTGGACCCTCTGTTCCCTGAGGAAGTCAGCTGGGAATCCCAATGGCCAGTAACACCCATCCCCCAACTACACTCTATTCCTATTCATATGGAACCAACTTACCCCCGTCTCAAGCCCACTTTTTCATCTGTGGGACCTCAGCATACATGAGCCTGCCCCGAGGTGGAAAGGAAAATGTTCCCTGTGTTACATCATACCAAATGTTACCTGGGTCAATGGATCCTTCCCAATGCCTCATAAAGTAGTCCATCTCTGAACCAGAACAGGGCAGGCACCAATGGGACCTACCTTCATTCCCCTCATCTCTATCCTAATAAGCATCACCAGAACGGCAACAAGGGGTACCTCAATTCATATATCCACTCAATTAACCAAGGCCATGCCCAAAATGTCCACCGCTTTGGGTGAACTTCACACCCAAATAAACTCATTGGCAGGTATGGTACTCCAAAATCGGTGGGTGCTTGACCTTTTAACCAAGGCAGAAGGGGCACATGTTCTTTCTTAGGAGAAGAATGCTGCTTCTACATCAGCAGATTGGGAAAAATCACCACAAACCTATTCGAAACAAATCAAATTTTAAACAGGATAACCACAATGACGTCCTTGTTCCAGTCAGTCAAAGAAACATTTTTGCAGTTGCTCTGGCCCAAAATTATTCCACTTATATGTATTTTCTTAATTCTACTGTTTGTTCCTTGCTTCCTCAACTTACTATCCTGGTTTGTTTCCTCCCAGATTAATAAGATACAAACCCAACTCCTGATGCAACAAGGATACCATCCTTTAGCTTCTCCAAAAACCTCCTCATACCACTCCCACTTGGATGGACATTGACAGCCGTTTCCAGCCCCTCTCATTGACAGTTAGCAAGTGATGGACACCCAAGTCCCCTCTTCATCCCAGGACTGCAGGAAGTAGTCAGAGCGAATGATGCCCAGTTCCCCAATGAATTGATTGGAGAGATCACACTTGAGGGGGGAATGTTAGGCAGGAAGTTAGCCATGAGCAATGAGAGGCAGCCCCGTCAGCTGAACGTCCAATAGCCGCCTAATCCTACCAAGCTATTTGCCAACTCTGCCCCAAATATGCCCCCATCAGTACTCTAAGATGGTCAGGGGACCAGAAACATCCTCCACTGGCCGACAGGAAGGACTTTCCCCACTCTGGCACGTGCACACACCTCATGCTATCATGTCCATAGATAATCTTTGGTGGCCATTAGGCTCATTAAATGTTCATAAATATTCTATGAATACATACATCTGATTAGAACAGACTGAATTATGGGAAGGACATGTGCAGCTGGGCATCTTGTTATATAACCTATAGCTGTCAACCAAGACTGTCAATCAACGACCTTGCCTTAAAAAAACTACACCCCAGCCCTCAGGGCCATTGCCTTCCTTGACCTGGCCCACCTGTCTCTTGAGGTGTTCTCTCCTTATCTTCAATAAACTCCCTTGCAACCGGTAAGACCTCAGATTCTCCTTTGTGTCCTTACCAAGAACCGAGGCCCAAGGGAGGAGGGGTCTTCAGACTCTTCCGCTAACAGTTTCAGGTTCAACCATTAGAAATGTTGGGTCATAAAAACACAAAGAATAAATCATAAATTGAGTAGAATAATATCAGACTGTGTCCATAATGGGCTGATCATAAAAGCATGTCTAAACAGCAATGTATTCAGGTGGATTAACTCAATCTTATATTTACATGATTTACATCACATGCACTAGAAATGGTGTCAAAATTATGATGGTCATTCCTGTATAAGAATTTTAATAAAATATACTAAATTTAAGATTATATGCAATTTAAAATTATATGGATTGGTATTTTTAAATGATCTCAAAGAGTAGAAGTGACAAATTATGTATTTAAAGACTAAGCCTTATAAATGTATTACCTCATTGTAATTTTGGTATATTTCTTTCCAGTCTCTTTTTCCACTCTAATGATATTTTTTCCATTTGTAAAAAACAAAAAGATTATATTTTGATGTCTTTACAATGGGAAGGAATGTCTTTTTATTAGAGTTGTTTATTTTTTTATCAAAGTATAGTTGATTTACAATGTCGTGTTAATTTCTGCTGCACAGCAAAGTGATTCAGTTATACATGTATATACATTCTTTTTCATATTCTTTTCCATTATGGTTTATCACAGGATATTAAATATATGGTGGGAGCTTGTTGTTTATCCATTCTATATATAATAGTTGCATCTGCTAACCCCAAACTCCCACTCCATCCCTCCTCAACCCCTTGGAAACCACACCTCTGTTCTCTATGTAAATACATTTTTTTTTAACATTGCCTTAATTATACAGTATAAATGTACTCATTTGTGTTATTTTTCCATTTAATACTATATTATGCACACATGTTTCTAAGTCTTCAAAAACATGATTTACAGTGGCTGCACAATATTTCATTCGGTGGATGGCATCATAGATTATGAAACAATTCTATCAGTTGCTTCCAGTTTTTCACTATTATACAACTACACTCTGATGATCATCACTGTGCATAAAATAGATTGTGCTCCGGATGATTTCTGAAGCATTGTGTCCTAGAGGTGAACTTACTGAGTCATAGTAATATTGTTTTTAAGAAGCCTAATACTTATTTTCAAATTGCTTTCCCAAAGTGTTTTACCAAATTCACTTCCACTTACAATACATAAAGAAGACTGTTCCCACACACCTTTGCAAGCATTGAGCATTTTCATTATCTTAAATAATTGCTAATTTGCTAAGAGAAGAATTATATTTCATTATTTTAATATACATATTTTATGTTACTCATGAGCTCACATATTTTCCATAGATTTGTTGACAGTCTCTTGGTAAATTGCCATCATGTTCAAACTTTTCTTAAAGTCCCCAGAGAGTATCGCATATATATGTTTACTAGTTGCTATATTTTGTGACTAAGAAGTGGACTTAAAAATATCTATATATATTTGCTGCATTTATTAATACTGATTTGCTCTGAGGCAGGCAGACTTTCAAAAACAGAATAGTTTACTTTTTCTAACCAGAATCATTGATGCCAAATGTGTGCTTGAAAACCAGTTGGGAAATTTGAGCTGAAAATTTCAGTAGGGAAAGACTGTCTAGGTAAGAAGGAGGCCCTCTGGAATAATCTTTATGATTGCCTCCTCAAAAGGAATCTGGGGAAAGCACATGTGTAAGTGACTAGAAAGGTAAGCAGGAAAAATAAAAGGAGTGAATAATTTAATTATAATTTTAACTGCTACCAATATTAAATCATTGGTTTAGATAAAGCCTGAACTTTTTCTTTTACCCAAATTATTTCACAGCTCTCAAGGTTCTTTTCATCTGTATTATTGTCCTTATATTATTCAAATTCATCACCTGGTATTTATTCACTTTCCACAATAACTATCATTTGCTGTTTCATTTAGACTCTTCTTGTCTGAGTCACCTAGGTGTCAGTGATAAGTTCTAAAGAAATAGAGAGATAGAAAACAGCAGGGTTGAGGGACTGTTAAGACACTTAATTTACTGTTTGACATGCATTGCGGACATGTGACAGTTAATAATTAAGACTGCTTAATTAGTTTCTGAATATTGGAATGAGGAACAGTAGCAAAACTGAATAGTACTAATGAAAGACTGAATTACTATAATCAAAACATTCTTTTCTTTTCTCCAGGTAAAAGACTTTCACATACAACATGGGCACTGCCTTTCTTTTTGTACAAGAGAAATAAGAGTTGCATTGCCACAGTGTTTATAACCAAAGTTCGGGCTTAATTCTTATAATTAAAGAATGTTAGAAAGACATTTAAGAGATTAAGTTTATCACATAATGGAATTTATCACATAAAGGAAAGGTTGTATTGTGAGGCAAACATGGTATTTTAGGTATATTGCTGTGGATATTTAATAATTAGATGTAAGGGGTTATCATCTATGAGTTAAAACAAGAAAAATAATGAAAATAAACAAATCTGGAACACACCCTATTGCGTTTCATTTCTCTTTTCTGAAATTATGAACAGGTTTCATTAAGACAAACATCTCCCCTCCCCCAATGTACTCATTATCTCTTTCTTACTTTCTTTCTTTATTTTCTTTACTTTGTCCCTTTTTTTTCCTCTCTCTTTTTCTTCCTTTCTGTTGCCTAATTGTGACTGTGCATGTGTGCAGTTTCCCTCTTCGGGACCAAACAGCTGGGGTTTCCCCCCTATTAAGAGCCAGCAACTGCCAAACCCAAGTTTTGAAGACTGAAAAATAGATGGAATTCTCAGGGGTGCTTTGTCCCAGAGCATGTGGAATTTGAAAGCAAAAGCAGATGGAGTCCAGGAGAAAGACAGCTTGATGATGATGATTTTAATGATTAAATGGAAATCGAAGGAGGGACCATTGAAGGGTGGAATGAACTGGAAAGCTGTCACAGGGTCACAGAAGGAGTGGAAAGGAGGGTTTCAGAAAGTTTCTGTGAACCAGCCTAGCTTTCCTTAAGCAATAAGCCATCAGCAAGAACCCAAATGCTCTAAGAACCCTGAAGCTCCAGGACAATAGATGTGTGTACCTCCCTGATTAGTGATGGCAGGAGATACAGATGGCTGGTTAACCCATTAGGTAGTTGGGAAGAGGAGCCACCAGGGAATTTGTGGCAGCTTCATGTAGCCAGATCCAAACAGGTGGCAGACAGCTTGAGCTAGGTCTTTGTGTTTCATTTCTGACCTTATATAAAATAACAGTAGTCAAATGCCTATTAGGCCCTAGCTTGACTTATATTTGTTTTCCTTTTGGCCAAGCATTGCTGAACAGGAGGCAATATCAGGAAGCTTAGTCTCAATATTGCTTTGATATTTTTATCTTCCCTATTTCTTGTGACTATCACAGCCATGTTCTTTCTCTGAAAACTGCAATGGAAAATGTTTGAGGAAGACCCAGATAGCTCTCTCTTTAGGGATAGTACTAACTGCTCAACTTCAAAGCTTATCCAAGTCACCCCCATGCTAAGCGGCACAGTAACTTGGTACTGTAAACGTGTGAAACTCAAGGGCAGCCATGTCAAATGCAGATGTGAATTCTGTAGGTGAACACACCTGTTGTCACATGTTTGTTTATTGTTTGAAGTACATAAAAAGGCTTTAGGTAATATTATCCATTAAAGGCAGACAGCAGAGAGGCTGATGCATAAGATAAATATATAACCTATGAGTTGCTCCAGGCATTCTTTGATTTGTTGTTAATCCAATTTTTGTGGCTTGCTCAATTTTGCATTTCAGTGAAAACGTTTTTAAATGCTGTAAAATAAAACAGAAGTTGTTTTTGTTGTACAATTGCAAGGAACCAGATTTTCAATCTGAACATGACTTTCATATCAGGTGCTTGTGACACAATATTTAACTGGTTCAGAAGAATGTGGTATAACCTTTGTTCTCCTTATAATAGAAGAAAAGGCAGAATGAGTTAGAAAAAGATGCCTAAAGTAATAGCTGACCAGGGTCAGTGTCAGACCAGAAACTCTGTGGGGCTATTCTAAGATGATTGTTTTTCCTAGACCAGAAAGATATTCAGAGGCAACATAGAAGAAAAGTAGGAAAAACTGGATTTGTTATTACGAGTCTTCCACTCTTCTCCTGCATGTGGCTGAAGTAGGTTTCATTCACAGGAGTTCCTGTCAAGAAATAAATTGGGGAAATGTTAGGTTAAACAAGCTTGAAGAATTATCTTTGCTAAGAGTCTTCTCAGTCATTTGTAGGCTTAAGCACATTGTGAAATTTCCAAAGTGTATATATGCAATGTTTGCTAATCTTAATTCAAGTATATAGAACTTCATTGTGTTTTTTGTTACAGAGCGTCTCATGGCATAGTGAGCTGAGACAGAAATAGCCTTTTGGAATTGTGAAATATAGACATACCCTGTGTCATATCAAAATAGAAACTATGGGAGTAGCAGTTGAAATTCAGGTAAGGCACAAATCTAGTGAAATGAGGAGGGCCATAATAGCATTAATTTAATAACTTTCTAACTCAACATTTCCTAATGTGTGTGGTACAGATTTCTGGTTCCAAATGAGATTATTAAATGTTGGGCAAAAATGTGATTTTGTGGTAGAATGAGTTTAGGCAAAGCCCAATTCGATGAAATTAAGCATATATTTTTTTAAAGGCACCTCTCTGAATCTTTTTAAAAGCTGACAATTCGTGGGGTGGTTACCCAGTTCACAAAAATTTCCCCTCCTATGGGAACTGCCCCTATTACTCAGAAATATGTCCTCTGCAGTCACATATGTTCTGATTCTCTGAACTTGGCTGATTGGTCAAGGAAATAAAATATTAAAACTTCAAGAGCCCAATAAAAGTAATTGTCCTCATAGAATTTTGAGCTGAAAGATACGGAAGCAGGGCATCGCTGGTGTTTGTGTCACTTAAGTGGTCCATAAGAAGTGGTTTCTAAGTCTGACTCCACTTCACCCTCACATGGAAGTTATGCAAAAACACTGATTCTTGTGCCCCAAGATCTCTAATCGCAATGTTTTATACCTAATTTATATAGCAAATGTTTAATAAAGGTAGCTCAGAATTACTGAAGACTTGCCATGCACTATATGCCAAGCACTGTAGTTCTAAGATTTCCAAGAGGATTTTATGCATCCTGTCCAGCACTGGTGTCAGGATGTACGTTTGGGAAGTTCTGTGAATTCTTGCTGCTGAGATGTTCAGTAGTTACTCTTACTGAGGTTCCATCATTCAACAGTTCTTTTGATTTCTGTGAATTACCATAGTATCCTTCCAATAAAGTCCATTTTAGGCTTATTCTAGCTCAAATTGATTTCTGTTATTTGCAACCCAAAGAACCTTAACTAATACAATTTTGTGAATTTCCTAGAAGGGGCTAGGAAATATAGCGTGCAGTGCTTCACAACCTTACTTGACCACTGGATGCTGTTTGTCAAGTAGCTTCTTGTTATATCAGTGTTCTGCCACACATGCTTTGGGGAAGTACTGGTTTCCGGTAATTGATTTAGCAGTGCTGTGAATTTCCTACAGGCTATACACTGAATGTTGAGTTTTAAGCCCAGTTTTTGGAGGTTACATTAATTGCTTTACTATATGTTCTTAGAATTAGGGACACCTACTGGTAATATACAAAATTAAATGCAAATAAATAAAACCTTGATACTCATTTCAGGATTTCTCTGGGAAACAAGAAGTCAGGGCTCTCCCTCAGTGATGCAGTGCTATTTGCATATGATAAGTCTTTCTCAGTCACCTACAGGTTTTCATTAAAGACATCTCATTCTGTAAGGCACCCAGAGGCAAGACCCAGATGGTTTTGCCCATGGCTGGTCATTCTACAACCCTAAGTAAAGAAAAAAATGTGTTATTAATTGAATTGACAAAAAGTAATACTCTGCCCTTCTAAATACCTAAAAGGTTATGGAAATGCAGAAAAATCACAGGATAAAATGCAGTGAAACAGTAGCATAGCAAATTCAGTTGAAATCTAAATTCTGCCATTTATTAGCTCTGTTGCTTTGAACAAGGTCTTTTATACTTCTCTAAGCTTATATCCTGTTCTACAAAATGGAGATAATAATTTCTCCCATTTTTTGGTTATGACTAAATGAAATAATAGTCATTATAATATAGTTACCATTTATTAATTATTTCTACATACCAGGCACTGTGCTAAGCCCTTTAAATTCATTGCCATATTTAATTTTCTAAACCATCCTGTGAGGTGATTACTACTCAGTTTTCCATTTTATAGGTGAGGAAACCTAAGCTCAGAAATATTAACAGCATTGCCTAAGGATGCTAAGTAAACAGAATAGTCAGGATACAAACCTAGACAGTTGGACTTCAATGTCTACATATTGTAAGTACTCAGTATTTATTCATTGCTTCCAGAAAGCTTTGTCCTTCCCTTTGACTAATCAGCAATAGAGAAACGTTATAGCAATACATTCAGATTGTGAAGAAAAAAATTATAAATTTGGGTGGATGACACTGATGAATTCTGGCTTCTATTCTTGGTCAAGTTAGACATCTTTGGAGGATGATTTTCAGTGGAGGGGAGAAAGGACTGAATCTGCAAGAGAATCACAGTAAAACAAGGAAAGTTGACTGGAGCACTTGTGTCATAGAAAGAAAGCTGAAGGAGTGGTAACATTTGTGTGGGATTAGTGAAGGAAGGCCATGTGAGGTAAGGATTGTACCTAGAGTAGGAATGTGAATTGGTGAAAAAGAATAGTCTATGACATGTGGGGATAAAATTTTCAAAGTCTGAATAGTAAGGGTGAGCAAACTGGTTTGTTTGTATGAAGAACAAGATTTAAATTAAAAGGTATAAAAACAATGAGGATAGCTAGATTGAGAAATGGCCCAGGGATAAAGTGCCTGCCTCTGTTTCACAAAGAAGATAACATTTACATTTATTGAATGGTTACTCTGTGTAAGGCACTACCCTAATCATTTTACTTGCATGAAATCATCAAATGTTCATATCAACTCTGTGAAGTTGGCACAATTATTAGATCTATTTTACTGTTGAGGAAAATGAGAAACATAGAAGTTCAATAGCTTACACAAAGTTACTAGCAAGTGGAAGAGTCAGAATTGAAACACAGGAAACTGAGCTTCAGATCCTATTATCTTTACCAGTATGCTCTACCACTTTGTAGCCTGGCTTGGCTTTATTATATTACTCCCTTCCTCATAAAACTAAAGTACTTTCTTATGGCTTTTATTAGCAAATGTACATTCCTTTGCCTGACCTTTAGGGATCTCTATCATCTTGCAATCCTTGATCATCATCATCATTTTTCATCACTCTCTCTAAATGGACCCTCCTCTATTATAGGGAAATTAATGTTTCTCTACTTGGAATGCCCTCTCTCAGCTGATGCATTGTCTCTGAATGCCTTTAAAATTCAGCTCACAAAATTTAGCTATTTCCTCCAAGAAGCCCTCTCTGACTTTTTCCATTGAATATCAATTATAAATTACTCTTTTGCCTCATAAAGTGTATTAGCTCAGTGGATATTGAGTGAATATTGATTACTCTGCCCTTAGTAACCTTAGGCAAAGTTAAGGTTATCAAGTAAGGTTATGAAAAGCAATATTCAGTCTAGGTGTTTTTGAGCATGTGTCCTTCTGCTAAATGGATTATCAGCTCCTTGCCATCAAACAGTGTATTCATATACAATATCCATTCATTTGACGTTGACCACATAGAATAGGTGAAATTGTAGGAAAATAGTAGCAAAAACAGTGGGAACAAAGTTTTTCCTTTCTCACCATCTGTCTGGAAACAGATTTATTTAAAAACTCCATTTTTCTCTGAGAGAAGTTTAAGTTCATACTGTTAATATTCTTCCCAACCAGAAAGAAATACCAGTGTTGTAAAGGTTGAGGCTCATTTTTTACTTGTGAAAATCAGATCAGTGGTCCAAGAAAAAACAGCACTTAGCTTTGAAATAAGTGTAGATTAATCATACCTTTTTTTAAAACAAAAGTTTTAATTATACTGGGCCCTGCAGAGATTGTTTCTTTCATAATTACTGAAAAATGGCAAGTATCCCACATAATACCCTTTCCTTCTGAATATGGAAATGTACTTGCATAAGTGCAGATATTTGTCTGGCGACCAGACAATAGAGAAGATTCCCATTTGTGCTTAGTGGAATGGAGTCAGTTGGTACTCACTAATTCAGCCAAGGTTCTCTCTGCTAATAGCAAAACATGCCTGTCCCTGTAGCTAAACAAACACTGGATTATTCATTTTCCTTTTGGCAAAAGCCAGAGTGGAATGCCCATGATACTTGTTGTTTATCATGAACGACTGTTGGGGGAGATCCCTTGGTAAAAGGAAAACTGTACAAGCCAAGATAATAAGGATAAATTTAAATGCTGTGGAATTCTGTGTGTGTGTGTTAATATGTATCCAAGCCTTTATGTGTTTTTTGTTTTCTCTGAATACCCTGTGTTTCTGTGGAATCTTTCTTTTATTGGGCTGCAAGCTCAGGTTAAAGCAACTAACATAAATGATCCAGTATCTACTCAGTATCCAGATAGTGCATAGCTCTTTTTGAATCCTTAAAGTCATATAATAAAGACTGCCCATGGTTTCTGCCCTCAAAAATCTTGTTCTTAAATAGATATACAAACATCTAACTCTCTGGGTGAAATAGTTGTGAATAAAAAGAATATGTAAACTACATATAGCAGGAGAGATGATTGATTGAAATTTATTTGAAATTATAAAAGGTGGTGTTAAAACAGGTTAAAACACACATAAGTCTTTGTTTCCAATTAGCTCAGCTGATTAAAGCAAGGTATTAATGAGGACAAAGTGCGATGGAATTAGAAATTAAGTTAGGAGTACAAAGATCCGAGTTATAGTTTCAGTGCTACAGTTAACTAGCTGTTTGACATGAGCAGTGGGATCACTTTTGCCACCCTTATGAATAGGAGTATATATTTGTAAGACTGCAGTTCAAACTTTATTAGTCCTATTTTTTAAAAAAACACTTTATTGAAATATGATTGATATTTTTAAAAGCTGTACATATTTAATGTGTACAACTTGATGAGTTTAGAGTTAAATATGTACCCATGAAACCATCACCACAATCACTGGCATAAACATATCCATCACCTCCAAAAATTTTCTCCTGCCTTCTTTACTTTTTTGGAATAATAACACTCAGCATAAGATCTACTTTTTTAGTAAATTTTAAGCTTACGATACAGTATTATTAACTATAGGCACTATGCAGTAGAGTAAATCTCTAGGACTTTCATTACTGAAATTTGTACATTTTGGTTAACACATCCCCATTTTCTCCTACCCTCAGCCCCTAATAACCAGAATTCTACTCCCTGTTTCTATGAATTTGATTATTTTATAGTTCTTATATAAGTGAGGTCATCCACTGATGGACATTATGGTTGCTTTCATGTCTTGGCTATTGAGAATAATGGTGCAATGAACATGGGTGTACAGATATCTCTTCGAGATCCTGATTTCAATTCCTTTGTATATATACCCAGAAATGGGATTACTAGATTATATGGTAATTCTATTTTTAATTTTTTGAGAAACCTCCATACTTTTTTCCATAGTGGCTGCACTAATTTACATTCCCACCAACAGTGTATATAGAAGGCAACCTACAGAATGGGAGAAGATATTTGCAAACCACTTATCTGATAAAGGATTAATGTCCAAAATACATAAGGAACTCCTACAACTCAGTACTGAAAAAACAAATAACCCAAATAAAATAGGCAAAGGACCTGAATAGATATTTCTCCAAAGAGGACAAACAAATGACCAACAGTTATAGGAAAAGATGTTCAATATCATTAATCATCAGGGAAATGAAAATTAAAACCACAATAGATATCACCTCACACCTGTTAGGATGGTTATTATCAAAAAAGCAAGACACCAAGTGTTGATGAGAATATGGAGAAAAGGGAATGCTTGTAATACTTTTAACACTGGCCAAAAGACGTGAAAAATACGGCTTTAGAAAAGAGATATCACAGGGCCAGAGAATTAAAATGTCTCACTACTCGCTTATTTCTTCTATTATCCTCTGAAATGAGAAGTCAATTTCATCGTCCCTATTTAGGTATTTCATAAAGGATAATCCATTACAATTTGTGTGATTGGGGCATATCACTCAACCTCTCTTAACTTCAAGCTCTTCCTTTGTAAAAACAGGAATGAGGACTAAATGTAATTATGTACATAAAACATTTAACACAGGGCTTGGTACATAGTAAGTGCTCAATAAATAAACTCTAGAGGTACTAGAGTATTAAGAATAAAGCCACTAGAAAACAATCTAATTTATAATCACATCAAAAAGAATAAAATACCTAGGAATAAATCTAACTAAGGAGGTAAAAGATCTGTAGTCAGAAAACTGTAAGACATTGATGAAAGAAACTGAAGGTGACACAAACGGTTGGAAAGCTATACTGTGTTTATAGATTGGAAGAATTAATATTGTTAAAATGATCATACTACCCAAGGCAATCTACAGACTGACATTTTTTACAGAACTAGAATGATTATTATTAAAATTTGTATGGAAACACAAGAGACACTGAGAAGCCAAAAACTATCTTGAGAAAGAAGAACATAGCTGGAGATATCACACATCCTGATTTCAAACTATGCTACAAAGCTATAGTAATCAAAACAATGTGGTACTTGCACAAAAAAAGACACATAGATCAATAGAACAGAATAGATATCCCAAAAGCAAAACTACACTTACATGGGCAATTAAACTGTGACAAAGGAGGCAAGAATACACAATGGGGAAAAGACAGCCTTTTCAATAAATGGTGCTGGGAAAACTGGACAGCTATACACAAAAGAATTAAACTGGAATACTCTCTCATACCATGCACAAAACTGAACTCAAAATGGATTAAAGACTTAAATGTAAGACCTGAAACCATAAAACTTCTAGAAGAAAATGTAGGCAATAAGTTCTTTGACATTGGTCTTGGTAATATTGTTTTGGCTATGTCTCCTCTGGCAAAGGAAAGAAAAGCAAAAATAAATGGGACTAGATCAAACTAAACCCTTTTATACAGTGAAGGAAATGATCAACAAAACAAAAAGGCTACCTACTGAATGGGAGGAGATATTTGCAAATGATATATCAATATGGGGTTAATATCAAAAATATACAAAGAACTAATACAACTCAACATCAAAAAACAAACAATTCAATTAAAAAATGGACAGAGGACCTGAATACACATTTTTCCAAAGAAGACATACAGATACTCAACGTCACTAATCATCTGGAAAATGCACATCAAAACCACAATGAGATATCACCCCGTACATTTCAGAAAAACTATTATCAAAAAGACAACAAAAAACATGTGTTGGCAAGGATGTGGAGAAAAGGGAGGCCTCATGCATTGTTGGTGGGAATATAAATTTGTGCAGCCACTATGGAAAACAGTATGGAGATTCCTCAAAACATTAAAAATAGAACTACTATATGCTCCAGCAATTCCACTCCTGGCTATTTATCCGAGGAAAACAAAAACTCTAATTAGAAAAGATA
Source organism: Grampus griseus (assembly GCF_964374135.1). Classification (NCBI taxonomy): domain Eukaryota; kingdom Metazoa; phylum Chordata; class Mammalia; order Artiodactyla; family Delphinidae; genus Grampus; species Grampus griseus. Next base: position 84,373,320 of record NC_138999.1, on the reverse strand, counting down.
TATGCACCCCTATGTTAATTGCAGCATTATTTACAATAGCCAAGATATGGAAGCATCAATAGCATCAATAGATGAATGGATAAGGAAGAGGTGTGGGGTGTGTGTGTGTGTGTGTGTGTGTGTGTGTGTGTGTGTGTGTGTGCGTGTAATGGAATATTACTCGGCCATATAAAAAAGAATGAAATCTTGCATTTGTGACAACATGGAGGGACCTAGAGGGTATTATGATAAGTGAAATAAGTCAGACAGAGAAAGACAAATACTGTATGATTTCACTTCTGTGTGGAATATAAAAAACAAAACAAATGAACAAACATAACAAAACAGAAACAGTTATAGATACAGATAACAAACAAGTGGTTGCCAGAGGGGAGAGTGTGGAGGGAGGAAAGAAAGAAATGATGGAGATTAAGAGGAACAACTTCCAGTTGCAAAATAAATGAGTCATAAGTATAAAATGTACAGTGTGGGGAATATAGTCAATAATTACATAATATCTTTGTATGATGATAGATCGTAACTAGACGTCATGGTGATCATTTTGAATTGTATAGAAATATTAAATCAATCTGAATATTGAATATGTTGTTTAATAGGAACAAACATAGTGTTATAGTCAGTTATACTTCAAAAACAAACAAACAAACTTATAGAGATTAGATGTGTGATTACGAGAGGTAGGGGATGGGGGAGGGGAAATTCGATGAAGGCAGTCAAAATGTACAGATTTCCACTTATAAGATAAACAAGTACTAGGGATGTAATGTACCAGAAGAAAAAGAAGGAGAAGGAGAAGGAGGAGGGGGAGGAGGAGAAGGAGAAGGAGAAGAAGAAGAAGACGGCCACCAGAGTCATACTACTTGGGTTCAAATACTAGATTTCGTATTTATTTACTGTGTGACCTCAAACAACTTATTTAACCTCCCTAAACCTAAATTTTCTCTTCTGCAAAATAGAAATGATGGTATCTACTTTATAGGGTTACTGTGAATACTAAACACAGTGAGATCTGTAAAAGAAGCCCTGGCACATAAAGCTCAATAAATGTAATTCATTCACTCAACAAAATATTTATGGAGCATTTCCCATATGCCTGTCACTGTTCTGTTCTGTGAAACAATGGTGAACCAAAGCAGAAAATAATCCTTGCCTTCATAGATGTCCTATGCTGATTGGGAAGATAAATAATACATAAGCAAACATATAATATCAGATATAAGTGCCATGTGGAAACTAAAGTAGAACAAGGGACTAGGGAGAGGCTATAAAGGCAGGAAGTGTGCTATTTTTACTTAAGGTTGTTTGGAAAGGCTTCTTCCTTAAGGATGTAGCACTTCATCAGAGACCTGGAAGATGTCAAAGCAGAGAGCCATGAACACATCTGGAGGAAGAACATTTCATGTAGAGAGAGCAGCCAGTGTAATGTTCCTAATAAGGCAAGAATAATCTTAGTGTTCTCTAGGAAGAACAAAGACATTGATGTGTATGGAAAATAGTAAGTGAGGAGGGAAAGAGAAGTAGGAAATGAGATCAGGTCAGATAGGTAAGCAGGGGTCAGATCATGTTGGATTGTGGCAAATGCTAGCTATTATCTTTGTTATCATTGTTAAACTCAAGGGGTTTTGATTACTGAAGTGATGCTTTATCCCATTTAGTAAATTCTCATAATACCCTATGAAGCAGAAACTTATTATAATAATAGCAACAGTGGCTGACTTTATCATTTGACCTTTTACAAAGTGATTTTCACATACATGATCTCATTTACTGTTTACAAAAGCACTGTACATTATTATCAGTAACTGTAAAGTAATTATTAATATCTTTCTTTTGAGACAGATTTACAGAGGATAAAGTACTTGTGCAGTCACATGGTGAAGTATGTGGGAGGTATGGCGCTCAAAGTCTAACTCTAGATTATTGCTTTATTTATATCATTCCTCTTTGTCTTATTGACCAGGTAAAAAAAAAAAAGTGATGGACAAAGGAGGATCTGATCTATCAGGGAAATAGAGGCCAGTTCCACAAGTACAAATGGAACTCAGGATCCTGATTTCATTCCCTTAATATAATCAATATCTGAATTCAAGGCACCTACTTGCTATTGAAGAAATAACTATTTGTGTCTAGTACTTGTGAATTTCATGAATAAACTTCAAGTGTAGATCAGTAACTTTGAAGAGTTAGTTCAAATTCATAATAGTTGCACATTTCTTTTAGTATGATAAGATTCTGTAAGAAGTGAGTCTTGCTTACTGTCACCCTCTGGTGTTTTCGATTAGTTCAAGGATAAAGTAAACTTATGAGGGACAACATCTGAATTTGATTGAACAAAAAGATAATCTCATTTAGGAAGAATGACACATTTCAAACACAGAGATGCTGGAGCTTGGTGCCAATCCATTCTATATATAACATTTATTAAGATGTGTCAAATGCTGACCAAGTTTATTGTGAAACAGAAGACACAGAATCAGGCTGTTACTTTGTCTTTTGATTTAAATACTTCTGAGTTGTTTTGTAAAGCAAAAAAGTCAAATGATACACAGTGAATTGTAAAATAGAGCAAAACTGAAAAGAAAAGCCATATGTGCTACTCAAGAATCAATTTTTCTTTTAGTCATTTATTTTCTTTTGTTTATCTTTTTCTCCCTAATATTCCAGGAGCCAGTTTTGTAATGGTTGCCTTTGTCTGCTCTGTGCCTTCAGGTAGACAATTCAGCTAGCAATCCTAATCATATTAATGCTCTGCTAATATTATCCAAAGAGACCTAGTTTGCTATTGTGAGCTATATTGCACTAAGCCTATTAGCTTGTTGACATACCTGTTGATAAGTCTGGGGTCAATAACATTATTAGGTATGATGGGAAACACAACAAAATTCATACATGGTTTTTTCCTCAAAGTTTATGCAATCCAATGACTGAGGCCAAGCATGCATAAATAAAAGTTGACTAAAATATAATAAATTATACAATATATACCCAGTCAGATACACAATCTTAAACTTCAGGCTCTTTTTAGCTTTCTAGAAATCCGTATTGCAAAGTCCCTGTCTTAAAATGCTTTACAAATGACCTATAATAATACAAGTGGATGCTGAAAGTTCTCTAGCATTCTAAACTAGGTGAGATATCTGTCTTTTGAATACTAATCAGAGTGCTTGAATGGTGATTGACTTAGAGAGGTGACTTTTCTTATATATGGAAATGTACAGAGCTAGTAAGTTATTATTGCCTATTCAACACTATAGAAAGGATATCAAGACACCATTTTTTTCATTGAATAGAATTAGAAATGGTGGGTAGACGTCACTGAAATATTACTAAATCCATGTACATTTGGAGATAAGCTTCTGTGGTCTGGCCTGAGGACTTAACCATTATTTATAACATTGTTTCTCAAAGCATGTCTGTGGATCACTCTCATCAAAATCACCTGCAATATTGGTTAAATTACAATACCTTCAGCTCCAGCTCACATCTGCTAAATCTAAATATCTGGAGGCAAGGTTCAGGAATTTCTATTTGTAACAAGCTCCCTAGGTATACACCAGGTACACACCATACGTTCGGAGCCATGTTTAAAGCATAACCATAGGTTTTATAGAGCAATAAATTTCATTCTTAAAAAAATTGCCAATTTCAGATATATAGTTATTAATAATTGAGAGAGATTCATTTTCCCTTCCTGAGATAATCAGCAATGTTTTCCCATTGCTTTCTTTTTCCTTACTACTTGTTTTCATTTTATTGTGGTAAAATATATATATAACATTAAATTTGCTATTTTAACCATTTTTCAGTGTATAATTCAGTGGCATGAAATATGTTCACGAAGTTTTGCAACCATCACCATGATCTATTTCTAAAATTTTTCATTACCTAATAACAGAAACTGCTTACATATTAAGGAATAACTCCACATATTCCTTTCCACCAAGCCCTTGTAACCTCTAATCTACTTTCTGTCTCTATGAAATTGCCTATTCTAGCTATTTCATATAAGAGAAATCATGCAATATTTGTCCTTTTATGTCTGGCTTATTTCATATGGCATAATGTTTTCAAGGTTCATCCTTGTCATAACATGTATCAGAAGGTTTTTTTTTTCTTTTTATGGCTAAATAACATTCAATTGTGTATGTATGTGTGTATATATATATATATATATATATATATATATATATATATATATACCATGTTTTATTTACCCATTTGCCTGTTGATGGACACTTAGGTTGTTTCCACGCTTTGGCTATTGTGAATAAAGCTACTATAAACATTGGCATACAAGTATTTGTTTAAGTTCCTGTTTTCAGTTTTCTGGGGTGTATACATAGTAGTGGAATTGTTAGGTCAAAAGTTAATTCTATGTTAAACTTTATGAGGAACTGCCAAATTGTTCTGCATAGTGGCTGTTCCATTTTATATTCCCATTAGCAATGTATGAGAGTTCCAATTTCTCCACATCCTCACCCACACTAGTTGTTTTACTTTTTTTGAATGATAGTCTTCCAAGTATGTTCGAAGTTGTATTTATTTAGGTTTTGGTTTTCATTTCCCTAGTGACTAATGATATAGGTATATGTTCCTATTGGCCCATTTGTATACCTTCTTTGGAGAAACGTCTGTTAAAGCCTTTTGCACATTTTAAAATTGGGTTGTTTGTCTTTTTGTGACCAAGTATAGATGATGGAGGATCTTCACCAGATGAGTTATCCTATCACCTAGTTGTTCAAAGCTTCTCCGTAGCAAATGCTCTATAGTGGGCATTAACACAAAACAGCAAATTCCACCCAATTTATACCCACTCCCATACGTCCATTAAAATGTCTGTTTCTAGAGACACCACCTAAGATGGCGGAAGAGTAAGACGCGGAGATCACGTTCCTCCCCACAGATACACCAGAAATACATCTACGCGTGGAACAACTCCTACAGAGCATCTACTGAACGCTGGCAGAAGACCTCAGACCTCCCAAAAGGCAAGAAACCCCCCCACGTACCTGGTTAGGGCAAAAGAAAAAACTAAACAGAGACAAAAGGATAGGGACGGGTCCTGCACCAGCGGGAGAGAGCTGTGAAGGAGGAAAAGTGTCCACACACTAGGAAGCCCCTTCGCGGGCGGAGACTGCGGGAGGCGGAGTGGGGGAGCTTGGGAGCCGCGGAGGAGAGCACAGCAACAGGGGTGCGGAGGGCAAAGCGGACAAATTCCAGCGCAGAGGATCCGGCCGACCGGAACTCGCCAGCCGAGAGGCTTGTCTGCTCGCCCGCCGGGGCGGGCGGGGCTGGGAGCTGAGGCTCCGGCTTTTGTCGGAGCGCCGGGAGAGGACTGAGGTTGGCGGCGTGAACACAGCCTGCAGGGCGTTAGTGCACCGCGGCTGGCCGGGAGAGAGTCCGGGGAGAAGTCTGGAACTGCCGAAGAGGCAAGAGACTTTTACGTCCCTCTTTGTTTCCTGGTGCACGAGGAGAGGGGATTAAGAACGCTGCTTGAGAGAGCTCCAGGGACGGGCGCGAGCCGCGGCTAAAAGTGCGGAGCCCAGAGACAGACATGAGACGCTAGGGCCGCTGCTGCCGCCACCGGGAGGCCTGTGTGCGAACACAGGTCACTAGCCACACGCCCTTCCGGGGAGCCTGTGCAGCCCGCCACTGCCAGCGTCCCGGGATCCAGGGACAACTCCCCCGGGAGAACGCACAGGCGCGCCTCAGGCTGCAACGTCTCGCCGGCCTCTGCCGCCGCAGGCCGCCCCACACTCCGTGCCCCTCCCTACCCCCGGGCCTGAGTGAGCCAGAGCCTCCGAATCAGCAGCTCCTTTAACCCCGTCCTGTCTGAGCAAAGAACAGACGCCCTCCGGCGACCTACACGCACAGGCGGGGCTAAATCCAAAGCTGAGCCCCTGGGAGCTGTGAGAACAAAGAAGAGAAAGGGACATCTCTCCCAGCAGCCTCAGAAGCAGCGGATTAAAGCTCCACAATCAACTTGATATACCCTGCATCTGTGGAATACCTGAATAGACAACCAATCATCCCAAATTAAGGAGCCCTGTGGATGAAAGGCTCTTGGTGCTGCAGCCAGGAGTCAGTGCTGTGCCTCTGAGGTGGGAGAGCCAACTTCAGGACACTGATCCACAAGAGACCTCCCAGCTGCACATAATATCAAACAGCAAAAATTTCCGAGAGATCTCCATCTCAACGCCAGCACCCAGCTTCACTCAACGACCAGCAAGCTACAGTGCTGGAAATCCTATGCCAAACAACTAGCAAGACAGGAACACAACCCCACCCATTAGCAGAGAGGCGGCCCAAAATCATAATAAGTCTACAAACACCCCAAAACACACCACCAGACGTGGACCTGCCCACCAGAAAGACAAGATCTAGCCTCATCCACCAGAACACAGGCACTAGTACCCTCCACCAGGAAGCCTACACAACCCACTGAACCAACCTTAGCCACTGGGGACAGACACAAAAAACAACAGGAACTACGAACCTTCAGCCTGCAAAAAAGGAGACCCCAAACACAGTAAGATAAGCAAAATGAAAAGACAGAAAAACACACCGCAGATGAAGGAGCAAGATAAAAACCCATCAGACCTAACAAATGAAGAGGAAATAGGCAGTCTACCTGAAAAAGAATTCAGAATAATGATAGTAAGGTTGATCCAAAATCTTGGAGATAGAATGGACAATAGAATGGACAAAATGCAAGAATCAGTTAACAAGGACCTAGAAGAACTAAAGATGAAACAAGCAACGATGAACAACACAATAAATGAAATTAAAAGTACTCTAGATGGGATCAATAGCAGAATAACTGAGGCAGAAGAACGGATAAGTGACCTGGAAGATAAAATAGTGGAAATAACTACTGCAGAGCAGAATAAAGAAAAAAGAATGAAAAGAACTGAGGGCAGTCTCAGAGACCTCTGGGACAACATTAAACGTACCAACATTCGAATTATAGGGGTTCCAGAAGAAGAAGAGAAAAAGAAAGGGACTGAGAAAATATTTGAAGAGATTATAGTTGAAAACTTCCCTAATATGGGAAAGGAAATAGTTAATCAAGTCCAGGAAGCACAGAGAGTCCCATACAGGATAAATCCAAGGAGAAATACGCCAAGACACATATTAATCAAACTGTCAAAAATTAAATACAAAGAAAACATATTAAAAGCAGCAAGGGAAAAACAACAAATAACACACAAGGGAATCCCCATAAGGTTAACAGCTGATCTTTCAGCAGAAACTCTGCAAGCCAGAAGGGAGTGGCAGGACATATTGAAAGTGTTGAAGGAGAAAAACCTGCAACCAAGATTACTCTACCCAGCAAGGATCTCATTCAGATTTGATGGAGAAATTAAAACCTTTAGAGACAAGCAAAAGCTGAGAGAGTTCAGCACCACCAAACCAGCTCTACAACAACTGCTAAAGGAACTTCTCTAGGCAAGAAACACAAAAGAAGGAAAAGACCTACAATAACAAACCCAAAACAATTAAGAAAATGGGAATGGGAACACACATATCGATAATTACCTTAAATGTAAATGGACTAAATGCTCCCACCAAAAGACACAGATTGGCTGAATGGATACAAAAACAAGACCCATATATTTGCTGTCTACAAGAGACCCACTTCAGACCTAGAGACACATACAAACTGAAAGTAAGGGGATGGAAAAAGGTATTTCATGCAAATGGAAACCAAAAGAAAGCTGGAGTAGCAATTCTCATATAAGTTATATATATATATATATATGTAGTTTGCTTGAGTGCAGTGTTTTTTGTTTTCTGTACTGAATTCATTAGCATGGGTCGGTATAAAATTTAGCATAGGTCAATATGTAATTTGTAAACTAATAAGGTCTTAAAAGTGAGGAATTAAGTCTTTTAAATTTAATTATTTATTGTAAAGAGCAGAATAGCATACATAAACAGGTGCCTAAGGAAAACTTGTATTCTAATATGGAACTCTCATGAACACCTTTTTTTTTTTTTTTCTTTCTTCTAACGGTATGATAGTAGGCCATTTGATTATTTTTATGGCTTTAACTTTACAACAATGAAATATTCGTAAATTTTAAAAAGTATTTTTCTTTATTTGATGCGGGTGGGATACTGGAGAAATGAAAGGTCAAACACCTATTGAGGAATCCATACTTGTCTATATATTGTGTACTTTTATTTCAAGAACTGATTTAAAATTCCTAAAAGGATGCTATAATAAGTTATTATGCCATTTTACAGACTGAATTAAGTGAATTTCAGGGAGGTATGAAACTTGCCTAAGGCTATCCAGCTACCAAGCGGTAGAAGTGAGAATTAAATCCAGGTATACCTATCGCCAAAAAAAAAAAAAGTAAAGGCATTAACCCTTTTTTGTCATATTATATCAAATGTCTCAATTTGCATTCGTGTCTGTATTGACTGTGCTTTTGCGTGTGTGGTAGGGGAGGCACTGGTATGTATTTTCTTTGCCATATATAAGTTTTAATATAATTAATATTAATGAAAAAAAAAGTCAAAAAAAAAAAAAAAAAAAAAGAAGAGACACCAGAGAGCACTGTGTGTGCGTGCGTGTGTGTGTGTGTGTGTGTGTGTGTATGTGTGTCCATGAACTAAGTAAAGGCCATATGAAGATATGGTGAGAAGGTAGCTTTCTATAAGCCAGGAAGAGAGCCCATGTCAGAAAGTGAATTTGCAGGCACTATGATCATGAACTTCTAATCTTCAGAACTGTGAGCCAATAAAATTCTGTTGTTTAAAAAAAAAAAAAAATGTCTGTTTCTAGAACTCTTTGTCTCTGACCTTCAATCTCATTTCCTCCTTATCTCTGACCAAACAGATATGTCACTGACCAGTGACTATGTGTCTATGAATCCTTAACTTTGTCCACTTCTCCCTCCATTGATAGTAGTCATGGGAGATTTGAAGATATTTGATCACTGGGGAGATTTCCCTCACTATTTTCCTATGAAGTCATCCCTGAGTGGTGCTATAGTGCACCAACAATCAATTATTTGCTTGCACCAACATAGTGAGTTGTCTCATCTATGAACTGGACTCAAGAAGTACTGAGATTATATAGCAGCAATAACACTTGAACAATATGGAATCAGTAGTAAATAAAAGGATTGTAGAGTTGGATATTTCTTGAATACCTTGATAAGAAGAGAATGACAGGCTCAGGTCAGTCAGTCAACAACTCAGAACACACATGGAATTCAGAAGGCCACTGTTTTCGTCTCCTAAGCTGCCATAACACATTAGCACAATCTGACAATAGAAATCTATTCTCATATTTCCGGGAGTTAAAAGTCTGAAATCAAGGTGTTGGTAGGGTTGGATCCCTCTGGAAGTTCTGAGGGAGAATCCATTCCATACTTTTCTCCTAGCTTCTGGTGGCTGCAAGCAATTCCTGTGGCTTATAGATGCATCACTCCAATCTCTGCCTCCATCTTCACATGACCTTCCCCTTTAGTGTATCTAGGATTTTTTCTTTTCATTGATTCATTTTATAAACACATATTGAGTCTGATGTATATACCACATAATGTGCTAGACATCAGTGAGATAAAAGTGAATGTTTCAAAGCCCCTCTCTCAGTTTGCTCAGATCCTAGTATAAAAATTAAAACATTAGGGCTTCCCTGGTGGCGCAGTGGTTGAGAGTCCGCCTGCCGATGCAGGGGACACGGGTTCGTGCCCCGGTCCGGGAAGATCCTACATGCCGCCGAGCGGCTGGGCCTGTGAGCCATGGCCGCTGAGCCTGCACGTCCGGAGCCTGTGCTCTGCAACAGGAGAGGCCACAACAGTGAGAGGCCCTGCGTACCGCAAAAAAAAAAAAAAAAAAAAAAAAAAAATTAAAACATTAGCCATGTAATACTGGTTTGATTCTAATCAGTTAGCAACTTGCTTGGCTTCATTATTCTATCGTTTGTCAGAAAGAGCCTTGTGTTCTATCACAACTTTCAAGCACTTCTCTCTGAACTATAAAGATGCTGACACACAATTCTTAATCACAAAACTTGAGTATGTTCATTAGGCCACGGAGTCTGAAATTGCAGCCCTGACCACACAAGCTAATATTACCAACTTCTGTTATCTAGTTTACTTATGTTGATCACCTCCTCTGCCCTGAGAGAATAATTTTGCTGTTTTTTCCTGTAATTTAAACCACTCTTTTAATGCCACATAGTAATTTGGATTCATGACTGTCTGGTTGCCTTTAACTCTGGCAACGTTTTAGGTCCAGCCATCTGCACAATGGGTCTAAGAGACATTTCAGCAAAGCGTCATAATATGGCAAATTCAGAACTAAGGAAGTCGATTTGGAAGTAAATTAGGATCTTGAGTCAACAAACGTACTCTAGATTTTCTGGTTTAGTGTCTCAGTGTCTATTTTGGTTAAAACAATTCTGATTAAATCAGATGTTCTTTTCCTTTGTAATTTTCACTGTAGAGTTAAATGTCTTTTATATTGAAGCAGAGTGTTTCAAAGTATTAAAGGGCACAGATTTCTATTCCAGTGAGGCAATTCTTAAAAGTTACTCTATTAAGTCTTAATTTCTCTCTGCCCTAGAATAAAAGCAAAACTTGTTTCTGTATGTACCGTATAAAATGATCCCATTTCATATAGAAACATTATTATTCATACCCTAAAGTGCACCATAAAGGTTTGTTCCAATTCTCAAATTCTTACAAGGAAAAGTTAAGAAAAACGGTTTAGAAGAATAACAGACTCTCTTAGTACTTCCCTAGAGAAAAAAAAAACTATCATACAAGAAAAAGGTATTAATGCTCACTAATTAGTTTGTACAGTCTTTTTAGAAAAACATATATGTATTTTTCAAGTTAAAATATATGTGAGCTACTTAAGCACCTACTAGTTAAAATTGCCAAAATATTCTTCTAGGAGTTTAGAGGTGCATTTCTCCAACATAATTATAATCCACTTTGATATTTGAATATTTCATCCAGCTACTAAGATGCTGCCTTGATCATAAAACATATCTGTCTAGAACACCTGGACAGATGAATGAATGAAAAGTGGGTTTATTTTAATGATTTTGATAAATGCCTTCAGTTGGTCATGAAGAATAAATCAGTTCAAACAAATTTCAGGGAAATAATCCACATGCCACATGGCTAGGAAGAGCCACACAACTTCAACTAATGTTAACAAAGATCCTCCAAAGAATTCTGAGGAGGAAAAGAAATTTAGTCCAGTTTATGGTGTAAAATGATGTTTGCATTTCTAGTTTTCAAAATCTCAGGCAAATCAAAGTAGAGAGCTAGCTCCTAGATACATGAAGGGAAAGACTGAAGAAAAATGTGATCAAGGGAGAACTATCTGTGGCAATTTAATGATGATTTCAGGCTTGTACCAAAAACACACTTAAGAAATTAAGAGTTAAAAGGAAGACAATTTCAAAGGGATGTGAATACTGAAGAAAATATCTGTGTATATAGATACAAAAAATGGTCTCTTGTAACAGTGTTAGAAGAATCTAGATCGTAACTCTTAGAATCACTGTAATTTTTGTGCTTAATGCCCATCCTTTACATTTTGTCATTTTCTGATTTGGGCATGAGGTCAAACAGACTAACAAAATCTATACCCCTAGGGTTACTCTGTGCTCTTGTTTGTTGGGAAAGGCTCTGGGTAACTCATTTTATCTTGGTGTAATGTTTAATACTGCTTCATTTACTCTCAAAAGTGTTCTGGTTTGAATGATAAATTTTACGTTCACTCTAAGAATGAAAGAAACTTGAATAGTCCCATGTAATATAAAGTTATCTGTGGGGCCTAATTTATTTTCTTCTGTCTCTAGACACTCTAAAGTCTCAGCAATTGAAATATCTAGTTGTCAGTTATTACTGTGCATTTCTGTCTCACTTAGTATTAATTAAAGTGAAATCAGATTGAGATACTTAAATATTTCTTCCAAGCTTTTATCTTGACTTATGTGATATTCAATTGAGAAGAGCATTATGACCAATAAGAGAGTAGTTTCTGAGTGGTTGTTCCATTTATTGAATTACTCAAGAAGAAATAAGCTACTTTGGAAAGACTTCAAGACAGTATTTTCCTCAAAGAAACATTTCCTATCAGCCTGGTGTAAATGTTATTCTTATGATTTGTGTCAATCATGCTCTTTTAAAAGAAATGTCATTCGTGTAATTGTAAAAAATAATAATAAAGTTAATGACATATGAATTTCACAGGCATCAGCTAATATAAGAGAAGAATTTCTTTCACATCTTTTAGAATGCTTTACCTGGTATCATATAGGGTTTGGGGCTAGGTAGATACCAAGATTGTGCTGAGTTAGTATTAAGCACCTACAGTGGGGAATTTATCTGAAAGACACTGGCAAAGATGGGGGGTAATTTAGTAAGTGAAAAATAGGCTCTTAAGACAGTTCTGAAGTTATAATTCAGGAAGAGAACAGGATGCCTGAAACTACAGAGGTTGAGAAATAGAATATGGAGCTAAGGGTAGCTTTACCAATTCTGCAGAATTTTACCCTTCTTGCATAGGTTGTTTTTCCTGGGCCTTCTTTGCAGGGATGATGGCTTTATTCCAAGGTCTCTCAAAGACACCTATCACCTGGAATCTTCCATATAGTCACATAGGATAGCACCTAAAATTAACCTTGTTCCTAGTCTGAATAGAGATGTTAAAAGTTGCTAGAATCACTTTAAAAGAAATACAACAGATTTTTCTCCTTCAAATTTTAGAAATTGCCTTTTTGGCAGACCAACTTCTTCTTGGACAATATGGATCTCTGTTTTGATTGAGGGAATTTTCAGTGTAATTCTCCATAAGAAAGCCCAATTTGTATTGAAGAGAGCCTCAAAACTGTCTATTTGTTAGAAAGCGTTCTAGAAGGCAATATTTCTACTCAGTTTTAAATAAAATAACTTATAGCTGTTATAGCTTCTCTTTACACATTGGTATTTAATGCCCCTCTTTGAAAAGCACAAAATTATGATGTTCATCCCAAATTTCTAAAATCTGCATACTCAATCCTGATATTTAATTATTTTACTTTTTTTTTTCAAGAGAAATGTGTGGATTGGGGCTGTAAAATATGGTCCCAACATTTATAAGGAAAATCAGTGAGCCCCCTGAGGCTAGAATGCAATAATCCCAATTTTGCCAAATGTCACTGACAGGAGGCAGGCTCATCTAGAACCTTAGCCTCACTCATTATGGAAGTGAGGTTCCAAGCATGCCAACATATAACGGTAAGTACAATCGATGATTTGTTTTGTTTCCTATTATCTTTATTTTTAAGAAGACTAACCAAAACAAATATGCATAGCCTCTGAGAAATGAAATGTACAGTTAATACTATGAAGCCCAGAGGGGAATAATCTTGTCCAAAGGGTATAGATTTTCAACAGATACAAGTGAGCTCTCAAAGTCTAAGAAACAACACTGCCCCCACTCTCTTTATACCCATGCCTATTAAAAATTATTTTTTAATGCTAGAAAAGTCAAATCAGGCATTGCCAACAAATCCGTCCAAATATGCCACACCTTCCAGTTGACTGACATAAAAGCAATGAGCAAAGTATGAACAACTACTGTATAAGGATTGAAAGATGATAAAAGTTTAGGATTATTTTGCGGGCAATGTTCAGAAAAAGTGTTACAAGGGCCATGGGCCTACACTGGAACAGGAGTGGATGTCCAGTCTTGCTTCCTCTTATTTTTACCCCAAAACAATAACATTTCTATATAGAAATGCTTTTATGTGCTTTAGTTGGAGTAGGACTTGGAGTTTTGGTTTATATTTTAAAAGTACTACCACCAAATAATAAGAGATCAGTGCTTGAAAGACCCTTAGAAATGGTATAGTCTAGGAGTCTATATGAGAACATGTGATGGTTAATTTTGTGTGTCAGCTTGGCTAGGCTATGGTTGTTTGGTCAAACACTAGTCTAGATGTCACCATGAAAGTATTGCAGATGTGGTAAATAACTACAATCAGTTGACTTTACATAAAAGAGATTGCCCTCAATAATGCGGGTAGGCATCATCCAATCAGTTGAAAGACTTAAGAGTAAAAACTGAAGTTTCCTGGAGACTGGGAATTCTTTTACTCAAGACCATAACACAGAAATTCTGCCTGAGTTTTCAACTGGTAGCCTGCCCTAAGGACTTCAGGCTCAAGACTACAACATCAATTCTTATCTGGAGTTCCAGCCTGCTGGCCTGCCCTACAGAAATCAGACTTGACAGGTCCACAATCACATGAGCCAGCCTTTTTTACAAACTACAAAAACATCCTATTGGTTCTGTTTCTCTGGAGAATGCTGCATGATACAGAGCAGATACTTTTGTTTCAGAGTTCTAAAATAATTTTTAGTTAGAATTCCTTTAGGCAAAGCATAAATCCTTCAGTTCCCGTAGGTAATCACCATTCCCTGTTTTACACTCAGTTTTGTCCCTGAAAGTATCTGAGTATGAGATTCCTCTCTTAAGCTACCCACTCAGTTTATAGATGAAGAAACTGAAACCCACAATTGTAAAAGTGTCTTATCCAAATTCTTAGGGTTTTTGAAGGGCTAAGACTAAGGCTCAGATGACCTTGCTTCCAGAGCACCTTACTTCCCATGACCCATTCCTGACTGTCAGTCCCTTCCCTTTGCAACCCTATCATGAGCTTAGCTTCAGGCTAGTTCCCAGCAGCTATCCAAAAATAAACAACCCCAAAGTTAGTCCTGTTTGAACCTTCTCTGATAAGGCTCTTACTTCAGGCCTAACAGTGCTTGCTTCTGCACTTCCTCTCCAGCCAACAGAGGAGAGAACTTTGAGTGTGGCCTGCATAAGAGAGGGACAAGGCTTTTTTTCTCACTGCAGATGAGGGAACTATCACAGGGGAGGGTGGAGTAAGCCAAATTCTTCCATGGTCTGAAGGGCCAGACCTAAAGTTTCAGAGAACCATAGTAAGACCAGAGCCTCAGCCTATTTGAAGTTCAGTGGAAGACCCCACAGTCTTGACCGCCTTTCAAGAAGGTTTAATAATAGATTTTTTTAGAAAAGTTTTGTAAGACAGACTCAACTTTATGCCATCCCGTTTCAAGAATACACAGGAAAGTCATTATGAGCTTTCATAGCATTTTGCTTCCTTTGTAAGGAATAGAATCAGAGCTAAAAGTACCTTTGAAATGATGTCTAACCCTCTTAATTATCAGAAGGATGACCTTACTTAGAAAAGAGAAGTGAGTTGCCCATAATATACAGGAAACCAGGACTGGAATCCAAGTGTCCTGCTCATATTCCAGTGATTTTATGTGTTGTTTTTTTTTCATCACACTGCAGATTTTTTTTTTTTTTTTGGGAAATGAGAAGCAATTCTTTAATAGAGTAAATTTGCTTTACAAGAATTTCTATTTTTCTGAAATTTCACTGATTTTACAGATAGAACCCCTCAAGACATACCCTATAATGGTTTACTTTTACATGCAGTCCTTAGGTTTTGAGCCTATGCATTTCTTAAAAATCTGGGAACAACCCATTTAAGTGGCACTATTACGCACGTATACTTTTAGTAAAGAACCTGTAGCTCTCCCTTACTTCCAAGTGGACACCAGTTGGAAACTGCATTGTTAAACAAGCCATCTTTGTGACAGTCCACTTAGAAAGCTGCTCTAGCTTTTTTTTTTTTTTTAACATCTTTATTGGGGTATAATTGCTTTACAATGGTGTGCTAGTTTCTGCCCCATAACAAAGTGAATCAGTCATACATAAACATATGTTCCCATATGTCTTCCCTCCTGCGTCTCCCTCCCTCCCACCCTCCCTATCCCACCCCTCCAGGCTGTCAAAAAGCACCGAGCCAATATCCCTGTGCCATGCAGCTGCTTCCCACTAACTATCTACCTTACTACGTTTGTTAGTGTGTATATGCCCATGACTCTTTCTCGCCCTGTCACAGCTCACCCTTCCCCCTCCCCATAACCTCAAGTCCGTTCTCTAGGAGGTCTGCGTCTTTATTCCTGCTTTACCCCTAGGTTCTTCATGACATTTTTTTTCTGAAATTCCATATATATGTGTTAGCATACGGTATTTGTCTCTTTCTGACTTACTTCACTCTGTATGACAGACTCTAGGTCTATCCACCTCATTACAAATAGCTCAATTTCGTTTCTTTTTATGGCGGAGTAATATTCCATTGTATATATGTGCCACATCTTCTTTATCCATTCATCCGATGATGGGCACTTAGGTTGTTTCCATCTCCGGGCTATTGTAAATAGAGCTGCAATGAACAGTTTGGTACATGACTCTTTTTGAATTTTGGTTTTCTCAGGGTATATCCCCAGTAGTGGGATTGCTGGGTCATATGGTAGTTCTATTTGTAGTTTTTTAAGGAACCTCCATACTGTTCTCCATAGTGGCTGAACCAATTCACATTCCCACCAGCAGTGCAAGAGTGTTCCCTTTTCTCCACACCCTCTCCAGCTTTATTGTTTCTAGATTTTTTGATGATGGCCATTCTGACTGGTGTGAGATGATATCTCATTGTAGTTTTGATTTGCATTTCTCTAATGATTAATGATGTTGAGAATTCTTTCATGTGTTTGTTGGCAGTCTGTATATCTTCTTTGAAGAAATGTCTATTTAGGTCTTCTGCCCATTTTTGGATTGGGTTGTTTGTTTTCCTGTTATTGAGCTGCATGAGCTGCTTGTAAATTTTGGAAATTAATCCTTTGTCAGTTGCTTCATTTGCAAATATTTTCTCCCATTCTGAGGGTTGTCTTTTGGTCTTGTTTATGGTTTCCTTTGCTGTGCAAAAGCTTTGAAGTTTCATTAGGTCCCATTTGTTTATTTTTGTTTTTATTTCCATTACTCTAGGAGGTGGGTCAGAAAGGATCTTGCTGTGATTTATGTCATAGAGTGTTCTGCCTATGTTTTCCTCTAAGAGTTTGATAGTTTCTGGCCTTACATTTAGGTCTTTAATCCATTTTGAGCTTATTTTTCTGTATGGTGTTAGAGAGTGATCGAATCTCATACTTTTACATGTACCTGTTCAGTTTTCCCAGCACCACTTATTGAAGAGGCTGTCCTTTCTCCACTGTACATTCCTGCCACCTTTATCAAAGATAAGGTGTCCATATGTGCATGGGTTTATCTCTGGGCTTTCTATCCTTTTCCATTGATCTATCTTTCTGTTTTTGTGCCAGTACCATACCGTCTTGATAACTGTTGCTTTGTAGTATAGTCTGAAGTCAGGGAGCCTGATTCCTCCAGTTCCTTCTTTCGTTCTCAAGATTGCTTCGGCTATTCGGGGTCTTTTGTGTTTCCATACAAATTGCAAAATTTTTTGTTCTAGTTCTGTGAAAAATGCCAGTGGTAGTTTGATAGGGATTGCATTGAATCTATAGATTGCTTTGGGAAGTAGAGTCATTTACACAATGTTGATTCTTCCAATCCAAGAACATGGTATATCTCTCCATCTATTTGTATCATCTTTAATTTCTTTCATCAGTGTCTGATAATTTTCTGCATACAGGTCTTTTGTCTCCTTAGGTAGGTTTATTCCTAGATATTTTATTCTTTTTGTTGCAATGGTAAATGGGAGTGTTTTCTTGATTTCACTTTCAGATTTTTCATCATTAGTATATAGGAATGCCAGAGATTTCTGTGCATTAATTTTGTATCCTGCCACTTTACCAAATTCATTGATTAGTTCTAGTAGTTTTCTGGTAGCATCTTTAGGATTCTCTATGTATAGGATCATGTCATCTGCAAACAGTGACAGCTTTACTTCTTCTTTTCCAATTTGGATTCCTTTTATTTCCTTTTCTTCTCTGATTGCTGTGGCTAAAACTTCCAAAACTATGTTGAATAAGAGTGGTGAGAGTGAGCAACCTTGTCTTCTTCCTGATCTTAGTGGAAATGCTTTCAGTTTTTCACCATTGAGGATGATGTTTGCTGTGGGCTTGTCACATATGGCCTTTATTATGTTGAGGAAAGTTCCCTCTATGCCTACTTTCTGCAGGGTTTTTATCATAAATGGGTGTTGAATTTTGTCAAAAGCTTTCTCTGCATCTATTGAGATGATCATATGGTTTTTCTCCTTCAATTTGTTAATATGGTTTATCACATTGATAGATTTGCGTATATTGAAGAATCCTTGCATTCGTGGAATAAACCCCACTTGATCATGGTGTATGATCCTTTTAATGTGCTGTTGGATTCTGTTTGCTAGTATTTTGTTGAGGATTTTTGCATCTATGTTCATCAGTGATATTGGCCTGTAGTTTTCTTTCTTTGTGACATCCTTGTATGGTTTTGGTATCAAGGTGATGGTGGCCTCGTAGAAGGAGTTTGGGAGTGTTCCTCCCTCTGCTATATTTTGGAAGAGTTTGAGAAGGATAGGTGTTAGCCCTTCTCTAAATGTTTGATAGAATTCGCCTGTGAAGCCATCTGGTCCTGGGCTTTGTTTGTTGGAAGATTTTTAATCACAGTTTCAATTTCAGTGCTTGTGATTGGTCTGTTCATATTTTCTATTTCTTCCTGATTCAGTCTTGGCAGGTTGTGCATTTCTAAGAATTTGTCCATTTCTTCCAGATTGTCCATTTTATTGGCATAGAGTTGCTTGTAGTAATCTCTCATGATCTCTTTTATTTCTGCAGTGTCAGTTGTTACCTCTCCTTTTTCATTTCTAATTCTATTGATTTGAGTCTTCTCCCTTTTTTTCTTGATGAGTCTGGCTAGTGGTTTATCTATTTTGTTTATCTTCTCAAAGAACCAGCTTTTCGTTTTATTGATCTTTGCTATTGTTTCCTTCATTTCTTTTTCATTTATTTCTGATCTGATTTTTATGATTTATTTCCTTCTGCTAGCTTTGGGGTTTTTTTGTTCTTCTTTCTCTAATTGCTTGAGGTGCAAGGTTAGGTTGTTTATTTGAGATGTTTCCTGCTCCTTAAGGTGGGCTTGTATTACTATAAACTTCCCCCTTAGAACTGCTTTTGCTGCATCCCACAGGTTTTGGGTCGTTGTGTCTCCATTGTCATTTGTTTCTAGGTATTTTTTGATTTCCTCTTTGATTTCTTCAGTGATCACTTCATTATTAAGTAGTGTATTGTTTAGCCTCCATGTGTTTGTATTTTTTACAGATCTTTTCCTGTAATTGATATCTAGTCTCATGGCGTTGTGGTCAGAAAAGATACTTGATACAATTTCAATTTTCTTAAATTTACCAAGGCTTGATTTGTGACCTAAGATATGATCTATCCTGGAGAATGTTCCATGAGCACTTGAGAAATATGTGTATTCTGTTGTTTTTGGATGGAGTGTCCTATAAATATCAATTAAGTCCATCTTGTTTAATGTATCATTTAAAGCTTGTGTTTCCTTATTTATTTTCATTTTGGATGATCTGTCCATGGGTGAAAGTGGGGTGTTTAAGTCCCCTACTATGAATGTGTTACTGTCGATTTCCCCTTTTATGGCTGTTAGTATTTGCCTTATGTATTGAGGTGCTCCTATGTTGGGTGCATAAATATTTACAATGGTTATATCTTCTTCTTGGATTGATCCCTTGATCATTATGTAGTGTCCTTCTTTGTCTCTTTTAATAGTCCTTATTTTAAAGTCTATTTTGTCTGATATGAGAATTGCTACTCCAGCTTTCTTTTGGTTTCCATTTGCATGGAATATCTTTGTCCATCCCCTTACTTTCAGTCTGTATGTGTCTCTAGGTCTGAAGTGGGTCTCTTGTAGACAGCATATATAAGGGTCTTGTTTTGTATCCATTAAGCTAATCTGTGCCTTTTGGTGGGAGCATTTAGTCCATTTACATTTAAGGTAATTATCGATATGTATGTTCCTATTCCCATTTTCTAAATTGTTTTGGGTTCGTTATTATAGGTCTTTTCCTTCTCTTGTGTTTCTTGCCTAGAGAAGATCCTTTAGCATTTGTTGTAAAGCTGGTTTGGTGGTGCTGAACTCTCTCAGCTTTTGCTTGTCTGTAAAGCTTTTAATTTCTCCATCAAATCTGAATGAGATCCTTGCTGGGTAGAGTAGTCTTGGCTGCAGGTTTTTCTCCTTCATCACTTTCAGTATGTCCTGCCACTCCCTTCTGGCTTGTAGGGTTTCTGCTGAGAGATCAGCTGTTAACCTTATGGGGATTCCCTTATGTGTTATTTGTTGTTTTTCCCTTGCTGCTTTTAATATGCTTTCTTTGTATTTAATTTTTGACAGTTTGATTAATATGTGTCTTGGCGTATTTCTCCTTGGATTTATCCTGTATGGGACTCTCTGTGCTTCCTGGACTTGATTAACTATTTCCTTTCCCATATTAGGGAAGTTTTCAACTATAATCTCTTCAAATATTTTCTCAGTCCCTTTCTTTTTCTCTTCTTCTTCTGGAACCCCTATAATTCGAATGTTGGTGCATTTAATGTTGTCCCAGAGGTCTCTGAGACTGTCCTCAGTTCTTTTCATTCTTTTTTCTTTATTCTGCTCTGCAGTAGTTATTTCCACTATTTTATCTTCCAGGTCACTTATCCTTTTTTCTGCCTCAGTTATTCTGCTATTGATCCCATCTAGAGTACTTTTAATTTCATTTATTGTGTTGTTCATCGTTGCTTGTTTCATCTTTAGTTCTTCTAGGTCCTTGTTAACTGATTCTTGCATTTTGTCCATTCTATTGTCCATTCTATCTCCGAGATTTCGGATCAACCTTACTATCATTATTCTGAATTCTTTTTCAGGTAGACTGCCTATTTCCTCTTCATTTGTTAGGTCTGGTGCATTTTTATCTTGCTCCTTTATCTGCTGTGTGTTTTTCTGTCTTCTCATTTTGCTTATCTTACTGTGTTTGAGGTCTCCTTTTTGCAGGCTGCAGGTTCGTAGTTCCTCCTGTTTTTGATGTCTGTCTCCAGTGGCTAAGGTTGGTTCAGTGGGTTGTGTAGGCTTCCTGGTGGAGGGGACTAGTGCCTGTGTTGTGGTGGATGAGGCTGGATCTTGTCTCTCTAGTGGGCAGGTTCACGTCTGGTGGTGTGTTTTGGCGTGTCTGTGGCCTTATTATGGTTTTAGGCAGCCTCTCTGCTAATGGGTGGGGTTGTGTTCCTGTTTTGCTAGTTGTTTGGTATAGGTTTTCCAGCACTGTGGCTTGCTGGTCGTTGAGTGAAGCTGGTTGCTGGTGTTAAGATGGAGGTCTCTGGGAGATTTTCGCCGTTTGATATTATGTGGAGCTGGGAGGTCTCTTGTGGACCAGTGTCCTGAAGTTGGCTCTCCTACCTCAGAGGCAGAGCCCTGCCTCCTGAATGGAGCACCAAGAGCTTTTCATCCACACAGCTCAGGATAAAAGGGAGAAAAAGTAGAGGGAATTAGTAGAAGTATGAGGAAAGAAAGAAGGAAAGGAGGGTAGGAAGGAAGGAAGAAAGAAAGAAAGAAGCAAAGAAGGAAAGAAGGCAAGAAGGAAAGAAAGGAGGGAGGGAGGGAGGAAGGAAGGAAGGAGGGAAAGAAGGAAAAAAGACAGAAAGAAAGAAGATACAGTAAAAATAAAATAAAGTATAATAAAGTTATTGAATTAAAAAATTCTTATTTAGAAAAAAAAAAAGGGACGGATAGAACCTTAGGACAAATGTTGGAAGCAAAGCTATACAGACAAAATCTTACACAGAAGCATACACATACACCCTCACTAAAAGAGGTAAAGGGGGAAAAATCATAAATCTTGCTGTCAGAGACCACCTCCTCAATTTGGGATGATTCGTTGTCTAAAGGAGGGAAGGAAGGAAGGAAAGAAAGAAAGAAAGAAAGAAAGAAAGAAAGAAAGAAAGAAAGAAAGAAAGAAAGAAAGAAAGAAAGTAAAGTATAATAACGTTATTAAAATTAATTATTAAGAAAAAAAATTAAAAAAAAAACATGGACGGATAGAACCCTAGGACAAATGGTGGAAGCAAGACTATACAGACAAGATCTCACACAGAAGCATACACATACACATTCACAAAAAGAGGAAAAGGGAAAAAATCATAGATCTTGCTCCTAAAGTCCATTTCCTTAATTTGGGATGATTGGTTGTCTATTCAGATATTCCACAGATGCAGGGTACATCAAGTTGATTGTGGAGCTTTAATCCGCTGCTTCTGAGGCTGCTGGGAGAGATTTCCCTTTCTCTTCTTTGTTCTCACAGCTCCCAGGGCTCAGCTTTGGATTTGGCCCTGCCACTGCGTGTAGGTCGCTGGAGGGCGTCTGTTTTTTGCTCAGACAGGACGGGGTTAAAAGAGCCGCTGATTCGGGGGCTCTGGCGCACTCAGGCCGGCGGGGAGGGAGGGGCACGGAGTGCGGGGCGGTCCTGCGGTGGCAAAGGCCGGCGTGACTTTGCACCAGCCTGAGGCACGCTGTGCGTTCTCCCAGGGAAGTTGTCCCTGGATCCCGGGAACCTGGCAGTGGCGGGCTGCACAGGCTCCGCGGAAGAGGGGTGTGGAGAGTGACCTGTGCTCGCACACAGGCCCCTTGGTGGCGGCAGCAGCAGCCTTAACGTCTCCCGCCCGTCTCTGGGGTCCGCGCTTTTAGCCGCGGCTTGCGCCCGTCTCTGGAGTCCGCGCTTTCAGCCGCGGCTCGCGCCCGTCTCTGGGGTCCGCGCTTTCAGCCGCGGCTCGCGCCCGTCTCTGGAGTTCCTTTAAGCAGCGTTCTTAAACCCCTCTCCTCACGCCCCAGGAAACAAAGAGGGAAGGAAAAGTCTCCTGCCTCTTCGGCAGGTGCAGACTTTTACCCGGACTCCCTCCCGTCTAGCTGTGGTGCACTAACCCCTTCAGGCTATGTTCAAGCCGCCAACCCCAGTCCTCTCCCGGCGCTCCGTCCGAAACCGAAACCCCAGCCTCAGAGCCTCAGCTTGCAGCCCCGCCCGCCCCGGCGGGTGAGCAGACAAGCCTCTCGGGCTGGTGAGTGCCGGTCGGCACCGATCCTCTGTGCGGGAATCTCCCTGCTTTGCCCTCCGCACCCGTTGCTGTGCTCTCCTCCGCGGCTTCGAAGCTCCCCCCTCCGCCTCCCGCAGTCTCCGCCCGCGAAGGGGCTTCCTAGTGTGTGGAAACTTTTCCTCCTTCACAGCTCCCTCCCACTGGTACAGGTGCCGTCCCTATTCTTTTGTCTCTGTTTTTTCTTTTTTTCTTTTGCCCTACCCAGGTACGTGGGGAGTTTCTTGCCTTTTGGGAGGTCTGAGGTCTTCTGCCAGCCTTCAGTAGGTGTTCTGTAGGAGTTGTTCCACGTGTAGCTGTATTTCTGGTGTATCTGTGGGGAGGAAGGTGATCTCCGCGTCTTACTCTTCCGCCATCTTCCGCCGAGCCCCTCACACTGCAGATTTTAAATATTCTGAGACTCATTAAAGCAGCACCAAATAGGCAATTTTCCTTTCTGGATTCTTTGAGTAACTCTGTCAAAAATACCTCAGGACTGTGTTTTTGAAGGCAACCCTCCTTTTATTTTTTTAATTTGCATTAATTTTTTGTTTTTCTTTTTAAAGAAGATAGCCTGTGATCAAAATGTTTAACTCCACTCACAGAGTTACATATATTCTCATGCTGATAAATAGAAAAGGAAAGCAAGCAGAAGAAAATGACTCCATTTCTTGAAGGTGCACTGTCCTCTTTTCTTCTCAGATTAATGCTATCTGACATGAACATTGCAATTCACTGCATCATGCAGAAAATGTAAAAGGACAGCTTTTCTGAAAAACAAACCATAGCTTTTAGAATATAACTAAAATGAAGAGCAGCATGTAGCTGGGTCTTCTGGTCAGGCACATGGAAAATGTTTTCTATTTGGCAGCATTTATCCAGAGGCCAAAACAGTTCACAACCATGCATTTTGCTATTCATATAACTGTGGATCTTTCTCTTGTTCTTCCTCACCTTATTATCTCCTTACATTCTAGTCATCTTTTCCAAACTACCTATTCTGCCACTCCGTCCCATGCTAGCTCTCAAATGAAAACAAACAACACATCACTTGGACCCTCCTTGCCATTTGTTCTATCTCCCATTCCCCTCAAAGTTTACTAATCAGGAGAATGCTACAGATAGTGTATGTGGATTTTTCCAAGGAATATGACAGGTTCTCACATTATCTTGTGCATAAGATGTACCAAAATGTGGGACTGGTATAAGGATAGTGATGTTGATCCATAGCTGGCTAAAACACAATACCCAAAAGGTTCCAATCAAGTGAGCAAAAGTCAACTTACAGAAAGCTCTCTAGTGAAACACCACAGGAACCTGTCCTTGGTCCTGCTCTGCTTTCTATATTTAGGAAAGGCCCCACCAGCCTATGAACACTATGAGGCCAGACATTTCATATTCACCATTCCCATGTTTGGCATAAATTAGTTAGTCAATAAATGTTTGTTTAAGAATCAATTACCAAGATGAGCATATTGATAATATACACATCAAATTCACAGGATCAAGGATCAAAGAAAGCAATCTCAACACATTATTGATGGCCGGGATAACAAACAAGATCTAATGAGTACTTGGCTACAGACATACCATAATTTGTCAAATATAACAAAGAGTAAGTTTGGTTTAAGAGCAGAATGAGTTTAACATATTAAAAACTACTCTGTAGATGTCAACAAGATGGCAGAATAAGAGATACCAGCCTTCATTTCCAACAATGACAATAACAACAATGAAAACAATTAGCTATCCACAAAGAAAATAGCCCTGGGAGTGCTCAAAAGTCCAATGAATAACCTATAGTAACACAGTGGAGCAAAAAGTGGAGAATAATTGCACATAAAGGATTACTGGGGAGATCAGCTTAGCTAAGATGTTTGGAAACAGCTAGGAGCAAAGAATGTGAGAGTTATCAGTATCAGCCACATGGTGGGTGCTATTACACTCCCCAGTTGCCTGCTCTGTGGAGGACCCCAGCATCCTTTGCTGCTGAAGACCTCAACAGCTCCTGTGACAGCTGCAGATTCCTTGCAGCTTTCAAAGTGGAGGACATCATAGTGTTCATTGGCATGGATCCCAGCAGACTGCTCTGCAGAGAACACTGGCAAATTTAACCACCAAGTTAACCAACAGCGATTGCCACCATGGATCACCCTGGGAAGGGAGATGCACTGCCCACCCCCACAGAAGGAAATATTGTTACACCATACTGGGACAAGGGTTGCCACCCGCAACCCCTCACAGGATCCATACCCCAGAGCTATAGCTGCTGCACATGCACCTGCACTCCAGACCCCGGCCCTGAGGCCACTCTATGTGCCCACATCTCACACACTGGAGCCACCACTGCTATGAACTAGCCAGCACTCCAGATGCCAGAGTTACTAACTCACCATGTACACCTGCACTAGGGACCCCAGCTCCATCACTGCCCATGGGTGTTCATGTATCAGACACCAGTACCACCACCACTGTGAGGGCACCTGCTAGCCAGACTTGATACCTAGAGACTATAAATGTCTGCATTAAATAAAAAGAAAGATCTCAAATAAACAACCTAACTTTATACAGGAACTATAAAGAGAGAAATAAACTAGGCCCAAAGTTAGCAGAAGAAATGGAAAAAATGTTAGCAGGCAGAAATAAATGGAATAGAGATAGATAAACAATAAAAGAGATCAATAAAACTTGAGTTGGTGTTTTGAAAAGATAAAGAAAATTGACACACTTCTAGATAAACTAAGAAAGAGAGCCGACTCAAATAAATAATATCAGAAATACAAGAGGAGACATTAAAACCAATACCATAGAAATATAAAGGATAATGAGAGACTATTATGAACAATTATGAGAAAACAAATTGGATCACCTAGAAGTAAGTGGGATGTCACCTTACACCTATTAGGATGTCTTTACTCAAAAAGACAAAAGATAACAAGTGTTGGTGAAGATGTGGAAAAATTGTACACTGTTGGTGGGAATGTAAAACGGTGACACCACTATGGAAAATTGTATGGCAGTTCCTCAAAAAATTAAAACTAGAACCACTATATGACCCAGAAATCCCACTTTGAGGCATATATCCAAAATAATTGAAATTAGGATCTCAAAGAGATACCTGCATTTGCATATCATTGCGGCATTATTTACAATAGCTAAGTTATGGAAATAATCTAAATGTCCGTTGATGGATGAATGGATAAAGAAGATGGGGTGTATAAATACAATAAAATATTATTCAGCCTTAAAAAAGAAGGAAACCCTGCCATATGTGACAACATGGATGAACCTTGAGGACATCATGTTACGTGAAATAAGCCAGTCACAGATGGACAGGTATTGCATGATTTCATTTTATGATCAAGCTTATAAAAACAGAGAGTAGAAAGGTAGTTGCCAGGTACAAGAGGGAGGGGGAAGTTGCTGTTCAATGAATATAAAATTTCAGTTATGCAAGATAAGTAAGTTCTAAAGATCTGCTGTGCCTATAGTACTATATACTGTACAATATTGTGCTGATAGTTAACAAGACTGTATTGCAGACTTCAAATTTCATTAAAAAGGCAGATCTCATGTTGTGTTCCTGCTGCAGTGAAAAATAAATTTAAAATATTTTTAAGATTCTAAGGTTATTAATTGACAGGGAGCTCAAAATATGATAAGAGCATAATAGGGTTGCCAATAAAGCTAATGTAAGCTTAGGTTGGGGTAAAAGAAGAATGGTGTCTTGAGCTTAGTTGACCCTTGAATAATGCAAGGGTTAGGGGCACCAATCCTCCATGCAGTTGAAAATCCACATATAGTATATAGCTGGCCCTCTGTATCTAAGATTCCTTTGTATCCTCGGTTCTGCATCCAGAGATTCAACCAACTGTGGATCGTGTAATACTGCACCATTTACTATTGAAAAAAATATGCACATGAGTGGATCCACACAGTTCAAACCCATGTTGTTCAAGGGTCAACAGTAGTTGAACTCCTATTCTAGTTTCCAGGACATCCACACTGGCAAAAATCAGTTTTACTAATGATCCAGTTATCCAATTATAGCTTGCCTAAAATGGAACTTCCTTTTGAGTATTTTGGCATTGGTTCAGGGATCCTAGAAATAAAATATAATTATATTAAAATTAAAAGAAAGGGACTTTAGACCAACAGTCCAAAAAGTTCCTTAGTAGACACAGTAGGAAAAGCACCCATTAAGAAAGCAAACCATCCCATCATTCATAGTATGCAGCATAAAATATGAAATTATGTCAAAAATACTCCCTAACATATTGGATTTTAAATATCTAAAAATACCAAAAAGATGGTAAAATAAAATACAGGGTGCTATGACTGAAAAAGTGCTCAGAAAAGCATTGTAGTTTAGATAAAGTAGCACATAACCTTTGTCTACATTGACAAAATTACAATCAAACCATTGTACCCAGTTCTGAATGCCCACTGAGAAAATGCAGCACGTTGACAGAGGAGTAATAAGGATTACTGGAAGACTTGAAACAATATCATTTTAGAAGGAGGTGAGGCAACTCGAGATGATTTCAATGGAGGAAAAAAAAAGATACATGTTGGACATGATATCTGACCTTACGTACTTGAAAATATTCATTACACTTATTCCATTAGCTTCAATGATCCAATCTAGAATAAATAAAACTGATTGTACAAAGATACCAATCAGGATTGAAAGTATGAAAGAAGGTTTGGTCAATTGCAACTTTAAACATTGTAAATGGCTGCCTTGGAATTATATTATTAAGATTGTTCTTGCAGGTTGTTACTTATAACCTTAATGTTAAGATTTATATCATTAGGTTATTTATAAAGAAATCAAATTTAGAACAATTCTACTGAGGGTTGAGACTGAATTTCTTTCTTAGGTTTGGCATTAAAGTCTTTCTCTCTGAAAATTCTTTGTACCCATCCTGGCCACTATGACTCTGTTTCTTTCCTGATTCCTTTTTTTTCTAATGAAGTACTGTGAACTGTAAGTTACTTTTTATTTGAAGACTGGACTTTGAAATTTTCAGCCATCCAGAACATTACCAAGAATCAGACAAGAAACTGAAATATTTGTTATCAAGCCCATGATACAATGTCCCATTTCTATTGGTGTCATATTATTATAGGCTTTATTACTTTGTGTCTTAATGCAAAATACAGCAATAATGGTAAATTTGAAATTTGGTGAAAGAAGGCATACATTGTAGGCACATTGATGGGATAGCTGACAATCCTTAGAGACAGGACAGCCATAAATAGCAGACTGAAGCATAAAAAATATGGCTTTGCTGACCAATTGGGCAAACAACCCACAAACTCCATAACATCTGAGAGCATCACTCTTTTTCAACACAAAATGATCATTATTTATAATAATCAGAAGTTATTAAAAAATAATCCTATTGAACTATCTAATGGATATTTTCTTTAGGGAGTTAGAGGAATGTCTTATTCATTTTAGAATTCTTTTTCTTAAACATAGATCAAATTTTAAAAATCAGGCCAATAGAGATTCACATCATTATATGGAAAAGCACTTATGTAAAGGGCCCCCCCGCCCCTACCCCCCACCCCCCGTGCCTAAAGATGTCAGATAAACTTTACTGCACTTCATCCTAGATTTCACTCTTTGACATTGCCTAATTTGAACTTACATAGCAACGTGAGTTGAGCCTAGGAAATTGGTCTTACTCCACTTCCTATCCTAAGGATTTACAATTGTTACTAATTAATGTGATGGGGTGGGAGTTGGGAAGATAGGAATAGCCTCACACCCCAATGTTAGCCTCAAAATATCCCTGGAAATAAAGACATGAGAGCTCTGTACCAAATATCCAGCTGAATTATTCAAGGGGTCTATTTTTCCCCTGAACTATTTTATTAAATGTTCAAAAAAAATTTTTATTATTGTTGTCTTTCCAATATTTAACCATTTAATTAATAGCAGATCACACCATGTTTGAGCACTACTTGATTTAACTAATAATTACCACCCAGAGGGCTTCTCTGGTGGCTCAGTGGTTGAGACTCCACCTGCCGATGCAGGGGACACGGGTTCCTGCCCCAGTCCGGGAAGATCCCACATGCTGCGGAGTGGCTGGGTCCGTGAGCCATGGCTGCTGAGCCTGCGCGTCTGGAGCCTGTGCTCCGCAACGGAAGAGGCCACAACAGTGAGAGGCCTGCGCACCGCAAAAATAAAATAAAAATAAAAATGATAATAATAATAATTACCACCCAGAAAAATTGCTCGTAAAGCAAATTTCTATAAAACAAATTATCTTTTTCCATTGATCTTTCTAATAATGTAAGGAATGTGTTCCCGAATTTTTTTTTTTTTTTTAATTTGCTGTTCCTGCCTCTAGGTGATTATAGCACAAAGAGGGGTATAGTTACTCCACTAACTCAGACCATCTGCCACCTGCCTGAAGCCATGGCTCAATTCAGGCATAGGATGCAGGAAGCCCTGCTCTTTCCACCTTGCTTAATTTCAAATGCTTGCTTCATGCAGGCAACTTCTTATCCCCTACTGCCACAGCCTAGATTTGACGGCTTATCCAAGATCAGGCTGTGGGAGATACGAGTAGCAGCTGGTCACATCCTGCTGTTTCTGTGGCAAGGTACAGATAACTGGAGATCTCATTTTGTATATGCTCCTGGAAGCTATTTGTCTGCTGGCAAGTTTCTGTTCATGTGAGGTTTCTGGAAGCATATATTGAATTTATTTCCTACTTTTCTGTTATGGTGAATTTCTCGTTGGTGAATCCCATGTAATGGGGTACACCTGCACTTTTGAATCAAGAAGGAGGGAAGCTTCATAGTAAAATTAACAGTTGGCATTTGATGTTAGGACACATGACTACATTTGCAAATTCACTCAATAAATCCACAGACTTTTTCTATTCCTGTGCGTGTTTGTGCGTGTACATTATATTTCCAGCTAAGAAATGATCACATCTCTTGATTGCTTCACACTGTGACTCAGTGCTCAAGCAGCACTGAATCAGCATTTGTAAAGACACTGTTGTTGGAAGCTTTGTTTTTTTAGTTAAGATGCACAATTGAAGTCCTGATCACTTTATACTCACTAACTATCCCAGTGCCACTTTTTCAAGGATATGGACATTAATTAGTTCCACTGTCCTAAACCAATTCTAAATTAGGTAATTATGTTGTATATCCAGCAGTTTCTGCTGCGAAACAAGTTCTTCACTTCCTGTCTCTAATTGATGGCCATCTGTTAAATAACTTCCAAGTTTTCCCCAGAGATGGTTACACATCAGAAATGATTCTTTTACAGGATGTTTTCAGAACATTCAAGATGAAAGGAGCTATGTAAATGGTATTGTTATTGCTTATTATTATATATTATCAGTGACAACTCTCTTCATAGCATTATTGCATTAGTAATTTGGAGGTAAATGACAATGTTGTAAGATGCATCTCAGAGATTTTTGTTAGAAAAATTTGTCATAGGCCAAATGCTTGTGTCCCTCCAAAATTCATGTGTTGAAATCCTGACCCCTAATGTGATTATCTTAGGAGGTGGGGCCTTTTGAAGATAATTAGGTCATATGGATGGAGCTCTCATCAATGGGATTAGTGCCCTTATAAAAGGGGCCCCAGAGAGTTCTTGCCCTCTTTCTGCCATGTGAGTTGGCAGTCTGAAATCCAGAAGATGGCCCTCACAAGAACCAGACCAGGCTGGCACCCTGATCTTGAACTTCCAGCCTCCAGAACTGTGAAAAATTAAGTTCTGTTGTTCATAAACCACCCATTTTATGGCATTTTGTTATTGTAGCCCAAACTAAACCAAATTTTTGCCTGAAAACCAATTCATATTAGGCAAGTACTTCCCAAGTTCTTAATAAATGCATATCTGTTAGCAGAAAATAATTTTAAACTCATTCTGATTCAAGATTTTATACAGTGTAGGGTGGTAAAGGGGAAAGGGGGAAAGTAACCTGAAGTCTATTTTAAAGAACATTGGAAATAATATTTAAAATCTTGAGTAGTCTATTGGATGAAATAATCACTAGTGATGAAAGGGAAAGTTAATGGGAATTCATCTTGTGAGCTATCCATACCTCCTCACTTACGAAAATAAAAGTTTTCAGCAGATGTCTCCTATTAAATATTCTGAGGAGTGTCCTTCTCTCCAAAAGACCAAGTACAAAAAGTCACATTTAATTAGAGATGAAATTTAACAACTGCACTAGAACACTGATCTATTATAATTCATCTTTTAATGGTCACATTCCCAAAATTAAGAAACTATAAATAGTATTGTGAGTTTATATATAAATGATTTGAGTCTATAAATATGAGATGTGTGATTAATTTTGTGTATAGAGATTGTCCAGGTCATGTCAGCTATTCTGATGGTTGCAGAGGTTGAGACAACTCCTAGTAAGCAAGTTGCATGTGAATGGAATCCATGTTAATTCTATTTAAGTTGCATTATCACAGTAAGTACACAAGATCCTCAGGGAGGCAAGGATTGAGAGGTGGTCATGTCTAATCATCCATGCTCTGAATCTAGTAGTGAGACAGCACTATGGGATGGGTTTTAGATAGACATAGCTTCCCTCTGTGACAAATTCTTTTAAGATTAACACTATAATCACAAAAAAGAAATTCTTGGCTTCTCTTAATAACTCTTTGTAGATTTAATACCCACCTCCCCAAAAAAGTATACCTTGCATGAGATTAGCACATTTATGTTCCTTTAGGAAAGATACCATGTCTTATTCATCATTATAGCCACTGCTCCGTGTAAAGTAGTATACTGCAGAAGCTCAATTAAAAACTTGCTGAATAAAAAATTGTTTCTCAGTTTTTTAAAGTGTTTATAATTTCTTGAAACAAAGAAATATATATTATCAACTTTGTAATAGTACTTCCTTTAATTCAGCTTAAAACTGTCTCATTATTGTTCCAGAAGCTACCTCCCATCATTCCAGGAATTTGTGAATGGATCTCTGGTCATCTGAGTTATTTACTTACTCAACAACTATTGAGCCACTCCTACATGCAGGTAACTGTGCAGGATACAAAGATGAAAAACTCAGATCCCTAAAAGAGTTTCCATTCTAGTAGAGGAAGATAAGACAGTAGAAAGTCACAGGCCCATGTATAACTGATTCACTTTGTTATAAAGCAGAAACTAACACACCATTGTAAAGCAATTGTACCCCAATAAATATGTTAAAAAAAAAAAGAAAGTCACAGGCCCCCTAATGGAGATACAGAAAAGTGCTACATGACCTCAAAGGAGAGAAAAATGACACAGTATGGGAGATGAATTAAGGAGAGAATGATTCAGCCTATGGAAATTTGTTTGGTTCAGAATGGGTCCCTTTAAAATCTAGCACCAATGACATTTATTGGTCATCTTTTAACCCTTCTGTGAAATTATTTCTTGTTCACAAAGTTACTCATGATAATTTTTTAGGTAACACTTAGATTGCTCAGAGAGATTGACTAATTCACTGGTTACTTTGTAACGTGATACCAAGTCCTGATGTGTTGAGTGCTCTTAGGAAAGACTTGCCTCCCTCAAGGTTTTTCATAAGACACTCTGCACCACTCATGCCACTAATTCCAAAGTTAATCTAGAAAAGGCCTTATGTATGTGCTGTGCACAGTTACTAGTCAAACCAGTAAATGAATTCCTAATCAAACTTGTTTCTTCAGAACAAAGCTATCTTTCATATCACCTTCATCTTGTTTTTAAATAAGTTGTGGAGGGACAGGTCAAGCATGTACAAGTCACTGGTCAACCTGCTCTTTCTCAGCTAATGGGAAATGTCTCCTGTGTTTCCATTTATTATAAACTATTATGGTAAGGAAAGGGCAAGTACCAACAATCATTAAAACTCACTAGAACTGAATGACAAAACACTATTGTCCATTTCTTTCCTGAAATCCATTAACCTCTCTTTCATATGAAACGTCTCACAGAATTTATTTTGATCTGAACATACATTTCTTTTATTATCAGTTACTGCACCACATGGTGTATTAAATGTAATCTGCACACATGGAGAAGTTAGGTGGCCCAGAAATTAAGTAGCTATCCTGTCTTGTGATAATATAATATCTCTCTGGAAAATAAAGAGGTCATTGATGACAGTAATCTGAGACTCAAGAAGTAATCTGAGATTCAAGAAGATAGTTGTTTAAAATAAAAGATAAAGACTTAGGGTCTCAGGTTGGTTCAAGATGGCAGAGTAGAAGGACGTGCACTCACTACCTCTTACGAGAGCAGCAGAATCACAATTAACTGCTGAACAATCATTGAAAGGAAGACACTGGAACTCACCAAAAAAGATACCCCACCTCCAAAGACAAAGGGGAAGCTGCAGTGAGATGGTAGGAGGGGTGCAATCACAATAAAATCAAATCCCATAATCACTGGGTGGGTGACTCACAAACTGGAGAACAATTATACCACAGAAGTCCAACCACTGGAGTGAACGTTCTGAGCCCCATGTCAGGCTTCCCAACCTGGGGGTCCAGCAACAGGAGGAGGAATTCCTAGAGAATCAAACTTTGAAGGCTAGCGGGATTTGATTGCAGGACTTTGACAGGACTGAGGAAAACAGAGACTCCACTCTTGGAGGGCACACACAAAGGAGTACATGCATGAGGACCCAGCGGAAGGAGAAGTGACCCCATAGGAGACTGAACCAGATCTACATGCTAGTGTTGGAGGGTCTGTTACAAAGGTGTGAGTAGCTGTGGCCCACTCAGGGACAAGAACATTGGCAGCAGTTCTGGGAAGTACTCCTTGGTGTGAGCCCTCGAGGAGTCTGTCATTAGCCCCACCAAAGAGCCAGGTAGGCTCCAGTGCTAGGTCACCTCAAGCCAAACAATGAACACAGAGGGAGCTCAGCCCCACCCATCACCAGACAAGCAGATTAAAGTTTTACTGAGCTCTTCCCATGAGAGCAATACACAGCTCTATCCACCACCAGTCCTTCCCATCAGGAAGCTTGCATAAGTCACTTATAGCCTCATCCACCAGAGGGCAGATAGCAGAAACAAGAAGAACTACAATCCTGCAGCCTGTGGAATGAAAACAACATTCACAGAAAGATAAGCAAAATGAAAAGGCAGAGGACTATCTACTAGATGAAGGGACAAGATAAAACCCCAGAAAAGCAACTAAATGAAGTGGAGATAGGCAACCTTCCAGAAAAAGAATTCAGAATAATGATAGTGAAGATGATCCAAGACCTCGGAAAAAGAATGGAGGCAAAGATTGAGAAGATGCAAGAAATGTTTAATAAAAATCTAGAAGAATTAAAGAAGAAACACTTAGAAGAATTAAAGAACAAGCAGAGATGAACAATACAATAACTGAAATGAAAAATACACTAGAAGGAATCAATGGCAGAATAACCGAGGCAGAAGAACAGATTAGTGACCTGGAGGACAGAATGGTGGAATTCACTGCTGTGGAACAAAATAAAGAAAAAAGAATGAAAAGAAATGAAGTCAGCCTAAGAGACCTCTAGGACAACATTAAACACACCAACATTTTCATCATAGGGGTCCTGGAACAAGAAGAGAGAGAGAAAGGACCCGAGAAAATATTTGAAGAGATTATAGTCAAAAACTTACCTAACATGGGAAAGGAAATAGCCACCCAAGTACAGGAATCACAGAGAGTCCCAGGCAGGATAAACACAAGGAGAAGCACACCAAGATACACAGTAATCAAATTGACAAAATTTAAAGACAAAGAAAAATTATCAAAAGCAACAAGGGAAAAACGACAAATAACACACAAGGGAATACCCAAAAGGTTAACAGTTGATTTCTCAGCAGAAACTCTACAAGCCAGAAAAGAGTGTCATGATATATTTAAAGTAATGAAAAGGAAGAATGTACAACAAAGATTACTCTACTTGGCAAGTATCTCATTCAGATTCAATGGTGAAATCAAAAGCTTTACAGACAAGCAAAAGCTAAGAGAATTCAGCATCACCAAACAAGCTCGACACAAAATGATAAAGGTATTACTCAAAGTGGGAAACACAAGAGAAGAAAAGGACCTATGAAGACAAACCCAAAACAATTAATAAAATGGTAATAGACCAAATGTAAAATAGATAGCTAGTGGGAAGCAGCTGCATAGCACAGGGAGATAAGCTCAGTGCTTTGTGACCACCTAGAGGGGTGGGATAGGGAGGGTGGGAGGGAGACATAAGAGGGAGGAGATATGGGGTATAAGTATATGTATAGCTGATTCACTTTGTTATAAATCAGAAACTAACACAACATTGTAAAGCAATTATACTCCAATAAAGATGTTAAAAAAAAGAAACAGAACAGAAAATGGTAATAGGAACATACATATCGATATTCACCTTAAATGTGAATGGATTAAATGCTCCAACCAAAAGACACAGGTTCACTGAATGGATAAAAAAACAAGAACCATATATATGCTGTCTACAAGAGACCAAATTCAGACCTAGAGACACATACAGACTGAAATTGAGGGGATGGAAAAAGATATTCCGTACAAATGGAAATCAAAAGAAACCTGGAGTAGCAATACTCATATCAGATAAAATAGACTTTAAAATAAAGAATGTTACAAGAGACAATGAAGGACACTACATAATGATCAAGGGATCAATCCAAGAAGAAGATATAGCAATTATAAATATATATGTGCCCAACATAGAAGCACCTCAGTATATAAGGGAAATACTAAAAACCATAAAAGAGGAAATCAACACTAACACAATAATAGTGAGGGGTTTTAACACCTCACACCAATGGACAGATCATCCAGACAGAAAATTAATAAGGAAACACAAGCTTTAAATGACACAATAGATCAGATAGATTTGATTGATATTTATAGGACATTCCATCTGAAAACAGCACATTAAACTTTCTTCTCAGGGCACACGGAACATTCCCCAGGATAGATCATGTCTCAGGTCACAAATCAAGCCTTGGTAAATTTAAGAAAATTGAAATCATATCAAGCATCTTTTCCGACCACAATGCTATGAGATTGGAAATCAAACATAAGGAAAAAACGTGAAAAACACAAACACATGGAAGCAAACAATACATTACTAAATAACCAAGAGATCACCGAAGAAATCAAAGAGGAAATCAAAAAATACCTAGAGACAAATGACAACAAAAACACGACGATCCAAAACCTATAGGATACAGCAAAACAAGTTCTAAGAGGGAAGTTTATAACAATACAATCCTATCTCAAGAAACAAGAAAAATCTCAAATAAACAATCTAATCGTACCCAAAAGAACTAGAGAAAGAACAACAAACAAAACCCAAAGTTAGTAGAAGGAAAGAAACCATAAAGATCAGAGCAGAAATAAATGAAATAGAAACACAGAAACAATAGCAAAGATCAATAAAACTAAAAGCTGGTTCTTTGAGAAAGTAAATAAAATTGATAAACTTTTAGCCAGACTCATCAAGAAAAAGAGGGAGAGGACTCAAATCAATAAAATTAGAAATGAAAAAGGAGAAGTTACAACATACACTGCAGAAATAAAAAGCATCCTAAGAGACTACTTCAAGCAACTCTATGCCAATACATGGACAACCTGGAAGAAATGGACAAATACTTAGAACGGTATAAGCTTCCAAGACTGAATCAGGAAGAAATAGAAAATATGAACAGACAAATCACAAGCACTGAAATTGAAACTGTGATTAAAAATCTTCCAACAAACAGAAGTTCAGGACCAGATGGCTTCACAGGTGAATTCTATCAAACATTTACAGAAGAGCTAACACAAACTTTTCCAAAAACTGCAGAGGAAAGAACACTCCCAAACTCATTCTACGAGGCCTGCATCACCCTGATACCAAAACCAGACAGAGATACTACAAAAAAGGAAAATTACAGACCAATATCATGGATGAATATAGATGCAAAAATCATCAACAAAATACTAGCAAACAGAATGCAACAGCACATTAAAAGGATCATACACCATGATCAAGAAGGGTTTATTCCAGGAATGCAAGGATTTTTCAATATACGCAAATCAATCAATGTGATACAGCATATTAACAAATTGAAGAATAAAAACCATATGATCATCTCAATAGATGCAGAAAAAGCTTTTGACAAAATCCAACACCGACTTATGATAAAAACTCTCCAGAAAGTGGGAATAGAGGGAACCTACCTCAACATAATAAAGGCCATATGTGACAAACCCACAGCAAACATCATTCTCATTGATGAGAAAATGAAAGCATTTCCTCTAAGATCAGGAACAAGACAAGGATGTCCACTTTCACCACTATTATTCAACATAGTTTTGGAAGTCCTGGCCACAGCAATCAGATAAGGAAAAGAAATAAAAGGAACCCAAATTGGAAAAGAAGAAGTAAAACTGTCACTGTTTGTGGATGACATGATACTATACATAGATAATCCTAAAGATGCTACCAGAAAACTACTACAGTTGATCAATGAATTTGGTAAATTTGCAGGATACATAATTAATGCACAGAAAACTCTTGCATTCCTACACACTAACAATGAAAGATCAGAAAGAGAAATTAAGGAAACAATCCCATTCACCATTGCAAGAAAAAGAATATGATACCTAGGGATAAACCTAGCTAAGGAGGTAAAAGACCTCTACACTGAAAACTATAATATATTGATGAAAGAAATCAAAAATGACACAAACAGATGAAGAGATATACCATGTTCTTGGACTGGAAGAATCCATATTGTGAAAATGATCATACTACCCAAAGCAATCTACAGATTCAATGCAATCCCTATCAAATTACCAATAGTATTTTTTATAGAACTAGATAGAACAAAAAAATTTTAATTTGTATGAAGACACAAAAGACCCTGAACAGCCAAAGCAATCTTGAGGAAAGAAAAATGGAGTGGGAGGAATCAGACTCTCTGACTTCAGACCATACTACAAAGCTACAGTAATCAAGAAAATTTAGTACTGGCACAGACAGAAATATCGATCAATGGAACAGGATAGAAAGCCCAGAGAAAACCACACACCTATGGTCAACTAATCTACGACAAAGGAGGCAAGGATATACAATGGAGAAAGACAGTCTCTTCAATAAGTGGTGCTGGGAAAACTGGACAGCTACAGGTAAAAGAATGAAATTAGAACATTCCCTAACACCATACACAAAAATAAACTCAAAGTGGATTAAAGACCTAAATGTAAGACCAGACACTCCAAAACTCTTAGAGGAAAACATACGACATAAATCACAGCAACATAGTTTTTGACCCACCTCCTAGAGTAATGGAAATAAAATCAAAAGCAAACAAATGGGACCTAATGAAACTTAAAAGCTTTTGCACAGCAAAGGAAACTGTCAACAAGATGAAAAAACCCTCAGAATGGGAAAAAATATATATTTGCAAATGAGTCAACGGACAAAGGATTAATCTCCAAAATATATAAACAGCTCATTCAGCTCAATATTAAAAATACAGACAACCCAATAAAAAAATGGGCAGAAGACCTAAATAGACATCTCTCCAAAGAAGACATACAGGTGGCCAAGAGGCATATGAAAAGCTTCTCAACATCACTAATTATTAGAGAAATGCAAATCAAAACTACAATGAGTTATCACCTCACACCAGTTAGAATGGGTATCATGAGAAAATCTACAAATAACAAATGCTGGAGTACGTGTGGAGAAAACTGAACCCTCTTGCACTGTTGGTGGGAATGTAAATTGATACAGCCACTATGGAGAGCAGTATGGGTTTTTTTAAAAAAAACTAAAAATAGAACTATGATATGACCCAGCAATCCCACTACTGGGTGTATACCCAGACAAAACCATAATTCAAAAAGACACATGCATCCCAATGTTCATTGCAGCACTATTTACAATAGCCAGGTCATGGAAGCAGCCTAAATGCCCATCGACAGATGGATGGATAAAGAAGATGTGGCACATATATACAATGGAATTTTACTCACCCATCAAAAGAAATGAAATTGAGTTATTTGTAGTGAGGTGGATGGACCTAGAGTCTGTCATACAGAGTGAAGTAAGTCAGAAAGAGAAAAAACAATACCATATGCTAAAATACGTATGGAATCTAAAAAAAAAATGTTTCTGAAGAACCTAGGGGCAGGACAGTAATAGATGCAGATGTAGAGAATGGACTTGAGGACACATGAAGGGGGAAGGGTAAGCTGGGACAAAGTGAGAGAGGCATGGACATATATACACTACTAAATGTATAATAGATAGCTAGTGGGAAGCAGCACATAGCACAGGGAGATCAGCTCAGTGCTTTGTAACCACATAGAGGGGTGGGATAGGGAGGGTAGGAGGGAGATGCAAGAGGGAGGGGATATGGGGATATATGTATGCAATCCCACTAGTGGTCATATACCTAGAGAAAACCATAATTCAAAAAGACACATGCATCCCAATGTTCATTGCAGTGCTCTTTACAATAGCCAGGTCATGGATGCAACCTAAATGCCTATCGACAGATGAATGGATAAAGAAGATGTGGCACATATATACAATGGGTATACTCAGCTATAAAAAGAATGAAATTGGGTCATTTGTAGAGACGTGGATGGACCTAGAGACTGTCATACAGAGTGAAGTAAGTAAGAAAGAGGAAAACAAATATCGTATATTAACACATGTATGTGGAATCTAGAAAAATGGTACAGATGAACCAGGTTGCAAGCAGAAATAGAGACACAGATGTAGAGAACCAACATATGGACACCAAGGGGGGAAAGTGCGGCAGTGGTGGTGGTGGCATGAATTGGAGATTGGGACTGACATATATACACTAATATGCATTAAATAGATAACTAATAAGAACCTGCTATATAAAAAAAATTAATTTAATTTAAAAAAAAGACTTAGGGTCTCATTCGTGGAAAAGAATGTATTTCATTTCAAAAATGATTGAAAGGAAATTACCAGGCTTTCCATGGTAAATATGTAACTTACTATCTTTTCCCTCCTGTCCTCACTTTATGCATGTTAAATCAATTAGGCCCCTGTTACTATAAGAAAAATATGCTTGTTCATTGACTGATGAGAAAGTATGTTCCCTACAGGTGTCTAATAGTTTCCTTTCATAATACTGTAAGTGAAAATATATTTTTCACTTCAAATTCTAAGGTAGAATTCTCAGTACCCTAGTGTTAATATCTGCAGTGTAATCATTCTGAAACTACTCTTACTTATGCTTTGCTATGCTATGTTGAACATCTTATGGGAAAATACATCTGTGCAATACCACAGCAATCATTTAGTATCTGCTAGTAATCTATAATAGCATTTTGGGAAGATCACATTCAGAAGTAGTGTTATAGGGACCCCAAATGGAACACTTTTATCTATAATAGGAGAGAAAATAATGACAGCAGCAACCACAACAACACTATAAAAAAGGAAGCTCTTTCACACCTTAAATTTATTTTGCATGATGCTAAAACAATGGGTTAAAAAATAAGTCTTCAGCTGATCAGTTGTTTGCTCACTCTACATAATTACAAATAATCAAGTCAGTGATTTCCCAAACATTTATTTAACTTGCTTTCTGGGTGAAGTGGCTGCATTGCATTGGCATGGTTTTGACAGAGTCTGAGTCACAGTATGAAGCATCAGATGGTGGATAGACTGCCCTGGAATGAAGTGAAGATGTATTTGATGACCAAGTGTAGACCAAGAAGTCTACTAACAGCCTATAGCATTTATGGAGCTGAAGCATTTGTATCTACAGTTTGCATGGAGATGATTTTGTGGAGTTTACCTCGTTTGCAAATTGCAATTCTAATCTTTGGAAAGTCTTTCTTGATAAGTGTGATAGTGTATGAACCTCTGACATGAATGACTGGATTTGCATTGAGAAAGAAAATCTCACTGGATTCCAGAACAGATATACTTTTTGGAAATGAGTATATGCAAAAAGGGTAAGAAATTATACTTTCAGATTATTTTGGAGTAAAGTTGTATCAATATCAGTTCTCAACCATTAAAAAGAACTCTGTAATTTTGTACTTTTGGCACCTCTTCCCACTTCCAGGTGTTCCCAGATATATGACTCCCAAGGTGGATGATCAAAGTTCCCTGAAAAGAATTGGTCAAAATAGTTCCTAAAATATGCTAGGAACAAATTTATAAAAGAAAAAATAACAATATTTTTACTGCTTTTGATAAGCACTATTTCATTGGGTGACCAACTGAAAACTCCTTAGCTCTCTTTATCTAGACACTCTTACCCATCTAAACATACACACACCCCCACACCCCCACACACAATCATATATACATGTACAATCTTCAGTCATGTACTGTATCTGCATCAGGAGTGCCATTTCTAGTCTACAGAAATACTTATGATCATTCTAAGCAACATACAGCCAGTAACACCTGCTATACCCTTTAGGCCAGTGAAATTGTTCTGGTACTAAAAAAAAAAAAGTAGACTTTATCATGTGATAAGAGTAATACAGAAAACAATAAACAATAAATTTCTTAATCAATAAATTCTTCAAGAAACCCAAGGGGAAAACACTAT
The DNA here is from genome assembly GCF_964374135.1 of Grampus griseus. Lineage (NCBI taxonomy): Eukaryota > Metazoa > Chordata > Mammalia > Artiodactyla > Delphinidae > Grampus > Grampus griseus. Next base: position 84,331,804 of record NC_138999.1, on the reverse strand, counting down.
AAAAAGTCAAGAGATAGGAAGGCTGGATTTATTTGCATATGTTTACAGAAGTGACTCATCAGGACCCATTTAGTTCCAAGTGACAAGAATCAACTCAAATTAGGTTAAATCAAATCTAAGAAGATAATTAGCTCATATAGCTTAGAAGGATGCTGGAGAAACTAAAAATGGGTGGAGGAACCACAGAAACCAGGACTTTAGGGTTTAGAAACAGAGTCAAAGATACTAGTTTTATATATATTATATTTATATATTATATATAATATACCATGTGCAATAAATATACTATATATATGACATTTTGATTAATCAGAAATCTTTCATTTTCATTTTGAAATACCTAACATTGTCCAATACAAAAACACTGTGAAATTACTTTACAACTGCTAGAATATTTAAGGGGCTGACTGGTGATTCTTAGAGTACGTTCAGGCAAAATCTGTGAATGGAAGCAAACAAGAACTGGAAACAGAATAGAGATTTCTCAGTGAGCCAGAAAAACCATGATATGACCCAGAAAGTATTGAGTTGATTAAAGAACTTAATGCACTATCTAGCACTTAGTGTTCAATAAATATTAGTCTTGTGCCATACTTTCGATAGCTTATCTCATTTATTCCTCACAATATTCAAATATATAGAAAGTCTCACTTTACAGCTGAAGAAATTGGGGTGCCAAGCAACTTTTGCAAGGTCACAAACCTTATAAATGAATGATTCATCTGCAAGTGGAACCCAGGCAAGTTTTCTCTAAAATTTCTCGTGTCATGCTACTTGTCAAAACAAAGCATTATGGCAAAATTTCAAGTTATGCCACTATTTTCTAAGGTAAATTTCCTCATATAAATAGGTTTAGAATAAAAGCATGGATATTTTAACAAAAAATACTTTTTATCTTCAGTATTGATGTTTATTTAATGTTAATGACATACAAAAGTAAATCAAGTCAATATACATAACCCTTTCAAACTATTTAAATATGACCCACAGGAAAAAATACATTTTACACCATGACCCAGTAAACACATATGATTTTATTTATATGACTTAAACAAAAATTTTATGAAACAATATTTACTTTATCACATGTAATGCACTCTGGTACCTTATATGCTATTTTATCACCTAAAAAAAATAATAATGGCCATAACCTATGAAATTGATTTCTTAACCCACTAATGGGTTGTGATCAACAGTTTGAATGAAAAACACTCATTTGAACAATGATGCTTTAAACAGCCATATCTACTTCTTTTTAGCTCCTAAGTATAGTTGGATTCTCCAATCAACTAAAAGGAAAAAAAAAAGCAAAAGGCCCAGGAGGAGCTTCAAGATGGCAGAAGAGTAAGACACAGAGATCACCTTCCTCCCCACAAATACATAAGAAATACATCTACATGTGGAACAACCACTACAGAACACCTACTGAACACGGGCAGAAGACCTCAGACCTCCCCAAAGGCAAGAAACTCCCCACATACCTGGGTAGGGCAAAAGAAAAAACAGAGACAAAAGAATAGGGATGGGACCTGCACCAATGGGAGGGAGCTGTGAAGGAGGAAAGGTTTCCACACACTAGGAAGCCCATTCATGGGCGGGAGACTGCGGGTGGCAGAGCGGGGAAGCTTCGGAGCCACAGAGGAGAGCACAGCAACAGGGGTGCGGAGGGTAAAGGGGAGAGATTCCTCCACAGAGGATCAGTGCGGATCAGCAATCACCAGCCCAAGAGACTTGTCTGCTCACCCACCAGGACGGGTGGGGGCTGGGAGCTGAGGCTTGGGCTTCGGTCCGATCCCAGGGAGAGAAATGTGTTTGGCTGTGTGAACACAGCCTGAAGGGACTAGTGCGCCACCACTAGCCAGGAGGGAGTCCAGGAAAGTCTTGAGCTGCCGAAGAGGCAAGAGACTTTTTCTTGCCTCTTTTGTCTCCTGGTGCGCTAGGAGAGGGGATTAAGAGCGCCACTTAAAGGAACTCCAGAGATGGGCGTGAGCCAGGGCTATCAGCACAAACCACAGAGACGGGCATGAGACGCTAAGGCTGCTACTGCAGCCACCAAGAAGCCTGTGTGCAAGCACAGGTCACTATCCACACTGTCCCTCCCGGGAGCCTGTGCAGCCCGCCACTGCCAGGGTCTCGTGACCCAGGGACAGCCTCCCCAGGAGAAAGCATGGCGTGCCTCAGGCTGGTGCAACATCACACTGACCTCTGCCACTGCAGGCTTGCCCCACATCCGTACCCTCCCTCCCCCCGGCCTGAGTGAGCCAGAGCCCCGGAATCAACTTCTCCCTTAATCCCATTCTGTCTGAGCAAAGAACAGATGCCCTCAGGCGACCTACATGCAGAGGCAGGGCCAAATCCAAAGCTGAAACCTGGGAGCTGTGCAAACAAAGAAGAGAAAGGGAAATTTCTCCCAGAAGCCTCAGGAGCAGTGGATTAAATCTCCACAATCAACTTGATGTACCCTGCATCTGTGGAATACCTGAATAGACAACAAATCATCCAAAATGGAGGAGGTGGGCTTTGGGAGCAACGCTATATATATATTTATTTATTTCTCTTTTTCTCTTTTTGTGAGTGTGTATGTGAATGCTTCTGTGTGTGATTTTGTCTGTATAGCTCTGCTTTTACCATTTGACCTAGGGTGCTATCTGTCCGTTTTTTTGTTTTTTCTTTTATATTAAAAAATTTTTCTTAATAATTATTTTCTATTTTCACAACTTTTATTTTATTTTATATTCTTCTTTCTTTTTTTTTTTCTCCCTTTTATTCTGAGCCATGTGGAGAATAGAAACTTGGTGCTCCAGCCAGGCATCAGGGCTATGCCACTGTGGTGGGACAGCCAAGTTCAGGACACTGGTCCACAAGAGACCTCCCAGCTCCACATACTATCAAACAGTGAAAATCTCCAAGAGATCTCCATCTCAACACCAAAACCCAGCTCCACTCAGCGACCAGCAAGCTACAGTGCAGGACGCCCCATGCCAAACAACTAGCAAGACAGGAACACAACGCCATCCATTAGCACAGAGGGTGCCTCAAATCGAAATAAGGCCACAGGCAACCCAAAACATACCACCAGACGTGGACCTGCCCACCAGAAAGACAAGATCCAGCCTCATCCACCAGAACACAGTCACCAGTCCCCTCAACCAGGAAGCCTACACAACACACTGAACCAACCTTAGCCACTGGGGACAGACAGAAAAAACAATGGAAACTACAAACCTGCAGCCTGCAAAAAGGAGACACCAAACACAGTAAGTTAAGCAAAATGAGGAGACATAGAAACTCACAGCAGACAAAGCAGCAAGGTAAAAACCCACCAGACCTAACAAATGAAGTGGAAATAGGCAGTCTACCTGAAAAAGAATTCAGAATGAGAGTAAAGATGATCCAAAATCTTGGAAATAGAATGGAGAAAATACAAGAAACGTTTAACAAGGACCTAGAAGAACTAAAGATCAAACAAACAATGATGAACAACACAATAAATGAAACAAAAAATTCTGTAGAAGGAATCAACAGCAGAATACCTGAGGCAGAAGAATGGATAAGTGACCTGGAAGATAAAATAGTGGGAATAACTACTTCAGAGCAGAATAAAGAAAAAAGAATGAAAAGAATTGAAGACAGTCTCAGAGACCTCTGGGACAACATTAAATGCACCAACATCCGAATTATAGGGGTCTAAGAAGAAGGAAAGAAAAAGAAAATATTTGAAGACATTATAGTTGAAAACTTTCCTAATATGGGAAAGGAAATATTTAATCAAGTCCAGGAAGCACAGAGAGTCCCATGAAGGATAAATCCAAGGAGAAACACACGACACATATTAATCAAACAATTAAAAATTAAAAACAAAGAAAATATATTAAAAGCAGAAAGGGAAAAACAACAAATAACATACTAGGGAGTCCCATAAGGTTAACAGCTGATCTTTCAGCAGAAACTCTGCAAGCCAGAAGGGAATAGTAGGACATATCTAAAGTGATGAAAGGGAAAAATCTACAACCAAGATTACTCTACCCAGCAAGGATCTCATTCAGATTTGATGGAGAAATTAAAAGCTTTACAGATAAGCAAATCTAAGAGAATTCAGCATCATCAAACTAGCTTTATAGCAAATGCTACAGGAACCTCTCTAGCCAGGAAACACAAAAGAAGGAAAAGACCTACAATAATAAACCCAAAACAATTAAGAAAAATGTAATAGGGACATACATATCGATAATTACCTTAAACGTATATGGATTAAATGCTCCAACCAAAAGACAAAGACTGGCTGAATAGATACAAAAACAAGACTTGTATATATGCTGTCTACAAGAGACCCACTTCAGACCTACGGACACATAGAGACTGAAATTGAGGGGATGGAAAAAGATATTTCATGCAAATGGAAATCAAAAGAAAACTGGAGTAGCAATTCTCATATCAGACAAAATAGACTTTAAAACAAAGACTATTAGAAGAGACAAAGGAGGACACTACATAATGATCAAGGGATCAATCCAGGAAGAAGATATAACAATTGTAAATATTTATGCACCCAACATAGGAGCACCTCAATACATAAGGCATATGCTAACAGCCATAAAGAGGGAAATCGACAGTAACACATTCATAGTAGACTTTAACACCCCACTTTCACCAATGGACAGATACTCCAAAATGGAAATAAATAAGGAAACACAAGCTTTAAATGATACATTAAACAAGTAGAACTTAATTGATATTAATAGGACATCCCATGCAAAAACAACAGAATACACATTCTTCTCAAGTGCTGATGGAACATTCTCCAGGATAGATCATATCTGGGTTCAGCAATAAAGCCTTGGTAAATTTAAGCAAATTGAAATCATATCAAGTATCTTTTCTGACCACAATGCTATGAGGCTAGATTTCAATTACAGGAAATAATCTGTAAGAAATACAAACACATGGAGGCTAAACAACACTCTACTTAATAACCAAGATATCACTGAAGAAATCAAAGAGGATATCAAAAAGTACCTAGAAACAAATGACAATGAAAACACAATATCCCAAAACCTATGGGATGCAGCAAAAGCAGTTCTAAGAGGGAAGTTTATAGCTATACAAGCCTACCTTAAGAAACAAGAAACATCTCAAACTCTTCCAAAATATAACACAGGGAGGAACAATCCCAAACTCATTCTACAAGGCCACCATCATTCTGATACCGAAACGAGACAAAGATGTCACAAAGAAAGAACACTACAGGCCAATATCACTGATGAATATAGATGCACAAATCCTCAACAAAATAGTAACAAACAGAATCCAACAGCACATTAAAAGGAGCATACACCATGATCAAGTGTGGTTTACCCCAGGAATGCAAGGATTCTTCAATATATGCAAATCAATCAATGTGATACACCATATTAACAAATTGAAGGAGAAAAACCATATGATCATCTCAATAGATGCAGAGAAAGCTTTCAACAAAATTCAACACCGATTTATGATAAAAACCCTGCAGAAAGTAGGCATTGAGGGAACTTTCCTCAACATAATAAAGGCCATATATGACAAACCCACAGTCAACATCATCCTCAATGGTGAAAAAGTGAAAACATTTCCACTAAGATCAGGAACCAGACAAGGTTGCCATTCTCACCACTATTATTCAACATAATTTTGGAATTTTTAGCCACAGCAATCAGAGAAGAAAAAGAAAAAAAAAAGAATCCAAATCGGAAAAAAAGAAGTAAATCTGTCACTGTTTGCAGATGACATGATACTATACATACAGAATCCTAAAGATGCTACCAGAAAACTACTAGAGCTATTCAATGAATTTGGTAAAGTAGCAGGATACAAAATTAATTCACAGAAATATCCAGCTTTCCTATACACTAATGATGAAACATCTGAAAGTGAAATCAAGAAAACACTCCCATTTACCATTGCAACAAAAGGAATAAAATATCTAGGAATAAACCTACCTAAGGAGACAAAAGACCTGTATGCAGAAAATTATAAGACACTGATGAAAGAAATTAAAGATGATACAAATAGATGGAGAGATATACCATGTTCTTGGTTTGGAAGAATCAACACTGTGAAAATGATTCTACTACCCAAAGCAATCTACAGATTCAATGCAATCCCTATCAAACTACCACTGGCATTTTTAACAGAACTAGAACACAAAATTTCACAATTTGTATGGAAACACAAAAGACCCTGAATATCCAAAGCAAAACTGAGAATGAAAAATGGAGCTGGAGGAATCAGGCTCCCTGACTTCAGACTATACTACAAAACTACAGTAATCAAGAAAATATGATACTGGCACAAAAATAGATATATAGCTCAATGGAACAGTATAGAAAGCCCAGTGATAAACCCACGTACATATGGTCACTTTATCTTTGATAAAGGAGGCAAGAATATACAGTGGAGAAAAGACAGCCTCTTCAATAAGTGGTGATGGGAAATCTGGACAGCTACATGTAAAAGAATGAAATTAGAACACTCCCTAACACCATACAAAAAAGTAAACTCAAAATGGATTAAAGACCTAAATGTGAGGCCAGACACCATCAAACTCTTAGAGAAAAACTTAGCCAGAGCACTCTATGACATAAATCACAGCAAGATCCATTTTGACCCACCTCCTAGAGAAATGGAAATAAAAACAAAAATAAACAAATGGGACCTAATGAGACTTCAATGCTTTTGCACACCTAAGGAAACCATAAAAAAGACAAAAAGATAACCCTTAAAATGGGAGAAAATATTTGCAAATGAAGCCACTTACAAATGATTAATCTCCAAAACATAGAAGCAACTCATGCAGCTCAATATCAAAAAAACAAACAACCCAATCCAGAAATGGGCAGAAGACCTAAATAGACATTTCTCCAAAGAAGATATACAGATTGCCAGCAAAACATGAAAGAATGCTCAACATCATTAATCATTAGAGAAATGCAAATCAAAACTACAATGAGATATCATCTCACACCGGTCAGAATGGCCATCATCAAAAAATCTAGAAACAATAAATGCTGGAGAGGGTGTGGAGAAAAGGGAACCCTCTTGCACTGTTGGTGGGAATGTAAATGGATACAGCCACTATGGAGAATAGTATGGAGGTTCCTTGAAAAACTGAAAATAGGACTACCATAAGAACCAGCAATCCCGCTCTTGGGCATATACCCTGAGAAAACCATAATTCCAAAAGTCCTGTACCAAAATATTCATTGCAGCTATATTTACAATAGCCAGGACATGGAAGCAACCTAAGTGTCCATCCACAGATGAATGGATAAAGAAGATGTGGCAAAAAAAAAAAAAAAAAGAAGATGTGGCACATATATACAATGGAATATTACTCAGCCATAAAAAGGAATGAAACTGAGTTATTTGTAGTGAGGTGGATGGACTTAGAGACTGTCATACAGAGTGAAGTAAGTCAGAAAGAGAAAAACAAATACCGTATGCTAACACATATATATGGAATTTAAAAAAAGAAAAAAAAAGTCAGAAGAACCTAGGGGCAAGACGGGAATAAAGATGCAGGCTTACTAGAGAATGGACTTGAGGATATGGGGAGGGGGAAGGGTAAGCTAGGACAAAGTGAGAGAGTGGCATGGACATATATACACTATCAAATGTAAAATAGATAGCTAGTGGGAAGCAGCTGCATAACACAAGGAAATCAGCTCGGTGCTTCGTGACCACCTAGAGGGGTGGGATAAGGAGGGTGGGAGGGAGGGAGATGCAAGAGCGAAGAGATATGGGAACATATGTATATGTATAACTTATTCACTTTGTTTTAAACAGAAACTAACACACCATTGTAAAGCAGTTACACTCTAATAAAGATGTTAAAAAAACAAACAAACAAAAAAACAGGACTTCCCTGGTGGCGCAGTGGTTGTGAGTCTGCCTGCTGATGTAGAGGACACGGGTTCATGCCCCGGTCTGGGAAGATCCCACATGCCGCGGAGCGGCTGGGCCCGTGAGCCAGCGCTGCTGAGCCTGCGCGTCCGGAGCCTGTGCTCTGCAACAGGAGAGACCACAACAGTGAGAGGCCTGTGTACCGCAAAAAAAAAGCAAAAAAGAAAAAGACTGTATTGTAGAAGGTTGTAGTCAGGATTGACTCTTCTTGACCAAGGAGGCAGGCAATGGCAGCATTGCTCCTTCAAACCATTTTTCTCCTCACTCAGCTTTCCTTAGCCAACTAGGATCTAGATCTTTCTTCCTCTTGCCTGAAAGTTAACAAGTCTTTTGTTACTTACAGTTTATATCAACACTCAGTCATAACCAAGTTTCCAACTTGTATCCAGTGGAACAAAATTTAACAAAATATGTCAGAGAACCTCAGAAAAAAATGGCGGTAGATACATTGGCTCGTATACACAGCCTTAGGCCACTGGTGTCAACAGGAGACTATAATTATTAGGTAGGTAGCTGCTGTACTGGAGAAATTATAGACGTAAGTAAGTATGAGTAAACCTGGTTGGCCTATGTTTTTATTAATATTTTGATAGACTGGCTATAAATTTTCTCTTTCAAAATTTTCATGAAGGCAGAACAAAAATTAGGTGATGTTTAAAATTTCTGGTTAAACCTCCCAAATAACGTGCCAAAAAATAAATGGTGGCTAGTTCAGTCTGACACTATTCTTTCCTGCTATTTCAAGCTGCTTTGTCATATATTTTTTAAATTTTATTAAATATAAACCACAATTGTTTGGAGATACTGGAGATACTTCTGGTTCTTGGTTTATCCAATAAAGACACTTTTCTTCCCTAGATTGCTCTTCAGGGTGTAAAATGAAGTATGACTGATGATAACTTACTAATATTTTATTCACCTTATGAATTTTACTTTTTCCCCAAAACATTATTTTATTCTATTTTTAAAATATGGGTAGCAAGTTAAAAAGTATTTTTTTTATAAAAATGTTAAATTATTTTAAAGAAAAAGTTTCTGGACATTTGTTTTTTTGAAAAATACTGTGGAGTAATAATGCTATATTGGCTTTTAGCATAAAACAATATTTAATAAAAGGCTGATATAGACCATGAGAGTCATATGCTCAAACCCTGTAAAATATGTATAAGAGAACACCAAAGGCTTTCTGGAAGACAATGATTTTATTGCACTGAAAGCTACACATCTTTACACATGTGAAAGATTACTTATAATGATATGAAAAGAAAAGGAAGTAAACCTCCATTTCATAAACAGTGAACTTCCCCAAGGGAAATACAAAAAAATATTAACAGCCTTAGTTCTTCTCTAGAATTATTTTTCAAAGAAGAAAAAACAGACAAATTGAGGCTTAACCTAAAGAACTTCTTTAAACCTTTATTCAGCCTTGAACTTTTATCTCTTATATACATCCTCTTCCTGTAGCAAAGTACACATATAAGGAAAAAGAGATTCATCAGCCTCTTAACCATACAAACATGACAAAAGCCCTCAAAGAATCTTACATAAAGAGAATAGTTACATAAATCGTTTATATAAATAAATGTCTACTCTCGTTTCCTATTCCAGGAAGCCTTGCACACTATTGACTGAGGTTCCAGATAAAGAAAGAAGAATAAAAATCCCTTTCCACTTGGCAATATTTATTGCTCCTAATATAAAGAGAATTACCAACTTATTTAATGAAGATGATCTAATTTTATTTGTTAGGGAATAAGGACTCATTATTTTTACTCATGGGATATGACACCTTCTGATGTTGGCAGCTGCTAGACTATGTCAGCACCTGCCAATAGCAGTTAGTGAATTGGAGAAATATTGACAACTTTATGAACATCTGTGATTGCTATCACTTGTCCTAAAACATGTACTCAAAACTTCCTCAAATCCATGACAAACCAATGTAAAATACATTTAGTGACTTGATTATTGTTATTCTGGTTTTCTAAATCTGACTATTCCTATATATCCTTAGAGGTTCTTAGCTCCTAGGAACAGATTTTTTTTAATAAAATTTATTTTAGAATAAATTTTTTGATTTACACAATAAGTTTTTGATTTACACAATTATGGCAGACAGTACAGAGAGTTTCTATATACCCCCCACACACATTCTAGTAATAGAATCCCCTATTACTAACATCTTACATTAGAATGGTACATTTATTAAAATTTATGAACCAATATCAAACATTCTTTATCAATTGATATTCAACCTTTATTCAGATTCCCTTAGTTTTCTTCTACTGTTTTTTTCTGTTTGAAGATCCCATCCAGGATTCTACATTACAATTAATTCTCATGTCTACTTAGACTCCTCTTGGCTGTGACAATGTCTCAGATTTTCCTTTGTTTTTGTTGTTGTTTCTGCTGACTTTGACAGTTTTGAGGAATACTGTTCAAGTTACTTTGTAGAATATCCATAAATGGGGATTTGTCTGATTTTTTATTATTGTTATTAGACTGGAGTTATGTGTTTTGGGTTGAAAGACTACAGAGGTAAAGTGACAGTTAACATCAAAGTCAACTGTTGATGTTAACTTGATCACCTGGCTTAACAGTGTTTTTCAGGCTACTTCACTGTACAGTTAACCTTTTTTTCCCTCCCTTTCCATACTGTACTTTTTGTAAGAAAGTCACTATGCACAGCCCACACTTGAGTGGGGACTTATGCTCTATGTCATTAAAAGTGGAGTATGCATATATTATTTGGAATTATTTTGCATGGGACATATGTCTATTCTCCCCATTTATTTATTTATTCAGCCATTTATTTATACCAGTATGGATTCATGGATCTTTATTTTATACTTTGAGGTATTTTATTGCTTAAAAATCTTCCAGTTTTATCCATTGGGAGATGTTTCAATTGGCTCCTGTGTACCTTTGAGTATTCCCTACCCCCATCAATGTGTTTTTCTTATTCTTTTCTTCTTTCCTTTCCTTTTCTTTTCTCTTCTTTCTTTCTTTGAGAACTTCCTTAGTTTTAGGTACTAAAATATACTCCATGTTTATCTATATATTTTCTGCCCCAGTCCTATGATCAGCCATTTCTCCAAGAAGCTGTGTCACTTTTATTGGAGATTGGTCTTAGAAACAAAATCTGTATGTGCTCATTGCTACTGGGGTGTTGTTAGTTATAGGTTCTCTTAGCTGACATAACAAGGAAATATATGTGTTTATACTAATTATATTATAAATAATACACATATCTATACATATTTATATATGTTTCCATCTATGTCTATATAAAGCTACTGATGTCTCCATCATCATACTGATGTCTCCAAATTCTAATCCATTACCACTTGGATCATTTTATACTCCTCTCTTCCTTATCTGTAAATTCTCACTCAAACAGTGAGAAATCTGATTCCCACCATCAATCATATATTTACTGAATTTTTAAATTTCAGTATACATATACTGCAGTATCAGAATTGATATCCTGGTGGGAACTCTTCATCAAGTATAGTACAGTGTTTACATGATGTTCCATTTGCCTTCAGTCTTACAGACTGAATTCATTTCCATAGTTACTTAGGTCAGCAATTTATTCCCCCATCCCTTTCAGTGAGGTTTTAAAATACATTTGTAACATATTTAGATTCTTTTGCCACACTTTGCAGTCCTTCCTGGAATGCATATGTTAAGGATTACTCTTTGTGCTGTAAAAATTAATTGGTTTTGACAAACGTTTAATATCTTGTTTTCACCCCTTATAGTATCATACAAAATAGTTTCACTGACCTAAAAAAAATCCCCTATGCCTCACCTAATCAACATCCCCAAACCCCTAGCAACCAGGGACTTTTTTTATAGTTTTGTCTTTTCCAGAATGTCATAAAATGTAATTGTACAGTATGTAGCTCTTTCAGACTGTCTTTTTTCACTTAGCAATATGCATTTAATAGTGGTTTTTTTTCATGTCCTGAGGATTTTCTTTTTATCACTATAAAGTACTCCCATGTATGGGTATATCAGAGTTTGTTGTCCATTCACCTACTGAAGGACTTCTTTGTTACTTTCCAGGTCTGGTAATTATGAATAAAGCTACCATAAGCATTCATGTGCAGGTTTTTTGTGGACATAAGTTTTCAAATCAATTTGATAAATACATGGGAGTGCAATTGCTGGACCATATGATAATGTTATGTTTAATTTTGGAAGAAAATATCAATTGTCTTCCAAAGTACCTGTATTATTTTTCATTTCCACTAGCAATGAATGAGAATTCTTGTTGCTCTGCATTCTCACCAGCAGCTGTTATTGTCAGTCTTTAAAAATTTTAACCATTCTAATAGGCTCATAGTGATATCTTATTATTTTAATTTGCAACTCCTTCATGACAAATGATGTGGCTCATCTTTTCACATGTTTATTTTCCATTTGCATATCTCCATTTCTTGTAATGTCTTTATGTGGATTTGGTATTATGATAATGGTGATCCCATAGAATGAGTTAAGAAATGTTCCCACTGCCACAATTTTCTGAAATATATTGTGGAAAATTGGTATCATTTCTTTGTTAAATGTTTGACAGAATTCACCAGTAAAATCATCTGCCTCTGATGATTATGTTTTTGGAAGGTTATTATTGATTTACTTTCTTTATTAGATATAGAGCTATACAAATTATCTATTTCTCCTTGTGTGAGTCTCCTTTGTGCCTTTTGAGAAATTTGTCCTTTTCGTCTAAATTATCAAATGTGTAAACATAAGTCAAAATTATAGTATTCATTTATTACTTTTAAAGTCCATTTAAGTCTTCTCTTTTTTTCTCTTGGTTAGTTGGGCTAGAAGTTTACCAACTTTATTGATATTTTCAAAGAACTGGCTTTTGTCTGACTAATTTTCTCTATCATTTTCCCATTTTTCAATTTCATTGATTTCTGCTCTGAATTTTATTATTTCTTTTTTTCTTCCTGCTTTAGGCTTAAAATGCTCTTCTTTCTCTAGATTTTCTAAGGTAGAAAATTACATAATTAATTTTAGTTTTTTATTTTTGATAATGAAATATTTAGTATTTATTATAATAACCTATGAATTATGGACACAGCAAATTTGACACAGTAAAATTGTATTTTTATGTGTTAGTATTTTTCTAGTACATGGGGCCTGCTGTATATTTAATTTGTGTAATCTATTTATTTTCATTTTAAAGCAGTCAGAACAGTTTTCCTCTTTTACATGATAGATTTTTTGCAGTAAAATATACATAGCATAAAATTTATGATTTTAGCCATTTTAAAGTGTACAGTTCTGTGGCATGAAGTACATTCACAGTGTTGTATATCTGTGATTATAGATTTTTTTTTTCTTTGCGACAGGGATTTATTTGTTTGTTTTAAAATCCTAAATGGAAACCGGATAACAAGGGGATCAAGGTCTTATCTCTGTCTCATCTCCCAAGGTTGCCCTGGAGGAGGCCTCTGTGTGGGATCTGAGGGCTCAGGAAGAGCCAGGGTGAAAACAATTGCCCTAAAGTATCATTAAAATGAATGTCTTTACTCTTTGTGGTTTGATTTTTTTTAAATTAATTTTTATTGGACTATAGTTGCTTTACAATGCTGTGTTAGTTTCTGCTGTACAGTAAAGTGAATCAGCTATATGTATATATATATCCCCTCTTTTTTGGATTTCCTTCCATTTGGGTCACCACAGAGCACTAAGGAGAGTTCCCTGTGCTATGCAGTAGGTTCTCATTAGTTATCTATTTTATATATAGTAGCGTATATATGTCAATCCCAATCTCCCAATTCATCCCACCTCCCCTTCCCCCTTGGTATCCATATATTTGTTCTCTAAGTCTGTGTCTGTATTTCTGCTTTGAAAATAAGTTCATCTGTATCACTTTTCTATATTCCACATATAAGCAATATTACACAATATTTGTTTTTCTCTTTCTGACTTACGTCACTATGTATGACAGTCTCTAGGCCCATCCATATCTCTGCAAATTGCACAATTTCATTCCCTTTTATGACTAAGTAATATTCCATTGTATATATGTACCACATCTTCTTTATCCATTCTTCTGTTGATGGACATTTAGGTTGCTTTCATGTCCCAGCTATTGTAAATATTGCTGCAGTGAACATTGGGGTTCATGTATGGTTTCAAATTATGGTTTTCTCTGGATATATGCCCAGGAGTGGGACTGCTAGGTCATATGGTAGCTCTATTTTTAGTTTTTTAAGGAACCTCCATACTGTTCTCCATAGTGACTGTATGAATTTACATTCCCACTAACAGTGTAAGAGGGTTCCTTTTTCTCCACACCCTCTCCAGCATTTATTGTTTGTAGATTTTTTGATGATGGCCATTCTGACCTGTGTGAGGTGATACCTCATTGTAGTTTTCATTTGCATTTCTCTAATAATTACTGATACTAAGCATATTTTCATGTGCTTTTTGGCCACCTGTATGTCTTCTTTGGAGAAATGTCTATTTAGTTCTTCTGTCCATTTTTTTGATTGGGTTGTTTGCTTATTTTGATATTGAGTTACATGAGCTGTTTGTATATTTTGGAGATTAATCCTTTGTCAGTTGCTTCATTTGAAAATATTTTCTCTCATTCTGAGGGTTGTCTTTTCATTTTGTTTATGGTTTCCTTTGCTGTCCCAAAGCTTTTAAGTTTAATTAGGTCCCATTTGTTTATTTTTATTTTCATTACTCTAAGAGGTGGTCAAAAAAGATCTTGCTTTGATTTATGTCAAAGAGTGTTCTGCCTATGTTTTCCTCTGAGAGTTTTATAGTGTCCAGCCTTACATTTAGGTCTTTAATCCATTTTGAGTTTATTTTTTTGTATGGTGTTAGGGAGTGTTCTAATTTCATTCTTTTACATGTAGCTGTCCAGTTTTCCCAGCACAACTTATTGAAGAGACTGTCTTTTCTCTAATGTTTATTCTTTCCTCCTTTGTCATAGATTAGGTGACTGTGGGTGCATGGGTTTTTCTCTGGGCTTTCCAACCTGTTCCATTAACCTATATTTCTATTTTTGTGCCAGTGCCATACTGTCTTGATTAGTGTAGCTTTGTAGTATAGTCTGAAGTCAGGGCACCTGATTCCTACAGCTCCACTTTTCTTTCTCAAAATTGCTATGGATATTTGGGGTCTTTTGTGTTTCCATACAAATTGTAAATTTTTTTTTGTTCTAATTCTGTGAAAAATATCATTGGTAATTTGATAAGGCTTGCATTGAATCTGTAGATTGCTTTGTGTAGCATAGTTATTTTCACAATATTGATTCTTCCAGCCCAAGAACATGGTATACCTCTCCATTTGTTTGTGTCATCTTTGATTTCTTTCATCAGTATATTATAGTTTTCTGAGTACAGGCTTTTACCTCCTTAGGTAGGTTTATTCCTAGGTATTTTGTTCTTTTTGTTTTAACGCTAAATGGGATTGTTTCCTTAATTTCTCTTTCTGATCTTTTATTGTTAATGTATATAAATGCAAGACATTCTTGTATATTAATTTTGTATCCTGCAACTTTACCAAAATCATTGATTAACTCTAGTAGAAATTACGTAATTAATTTTAAATATTTGTTCTTTTCTAGTATATGAATTTAATGTTATAAACTTCCCTCTAAATACTGATTTTGCTGTATCCCTCCAAGTTTGATAAGGTATATTTTAATTTTCATTCAGTTTAAAAAGTTTTTCAATTTCTTGAGATTTCTTTTTTGCCCCATATGTAACATAGAAGTGTACTGTTTAAGTTCCAAATATTTAAGGATTTTCCCACTATCTTTCTGTTATTGATTTCTAGTTCAATTCCAGTGTGGTCTGATATCATATTTTGTATTATTTCTACTCTTTTAAACTTTGTTAAGGTGTGTTTTATGATCCAAAATGTGGTCTATCTTGGTGAATGTTCTATGCTAATTCAAGAAGAATCTGCATTCTGTTGTTGGATGGAGTATTTTATAAATATCAGATAGATTTTTGATAGTGCTATTAATAGCTTAATGATAGTGTTATTCAGGTAAACTATGTCTTTACCAATTTTTTCCCTGCTTGATCTCTCAATTACTGAAAGAAAGATGTTGAATTTAACTATAATAGTGGATTTCTTTCTTTCTCCTTACAATTCTCTCCGTTTTTGTCTCAAGTTTTCTTAGGCTTAAACACATTAATAATGTTATTTTTTCTTAGAGAAAATGTTTATGTAATGCCCCTCTTTTTCCCTGATAAATCTCCTTGTTCTGAAGTCTGCTTTGTCCAAAACTAATATGGCTACTACAGTTTTCTTTTGAATTATGTTAGCATAGAATATTTTTCTCCCTCCCTTTATTTTTTAACCTATCAGGGTCTTTATATGTAAAGTGGGATTCTTATAGACAAAATATAGTTAGTTTTGTTTTTTCAGTCACTCTTACAATCTCTTTCAATTAATGTGTTTATACCGCTGACATTTAAAGTGATGACTGATATACTTGGATTAATATCTACTATGTTTGTAACAATTTTCTATTTGTTGCCAGAAACCACCTTCTCCAATATTAGTTGATCATATTATATAATTTTATTTTCTCTCCTCTCTTAACATATATTTAAATTATATTTCTTTTGAAAATTATTTTAATGGTTTCCCCAGTATTTATAATGCACAATTTTAACTAATATAAGTCCACCTTCACATAACACTATTCTACCTTACAGGTAGTGCAAATGCCTTATAATATGGTATTATCAATTCTCCTGTCCCTTATAACATTTGCTGTCATTTGTTTCACTTATCTATATGCTATAATCACCCAATACATTGTTACTATTATTACTTTAAAGAGTTATTTCTTAGATAAACTAAGTATTTTATATTGCCTTCAATTATTCCTCCAATACTCTTCCTTTTTTAATGTACATACAAGTATCCAACAGCAAAAAGGTTCCTAGACCAAATTCCAACCTCTGTATTTAGAGGCTTCCCACACTAACAAGCAATTCTTGAACACCAGCATAATGTCCAAGAATTCAACTCAATTTTTACACTATTTAACTGGAGGTAACACAGATTTCACAGGTTGAGGGCTCAGTCCTTCAAGACTACACACTCACTCACCCCCATCCCCACTTTAGACACCAGTCACAAGCCCATATTATTTCCTGTGCTTTTGACTGACTGCCTACAAAATAGAGGCTTTGATAACCACCTCCTTGGGTTTAATTAATTTTCTAGAACAGCTTACAGAACACAGGGAACTTATTTACACACTATATTACTTATTTATTATAGGATGTTAAAGGAGATGAATCAATAGCCAGATGAAGAGATACATAGGGCAAGGTCCCAAACAAAGGGCCTTATGTCTTTGAAGCTTGGGGTTTGGCACAGTGACATGCAAAAGCGTTCTGCTTCCAAAATGTGGAAGTTCTCTGAAAAAGGGACCAAAAAGCTCTCCCTCCGCGTTTTGTGGAGACTTCAGTACATAGTCATGATTGACTAAATCATTGGCCAAAGGAGACTGATTCAATCTTAAGCCTCTCTCCCCTCCAAGGAAATACGGGAGTGGAACTAAAAGTTCCAACCCATTAACTCATTGGATCATTCTCCTGACCAATAGCCCCCATCCTTAGGTGCTTCTAAAAGTTACCTCATTCACATAACTAGAAACACCTTTACCATTCTCGATACATAGAAAATTCCAAGGGTTTGGGAAGCTGTGAACCAGGAACTGTGGGAAAATACCAAATATATGTTAAATATATTTTGTTCATCCAAATGACCAAATATATATTTCTTATAAATCACAATATTACAATGACCTATATCAGTTTCTTTATGCCTGAAGAAAAGCTTTTACTATTTTTTGCAGAGCTGGACTACTGGCAATGAATCCCCTTAACTTTTGTTTGTTTGAGAAAGTTTTTATTTCTCCTTCAATTATGAAGAAAATTTTCTGCATATACATTTCTAGGTTAGTGGATTTTTTTTTTCTTTCAACACTTTAAATATTTCACTCACTTTCTTTTTGCTGACATGGTTTCTGAGGAGTAGGCCACTATAATTCTTATCCTTGTTTTTCTATAGGCAAGACATTTTTCCTCTGGCTCCTTCCAAGATTTTTTTTCTTTTTCCTTGCTTTTCTGAAGTTTGAATATTGTATGCTTACATGTAGTAATTTGGAGTATTTCTCCTGCTTGGTGTTCACTGAGATTCCTGAATCTGTGATTTGATGTCTGTCATATAGTTCCCAGCCATTATTACTTCAAATATTCTATTTACTTTTTTTGTTGTTGTTCTTTTTCTCTGTGCTTTTCAGTTTGGGAAGTTTCTATTGATCTATATTCAAGCTCACTGATTCTTTTCTTAGCCACATTAAGTCTATCTTTAATCCCAGCAAAGGTATTCTACATATCTATGGTGATTTGATTTCTACCATTAAAAAAAAAATCTTTTTTTGTTAGAGTTTCTGTCTCTCTGTTTACATTATCCATTTCTTCTTGCATGCTGTCTATAGTTTTCACTAGAGTTGCTAACTTATTAATCATAGTTAGTTTAAATTTCTTCTCTGATAGTTTCAATATCTGTGTCATATCTAAATCTTGTTCTGCTTGCTTTGTCTTCTCAGTCTGTGTTTTTGTCTTATCTTTTGTTGTGCCTTGTAATTTTTTGTTGAAAGCCAGACATGTATTAGGTAATAGGAACTGAAGTAAATAGGCATCTGGTGTGAGAATTTATGTTAATCTGCCTAGGAGTTGGCCTTTCTTAAATGTTTGCTATAATCTATAAGTGCCAGAGACTTCAAATTATCTAGTGTCCTTATTTTTTTCTCTCCTCTTGACTTTTGGTTTCCTTAGTTATTCCTCCTCAGAGAGATTCTATATCTGACAGCTCTTTCATTTTTAATCTACTGTTATAATGTTGAAGCCCTGCTGGTGAGGTGGTAAGAGGTGTGAGAGAAAGAGTATTCTGTGTTCTTTCAATTAAATCTTAGTCTTTTAGTGAGCAGTGTCTCTGGCTGTGACCTTTATAAGTGTTTCTTCTTGTATAGTTTTCTTTTTTCCTACTGATTAAGTAAGAAAGAATAGAGGGGGCTGCAGTGAGAAGAATGTCCTTCCCCCATGGCTTTGAGATAATACTCTAGTAAATTCATTCCCCTGGAGGGTAGTCTTTTGCTGTGGAGAAGGTCTGGTGCATTTCACAAGGAGTACCTTCCCCTCCCACTGTCAGAGCCAACACGTAATCTTTCTCATTTCTTTACTGTGAGAACCTGATAGGATATCTGGAGGTATAACCTCCAAATATGTAAGACTACTGCTCTAAGAACTTTCTCACTCTCATGATAGTCAATATTCAGCTTCCAGCAATTTATCAAAATTACTGTTTCAGTGATCACAAGTTTACAGCTGTAGTGGCTTCTGTTCTAGGTAAACAGATCTTAGTTCTGATTCTCTGGACTTACCTCTCTCTTCATATTTGGAAGTTGTAGTTTGCCCTGCTACTTAGTTCTATGATATGTCCAAGAAAAGTCTTTGTCCAGCTTTCTTTTATTGTAAGGACAAGAGTGATGACTTTCAAGCTCTTTACATGTTGGAGTTGAAACTAGAAGTTGTCCTTGGGATAGATTTTACAAATTGTTTTTATTTTACAAATCTAAATTAAAAAAGAGGCTTACGTACAAATGAAGACATGTTCAAACCCAATAGCAAATCTCTTCCTACTAGAAAGAATGCTGTTTTTATTTCAAAATATCAGATAAAATATTGAATATTTTTACAGCCACAGTTCTGGAAATCATAAGAATGAATTTTACCATTTTAGCATTATAGAACTGGTAAGCAAAACAATTTATTTTCTAGGCTTCTATGTAGTGAGACACAAAGTCAATTGTAGATAAGTAATGCCTTTACATTCCAAACAGAATAATACTTAAACTTTACATTTCTCTTTAGAGTTCCATTCCCACATTAAATTTCATAAAATGAATTACTTTAGGGAACACTGTGACCCAGTCTGAGACATATTTTAATCATTAAGGTAAGTTTTTCCCTCATTAACCTCCTTTGCTAAACAAGCTATGTATGGTTTTGATAGCAACCACAAGAGGGTATTTTTTAACTCACAAACTGTCATAGAGGATAAAATTAACTTGAATTTGGTTTAACAAAAGCACGTTGCTGATTGTTAAAACTTGGGAGAGTCAATATATTTTAGAAAGCCAAAATCAGCAATGTTTACTTAATAAAAAATAAAATAAAATCACCAGGAAATACCCTATGGAGAATTTGTTTTCTTTCTTTCAACAATTGATTAACTATGGCATTATGTGTAACTGGATACCCCTCCCATGATAAAAGATCTTGGTTGGAAGAATCAATAGGCAATTTTTCTGTATTCTATTATTTAAAATCTGGATTACTTATGCATAACTAGTTATTTCATATTGTTTGACATAAATCAAAACCTCTTTTCACCATTTTTTCCTTCACTGAATTTGTGGCATAAGCTATTTAAACTTATGTATTTTGTTGCAGTATTAAAATAGAAAAATATAGGAATTTTCAGTGAAAAAAAGCCTTACTTTACTCCAAACTCATCATTCTATAGTGGTGGAAGCTAAGGTCCAAAGATATTAAAATTGTTTTTTTATAAAAAGGAACTTTCAATCAATAAATCAATTTTAATCAATATCACATAGAAGTTGACTTTAATGAAACAGGTGAAAACTATTTTAAAAATATCTAACCATTTAAAGCCTCTGGAAATGATCCTAAGGGTGAATAGAAAATAAAGAAACATCTATTTGAACCAAGATTACTATGTCCCTTTCCCACCTCCTAGCTCAAACAAGGCCAGAGACTACTCCAAACTCCTGTAGCCAAGAATATAGAGTTCTTTCTCCCAATAACACCAAGATGGAAAATTTTCCTCCCAGAGAAACAGGGTGTCAGCATTTCTCACCCTGCCCCCAGCTACTGGTTGCTGAAGCTAAGTCATGGTTGAGTACAATCGAGAGAAGGCCTTCTTCCTTCTACTCAGCCCTGACTTATGGAATGGAGGCTATACCTTTAGTGTAGCACCTCTGAGAATAGTGAACTCTTTTCACTCTTGCTCCAGCTTGGAGGGTAGTGATTTTATGCCAGGAGATCCAAACAGAGAGTATCTAGTCTGCTGCCCACTGCAATGTGTGCTTATTCAGTGAGTGCTCATCCAATAAGTGTAATGAAAGGCAGTTGGGAGGATATTTAAGATAGAGGTTAAAATGTAAACCAGCTAGTTTGAAGGAGAAAACCAGGAATGAAACAGCTGGGAGAAGCTCTCCTGGGATCAGAACAAAAATCAAATACTGGTGTCAGAAAGTATTTCTTTAGAGGAGCCAGAATTGTTCATTTGCAGAACATTTTTGCCCCAGAGCATTGCTGCAAACAATTGAGCAATCATTTGCCAATTATTGGAGTTTAGCAATTGGGTGTGGTCAGGGAAAGAAGAAAAGAGCCCTTCAAAAACCACTGTCATTTCAGCATAACTGAGATTATAACCAAAGCTGTGCCTCTATGAACAACAATATCAGAGGCTGAACACTAAGGGGGGGTAGATTTCACTAAAATAAAAAGTCAACCACTAAATAAATAAACACAAAACAATAATAAGCTCCTGGGGGGATACTACCCAAAGTTGCTACAATATATTATCTAAAATACAGTTTACAATAATAAATTATGAGGCATGCAAAGAAACAGAAGAATATGCCCCACCAACTGGGAGATAAAACAGGCAACAGAAAGTGCCTATGACAGTGAAAAGATGTCAGATTAATCAGAAAAAGACTTTAAAGTAGCCATTTTAACCATCTTCACAAAACTAAAAGAAACCATGATTAAAGAAGCAAAGGAAGGTATGACAACAATGTTGCATCAAATAGAGACATATCAATAAAGAGATACAAATTACAAAAAAAGAACCAAATGGAAATGAAAGAGTTGAAAAGCACAATAACTGAAATAAAAAAATTCACTAGAGGGGCTCAACAGTAGATTTGAACTGGCAGAAGAAAGAATAAGCAAACTTGAAGATACAGGAATAAAGATCATAGAAGCCAGAAAAACAGAAAAGAGGATGAAGAAAAATGAGAAATGTGTATATCATCAAGTGAACAAAATTATTCAGTATGGGGTTACCAAAAGGAGAGAAGGGAAAGAAAGGAGAAGAAAAATATTTGAAGAAAGTATGGCTGAAAACCTAACACATTTGCTGAAAAACAATAACCTACATATTTGGAAAAAAAGTCAAAAAACTCTAAGTGGTATAAACACAAAAAGATTCACAAAAAGGCACAGAGTAAAAGATGCTAAAAGTCAAAGACAAGGAGGAAATGCTGAAAGGAGCAAGAGAAAAATTACTCATTACTTACAAGGGAGTGTCAATAAGTTGAATAACTGACTTTTCAGTAGAAACAATGGAGGCCAGAAGGCAAACTGCTCAAAAAAACAAAACTTTCAACCAAGAATCCTATATCCAGCAATGCTATCTTTCAAAAATAAATATTAAATAGACTTTTCCAGATATAAAAAAAAAACTAAGAGAGTATGTTTCTGGCAGAACTACCTTACAAGAAATACTAAAGGAAGGTCTTCAGACTGAAAGCAAGCAACCTCAGACAGTATTCAAATCCACATGAAAAACCAAACAACACCAGTAAAGGTAATTGCAACTATGAAAGACAGTAGAAATGCATTTTTTCTCCTTCCTCTTAACAGATTTAAAAAGTACTTGTATAAGATAATATGTATATAATGTGTTTGTTGTTGGGCTTATAACATATAAAAATGTAATATATGTATAATATATTCACTGATAATAACACTAGGAGATTGGTGGGAGCAAAGCTGAATTAGGCTAAGGAAATGACCAAAAATGTTAAAGTAATAATTATGACAAGGTATCATTAGGTTTGTAACATTAATAGATGAAATTATATAACAAAAATACAACGGGGGGGGGAAGGAATAGAGCTATATAGGAGTAACATTTCTCTAGCACTAGAATTAAGCTAGCACAAATTGGAAGCTGAATCAGATACAATAAGATGTATGTGGTAAACCTTAAACTACTCCTCAAAAATAAATAAAATAAATACAATAAAAACCTATTAAAGAAAATGATATATTAGAACATATTCACTTAATGCAAAATAAATAAGTAAAAGGAATAAAAGAACAAACAACACATGAGACATATAAAAAACAAAAATTTTGATGGGAAACATAAAACAATATATCAATCATAATAATAAATGTTAATGAACTAAATGATTCAATCAAAAGGTAGAGCTTGTTAAATAGGGTTAAAAAACTCCCCAAAATATGACTCAACTACATGCTCTCTATAGGAGACAAACTTTAGATTCAAAGATACAAATAGACTGAGAGTAAAAGGACAAAAAAGATATAACAAGTAAGACAATTCATGAGAAAGATATAAAAATTATGAGCATATATGCACCTAATAACAGAGCACCACAATATAAGAAGGAAAAACTAAAAGAAATGAAGGGATAGGCAATTGAAATATAATGGTTGTGGACTTCAATACCCAACTTCCAATAATAGACAGAACAACTAAATAGAAGATCAGCAGGGAAAGAGAAGACTTTAACAACACTATAAATCGACCAGTACCTAACCATGTATATATATAGAATACTCTATCCAACAACAGTAACAGAATATATTATTCCTAAATTCACACAGAACATTCTTGAGGATAGAGTATATACTAGACTATTAAACAAACCTCAATAAAATTAAAAGGTTATAAATAATACAAAGTATGTTCCCTGACCACATGGAATGGAATTAGAAAGGAATAATGAAAAAAAAAAACTTCTGTAAAATTCACAGATGTGGTAATTAAACAACATATTCTGTTATAGCCAAAGGGTTAAAGAAGAAATCAAAAGGAAAGTTAAGATGTACTTTGCTTAAATGAAAATGAAGATACAACCTAAAAAAAAAAAATGGGATGCAGCTAACATAGTACTTACAGATTTATAGATATAAGCACCAATATAGAGAAGATTAGAAATAAATTACAGGGAAAAAAACCAGTAAAAAACACAAACATATGGAAACTAAGCAACATGTTACTGAACAACCAATGGACCACCGAAGAAATCAAAGAGGAAATTAAAAGATACCTAAAGACAAATGACAACAAAAACAAGACAATTAAAAACAATGGGATGCAGCAAAAGCTGTTCTAAGAGGGAAATTTATAGCAATATAATCTTACCTCAGGAAACAAGAAAAGTCTCAAATAAACAACCTAAACTTACACCTAAAGAAACTAGAGAAAGAAGAACAAGGAAAACCCAAATTAATGGAAGGAAAGAAATCATAAAGATCAGAGCAGAAATAAATGAAATAGAGATGAAGAAAAAAAATAGTAAAAAATTCAATGAAACTAAAAGCTGGTTCTTTGAAAAGACAAATAAAATTGATAAAGCTTTAGCCAGACTCATGAAGAAAAAAAGGGAGAGGGCTCAAATCAACAAAATTAGAAGTAAAAAAGGAGAAGTTACAACTAACACCACAGAAATACAAAGGATCATAAGAGACTACTACAAGCAACTCTGCCAAAACAATGGACAACCTAGAAAAAATGGACGAATTCATAGAAAGGTACAACCTTCCAAGACTGAACCAGGAAGAAATAGAAAATATGAAGAGATCAATCACAAGTAATGAAATTGAAACTGATTTTAAAACTTGTAACAAACAAAAGTCCAGGACCAGATAGCTTCACAGGCAAGTTATACCAAACACTTAGAAAACAGTTAACACCTATTCTTCTGAAACTTGTCCAAAAAATTATTGAGGAAGGAGCACTCCCAAGCTTATTCTATGAGGCCACCATCACCCTGATACCAAAACCAGACAAAGATACCACAAAAAAAGAAAATTACAGACCAATATCACTGATGAAAATAGGCATAAAAATCCTCAACAAAATACTAGCAAATAGAATGCAATAATACATTAAAAGGATCAATCACCATGATCAAGTGGGATTTATCCCAGGGATGCAAGGATTCTTCAATATACACAAATCAATCAATGTGATACACCATATTAACAAAGTGAAGAGTAAAAACTGTATGATCATCTCAATAGAAGCAGGCAAAGCTTTTAACAAAATCCAACACCCATTTATGATATAAATTCCCCAGAAAGTGGGCATACATACAGGGAAGCTACCTCAACATAATAAAGGTCATATACAACAAACCCACAGCAAACATCATTCTCAATGGTAAAAACTGAAAGCATTTCCTCTAGGGTCAGGAACAAGACAAGGATGTCCACTCTCACCACTATTATTCAACATAAATTTGGAAGTCCTAACCATGGCAATCAGAGAAGAAAAAATAATAAAAAGGATTTCAAATTGGAAAAGAAGTAAAACTGTCACTGTTTGCAGATGACATGACACTATACATAGAAAATCCTAAAGATGCTACCAGAAAACGACTAGAGCTCATCAATTAATTTGGTAAAGTTGCAAGATACAAAATTAATACACAGAAATTTCTTGCATTCCTATACACTAGCAATGAAAGATCAGAAAGAGAAATTAGGGAAACAATCCCATTTCCTATCACATCAAAAAGAATAAAATACCCAGGAATAAACCTACCTAAGGACATTAAAGACCTGTACCCAGAAAACTATAAGATATTGATGAAAGGAATCAAATATGACACACACACACAGACATAACATGTTATTGGATTACAAGAATCAAAACTATCAAAATGACTATGCTAAACAAAGTGATCTACAGATTCAATGCAATCCCTATCAAATTATCAATGGCATTTTTCACAGAATTAGAACAAAAAATGTAGAATTTGTATGGAAACACAAAAGACCCCAAATAGCCAAAGCAATCTTGAGAAAGAAACACGGAGCTGGAGGAATCAGGCTCCCTGACTTCAGACTATACTACAAAGCTACACTAATCAAGGTAGTATGGCACTGGCACAAAGACAGAAATATAGGTCAAGGGAACAGGATGGAAAGCCCAGAGATAAAGCCATGTACCCATGGTCACCTAATCTATGAAAAAGGAGGCAAGAATATACAGTGGAGAAAAGACAGTCTCTTCAATAAGTGGTGCTGGGAAAACTGGACAGCTACATGTAAAAGAATGAAATTAGAACACTCCCTAACACCATACAAAAAAATAAACTCAAAATGGATTAAAGACCTAAATGTAAGGCTGGACACTATTAAACTCTTAGAGGAAAACATAAGCAGAACACTCTTTGACATAAATCGCAGATCTTTTTTGACCCACCTCCTCGAGTAATGAAAATAAAAATAAACAAATGGGACCTAATGAAACTTAAAAGTTTTTGCACAGCAAGGGAAACCATAAACAAAATGAACAGACAACCCACATAATGGGAGAAAATATTTGCCAAAAAAGCGACTGACAAGGGATTAATTTCCAAAATATACATACAGCTCATGCAGCTCCATATCTAAAAGAAACAAACAACCCAATCAGAAAATGGGCAGAAGACCTAAATAGACCTTTGTCCAAAGAAGACATATAGATGGCCAAAAAGCACATGAAAAGGTGTTCAGTATCAGTAATTATTAGAGAAATGCAGTTCAAAACTACAATGAGGTATCACTTCACACAGGTCAGAATGGCCATCATCAAAAAATCTAC
Organism: Grampus griseus; assembly: GCF_964374135.1. Taxonomy (NCBI): domain Eukaryota; kingdom Metazoa; phylum Chordata; class Mammalia; order Artiodactyla; family Delphinidae; genus Grampus; species Grampus griseus. The sequence goes on along the minus strand of NC_138999.1, from coordinate 84,305,137 downwards.
AAACAAATGCTGGAGAGGATGTGGAGAAAAGGGAACCCTCCTACACTGTTGGTGGGAATGTAAATTGGTACAGCCACTATGGAGAACAGTATGGAGGGTCTTTGAGAAACTAAAAATAGAACTACCTTATGACCCAGCACTCCCACTACTGAGCACATACCCTGAGAAAAGCATAATAGAAAAGATGCATGCATCCCAATATTCATTGCAGCACTATTTACAGTAGCCAGGACATGATAGCAACTTAAATGTCCATCAACAGAGGAATGGATAAAGAAGATGTGGTACATATATACAATGGAATATTACTCAGCCATAAAGAGGAATGAAATTGTGCAATTTGTAGAGACATGGATGGACCTAGAGACTGTCATACTGAATGAAGTAAGTCAGTCAGAGAAAGAGAAATATCATATGATATTGCTTATATGTGTCATCTAAAAAAATGGTACAAATGAACTTACGTACAAAACAGAAATAGAGTCACAGATGTAGAAAACAATCTTATGGTTGCCAGGAGGGAAAGGGATAAATTAGGAGATTGTGATTGGTATATACACACTACTATATATAAAATAAGTAACTAATAAGGACCTATTGTATAGCACAGCAAACTCTTCTCAATACTGTATTATGACTTATATGGGAAAAGAATCTAAAAAGATTGGAGATATATATATATGTATAACTGATTCACTTTGTTGTACAGCAGAAACCAACACAATATTGTAAATCAACTATACTCCAATAAATTTTTTTTTAAAAGTTAGAAGAAAGATTCAAAATTAATAGCCTAATTTTCTACCTTAAAACACTGGAAAAAGAGAAACTCTGTGAAATAAACTCTGGAAAAAGAGAAGTAAAAGAGAAGTAAACATATGAAAGGATCTTTAACACCTTTAGTCATCAAGAAAATGCAAATCTAAACCACAATGACATATTTCACACCCACTAGTATGGCTAGAATCAAAACGTCAGAAACAATTGTTTGTGAGGATGTGCAGAAATAAGAACCTTCATACACTGCTGTTAAGGATGTAAAATGGGGCAGCTGCTTTGGAAAGCAGTGTAGCAGATCCTCAAATGATTAACCATGGAGGTATCATATGGCCCAGTGATTCCAATTCCTAGGTATTTACCCAAGAGAAACGAGAACATATGACCACACAAAACCTTGTACACCACTCTTCATAAAAGCATTCATAATACTGAAAAATTGGAAAAAATTCAATATATTCATCAACTGATGAATGGATAAGCAAAATATACTATATTGATGGAATGAAATATTATTCAGCCATTAAAGGGAATAATGTACAGGTACATATGACAACATGAATGAACCTTAAAAACATTATGATAAATGAAAGAAACCAGTTACAAAAGACTACATATTATATCATTTCAGTCATATGAAATGTCCAGAAAGTAAATTAGTGGTTGCTTAGGCCTAGGGGAGGGACAAGGGATAGAGGGTGATTGTTAAAGGGTACAGGGTTTCTTTCTGAGGTGATAAAGATGTTCTAAACTTGACTGTGGTGATGGTTGCACATATCTAAATACACTAAAAACATTAAACTGTACACTTTAAGTGGGTGAATGTATGGTATGTGAATTAATTATATCTCAATGAAGTTGCTAAAATGCTCACAGGAATTTTTTAATATTAGGGTGGGCAGGTGCTGACCCTCTTAATTATGTCAGAAAAACCTCTGAGTCTCAGTCAAGTGCTTTCTCAGGCGTAGGGGTGGTAGCAATCATAGCTCTTGCTTAGAAAATATTTGGCTCACTCCCAGTTACACCTGTGACCCAATTCACTTTGGAGGTGGGGTAGCCCTCCTATAGGGAGAGAATGTAAGTCAGATTCTTAGAGTTTCATAGCACATGCTTCCTGCTCAACTGTTCTTCAGAACTCTCAGGATTAAACTAATGATACCCAGTTTCTGTCAAGAGCCTACTGAAGCCATTTGTTAATTAAGTCTGTCAGTCTAAGGCAGGATTGACAAACTTTTTCAGTAAAGGATCACATCGTAAATGTCTTAGGCTTTGTGGGTCATATGGTCTCTGTTGGGAGGGCTCAGCTCTTCACTCAAAGCGTGAAAACAAGCAATGACAATATGTAAATAAATGAGCATGGCTGTATCAAATCAAACTTTACTTATTGATAGTGAAATTCTAATTTCATATAATTTTCATATGTCATAAAATAGTACTCTTCATTTGATATTTTTCAACCATTTAAAAATGGAAAACTCATTCATGGCTCATGGGCCATACAAAAGCAGGCAGTAGGCTGGATTTGGCCTTTGACTTGTGGTTTGTTGACCCCTGCCTAAGAGATTTGTTATCAATCTACACTAGCTATTTTAAATTTTAACTTAGTAACTACTTAGTCACCAGAAATTTTTGTACCTTAATATCATTAACTTAAATTCTGGAAAATGTCTTACTGAGTTACATTTTATCTTTATTGGCCATATAGAAAAGTTAAGAAAGGGTCTTTAAAAAGAAGTTTCTGTATGTTCTATAAAATATAAAGATGTCACTCACTATGTGATGGCCCTTATAAAATTACAAATATAATAAATTAATTTGGGACTCTAATATGAGTATCATAGTATCATTAAAGCCTAATGTTTCTATCAAATAATGAGGATTAGATATTCCACCATGCTTTCAATTTTTGGCCTTGGCTTCCAGAATTTGAATTTAATATTCAAATTCATTAATTATATTAACCCAGATTGTGTTAAACTTATTGCTCCCTACATATATATTTGTATTTGAATGATTCTATTATATATCCATCTTTTATTTTGAAACCTCTCATCTCTGTTTTGGAGGTAATTGAGGTAAATATTTTTAAAGTCGTGAGTTATTGTTACTTTAAAATTTGGCAGCAGATTACTTCAGGGAGAGAATTCTTTTTTATTTAGCAAAATATCTTAATAGATTGTTGTATATTAAAAATTTGATCCCCAGGGCATGGCCTGTCTTGGTGGGAAAGCAGGGACAGAGGCAAACAAATAGCTGAATTTCTTTGGACAGAACTTGTCAAGAGGGGAGGGATGCATGGGGTAACTATGAGAGGGAATAAAACAGAATGGCTGGGTAAATGGCAATAGACAAGTGAGAAATTTCTAGTGGCAAGAATAGGCAAAGAATGCCTGGTATTTAATTTTAAGTACCCTGTTCTTCCCTATATTTTGCCATCTCCCACTGTGTTTAAAGCTTCAGTAAAAGGCTGCTACAACCAAGTTTTGCATCAGTGCTACATTGAGGGAATGCTAGAGTAAGTGCAGTGTTTTGCATAGAGTTTTATGGTGACTGCACATTTGGAATATGTGAGAAGCATAATGGGAATCAAGAATAAAGCAGTATCAGGAAAATCAAAGACAGAGGTGACCAAGAGAAATGTAGATTAGAGATATTGGAAAGGACCCTGCACCTCCCACCACATATGGGTGAAGATTTAAGTCTATTTTATTTAAATACTTTTCCAAGTGTATTGTCAAGTCATTTACTATTTTTTCCAGCTTTAAGTATAAATGACAAAATTGTATTTATGTATAAAATGCACAATGTAATGAGTTGGTATACATATACATTGTGAGATGATTACCACAACCAAGTTAACTAGCACATTCAGCATCTCACATTATTACATTTTTTTTTTTGGTGTGGTGAGAACACTTAAGAGCTACTCTCCTAGCAAATTTCAAGTGTACAATACATCATTATTAACTATAGTCACCATGTTGTACATTAGATCCTCAGAATTTGTTCCTCTTATACTGAAAGTTTGTACCATTTGGCCAACATCTTCCCATTTTCCCCACCCACCCCACCCCTCTGGTAACTACCATTCTAGTCTCTGGCTCTATGAGTTAAACTTTTTAAAATTCCAACATATAACTGAGATCATAAAGTACTTGTCTTTCTCTGTCTGGCTTATTTCACTTAGCATAATGTCCTCCAGTTTCATCTATGTTGTCAAAAACAATGGGATTTCCGTCTTTTTGCACCTAAATAATATTCCATTGTATATAGAGCACTACTTCCTTATTTATTCATCTGCCAATGGATACTTAGGTTGTTTTCATGTCTTGGCTCTTTTGAATAATGCTGCAGTGAACATGGGAGTGCAGATGTATCTTTGAGGTACTTATTTCATGTCCTTTGGATATATAACCAGTAGTGGGATTTCTGGGCTATATGGTAGTTCTATTTATTTTGAGAAACCTCCATACTGTTTTCCATAATGGCTGTACCAATTACACTCCTACCAACAATGCACGGGTGTTCACTTTTCTCCACATTATTGCCAACATTTTTTTATATCTCATCTTTCGGATAACAGGTATGAGGTGATATCTCATTGTAGTTTTGACTCGAATTTTCATGATGATTAGTGATGTTGAGCACCTTTTCATATACCTGTTGGCCATTTGCATGTTTTCTTTGAAAAAGGGATGCATTCAGGTCCTTTGCTCATTTTTTAATCAGCTTTTGGTTTTTTTGCTATTAAGTTGTATATATAAAGCAACCTACAAAATGTGAGAAACATTTGCAAACCATATATCTGATAAGGAGCTAATATCCAAAATATATAAGGAACTCAATTTTATCTAAATCTTAAAATACAGGTTGACTTTAGGTCATCAAAGAACTTAAGCATAATCTAGATAATTATATTAATTTATTTGCCTAATAATATATGTTTAGTAAATGGTAGAACCAAAATTATAATCTTAGATTCCTAATTTCAATTTAGCATTTTATTATGTATCATGTATTTTCAAGGAAGAAGGAAAAGAAATTCCATCATTTGGGCATTTTGAAATTCAAAAGCCTAAAAAGTAGAAATGTATAAAAATTCACATGTACAAGATTCCAAATTTTCAAAGCATTTCTCATAATAATTTTATCTGTGTGACAAAAAAAAATTCTGAAAAATCTAGTCACTGCCCCTATTTCTTGCTAGTCATTTGTGTGAAATGCAATAATTGCTCTGTCAAATAGCAGCCAAAAGAGCACCCTCTCCCTTTTATTCTTATTCTCTGACTGGAAAGCACTAGGGAGACTACATGTTGATTTCAGTAGAAGGTTTTGTGGATTTGGTGATTTGGCAAGTTTTACTAGTTTGTTTACTTTGTGTTATCATATTATTAATATTTTTAAACATAAAACTCCAAGAGTACTTTTGGCTTTTGTCTTGAATTTTCTAGCTATCTATACTTTTAGCTATCTATGTGACCTATTAATGATTATTTCTACTTAATATATATTTAATTTCAAAATGCATTTCCAATGCTTCTATACCATGATATTAACATTCCAGAGTTCATGATCTTTATTTCCCTCTCAGTTGTCTATAACCCTTAATACTTGTTGAAGTAACATTTTTTTCAGAACGGGCACCAGGGTAAGCTCTTTTTTAAACCCTTGCATATATGAAAATAGTTGTATTATTAGTATTAATCAATGTATTAGTTCCTGAAGTTGTAAAAAAATGCCACAAACTTAGTAGCCTAAAAAAATAGAAATTTATTCCGTCACAGTTGTGAAGGCCATTAAGTCTGAAATCAATGTGTCTGTAGTGCTCTCTACAGAGGCTCTGCAAGAGATTCTGTCTCTTGCCTCTTCCATCTACTGGTGACTTGACATTTCTTGGCTTCATTGCTCTAATCTCTGCCTCCATCTCAATATCACCTTCTCTTGTTCTGTTTATCTCTCTCAGAACTCCCTGTACCTCTCTCTTATAGGGATACATGTGATTGAATTTAGAACCCACTTGGATAATCCAGGATAAGTTCCACATCTCAAGATCTTTAATCATGTCTTTTGGCATGTAAGGTAACATTTGTAAGTTCCAAGGATTTGATGTGGATATTTTGTTGGGGGGGCTCAATTTTTAGCTTAATACAGTCTACATGTCTGATTTATTTTGGAGGATCAATTCTAATTCTTACTTGGTGAGTTTTAATTTTACCATTGCATTATCTTACATTAGTCTATTCCCATATATCTTGTTTTTAATCTGTTGTCCTTTTTTTTAAATCTCAAACTATTTTTGCTTTGCAGTAGTCATGTTTTATAGCATAGAAAAATGCATTCTTATATAATGAGAAACTGAAACAGGTAGTTTCTATATTGTTCTTCTCTTTCCTTTAGTAATTTTTTTTTCAGAGATGTACTTTTCTTCTTAGCCTTCTCTAGGCTATAGCATTTTTTTCATAAACCTTATATATATATATTTTTTAATTTGCCAAAGTACAGAAGTTCAGGCCTTGATGTTTTAGCCCTCCTTACTGTCTATTCAAATGCTAATGAAATCCTTTCATATCTAAAACTGGAGAGGGGTGTACTATGCAAATATCCAGTTTGTTCTAGAAAATTGTGTTGTTCTCTCTCTTCCTTTCAGCTCTATGTACTCATTGCTTCTTTTGGAATACTGAGTCTCCTTTACTTCTTCTGTACTACTACTATTCATTTTTACATCTAAGCTTAAGTAACATTTCCCTTAAAAAGTCTTTCCTGGTCTCCCAATATTGAGTGAGATACCTTGCCTTTATGTACCTAGGATACCTTGTACTTTACCCAATCACAGCATGTATCATATTACATTATAGTTGTCTGCCTCCCCAATAGACAGCAAACAACTTGAGGGAACAAATTATTATTTGTTCACATTATGTTCTCAAGATTTAGCACAATACCTAGCACTAGTAGGCAATCAATAAGAATATTTGAATTGTGACCTTAGAATATGTCACCTACAGAAGCTCTTCCCTAAACCAAGTTTAGTGTGTTATCTCTATTCTGGGTTCACATAATACCCTGTACTGACCTTTATCATAAAATATATCACAATGTGTAGTGACTTTACAATAATAATTAGGATTTATTAGGCATTTAGACATTGTGTTAAGCAAGTTATACATACTCTCTCCTTTCATTTAGCCCTCACAATACCCCTGTAAGTCTAGTACTATTATTCCATTTTAAGAGGAAGAAATGGGCGTAAAGAGGTTAAGCACATTGTCCAAAGTCACCCAGTTAGCAACTGGAGAAGCTTGGTTTTTAACCCAGGCAATTTGATTCCAAACGTCATTCTATTAGCCAGTATACTATACTTCTCCCATGTTTGTTTCTGTTTCTGATACCAAACTGTCAGAAAATTCATAGGGGCAAGTATTGCATATTCTTCCCATTGCTACCATGGTATATAATGCATTGGAGCTGCTAAATAAATTTTCCGTATGAATAAATGAATGACATGAAGTGAAGTTCAGATTACCGCTCCATGTGGAGTTCAAATAATTTATTTCAGAAAATGAAAATATAGCCTATAACTTTTACATTCTGCACTCACAAATTGTTTAAAAATATCTATGAATGAATAAACATCATTTAAAAATATAGCTCAGGGGCTTCCCTGGTGGTGCAGTGGTTGGGAGTCCGCCTGCCGATGCAGGGGACACGGGTTTGTGCCCTGGTACGGGAGGATCCGACATGCTGCAGAGCAGCTGGGCCCGTGAGCCATGGCCACTGGGCCTGCGTGTCCGGAGCCTGTGCTCTGCGGCGGGAGAGGCCACAACAGTGAGAGGCCCACATACCGCAAAAAAAAAAAAAAAAAAAAAAAAATATATATATATATATATATATATATAGCTCAAAATATCAAAGCTACCCTAGGTTAGCTCTGGACAAAAGAGTGAAGCAAAAATCAGCAAAACGGGAGATTTTTGTCTCCATGAGAGAATATATATATATATAGCTCAGATATGCAGCTTAGATCCTTAAAGAGATATTAACATGTTTACTTCCATCAAATATATAAAGAATATTTACTACTTTACATATATTTTGATAGAATTTACTAACAATGAGCCAAAACTCCTCACAATAATTTGAATCGTCAAATATTGCATCAGTTAGACCATATATCTTTCAGAATAAGATTTTCTTAGTTGGATATCTTTTTATCTTTTTCATAAATTTTCAAATATTCTCCTATCAGCATATCATATTAAGGTTCTGGCACTGACCAATACCCTCACCTTCAAAAATTCAGTTGTGGTAATGTAGGTGCTCTTTGATCCTTTCACCTCTTTGACAAACATCACCAACACAACGGTGGCCTTCTTTATGTTTCCAACTAGTTACTATCCCCCACCAAAAGTAATCATTATCCAGATTTCTAATGCCACAAAGTAGTTTTGTTAGGCTGATTTTTTTAATTTTATAGAAATGTAAACTTGCAGTAATTATTCTTTGTACCTAGCATCTTTCAATCAATATTGTTTCTGAGATTCATTCTTAATGTTACATGTAATAATGATTTTCTTTCATTTTTATTGCTGTGTAGTAATACAGTATATTAACACATTATTTATCCATTCTACTGTTGATAAATATGTGGATTGCTTTCAATTTGGGGCTATTCTGTACAAAGTTGCTATGGACATTTTTCTATATTATGTTGGTAGATATACACACTCATCTCTCATGGGCATATACCTAGTAGTGTTGTTGGGTTACATGATTAGTATAGGCTAATTAGTATAGGCTTTTAAAGATACTGAAAACTTTTTCCAAAGTGTTTATACTTATTTACACTTCCATCAATAGTGTATGAAAGGTCCAATTGCTCTATATCCTTTCCAGTATGTAGTATTGCCAGTCTTTTAAAGTATTCATTCTAGTGAATGTCTAGCAGTACTTCATGGTAGTTTTAATTTGCATTGTCTTAATTTTTTTAATATGTGTGTTGGCCATTTGGATATATATTTTTGAAGAGCCTATTCAAGTCTTTTTTCCATTTTATTTCTCTTGGGTCTTTTACTTTGCTCATTGCTCTGGATGCATGTCCTTTTTTATATATAAAAAACTGCAAATATCTTTTCTTACTCTATGGCTTTCCATTTTACTCTTTTAATTATGTCTTCTGATGAAAATGTATTTTTAATTTTAATGTAGTCCAATTTATTATATATTCTTTATGGATATTTTTCTTTGTGTCCTGTTTAAGAGATATTTGTGTATTCCAAGATTAAACTATTTTCTTATTCGAGATTTATGCTTTATCTTTTATATTTAGGTCACAATACATCTGGAATTAATTTTTTAATATGGTAGGAGGGAGAAATCAAGGTTTAATTTGGATATCCAATTAATCCAACACCATTTAATGAAAATGTTATTCTTTCCCTCATTGAATTTTAATGCAGACTTGATAATGCAACTCTATTTCTGAACTCTCTTGTTTCTCCTATTCATCTATTCTTGCACAATTAACGGTGTCTTAATTACTATACCTCTAAAAATAAGCCCCAATATCTGGTAGTGTACATCTTTCAGCTTTGTTCTTGTTCTTCAAGATTGTCTTGGCTATTTTGGGCCTTTACAGTTCCTTATAAATTTTGGAATGGGCTCTTGAAATCACGCACCCACACCCACACCCACACAAACTGGTTGATATTGTTATTGGAATTGCACAAAACCTACAGACAAATTTGGGGAAAACTGATATAATTCCAATATAAAGTCTTCCAATTCATTAGCCTGGTTTATTCCTTCAATTATTTAGTTTTCTTTAATTACTCACAGCAGTGCTTTGCAGTTTTCTGTATATTTGCTGCTGTTGGTGAGTCTTTTTTTCTAGATTTTTTCAAGATTTTCTCCTTGACATTAGCTTTCTTCAGTTTCACTGTGATTTGTCTATATGTGGCTTTCTTTTTGTATTATTCTGCGTGGGGTTCATCACAATTCTTGGATTGTGGTTTAATGTCTTTCATTCATTTGGAAAAATTCAAAACTACTCTCTTGCCATCTATTTTCTTGAAGATATTGCTCACAATAATTTTAAAGTCAAAGTCTGTCAAATGAATGGCTGAATTCCCAGAAGGTCCGCTTCTATTGTCCATACTTTTCTCTTGAAATTGATTTTGTGAAGTTGGTTATTTCTGTTTACTGAGTGTTAGAAATTGTCTATGAAAACTTATGGAAGATCTACATGAGGTTATCTTCTTCCAGAGAAGATTTACTCTATTTCCTATCTATGCTGCAAAGGGGCAGATCACCTGAATCTGGTCCTGGACTGAAGTGGTCCATTCCTACTTTGCAGTCTCTATAAACTCCCTCTCCTTCTGTTTTTCCCACATTCCTGGAGTTGAATCCTTCATGTATTCCAATTGAAAGCCTGTAGTGTCTCTTAGTGATACTACATAATGAGGGACACTTAACTTCAATTTTTTGCTGCTAGGACGTGAAACCATGGAAACTCCACTTTGCTTTTCAGCAGTTTTCTGCTTGGTATCTTACCATCTTGCCCTGTGCAGCTCAGTGAGAAAAGGCCTTGAGGAGGAAATTGGTGCCAGGTGTCTAGCTCATGTATTTGTGCCTTCTTCCTCTCTGGTATATTAGTCTCTCATGCTGTGATGCTTTAAAATACCAGAAATCCAGTATCTGTCCCCCTATTCTGTGATATTGACCAAAGCTATCCTGGATTCTCTGCTTCTTTCTTGGCACCAACAAATAGACCAAGAGGAAAAGCAGCAAATAAAAGGTTAGGCTTACCTCAATAACTTCCAATCTCTTTTCTATTTGGACCACCATATCCTAGTTGTTTTGAAATTATCCTGAGAACTTCAAAATAAATCTTGAATTTTATCCAGGTTTTCTGTTTGTTCTCAGCAGGAGTATTGGTCTGCTGCAAGCTACTCTGTCAAAGCTGATGACATATATTTCTCACAAAATTAATTCTGCAAAACGCCACAAAATTCTAACAAAATACTTACAGTATTTACCACTACTAAGTCACAAAGAAAGATTCAATAAAGTACAAAAGCAGAAAACATAGAGGTTACTTTACTTTACTTTCTTCAACCTCACTGTCATCAACTAGAAATAAATCAAAATATTAGCTAAAAAACACAAAGATTACTAGACAAATATTTGAAAACTATTCTAATTAACTTGCTTTATGAAGAAATCAAAACAAATACAGAAAATTAAGAAATGAAGTTACTGCATCTCAAAGTCTTAGTCTGGAAACAAAGTGGTTCTGAAAGGAATATGTATAACCTTAAATGTATTTACTGAAAATAAGAAAAATGGAAGATATGTTAATTTCAAGTTTATCTTATTTTTCAACTGGGTTATACTTGCTTTACAATGCTGTGTTAGTTTCTGCTGTACAATGAAAAGAATCAGCTATACGTACACATATATCCCCTCCCTCGTGGACCCCCCTCTCACCCCTCCATCCCACCTATCTAGGTTACCAGAGAGTACTGAGCTGAGCGCTCTGCAATATATAGCAGGTTCCCACTGGCTATCTGTTTTATACATGGTAGTGTATATATGTCAATCCTAATCTCCCAATTCAACCCACCACCCCTTCCCCCCACCAAAGTCCACAAGTCCATTCTCTACATCTGCCTCTATAATCCTGCCCTGCAAATAGAGTAATCTGTATCATTTTTCTAGATTCCACATATGTGTGTTAATATACATATTTGTTTTTCTCTTTCTGACTTACTTCACTCTGTATGACAGACTCTAGGTCCATCCACAACTGTACAAATGACCCAATTTCGTTCTTCTTTATGGCTGAGTAATATTCCATTGTATATATGTACCACAACTTCTTTATCCATTCATCTGTCTATGGACATTTAGGTTGCTTTCATGTCCTGGCTATTGTAAATAGTGCTGTAATGAGCTTTGGGGTGCATGTGTCTTTTTGAATTATGGGTTTCTCAGGGTATACACCCAGAAGGAGAATTGTTGGGTCATATGGTAGTTCTACTTTTAGATTTTAAAGAACCTACATAGTGTTCTGCATAGTGGCCCTATCAATTTACATTCGCACCAACAGTGCAAGAGGGTTTCTTTTTCTCCACACCCTCTCTGGCATTTATTGTTTGTAGATTTTTTTGAAGATGCCCATCTGACCAGTGTGAGGTGATATTTCATTGTAGCTTTGATCTGCACATCTCTAATAAATAGTGATGTTGAACATCTTTTCATGTACCTCTTGGCCAACTGTATGTCTTCTTTGGAGAAATGAGTACTTAGGTCTTCTGCCCATTTTTTGATTGGGTTGTGTGTTTTTTTTGATATTGAGCTACATGATCTGTTTGCATATTTTGGAGATTAATCCCTTGTCAATTGCTTTGTTTGCAAATATTTTCTCCCCTTATATGGGTGTCTTTTTTTTTTATTGTTTCCTTTGCTGTTCAAATGATTTTAAATTTCATTGGGTCCCATTTGTTTCGTTTTGTTTTTATTTAATTTAATTTTATTTTTTAACATCTTTATTGGGGTATAATTGATTTACAATGGTGTGTTAGTTTCTGCTTTATAACAAAGTGAATCAGTTATACATATACATATGTTCCCATATCTCTTCCCTCTTGCGACTCCCTCCCTCCCACCCTCCCTATCGCACCCCTCCAGGCAGTCACAAAGCACCCAGCTGATCTCCCTGTGCTATGCGGCTGCTTCCCACTAGGTATCTACCTTACGTTTGGTAGTGTATATATGGCCATACCTCTCTCTCGTTTTGTCACAGCAAACCCTTCCCCCTCCCCATATCCTCAAGTCTGCTCTCTAGTAAAACTGTGGCTTAATTCCTGTCTTACCCCTAGGTTCTTCGTGACATTTTTTTCCTTAAATTCCATATATATGTGTTAGCATACGGTATTTGTCTTTCTCTTTCTGAATTACTTCACTCTGTATGACAGACTCTAGGTCTATCCACCTCATTACAAATAGCTCAATTTCATTTCTTTTATGGCTGAGTAATATTACATTGTATATATGCACCACATCTTCTTTATCCATTCATCCGATGATGGGCACTTAGGTTGTTTCCATCTCCGGGCTATTGTAAATAGAGCTGCAATGAACAGTTTGGTACATGACTCTTTTTGAATTATGGTTTTCCCAGTAGTGGAATTGCTAGGTCATATGGTAGTTCTATTTGTAGTTTTTGAAGGAACCTCCATACTGTTCTCCATAGTAGATGTACCAATTCACATTCCCACCAGCAGTGCAAGAGTGTTCCCTTTTCTCCACACCCTCTCCAGCATTTATTGTTTCTAGATTTTTTGATGATGGCCATCCTGACCAGTGTGAGATGATATCTCATTGTAGTTTTGATTTGCATTTCTCTAATGATTAATGATGTTGAGCATTCTTTCATGTGTTGGTTGGCAATCTGTATATCTTCTTTGGAGAAATGTCTATTTAGGTCTTCTGCCCATTTTTGGATTCGGCTGTTTGTTTTTTTGTTATTGAGCTGCATGAGCTGTTTATAAATTTTGGAAATTTATGCTTTGTCCGTTGCTTCATTTGCAAATATTTTCTCCCATTCTGAGGGTTATCTTTTGGTCTTGATTATGGCTTCCTTTTCTGTGCAAAAGCTTTGAAGTTTCATTAGGTCCCATTTGTATATTTTTGCTTTTATTTCCATTTGTCTAGGAGGTGGGTCAAAAAGGATCTTGCTGTGATTTATGTCATAGAGTGTTCTGCCTTAGTTTTCCTCTAAAAGTTTGCTAGTTTCTGGCCTTACATTTACGTCTTTAGTCCATTTTGAGCTTATTTTTGTGGATGGTGTTAGGGAGTGATCGAATCTCATACTTTTACAGGTACCTGTCCAGTTTTCCCAGCACCACTTATTAAAGAGGCTGTCCTTTCTCCACTGTACATTCCTGCCTCCTTTATCAAAGATAAGGTGACCATATGTGCGTGGGTTTATCTCTGAGTTTTCTATCCTGTTCCATTGATCTATCTTTCTGTTTTTGTGCCAGTACCATACTGTCTTGATTACTGTAGCTTTGTAGTATAGTCTGAAGTCAGGGAGCCTGATTCCTCCAGCTCCATTTTTCGTTCTCAAGATTGCTTTGGCTATTCAGGGTCTTTTGTGCTTCCATACAAATTGTGAATTTTTTTGTTCTAGTTCTGTGAAAAATGCCAGTGTTAGTTTGATAGAGATTGCATTGAATCTGTAGATTGCTTTGGGTAGTAGAGTCATTTTCACAGCGTTGATTCTTCCAATCCAAGAACATGGTATATATCTCCATCTATTTGTATCATCTTTAATTTCTTTCATCAGTGTCTTATAATTTTCTGCATACAGGTCTTTTGTCTCCTTAGGTAGGTTTATTCCTAGATATTTTATTCTTTTTGTTGCAATGTAAATGGGAGTGTTTTCTTATTTCACTTTCAGATTTTTCATCATTAGGGTATAGGAATGCCAGAGATTTCTGTGCATTAATTTTGTACCCTACAACTTTACCAAATTCATTGATTAGCTCTAGTAGTTTTCTGGTAGCATCTTTAGGGTTCTCTATGTATAGTATCATGTCATCTGCAAACAGTGACAGCTTTACTTCTTCTTTCTGATTTGGATTCCTTCTATTTCATTTTCTTCTCTGATTGCTGTGGCTAAAACTTCCAAAACTATGTTGAATAAGAGCGGTGAGAGTGGGCAACCTTGTCTGGTTCCTGATCTTAGTGGAAATGTTTTTAGTTTTTCCCCATTTAGGATGATGTTGGCTGTGGGTGTGTCATATATGGCCTTTATTATGTTGAGGTAAGTTCCCTCTATGCCTACTTTCTGCAGGGTTTTTATCATAAATCGGTGTTGAATTTTGTTGAAAGCTTTCTCTGCATCTATTGAGATGATCATATGGTTTTTCTCCTTCAATTTGTTAATGTGGTTTATCACATTGTTTGATTTGCGTATATTGAAGAATCCTTGCATTCCTGGAATAAACCCCACTTGATCATGGTGTATGATCCTTTTAATGTGCTGTTGGATTCTGTTTGCTAGTATTTTGTTGAGGATCTTTGCATCTCTATTCATCAGTGATATTGGCCTGTAGTTTTCTTTCTTTGTGACATCCTTGTCTGATTTTGGTATCAGGGTGATGGTGGCCTCATAGAATGAATTTGGGAGTGTTCCTCCCTCTGCTATATTTTGGAAGAGTTTGAGAAGGATAGGTGTTAGCTTTTCTCTAAATGTTTGATAGAATTCGCCTGTAAAGCCATCTGGTCCTGGGCTTTTGTTTGTTGGAAGATTTTTAATCACAGTTTCAATTTCAGTGATTGTGTTTGGTCTGTTCATATTTTCTATTTCTTCCTGAGTCAGCCTTGGCAGGTTGTGCATTTCTAAGAATTTGTCCACTTCTTTCAGGTTGTCCATTTTATTGGCATGGAGTTGCTTGTAGTAAACTCTCATGATCTTTTGTATTTCGGCAGTGTCAGTTGTTAGTTCTCCTTTTTCATTTCTAATTCTATTCATTTGAGTCTTCTCCTTTTTTTTCTTGAAGAGTCTGGATAATGGTTTATCTATTTTGTTTATCTTCTCAAAGAACCAGCATTTAATTTTATTGATCTTTGCTATTGTTTCCTTCATTTCTTTTTCATTTATTTCTGATCTGATTTTTATGATTTCTTTCCTTCTGCTAAGGTTGGGTTTTTTTTGTTCTTCTTTCTCTAATTGCTTTAGGTGCAAGGTTAGGTTGTTTATTCGAGATGTTTCCTGCTTCTTAAGGTGGGCTTGTATTGCTATAAACTTCCCTCTTAGAACTGCTTTTGCTGCATCCCACAGGTTTTGGGTCATCATGTCTCCACTGTCATTTGTTTCTAGGTACTTTTTGATTTCTTCTTGATTTCTTCAGTGATCACTTTGTTATTAAGTAGTGTATTGTTTAGCCTCCATGTGTTTGTATTTTTCACAGATCTTTTCCTGTAATTGATATCTCATCTCATAGCGTTGTGGTTGGAGAAGATACTTGATACAATTTCAATTTTCTTAAATTTACCAAGACATGATTTGTGACCCAAGATATGATCTATCCTGGAGAATGTTCCATGAGCACTTGAGAAAAATGTGTGTTCTGTTGTTTTTGGATGGGGTGTCCTGTAAATATCAATTAAGTCCATCTTGTTTAATGTATCATTTAAAGCTTGTGTTTCCTTATTTATTTTCATTTTGGATGATCTGTTCATTGGTGAAAGTGCAGTGTTAAAGTCCCATACTATGAATGTGTTACTGTCGATTTCCCCTTTTATGGCTGTTAGTATTTGCCTTATGTATTGAGGTGCTCCTATGTTGGGCGCCTAAATATTTACAATTGTTATATCTTCTTCTTGGTTCGATCCCTTGATCATTATGTAGCATCTTTCTTTGCCCCTTGTAATGGTCTTTATTTTAAAGTGTATTTTGTCTGATATGAGAATCACTACTCCAGCTTTCTTTTGGTTTCCATTTGCATGGAATATATTTTTTCATCCCCTTACTTTCAGTCTGTATGTGTCTCTAGGTCTAAAGTGGGTGTCTTGTATACAGCATATATATGGGTCTTGTTTTTGTATCCATTCAGCCAATCTGTGTCTTTTGGTGGGAGCATTTAGTCCATTTACATTTAAGGTAATTATCAATATGTATGTTCCTATTCCCATTTTCTAAAATGTTTTGGCTTCGTTATTGTAGGTCTTTCCCTTCTCTTGTGTTTCTTGCCTAGAGAAGTTCCTTTAGCATTTTTTGTAAAGCTGGTTTGGTGGTGCTGACTCGCTCAACTTTTGCTTGTCTGTAAAGGTTTTAATTTCTCCATCAAATCTGAATGAGATCCTTGCTGTGTAGAGTAATCTTGGTTGCAGGTTTTTCTCGTTCATCACTTTAAATATGTGCTGCCACTCCCTTCTGCCTTGCAGAGTTTCTGCTGAAAGATCAGTAGTTAACCTTATGGGGATTCCCTTGTGTTTATTTGTTGTTTTTCCCTTGCTGCTTTTAATATACTTTCTTTGTATTTAATTTTTGACAGTTTGATTAATATGTCTCTTGCATATTTCTCCTTGTATTTATCCTGTATGGGACTCTCTTTGCTTCCAGGACGTGATTAACTATTTCCTTTCCCATAATAGGGAAGTTTTCAACTATAATCTCTTCAAATATTTTCTCAGTCCCTCTCTTTTTCTCTTCTTCTGAAACCCCTATAATTCCAATGTTGGTGTTTTTAATGTTGTCCCAGATGTCTCTGAGACTGTCCTCAGTTCTTTTCATTTTTTTTTCTTTATTCTGCTCTGCAGTAATTATTTCCAGTATTTTATCTTCCAAGTCACTTATCCGTTCTTCTGTCTCAGTTATTCTGCTATTGATCCCATCTAGAGTATTTTTAATTTCATTTATTGTGGTGTTTATCATTGCATGTTTCCCCTTTAGTTCTTGTAGGTCCTTGTTAAATGTTTCTTGTATTTTCTCTATTCTATTTCCAAGATTTTGGATCATCTTTACTATCATTATTCTGAATTCTTTTTCAGGTAGACTGCCTACTTCCTCCTCCTTTGTTAGGTCTGGTGGGTGTTTGCTTTGCTCCTTCATCAGCTGTGTGATTTTCTGTCTTCTCATTTTGCTTAACTTAGTGTGTTTCGGGTCTACTTTTCGCAAGCTGCATGTTCGTAGTTCCCGTTGTTTTTGGTGTCTGTCCCCAGTGGCTGAGGTTTGTTCAGTAGGTTGTGTAGGCTTCCTGGTGGAGGGTACTAGAGCCTGTGTTCTGGTGGATGAGGCTGGGTCTTGTCTCTCTGTTGGGCAGGTCCACGTCTGGTGGTGTGTTTTAGGGTGTCTGTGGATTTATTATGATTTTAGGGAGCCTCTCTGCTAATGGGTGGGGTTGTGTTCCTGTTTTGCTGGTTGTTTGGCATAGGGTGTCCAACACTGTAGCTTGCTGGTCGTTGAGTGAAGTTGAGTTCTGGCGTTGAGACGGAGATATCTGGGAGATTTTCACCATTTGATATTATGTGGATCTGGGAGTTCTCTTGTGGACCAGTGTCCTGAAGTTGGCTCTCCCACCTCAGAGGCAGAGCACTGACTCCTGGCTGCAGCACCAAGAGCCTTCCCTCCACAAGGCTCAGAATAAAAGGGAGAAAAATTAGAGAGAAAGAATTAGCAGAAGTAGGAAGAAAGAAAGAAAGAAAAAAAGGAAGGAAGGAAGGAAGGAAGGAAGGAAGGAAGGAAGGAAGGAAGGAAGGAAGATAGAAGGAAAGAAAGAAAGAAAGGAAGGAGGGAGGGAGGGATGGTGGGAGGAAGGAAGGAACAAAGGAGGGAAGGAGGAAAAAAGAGAAAGAAGGATGATAAAGTAAAATAAAATAGAGTAAAATATAATAAAGTTATTAAATTAAAAAATAAGTGTTAAGAAAAAAAATTAAAAAAAAAAGGATGGATAGAACCTTAGGACAAATGGTGGAAGCAAAACTATACAGACAAAATCTCCTACAGAAGATACACATACACACTCACAAAAAGAGGAAAAGGGGAAAAAATCATAAATCTTGCTGTCAAAGTGCACTTCCTCAATTTGGGATGATTTGTTGTCTAAAAGAGGGAAGGCAGGAAAGAAAGAAGATAAAGTAAAATAAAATAGAGTTATTAAAATTAATTATTAAGAAAGAAAAAAATTAAAACAAAACAAAACAAAAAAACGAACGGATAGAACCCTAGGAGAAATGGTGGAAGAAAAGCTATACAGACAAAATCTCATACAGAAGCATACACATACACACTCACAAAAAGAGGAAAAGGGAAAAAAATCATAAATCTTGCTCTCAAAGTCCACCTCCTCAATTTGGGATGATTCGTTGTCTATTCATGTATTCCATAGATGCAGGGTACATCAAGTTGATTGTGGAGCTTTAATCGGCTGCTTCTGAGGCTGCTGGGAGAGATGTCCCTTTCTCTTCTTTGTTCTCACAGCTCCCAGGGGCTCAGCTTTGCATTTGGCCCCGCCTCTGCATGTAGGTCACCGGAGGGCGTCTGTTTTTTGCTCAGACAGGACAGGGTTGAAGGAGCCGCTGATTCGGGGGCTCTGGCTCACTCAGGCCAGGAGGAGGGAGGGGCACGGAGTGCGGGGCGAGTCTGAGGCGGCAGAGGCCGTCGTGACATTGCACCAGCCTGAGGCTCGCCATGCATTCTCCCTGGCAAGTTGTCCCTGGATCCCGGGAACCCAGCAGTGGTGGGCTGCACAGACTCCCCGGAAGGGAGGTGTGGATAGTGACCTGTGCTCGCACACATGCTTCTTGGTGGTGGCAGCAGCAGCCTTAGCGTCTCCTGTCCGTCTCTGTGGTCCGCGCCTTTAGCTGCGCTCGCGCCTGTCTCTGGAGTTCCTTTAAGCAGCGCTCTTAATCCCCTCTCCTGGCGCACCAGGAAACAAAGAGGGAAGAAAAAGTCTCTTGCCTCTTCTCCAGCTCCAGACCTTTTCCCGGACTCCCTCCCGGCTAGCTGTGGTGCACTAACCCCTTCAGGCTGTGTTCACGCCACCAACCCCAGTCCTCTCCCTGTGCTCCGACCAAAGCCCCCAAAGCCCGAGCCTCAGTTTGCAGCCCCACCCGCCCCGGCAGGTGAGCAGACAAGCCTCTCCGGCTGGTGAGTGCTGGTTGGCACCGATCCTCTGTGCGGGAATCTGCCCGCTTTGCCTTCCGCATCCCTGTTGCTGTGCTCTCCTCCACGGCACTGAAGCTCCCCCACACCACCACCTGCAGTCTCCGCCCACCAAGGGGCTTCCTAATGTGTGGAAACCTTTCCTCCTTCACAGCTCCCTCCCACTTGTGCAGGTCCCATCCCTATTCTTTTGTCTCTGTTTTTTCTTTTGCCCTACCCATGTACGTGGGGAGTTTCTTGCCTTTTGGGAGGTGTGAGGTCTTCTGCCAGCGTTCAGTAGGTGTTCTTTAGGAGTTGTTCCACGTGTAGATGTATTTCTGGTGTATCAGTGGGGAGGAAGGTGATCTCCACGTCTTACTCTTCTGCCATCTTCCCCTCGTCCCCCCTTGTTTTGTTTTTATTTTCATTACTCTAGGAGGTGGGTCAAAAAAGATCTTGCTGTGATTTATGTCAAAGTCTGTAATGCCTATGTTTTCCTCTAAGAGCTTTATAGTATCCAATCTTACGTTTAGCTCTTTAATCTATTTTGAGTTTATTTTTGTGGATGGTGTTAGGGAGTGTTCTAATTTCATTCTTTCCATTTAGCTGTCCAGTTTTTCCAGCCCCACCAATTGAAGAGACTGTCTTTTCTCCACTGTATATTCTTGGCTCTTTGGTCATAGATTAGGTGAC
Source organism: Grampus griseus (assembly GCF_964374135.1). Classification (NCBI taxonomy): domain Eukaryota; kingdom Metazoa; phylum Chordata; class Mammalia; order Artiodactyla; family Delphinidae; genus Grampus; species Grampus griseus. The sequence goes on along the minus strand of NC_138999.1, from coordinate 84,285,015 downwards.
CATAGATGCATGGGTTTATCTCTGGGCTTTCTGTCCTGTTCCATTGATCTATATTTCTGTTTTTGTGCCAGTACCATACTGTTTTGATTACTGTAGCTTTGTAGTATAGTCTGAAGTCAGGAAGCCTAATTCCTCCAGCTCCATTTTTCTTTTTCAAGATTGCTTTTGCTATTCGGGGTCTTTTGTGTTTTCATACAAATTGTACAATGTTTTGTTCTAATTCTGTGAAAAATGCCATTGATAATTTGATAGGGATTGCATTGAATCTGTAGATTGCTTTGGGTAGTATAGTCATTTTCATAATATTGATTCTTCCAATCCAAGAATATGGTATATGTCTGTCTGTCTGTGTCATATTTGATTTGTTTCATCAATACCTTGTAGTCTTCAGATTACAGGTCTTTAACCTCCTTAGGTAGGTTTATTCCTGGGTATTTTATTCTTTTTAATGCAATGGGAAATGGAGCTGTTTCCTTAACTTCTCTTTCAGATCTTTCATTGTTAGTGTATAGGAATGCAAGAAATTTCTGTGTATTACTTTTGTATCTTGCAATTTTACCCAATTAATTGATGAGCTCTAGTTGTTTTCTGCTAGCACCTTTAGGATTTTCTATGTATAGTATCATGTCACCTGCAAATAGTGACAATTTTACTTCTTTTCCAATTTGAAATCCTTTTTATTTCTTTTTCTTCTCTGTTTGCCATGGCTAGGACTTCAAAAACTATGTTGAATAATAGTGGTGAGAGTGGACATCCTTTCTTGTTCTTGATCTTAGAGGAAATGCTTTCAGTTTTTCACCATTGAGAATGATGTTTGCTGTGGGTTTGTCATATATGGCCTTTATTATGTTGAGGTAGTTTCCCTCTATGCCCACTTTCTGGGAATTTATATCATAAATGGGTGTTGGATTTTGTCAAAAAGTTTTCCTTCATCTATTGAGATGATCATATGGTTTTCATTCTTCAATTTGTTAATATGGTGTATCACATTGATTGACTTGTGTATACTGAAGAATTCTTGCATCCCTCGGATAAATCCCACTTGATCATGTTGATTGATCCTTTTAATGTACTGTTGCATTCTGTTTGCTAGTATTTTGTTGAGGATTTTTGCACCTATATTCATCAGTGATATTGGTCTGTAATTTTCTTTTTTTGTAGTATCTTTGTCTGGTTTTGCTATCAGGGTGATGGTGGCCTCACAGAATGAGCTTGGGAGTGTTCCTCCCTCTGAAATTTTTTGTAAGATTATGAGAAGGACGGGTGCTAGCTTTTCTCTTAATGTTTGATAGAGTTCGTCTCTGAAGCCATCTGGTACTGAACTTTTGTTTGTTGAAAGATTTTTAACTGTAGTTTCAATTTCATTACTTGTGATTGGTCTGTTCATATTTTCTATTTCTTCCTGGTTCAGTCTTGGAAGGTTGTACCTTTCTAAGAATTTGTCCATTTCTTCCAGGTTGTCCATTTTATTGGCACACAGTTGCTTGTTCTAGTCTCTTATGATGCTTTTCATTTCTGTGGTGTCTGTTGTAACTTCTCCTTTTTCATTTCTAATTTTATTGATTGGAATCGTCTCCCTTTTTTTCTTGATAAGTTTGGCTAAAGGTTTATCAATTTTGTGTATCTTCTCAAAGAACTAGCTTTTAGTTTTATTGATTTTTGCTATTATTTTCTTTTTTTCTATTTAATTTATTTCTGCTCTGAACTTTATGATTCCTTTCCTTTTACTAAATTTGTGTTTTGTTTGTTCTTCTTTCTCTAGGTGCTTTAGGTGTAAGTTTAGGTTGTTTTTTGAGATTTTTCTTGTTTCTTGAAGTATGATTGCATTGCTATAAACTTCCCTCTTAGGACTGCTTTTACTGCATCCCATAGTTTTGGGTCATCGTGTTTTCATTGTCATTTGTCTCTAGATATTTTTTTTTATTTCCTCTTTGATTTCTTCAGTGTTCTCTTGGTTATTTAGTAGCATATTGTTTAACCTCCATGTGTTTATGTTTTTTACGGTTTCTTTTTCCTGTAATTGATTTCTAATCTCAGAGTGATGTGGTCAGAAAAGATGCTTGATACAATTTCAATTTTATTAACTTAACCAAGGCTTCATCTGTGACCCAAGATGTTATCTGTCCTGGAGAGTGTTCCATGTGCACTTGAGAGGAAAGTGTATTCTGCTGCTTTCGAATGGAATATCCTATAAATATCAATTGAGTCTGTCTGGTCTATTGTGTCATTTAAAGCTTGTGTTTCCTTATTTATTTTCTGTGTGGATGGTCTGTCCATTGATTTCATTGGGGTGTTAAAGTTCCCAATTATTATTGTGTTACTGCCAATTTCCACTTTTATGGCAGTTAGCATTTGCCATATGTATGGAGGTGTTCCTATGTTGGGTATGTAAATGTTTATAATTGTTAGTTCTTCTTCTTGGATTGATCCCTTGACAATTATGTAGTGTCCTCCCTTGTCTCTTGTTACAGTCTCTATTTAAATTCTAGTTTATCTGATACGAGTACTGCTATTCCAGCTTTCTTTTGATATCCATTGTATGGAATATCTTTTTCCACCACCTCACTCTTAGTCTGTATGTGTTCCTGGGTCTGAATTTTGTCTCTTGTAGACAGCATATATACGGGTCTAGTTTTTGCATCTACTCAAGCAGTCTGTGTCTTTTGGTTGGAGCATTTAATCCATTTACTTTTTGCGGTATGTGGGCCTCTCACTGTTGTGGCCTCTCCCACTGCGGAGCACAGGCTCTGGATGCACAGGCTCAGCGGCCACGGCTCACAGGCCTAGCCGCTCCATGGCATGTGGGATCTTCCCAGACCGGGGCACGAACCCATATCCCCTGCATCAGCAAGCGGACTCTCAACCATTTACTTTTAAGGTAATTATTGATACTTATGTTCCTGTTACCATTTTCTTTATTGTTTTGGGTTTGTTTTTGTAGTCCTTTCTCTTATTCTTCTCTTGTGTTTATGCCTTGAGAAGTTTCTTTAGCATTTGTTGTAAAGCTCGTTTGGTGGTGCTGAATTCTCTTAGCTTTTGCTTGTCTGTAAAGCTTTTGATTTCTCCATCAGATCTGAATTAGAGCCTTGATGGGTAGAATAATCTTGGCCGTAGTTTTTTCTCTATCATCACTTTATCTTGTATGGGACTCTGTGCTTCCTAGACTTGATTGACTATTTCCTTTCCCATGTTAGGGAAGTTTTCGAGTATAATCCCTTCAAATATTTTTTCAGACCCTTCTTCTTTCTCTTCTTCTTCTAGAACCCCTATAATTCGAACGTTGGCGCATTTAAAGTTGTCCCAGAGGTCTCTGAGAGTGTTCTCACTTCTTTTCACTCTTTTTTGTTTATTCTGATCTTTGGCAGTTATTTCCACCATTCTGTCTTCCACCTCACTTATTCTTTATTCTGTTTCAGTTTTTCTGCTCTTGATTCCTTCTAGTGTATTTTTCATTTCAGTTATTGTATTGCTCATTACTATTTCTTTGTTCTTTACTTCTTCTAAATCTTGTTAAACATTTCTTGTTTTCTCAATCAGTGCCTCCATTCTGTTTCTGAGATTTTGGATCATCTTAAGTATCATTACTCTGAGCTCTTTTTGAGGTAGATTTCCTATTTCCTCTTCATTTATTTGATCTTGAGGACTTTTACCTTGCTCCTTTGTCTGTAACATATTTCTCTGTCTCTGCAAATCAAAAGTACAATGATGTATCATGTCACACCAGTCAGAATGGCCATGATCAAAATATCTACACACAGTAAATGCTGGAGAGGGTGTGGAGAAAAAGGAACCCTCTTACACTGTTGGTGGGAATGTAAACTGATACAGCTACTATGGAGAACAGTATGGAGGTTCCTTAAAAACTAAAAGTAAAGCTACCATATGGGTAGCTGGGATTGCCCAGCAATCCCACTCCTGGGCATATACCCTGAGAAAACCATAATTCAAAAATATACATGCACCCCAATGTTCATTGCAGCACTATTTACAATAGCCAGGACATGAAAGCAACCTAAATGTCCATCAACAGATGAATGGATAAAGAACTTGTGGTATACATAAACAACAGAATATTACTCAGCCATAAAAAGAACAAACTTTTGCTATTTGCAGAGATGTGGATGGACCTAGAGACTGTCATACAGTTGAAGTAAGTCACAAAGAGGAAAACATATATTGTATATTAATGCATAAATGTGGAATCTAAAAAAATATTATAGATGAGCTTATTTTCAAAGCAGAAGGAGAGAATCAGAGGTAGAGAACATACGTATGGATACCAAGGGAGAAGAGGGAGTGGGATGGAGTGGATGATTGGGATTGACATATATACTCTACTATGTATAAAATAGATAACTAATGACAACAGACTGTATAGCACTGGGAACTCTACTCAATGCTCTGTAGTGACCAAATTGGGAAGGAACTCCAAAGAAGAGAGGACATATGTATACATGTGGTTGATTCACTTTGCTGTACAGCAGAAACTAATGCAACATTGTAAAGCAACTATACTCCAGTAAAAAAATAACTCTTATCTATTTATGTAGATATTAAGAGGCATGATTGCAAAATAAATGAGTCACTGGTGTGAAATACAGAATGTGGAGAATATAGTCAATAATTATATTGTATCTTTGGTGACAGATGGTAACTAGACTTATTATGGTGGTCATTTTGAAATGTATAGAAATATTGAATCACTATGTTGTATACTAGGAACAAGCACACAAACAACCTCATAGAAAAAGAGATCACATTTTTGGTTACCAGAGGTGGGGGTCGGGGAGGGGAAATTGGATGAAGGTAGTCAAAATGTACAAACTTCCAGGTATAAGATAAATAAGTACTAGGGATATAAAAAATAAATAAAATAAATAAAAGGCATGCATACTCTTCAAAAGCTCAGTTCCAATTATTGGGATCTAGCCTAAGGAAATATTAGCATTAATACCCAAACATTCATGTACAAATTTATTCATTGCAACATTATCTGTGTTCAAAAATTTGGAAATTACCTAAATGCCCATCAACTGAGAATGGTTAAAGGATAAGGAAAAAGTATGTGAACAATATTAATGATGCACTCTTAAATGAATAAAGTTCATGGTAGAAAAATATGTTGTATAATGACATTTTTGTGGAAAACTAAGTCCAAATGTATTTCTCTGTGTGTCTAGATGTATTTAAGTGTATATGTGTGTATGTGTATATTTGTATATATATATGTGTATATATATATATGTGTGTGCATACAGCGTGTGTGTGTGTCCTTACATACATATCTGAAAGAAAGCACACCAAATTATTAACATGGTTACTTCTTGAAAGCAGGATTGGGACGGGGTGAGGGAATGTTTTTAGTTATCCCCCTACTTTTCCACAGTATTTAAAGTTTCACAATTATGCTTTACTTTTAAATTGCTTTCTTTCCCAGTAGAATTCAATCTCCTTAGGGCAGGGATTTCAAATCTCTCATTTTACCTTCAGTACCTAGAAGAATGGCACAAATTCAATGGCTCAGTAAATATTTATTGGCTACGTGAATTGACAGAGAAGGGGAGATAGGTCAAGGAACTAGTTTCTCAGATACCAGGAGAATATAACGTCTTTCAAGGAGGAGGGAATGGTCAATTGCTACTGAGAACTTATGAAAGATAAATATCAGATGTATCCATTAGTAAGAAATTAGAAAGCATCTTTAGAAACAGTTCATGGGTGAGAATCATGTGCATAACGGAAAGTTGTGAAAAATTGCTATAACATATTATTATCTGGAAAATATTCTTTTTGGAGCATGTTTCTCCATTGATTCTAGACAGTTATATAGCATAGTGCTTAAAGGCATGGACTATAGAGCCAAACTGACTGGCATTAAATTCAGCTTTGCCACTGCTGGATGACCTTGGATAAGTTACTTGAACCATCTGTGCCTCAGTTTCATCTCTGTAAAATGGGGACAGTAAGGTACTTAAAGGTTTGTTTTGAGTATTAAATGAATTAGTATATTTTAGAGCAGTGCTGGTTACATAAGTAAATATTCAAGGAACGTTAGTTATTTTTACTTAAGGAAGGAAGGAAGCAATGAAGGGAAAGTAATATGCTCCACTGGTAAGAGAAATACCCATAACTTGATTTCCTGTTGTATAAGATGGTAAATACAAGTAATCACTGACCATTGCTACAAATCCTTTTTCTTGTCTTTTGTGAGGTCCTTCTTCTGTTTTCCTAAGCAGTAATTTCATAGCCTTATTACTCTTCCCAACCAAAGTGGGATAGCTTCATCCATCTCATTTCATGTCTCAGTCTTAGATTCTAGGTCATGCATTAATCTGGGGTCCACACCGTTTCTCTTTGAATACTCAGTCTATTACATATATGAAAACTCATAATTCCTAGCATGTATTTCTACATGAAGTCTTTCTGTTTCTCTTTCTATATAAATGATTTGTCAGGATTACATTTCCCAGTATGCTATGTGATATTTCCATTTCAATTCCTACTTTCTACTCAATTGTATTATGGGATGTGCTGTCTCTGAATAGATGTAGACTAGTAGAGGGGTGAGGGTACATTAAAAATAGCAGCTAAGACTTCTGCTTCTGACCAACATAGAATAAGGGGGACAAGATATACAAGATATACCTGCAAACAAACAAAGCAACAAGACAAAATACATGAAATAATGGTTTCCAAATCACTGAACACCAAGCAATGAAGGACAGTGACACCTGAGAATCAGGGAACAAATTGAGGCCTATGATTATTCCCTATCACTGCCTCGAGAGAGTTTCCAGGCCATGGCACAGGAAGGGAGAACCCAGTCAGAGCCTGGAAGAGTGTCCAAAACTGAGGAGACATTGTTGAGAGTCTGGAGAGAACAAGGGGATTAGAGTTCACAAAACAAAGTACCAGAAAGGAAATTGTTGCACAGAGAGCAAACTCTAGAGATCTGCAGAGGGGTCCCCTTCAGTATTAAACTGACTACTGATCAGCAAATGTGTGTGAGAAAATTACCCAAGGCCTGGGAAGGAACAGGGCCAGAAATAGTGCCTGTTTCCACCAGCCAGACTGGAAAACCTTATGATTCACAAGTCATTGAGTAGAGGGTCTTGACTTATTTGTGGGAAATATTAGGACTAGGTTGAATACTTTTTCAGTCTCACTCAACAAATCTAAACAGTAAGTCCCAAAAGGATCAATCTATTTCCAAACAATTCAACCACATCCCAGAAAAAAATATCTCAAGAATATTTTTAGGAATAGAAAAATATGCAGCACCCAACAAGGTAAAATTCACAGTAGCTAATATCCAATCAAAAACTGAGTCATGCAAAGAGGCAGGAAAACAGAACCAACAATAAGGAGAAAAAAACAAACAATGATAATGGACTCAAAACTTACACAGATGTTAAAATTAACAGACGAGGTCCTTAAAACAGTTATTATAATTATTACATAGGGAGAGACATGAAAGATAAAAAATTGATCCAAATTAAATATCTAATAATGATGGCTACAATACAATGAATGAGATAAAAAATACACTGGATGGACAGAGATCAAATGCTGTAAAAGAAAAATGTTAGTAAAATTTTAAGATATAGCAATAAGAACTAATCAAAATGAAATATGGAGAAGAAAAATAAAGGAAGGAAGGAAAGAGAGAGAGAAAAAGAGAAAGAAAGGAGAAAAGAACAGAGCATCAGTGAATCATGAGACAACTTTAGATGACCTAATATATGTGTAATTAGAGTCCCTGAAAGACAGAGTAGGATAAAGAGAGAACACACATATTACAATTATCAGGGATAAGAAGGTTGAACTTGCCCAGAGACTCTACAAATACTAAAAGAGAATCATATGAACAATTTTATGTCAATAAATTCTACAACTTAGATGATATGGAAAAAGTCCTTGAAAGACATAAATTACCAAATCTCACTTAAAAACAAATAGATGTCCTGAATAGCCCTATATCTATTAAAGAAATAGATTGTGTAGTTAAAATGCTTTCAGACTTAGTGGGTAGAGAGGGACTAACCCTACAATCCTTCTAGTCACAAAGTCTGAAAGCTGGGAGCCATTCTAGATTTGTTGTTCTTTTGCATTACCAGTATTCAGTATCTAAATCATTTATTTTTATTTCAACACACACAGATTTTGAAACAGTCTTCTACTTTCCAACACCCACTACCACTGTCTTATTCCAAGTACCAAAACTTTTTTTAATTGAAGTATTGCAACAGTCTTCTAAGTTGCTTTCCAGAATAAAATCTATGGCCCATACTTTCTCAGGTGAAATATTAGACAAATTCCAGTTCCTTCAAATTGACCATATGACAAAATCTGTATTCTTATTTCATTCATGACCCTTGGTGATCTAGTTCACTTCCTGTTCCCCCTCACTTCTTATTCTATGACCCAGCAACATGAAGCCAGATGTAATTCCTCAAGCACACCATGCTCTTTCATGTTTCTATGAGTCTGTATAAGCTCTGCCCTTGACATGGATTCTTCTTTCTCTTCTTTGCTGTCTAGTGAAAACTAGTCATTCCCTAAAACCCTGCTCTACCAAAACTCAACCAGGAGGTAGCTTCTTAAAACAGTCGTGATATAAAATTTGAAACTATGTCAATGAACTGTTTGTACTCTGTTACATTAAAAGCTATTGATAAACTTGTATTTTCAATGGATCTTTTATACATGATTTTATACCATCAGTTATTGGTCATTTGGAAAATATTCATTCACTAAGTTATACGGATCTTCTAAATATTGATATATTTCATTATACACTATCACAAAGTCACCTTTATTTTTATCACCACTAATCTTATCAGAAAAGTCTTCAAGTATTGGGAAGCTGTCAATCTCATGGAAGTAATAATAGTAACAAGTTGTCCAAAATTCTAACTCCTGCTTGAAATCTTAAATATTATCATTATTGGCCAAAAATTCTGCCAGTTATTTTCCTTAGAGAAACAGGCTCACTTCATTCATGTTTGAGAGAACATCTGCCTCATATCCAAGTCTGAATAACAAAAGTCTATGTTCATCCTTTCTAGTAAAAATAATGTTCTATGAAAAAAATTGGCCTTTCGAGCACATACCTCAAACAACTGCACAAGTGCTTTTCCTTGAGATAGTAATAGTACTTCAGTATACTGAAGTAATTTACATGCACTTCCATTTCATCAAGACTATTAAGACATGTACATAAGTGTCAAGCTTTAATAAAATTAACAAATTTTACACTTCATCAAGGATATCCTTAACTGAAACTGGCTTTAATTTTAACTGCAAATGCATGGTGGTGAAGAATACAACGACTAATCTTACTGTTCATTGTCACTGTGCTATTTCATTCCAAAGCCCCTGCAGTTTTACCCATCACTGTTTTTGCATCATCAACGTGAATTTCAGCACAATGAATGAATTTTAGGATTATTAAAAAAATAGTGTGCCAGGAGATTATCATACTAAGTGAAGTAAGTCAGACAGAGAAAGACAAATGTCAAATGATATCACTTATATGCAGAATCTAAAACAAAAAAATGATACAAATGAACTTATTTACAAAGCAGAAACAGACTCACAGACTTAGAAAACAAATTTATGGTTACCAAATGGGAAAGGTGGGGAGGAGGGATAAATTGGGAGTTTGGGATTGACATATACACAATACTATATATAAAATAGATAATCCACAGGGACCTACTATATAGCATAGAGAACTCTGCTCTATATTCTGTAATAACTTAAATGGGGAAAATTTTTGAAAAAGAATAGATATATGCATATGTATAACTGAATCACTTTGCTCTACAGCTGAAACTAACACAACATTGTAAATCAACTATAGTCCAATATAAAATAAAAATTATAAAACAAATACAAAACAAAATAGTGTGAATGTTGTGGATCCCCTGAAGGGATCTTGCAGACCACACTTCGAGAGATAGAAAACCATGACAGAGAAATATGGTACCTGCCAGTGCCATAATAATTGGGTTTTAGGGAAATTTCCAAAAATTATTTAGCTGAGATTTATTGAGTGTTATTGAGATTAGTCTCTTCCTACAGGGTTTCTTCACTTGAAATTACGTTGTTCAGCCTTTTTTCCTGATTTCTGTTGATACAGATTGTTCTCCTGCAAGCCAGACTACAGATAGCAAATATTTCTGAAGTTGTTTTCTAGGCTTTGGAGGAAGTTTTTGGAGAAGGGATGGGGATTGCAGGTGGGGGCGAGTATTGGAAGGTGTTATTATAACTGGTGCTGTTATTGAGATTACAATATGTGTTAACATTGAAATTACTATGTTCTCATTACTGTGGTAAGCTTTGAGGATACATTGGTCTATGAAACAGAAATTTCCAGAAACTATTTAGCTAATATTTGTCCCTGTACCAGTGGAGTGTAAATACTAATGGGAATAAGTCAATTGTGAAGAGAGAGAGTTGTATAAATTTGAGCTGTATGGTAACTTAGGACAAACGGTTGTAGAACCTCTCCCTACAGTGACTCTTATTTGGGATTCAAACAAACTATATAGCTGCTGAATCTTTTAATTCATCATAATTCAATGATTTTGTTTTGTATAATAAGCCATAAGTGAACAGCTGTGAATCTTTTTGAACTGTTTTGTGTTCATGCTTATATTCACTGTAGCCTTTCAGATCTAGGTTTCAGGATGCAATATTGCTTACATTTTCATTTCTTTCTTTTACATTTCATTTTTTCCTTGAGGCGGGGAGGATGACTTCTAACAGAAGATTAACTAGAGATGTAGGGATTACAGAGACAAGCAAGCCATTGGCCTCACCAGGACCTAAAATGGTAAAAGTCCTATAGAACTCGCTGATAACCTGAGGCCATAAATGTCTCCCATTGTCACCTGGGGCTGTTTGTCAGTGTCACTCTCTACACATTCAAGGTCTTTTTCAGATTCAGTTACAATCATGAACTCAGTGCTCTACTAACTTCTCTCTCCTCTGCTGTCAAAATCTAGGAAAATGATATTCACAAATGGAAACTCACATGTGATTTTAGCAGAGGGTCTGGGAAGATTCATTAGCAAGAAAAAGCTTCAAATGGAAAACAATGCCACTGAATAGAAACACATCACCAAATTGATTCCATCTAAATTGATTTGTCCTGTCCAGATGGTGTAAGTCTTTGAGACTATTTCCAAGAACAAGTGAACAATTTTAAAGGTGATTCAGAGGGGTGTGGTTGACAATGGCAAATGAGCTGAGCTTTGGTCCTGCGGGATAAGAATCTCTGTTCTAAATTACATTAAGCTCTGCTGTTGAGGTAATTCAATCAAACTCTAGGACTTCTGTTTTCTCATCTAATAAAATGGGACTATAAACACTTCCAACAAATATCACGAGTTTCAAAATGGAAGAATGTATTAGAAAGTACATCATACATATGAAATTTTTAAATGCTTTAAAATAGGATTTACTGGTCTAAAGAAGCACTGTAAAGTTGAGTATTTCTAGAAACAGCCATCACTCTTAGATATGAATGTTGATCTTTAAATAGGTATAAGATTGTCTTTCCATTTTAAGTTCTCTTGTGCTATTTATTCTTCCAATGAGAAATAATATATTCATAAGTAATAGGAAGAAAAAACCAAGTATTTTCAATCCTTCCCTAAATTATAGAAACATTTCTATTCTCACCTTCATTCATTCTTCCCTAACCACTCATAATCAGGAAGTAGGAAGTACTCTAACCATACAAAACTTTCTTCTAGAACACACACCAAAAAATGTTTTTTTGTACTTCTATGTTTTTCCATCTTCTATATAACTCTTTTTCTTCTGATTAATTCCCTCTCACCTATAGAACTCAGCTGAAAGGTCATTTTTGCTGTGAAGCCTTTCCTAACTCCCCAAGACAGAGCCAGTAGAACCTCCTCTTTCTTCTCATTATATTGTATACTAATTTTGTACAAGTAATTACCGAATAGGTATACCACCACTTATTACATTTTGTTGTAATTCTTATGTCTTTTCCTCCCATTAGACTGTGAGTTCATTCAAGGCATTGCTCTTACCTTCTTCCCACCCTCTGTACCCAGCACAGTTTCAGCTGCATAATTATTACATAGAAATGAATGAAAGCATGAATATACCCTTCCAGCTAAGCCTACTTTGGTATATAGATATGAGACAGATGGGGACAGCTCTGTGCTGTGTCCATTGTGACCCATCACTGACTATGTGATCTCTCTGTGATTTGCACGTAGTTGTATTTCTCCCATCCCTACCTCTCTGTTTGCCCTGGCACTCCAGAGAATGTCTTAAATGTGCCTCAGATACTCTTATCCATAGCATTATCTAAATAAGATATAATTTGGCATTTAAAAACAGCATACAAGCAAATATAAAGTAAACCATGTAAAATGAAAGCTGAACTTCCTTATACTGACAAAATCCACATCAAAACCTGAGCATGGAAGGAAAAGGAGGTTTCGTTTGGTTGGTTGGTTGTTGATTTTTGAGGCTCTTTTTTCCCTCTTTTTAGTATTCCCATAGAAGGAGTTAATTATGGGCAACAGCTCCAACCTTTTAATGAGATAGATATTTTAATCTTTCACATCTTTTTGCTGCTGCTTAGCCACTTAAGTTATTTCAAATCTGCAGCACATGATTCCTAATACTACAGTGAAGAGCAGGAAAAGCACAAAACAAATTTAAAAATCTCTAGTTATGGCTTGCAGACTACAGGATTACTTCCAATATTTCTTGATTCCTTTTCCCAGTAAGTTCCCCAACATTCTATAGCAGGGATTGGCAAATGTTTTTCTGTAAAGAGCAGACAGTAAATGTTTTAGGTTTTGTAGGCCAAGAGGCAAAATTGAGGATATTATGAAAGTACTTACATTAAAAAAGAGAAAACGTCCTCAATTTTTTATTGACAAAATTCAAAATGTAATAATAATAATATTATAAATATAATAATCATCATCTATTTTTTGGTAATATAAGTCTATTAATGAGAAAATGGAATTCTTTTTTGGGAAAGGAGCAGTAAAATTTCATTTTACCCCATTTCATGGGGTTCAAAGTTAGTGTTCCCAATCATTAAAATTAACTGCAAATTTCATTTGTTAATGCTGATCTGTAAATGAGATTTTAAGAATTTCATTTTTGAAAATGTCTTTTCACACAGATAGGTAATATATGTGGCATTCAGAATGCTGATAACTATATCATTATGATTTATAGTAGCACTGAGAAATAAGAGCATCCTATAGAGTTTCTGTCACAACTACTCAATTCTGCTGTTGTAACACAAAATCATCTACAGAAAATGGATGAATGAGTGTGGCTGTGTTTAAGTAAAACTTTATTTTGGAACTGAAATGTGAATTTCATAGAATTTTCACATCCCCAAATATTATGCTTCTTCTGATTTTTTTCAACCATTAAAAATGTAAAAATAACTCTCAGCTCATGGACTGAACAAAAGCAGGTAGCAGGCTGAATTTGGCCCTTTACTATGGTTTGCTGACTCTCGCTCTATGGTATACCCCTGGATTACAGTTGACTTTTGATGGTGTTGGTGGCAGAAAGTTCAGGGGGACAAAGAGACAGAAAATAGAAAAGGGGGTCTAGGTTTTTCCTTTCTACTAGGCCCTCTCTTAACTGCCCCATTCCCATACTTCTGCTCCCAGATTCCTACTCTCCTTTCCTTATGCCATTATCCCCTGACTGGGTATACTTATCACTCTGCAGTGTAGTGAATATGCTATCACTGTATGGCAGGCAATTCACTCCTTCATCATATAATATTTATATTGTTTCAAACCCTACTGAGTCCACTCTCAGGCAAGCAAAGAGCCCTGAAAAATGACCCATAGGCTTCTCATAAGAGGTGTGCATGTGTTTGTATTAGCAGTGAATGAAAGTATAGGCCAATGAGCATGAATATGGAACTGACTAGACCAATGGGCATACATGAGAGGAAAAGAGGGAACCACAGTTCTGGGGGATGGAAGAAGAGAATAGTCATCTTTCATTGTGAATAGATGAATATCATTGTGTTTCTATGGTGATTAAGATATAAGATGTTTGAATCTTCCCTGCTATCTGCAGAAACTGTTAGCAATTGTGCTTTTACTTCTTACTGGAAAACTAATGAGAAGAATGGAATTCTTCTTTTGGGGAACGGGGTAACATTTCATTTAGTGTGCAAAGTTAGTATTCCCTAGAATTAAAATTGATTATAAATTTTGTTAATGCTGATCTATGATGAGATTTATTGTATTTCTAAGTCAGAAAAGAAAAACAAAAATGGTGGTTTATCTGTGCAAAAATTAAATGAATTTTAGACATGCACATAAAATGCTAAATGTTTTAGGCCTAATTACCATGAAGCACAATGGAAGATGCCACAGTCAAGCAGAAAGGGAATATATTTAGTAGTCATATAACCCTGGTTCTTAACTCCATTTCTGTCCCTTACTAATTAAATGATCTCAAGTAAGATATTCAATCTCTCTAACCATCATGCTTTCCTATTTGAAACCTCACAAGGTAGGCATAATTATCTGCAAGTTGTAGACGAACAAGATATGTAACACACATAGTCCCATAAGTGGAACTCAAAAAGAATCATTTTAACCTTTATAAATGATGTACATCATTAAATGTGTTCTTTTAACTTTGTACTGATCACTGTTTGATAATAACAGCATATTAATCATACATGATCACGTTATTCTCCTGGGATTTCCTTTCACCCAATGCCTACACTGTCCTTCTAAGGACCCAGTCAGAATGCTACAAAATGCTGTAAAGACTTTCAGATAACCCCAGATCAAAACAATGTCTCTCTCCTCTGAAGTCTCACAGTTTGTATATCTTTTATTTTGGTATTTATTGCTCATTTTCAATTACACCTACATTTATTCAATTTATTCACATGCTTGGAATCATAGAATGTGGGAACTGGCAAGGGACATAAGATACCCTCTCACCCAAATCTCCTCATTTTGCATAGGGAGCAAGAAATACTGAAAGGCAAAATGGATTGTCAGGAGTCACACAGAGCTTTAAAAACAATTCAACTCTAAATTTAATTATTTTCCTACTATATTATTTGTCTCCCATTTCCAAATTTTCTCTTACCTCTCCTGCCTTCACTAAGACAAATCAACCAGTCTTACCATCTTTATGCAGCTTTCGTTTCCTTTCAAATTCTACTTATAACAATATATCTCATGGCATAATAACCACAGACCTGCAACTATCAATTTTTAATCTTCAAATTTGTCTTCTCATTGCAAATCTATTTCTGGTCCAAGTCACACTATCGTCTGTTGCCAAACTAACTTTATGAAAACATCAATTGTCATTCTACTACTCAAAAAATATTCAGGACTCTATATTGCACAAAATACTTCCTGGAGTTGGAGGTTCTTCACAACTTAGACTTGCTTTGTTGCTGATTATAAATACTGAAGAAGTAACTTATGCAAAAGTGAAAAAACTCAAAATTCCTACCTTCCTCATTTCTTGTCCAGATGATTCCTCTGTCCTGGAGGTGTGACCTCTTCATCTATCTGTGTTTTTGCTCATTTGATTTCTTTTGCTTTGAATGCTTTCCTTCATTTTCATTTATTTAATAACCATTTTCTTCTAGATCCAGCTTTAATTCCAGTTTACTTATGAAGACTTTCCTCACCATGTAATTCATGGGAATTACATCTTGTCTTCCTAGATATATTAGTAGTAGTAGTATATTTTACTTTGTATCATTGTTCCTCTTTTTTCATATATGTATGTAATATCTCCAAAAAGATTTTAGAAAATTTTGAAGAAGGATCATAACCTGACTATATTTTTATCTCGGTATCTGACAATCAGTAATGTTTATTGATCAACAAAATTATGTCCCTCTTGGTAAGTAAAAAAAAGTCCCAAAAAGACAACACGACTCCTGCTTTGATTGATTCAATAGCATTTCCCATAGCCAGATGTAATTATTTTTTCCCTGATGGCTTCTTAGGACCTGATTGTATTAGGTAGCTCTGGTTTATTTCCAATTAAGAAATAATTTTGTTTCCACAGTTTGTTTCCAAAATTATAGTCTTCAAGACCAAATGAAAAGTGCTCTTGAATGACTTCCATATTTCAAGTTGTTGGCATCATGTAGCTCTCAATTTGATTTTCATAAACTTTGAATATAATAAGCTTTTAATATAAACAAATGACAGGAACAATCAGCTTATGTGATATATAAAAAGGATGTTGTATAGTGAGTAATTATGGCCTGATTCACATTTGGCAAGTAGACTTGACTAAAAAAGTTCAACTATAATATCCAGCTAATTTTCAATAAATAAAATCAGCTCCTAGAAGATTGGTTATATAGCCAAAAGTCTATACAGATGACTTTCACTCTTCATTGCAAACCACATTGCATAGGAAGTAAAATGAATTTGTAAAATAAGATATGGTTTAATATAAATTGAACTTGTGGGTTTTCCAAATTAAATACATAGTGTGGATTTCAGATGCATGATATAGGGCTAAATGTCCCTAATTTTTAAAAAAACAGAACATTTGCTAAAATTATAAATGATGTCTCATGTCTTATTTTTAGAAATAAATCCTGTGCTCTCAACATGTGAGTCAGTAATATTGTTAAACTGCATATTCAAATGTGGAACACAAATATCAGAGGGAATCACTGCCAGGGACCACATATTTTAATTCCATTCCCAGTGTGGACATGCTCTTTGACTTTGGGAAATGTCATTTTAAAGCATCACTCGTGGGGCCCCAACTGAACACAAAGCTTTGCACATTTACATAAAGGTAAACATCTCGGCCAGGGCGACAGAATCCCATCTCCCCCTCCCTGCCACTAGACTCAAGTATTTATGTCTAGAAGAGAACAAATGTATGGATACCAAGGGGGAAAGGGGTGGGGTGGGAAGAATTGGGAGACTGGGATTGACACATATACATTATTGATACTACGTATAAAATGGACAACTGATGGGAACATACTGTATAGCACAGGGAACTCACCTAGTGCACTGTGGTAACCTAAATGGGAGGGAAGTCCAAAAGGGAGGGGATATCTATATGTGTATGGCTGATACATTTTGTTGTGCAGTGGAGGCTAACACAACACTGTAAAGCAACCATACTCCAATAAAATTTAATTAAAAAAACAAAGATTTATGTCTAGGTTCAAAAGTCATCTGATAGGCCAGTTATGCCAATGTATTTTCAATAAAGCATTTGGAAACACAAAATAAAAGAAGGTGGAAACCAAAATGATTTTCTGCATAGTATATCCTTGTAATAAATCACAAATAAGAAAACTGTAATATAAAGTACCATTTTATTAAATGTCACTCAGCATTCATGATTTCATCATTCTGGTAGTTTAGAGAGAGTAAAAAGTGGTTGATAGTCCAAGAATCAGCATGCATAGCCAGAGCAGAGCAGTAGTGTTGAAGCTATGGAAAACCTGAGGAAGAAAGGTAAAAATTCAGGAAGAAAATAAATTCACATATAGAAAGTAGGCAACTCCATCACCTTGATCCCTCTGAAATTATTGCAATTCAAATAAATTACAGTTTTCACACAGGTAGGCTAAGATCATGTGCTTAATTTTCTGTCTAACTTTGTGTGTGTGTGTCTGTGTCTTCCCCTCTGTGTGTATATGTATATATACACACACACAGAGAAAGACATATATACAACTAAATCAAACAAAATTCTATTTTAATATATATATTTGAATGAAACAGGTGCTTGATTTAAGTCTGTGATAGTAAAGAGTGAAATGAGTCAAGAAAAAGACTTAATATAGCAGCTACAATGTACCACGGCGCATTTACAAAAAGTTGGATCTGGGGAAAGGTCTTGAGAACTGATTACAGGGAACACTAAAGAAACAAACATAGACACACACATTCCCAGCTCTATGTATAGGTTGGAAGAACTAATTTAGCTTTAAGATTCAGGAAACAGAATTTGCTGTAAGATTTTGTTCTGTCCCCAACAGGAATGCAAAGCAATCTGTGATTAGAACTCAAAGGATATGGATAATTTCTTGTACACTCTATATATATATGATTTTAAAATGGTAGTTCAAACCAAAATCTGAGTCAATTTGTGGATTTTGTTTTCTTGTTTGTCAAACCAAAATATACAACTAGATTTACACTTCAATCTATAATGGAATAAGAAGGACAAGATTTACCCTCTTGCCTTAACTAAAAATCAAGAAAAATATTTAAACAATGGTTTTCAGACATCAGACAAGAGAGAGTCCAGAAGAGTTATTTCCAAAAGAAAGGGAGAAAATGAGGTAAACCCTATGATTATTCTGGCTTAATGTCTGGAGAGTGCCCAGGCTGTAGAACAGGGAGGGGAGGACCCAAACAGAGCCTGACAGTTTCCCAAAGTTGAGACAAACTTCAGCATTCAGCGAAGTCAGGCAGATAGAATTCATAGGGCAGAGTATCATACAGGAGAAAGCTGCCCAGTAAAAGAGTTCTGAAGACCTATGAAGGTTTCCCTTGAGTTTTTTGGCTATAGACTGATCTGCACATGCACATTAGGAAACTACTGAGGTCAGGAAAAAAGCCAACCAAAAAGAGCAAGCAGAAAAACCCCTGGAGCTCACATCGTGCTGGTCTCCTCACACAAGGACCACTTCTCTCACCTGCCCAAAGTTCAGTGCCCAGAGAAGGAAGAATGGGTTCAAGGAGAATCATTCCCTGTCTCCTTTTCCTGGTCAGCCAGGACAAAGTGGGCAAGGGGGCCTTCCATAGACCCCCAAAGTCAGGGTCAGGACAACCACATCTGGGCTGGTATCACAGCAGGCCTCCAGCCTCCTTTTTAGTCCTCTAGTCTGCTTTCATTCCTGCTCCATTAGACAGGAATAATTAATGAGAAACAGAGCAACAGGGAGGCAAGAGTGAAGGAAAGGAGCTGTTTGTCTGTCAGCCCTGTGCCCTTACCCCCAAGCTGGAACCCTATTCCATCCCTGGGCTATCCTCCTGATCAGTGTCTTGGGTACCTGTATGACTTGTTCCCCTCTTCTTTCTCCTCTCCTCTCTTAAAAAAGTCAATCATTTTATTATAATTTCCATTTTTTTCTTAAGCATAGACCAATTATACGTTCAAAATTACCTAAATAGCATTATAAAAAGACAGGTGCTGCCATTAAAATGATTTCATCTGTATTAACAAATGACATTTTTGATAGAATTTAGTGCTACATAGGTTCAAAACAAACAAAAAATATCTGGATAATTACACTACAATAATGGATCTTCTTCCATGGAAACTAACACTTTGTGTTTAAAATCTGCATAATTATTTATAACATAATAAGTTAATGAATGCAATTAAAAATACTTATTATTAGTACCAAACAGCAGGTAACCCACTCTGCCTTACCTTATTGTCACTTATTTGGGGCACTAAAAAGGGCTAATTGTTTTGTTTCTCTACTTAACTCTTTCTCTGTGGCCTATGCAGAGGCATACACCTTTGGCAAACTACCAATAAAGACAAGAGAATGCATGCATTATTGATGAGCTTGCTTCTGAATTAAAAATCAAGGTATATACATATATGTATATAAACACCCTACATTTACCTGTGGAGATGGCACTTGTTTTCATGGAAAAGGAAAAACTGGTGTGATTATTTGTAGAGTTATATTGCCCCAAATTTAATTGCAACATAAATTGGGAGAATGAATATAAATTTCAGGGTACCCAATGAAGAAGGGATTTTTAAAAAAATATCTTTGACTTCTGTTTGGATAGTAATTCTAGTGCAGAAGAGACAATCCAAAGCAAACAAAGACTTGCACATAGTTCATTTACTCTTAGGTATTACACATTATCATTAACTTTTGAGTACTTGGCTCATTTTCTGTCATGTGGTTTGCTGTAAGTCTAAAGAGGACTTTCTCTATAGAGCAAAGTAACGGCTCCTTCTTTGTCCTTTCCAGGAAAGCTCCTCAGAGTTTGTTAGAGAGTAAAGCTACAAGATGAACATCATCTAACAATTCACTTTCTGCACTTTTTACAAACCAGCGTTCAAACAAAGATATAAGAGGGGATCAGGGCATCCCTGGTGGCACAGTGGTTAAGAATCCGCCTGCCAATGCAAGGGACATGGGTTCAAGCCCTGGTCCGAGAAGATCCCACATGCCGTGGAGCAACTAAGCCCATGCACCACAACTACTGAGCCTGCGCTCTAGAGCACGTGAGCCACAACTACTGAGCCCGCAAGCCACAACTACTGAAGGCTGCATGCCTAGAGCCCATGCTTCACAACAAGAGAAGCCACTGCAGTGAGAAGCCCGTGCACCACAACGAAGAGTAGCCCCCACTCGCCACAACTAGAGAAAGCCTGCGTGCAGCAACAAGGACCCAACACAGCCAAAAATAAATAAATTAATAGATAAATAAATTTAATTAAAAAAAGAGGGGATCAGAGGAAAGGGTTATTGCATTTATTCCTTTTATTTTTGAGAGGGGGTAGATTTGTCTATTTATTTGTTTGTTTTCTCCTCCCCACAAATTATGTCAATACAGGAGAGACAACTGTGTTCAATAGTTGAATAGTTGAAAGAGTTTGAATGATGTGGAGATGTTTCCATAAGTGTGTGGAAAATAGCATTGTAACTTTTCTATAAAATATTTTGAGAACCTTACTAGTATAAGGCAATTGCTTTGTCATAAGTATTAACAAAATCTCTCAAAAGACAGTAGAAGGGAAATAATTCAGGCAG
Source organism: Grampus griseus (assembly GCF_964374135.1). Lineage (NCBI taxonomy): Eukaryota > Metazoa > Chordata > Mammalia > Artiodactyla > Delphinidae > Grampus > Grampus griseus. The sequence continues at coordinate 84,264,221 of NC_138999.1, read as the reverse complement.
AGAAAGAAAAATATTGTATGAGCTCACTTATCTGTGCAATCTTAAAAAGCCAAATTTATAGAAACAGAGAGTAGAATGGTGCTTGCCAGGGGCTGGAGGTGGGGGAAATGGAGAGATGTTGGTCAAAGGGTACGAACTTGCAGTTATAAGATGACTATGTTCTAGGGATATAATGTACAGCATGGTGACTATAGTTAGTAACAGTGTATTATGTACTTGAAAGTTGTTGAAAGAGTAAATCTTAAGTGGTCTCGCCATAAAAAAAAGGTAATTATGTGAGGTGTAGAATGATAGAAGTATTAACTAACCCTATTGGAGTAATCATTGTATATCTTAAACTTACACAACATTATACATCAATTATATCTCAATAAAGCTGGGAAAAAAAAGATAGTAGAAGGGTTTGACAATAATGCTTTCCTACCTTTTAGCAGTATGAAGTGAATACTAAAACTAGAACATTCTAGAACATACTTAAAAGATCTTAAAGGAAGATGCCAGGGCCTTAGAGCATAGGTTCCTCTTCAGCTCTCACTGACCTGTTTGAATTGTTTTAAGTCTTGAGCAAAGAACATGACTATGACTAAAAGGAAAGAAAGTTAACACAAAATATCAAGATTACATGATATTTAATAAAATGACTCATTTTTAAAATTATCATTACTGTAGCATAAGTCCAGAAATGGTTGATGTGAGAGCCTCGTAGATGACAGACTGCCTAACAGTAAGAAGCTCCTTGTCAGATTATTCATTAACAATTACCAGTGAGAGAACTTTGCTTGTAATAGCAGTTTATTCTGATGGTCAAATTCTTCTTTGATTCAGAATGTTTTAAAAGACAAAAATCACTGCAGTTATGCATCAAGGACTCATTGGTCCCTTAGACCTGCTTGAACCCTAAATTAGCCATGGGGAACTACAGTGTAGGCAATAATTTCAACCTGTGTACCCATTGCTTCACATGGTTAATATATGGATTGCCCCTTGCTTGAATCAAGCAAATAGCATAGAGAACAATTAGCATTTTTGAAGCATATTGAAACATTGTGAAGATTTTTTTTTCTCATATAGCTTGAAATGAGGTATTTAGATTCCATAGTGAAGCATAGGACTTTAACTATATCTTCATTTTCTGTTAGTAAGTACTACATTTCTAAATTGCAATGTTGAATGCCAGGAAAAATTGTGATGCCAAAAGCTCAGCCTCTGGGCACCAGTGCCAAATCAAATCTCAGAGACAGAGGTTTGGGTGAAATAGAAAAGACTAGCCTTATTGCTTTACCAGGCAAAGGGGGACACAGCAGGCTCCTGCCTCAAAAACTGTGTGTCCCAACCCAGGAGGATTTGGTGAGGAGTTTTATGGCATCGGTTCAGGGGTGGGGTTGCTGATAAGATTAGGGTGTGTGCAGGGCCTGCACTCCTCTAATCTGGTCTCAGGTAATCTTCTTGATGAGCTTCTCTGTTTCCTTTAATCTTGCCTCAGGTGGTCTATTGGCTGCTCCTCTCTTGATTAACAATTGTTCGAATCTTCCCTTTGGAATTCAGGGAAGGTTATGGAGGCTGGAGTCTGTTCCCTACAAACAAGAAACAGGGTACATGGAAAGGCTTCCATGCCCAGGAGCCCCACAGTGTCCTGCTCAGTTTCACTTACCACAATATTCAGCAGTGGTTGTCATTAATAACTGATCATTTTTGCACTTTAAATATTTTTCTCGAAGAATCACAAAATCCTTCTAACCATTCTGATAATATGTTAGGAATTAAGGAGAATTATAGACTTTTGTGAATACTCTCATTTCCATGGAATCAGAGCACCACAATTCAAATTTGATTTAACAAACTTTCTTATGCTGACTTACAAAACAACATTTGGATAGGCATTGTGGTAGAATTCCAAAATAATGCAACACATGCCCTGCTCTCAAAAATGTACAATTTAGACAGGTAAATAAGGTATGCTCACAAATAACTTCTTTACTACAAATGCATTCATGTGCAAAAATATTCTCTAGCATCTGATTAATTTTCTCAAGCACAAATCTTTCTTAATACTCTTCAACTGCTCCCATTTCACCTTTGTGGCAAAAATCAATAATATTGGGTTGACCAAAAAGTTTGTCTGGGTTTTTGGTAAGATGTTATGGAAAGACCTGAACAAACTTTTTGGCCAACTGAATATTTTGCAGGACCTTTTATCTGACTCCTGCCTGCCCCTCTTAGCCTCATTGTTTCCTTAAACTCTCTCCATTGTCTCTATAATCCAATCATAATAACAAGTTAATTGGTCAATATTACTGTTTTGTTGTGATTGCTTTTTTGTTTTAGGCTAATGTTTAATTAAACAAGTGATAAATGAATATGTTCCCTTGGTAAAATAATTAAAATATTACAAAACTAGGACACAATTTGCACACTACCTCAAATGCCCTATCCTGTCTCCCAGTGGTAAGTGCTATTATCAGTTAGGAAATGAGTCCTTCCAGATGTTTTTTTTAACACAATTACATACACAATGTTGCTTTGCTTTGTGTTTAACCTGAATGGAATCATACTTTGCATGAGATCTGCAATTTATTTATTTTATTCAACAAATATCTTGGTGATTTTACCACATCAGTGTTCTAATATAGTATTTCCATAGCCTGAGTTAATAAGAAGTTTTAATTTCTTCTTAAAATATGTCCTGGGCTTCCCTGGTGGCACAGTGGTTAAGAATCCACCTGCCAATGCAGGGGACATGAGTTCAAGCCCTGGTCCAGGAAGATCCCACATGCCACGGAGCAACTAAGCCTGTGCACCACAACTACTGAGCCTGCGCTCTAGAGCCTGTGAGCCACATCTACTGAAGCCCGCAGGCCTAGAGCCCATGCTCCGCAACAAGAGAAGCCACTGCAATGAGAAGCCCATGCACTGCAATGAAGAGTAGCCCTTGCTCGCTGCAATTAGAGAAAGCCCATGTGTAGCAACGAAGACCCAACACAGCCAAAAATAATAAATAAATAAAAATAAATTTATTTAAAAAATAAATAAATATGTCCCCTTTTTATTCCTTAAGCTGTTTATTTGAATTTCCCTTCCTTTTTTCCTTAATTACATTCAACAACAGTTTGTCTATTTTTTGGTCCTTGCAGTGTATTAGTTTGTGTTTTATTGATCAAGTCTGTATTTTGTTTTGTTTTCTATTATTTCTGCACTTATTTTTACTAATTTCTTTCTTCAATTTAATGGAATGTATTTTGTGGTTCTTCTATCAGCTTCATGAGTCAAAAGTTTGTTTTGTTTATTTTATACTTTTGTTTTCTAATAAATTCATTTTATTAGAGCTATATATATATTCCCCTAAATTTCCTTTTGGTCCCTTTATACCAGTTTGATATGTGGTGTCATTCAGTTTTACATAAATTGTAATTTTCATTTTTATTTCCTTTTTAACCCAAGAGATATTCCAAAGTGTGCTTTTAAATTTGCAGGTATATAGGACTTTCTTTTGTCTTGTTACATTTTGGTTATTCCTTTCTAATTTTATTGTGTGGTGGTCAAGAAGGGTAAAGTGGCCTAGAAGATTTTAATTCTTTTATTCGTTGAGATTTTTTTCTAGAGGCTTAGTATATGGTCTGTTTTTGAGAATATTTTACATGTGCTTGAAAATAATCTGTATTTTTTTACAGGTACTGAGACAGGAGGAAAGAGGGCAGGGAACAACCTTTAAAAGAATAACATAGCCATTGAGGATACAAAAACACACTGGTTAGAACATACTAAGCCCAAGATGGAGGAAGATTCGGCTTTCTGTAGACCTTGAGCCTCACTGTATGCTCATTGTAATACATTAGCATATGCTAAATGACACACCCACAAGTGCCATGACAGTTCTGAGGCTGACCATAGAAGGCTAAAATGTGGGCAGTGGCCCAATTCCTAGAAATCCCCACCCCTTCCCCCAAATAGTTGGAATAATCCTCCCACTTATTAGCTTATGAAACTACCTAGCCTATAAAAACTAATCATCCCAGGGCCACTCTCACATTCTGAGACAGACCACATTCTGCCTATGGAGTATCTCTCTAAATAAACCTGCTTTCACTTTACTATGGTTCATTCTTATATTCTTTTCTGCATGAAGCTAAGGACCCTCACTTGGTGGCCCATCCCAGGGACTCACCTGAGATCTGGGACATGATGATTCTCACACCCTGTTCTCCTGCAACAGTACAACTGAGTGTGTGTGTGTATGTGTTTATATGTTTATTAAATTGAATTTTTTAATTGTTACATTCAAATACTCTATATTCTTTCTCACTTTTTTAATGTACTTGATCTAGAAACTTAGTGAAATATGTTATATTCTCACTACGATTGCAGATTTCTCATTGAAATTATTATTTTTTTTTTTTTTTGCTTTTCCTGACCTTATTATGCAAAGTTAAGTGTTTCCTCCTGGCTCTCATTGAAATTCTATCAGTTTTTGTTGATATATTTTGAAACTACATAATTAAGTAATAAAAGTTCATGACTGCTATATATTTTGATGGATTATTCTTTCAGTATAAAATATTCTCTCTGTGCCCTTTTGACACTTTTTGCTTTGAATTCTGTTTTTCTGATATTAATAATGTCATACCTGCATTTATTTATTAATATTTTCCTAGTATATTTTTCATCTCTTATTCTCAAACTTCTTGTGTCTCATGTAAATAACAGTTGGACGTTTTTAGCCAATCTGGGAGAGTTTAACCTCCTTATATTACTCCTATATATATTTGGTCTTATTCCCAATGTATAATTTTGTCCTTTCTATTATCTATGCATTTAGGTATTTTTTCTCTAATTCATGTTTTTTCTTAATTTTTTGAAATATGTGTGTGAGTATATGTTTCTATTTAGGTTTATGTGTGTTTCCCTCTACATGTGTATTCTGCTAGTGATTATCCTTAAACTTTAATACTGAAACTGAGTCCCCCTAAAACCGAGTTTCTCTGCTGAGTTTATGATTAACCTTTCTAACCAAAACTTTATTCCCTTTCTTGTCCAACATCTGTTCCCCTCAAGATTGAGGAGTATTAAAGAAAAGCGGGGATTGAAACGGAGCAGGACCCTGTGGGGCCCTTCCAAGTACAAAAGCCTTTCCATGTCCCCCATTTCTGTTTGTAGGAAAAAGGTTTCAGCCTCCTAGCCCTTCCCTGAGTTCCAAAGGGCAGATTCAACAGTTACTAATTAGGAGAGTGAGGAAATGCAGAAAGAAACAATAGTGCATCATGGGGCCTGGTCCTGGTTCCTCCTCTGGGGATGTGCATAACAATTTGAAACATATCTCTGAGCTCTTCTACAGGAGCTAAGGCCCCCCACACAGGTAGAGGATGGTAACTTCAGACTGACCACAGCACATGGACCCCAGACTGGTTGGAAAAAGAAGGTTGATAACTAAGATTCCTGGAACACCTCCCTGTTACCTCACCACCAACCAATCAGAAGAGGGTTACACACCCTGCAGCCCTCCCTCCAAATTTTGTCTATAAAAACTTCTTCCCTGAAACCCATTGGGAAATTCTGGTCTTTTGAGCACAAGCTACCCATTCTTTTTGCTTAGCCCTACAATAAATCTTTCTCTGCTCCAAAAGCCAACATTAGGTTTGTTTGGCCTTACTGTGCCTGGGGCACAGGAACTTGGTTTCAACAACAATACAAACATTTAAACCTAGATTTTCAAAAGTATTCATTGATATTTATTTTCTGTCCCTCAACCAAAAACAAGAAATGCAGCACATATTTACATACCTCTTTTTTTTTTTAATTTTATTTATTTATTTATTTTTGGCTGTGTTAGGTCTTCATTGCTGCACGCGGGCTTTCACCAGTTGCTGCAAGCCAGGGCTACTCTTTATGGTGGTGTGCAGGCTTCTCATTGCAGTGGTCTCTCTTGTTGCGGAGCACAGGCTCTAGGTGTGCGGGCTTCAGTAGTTGTGGCACGTGGGCTCAGTAGTTGTGGCTCGTGGGCTCTAGAGCTCAGGCTCAGTAGTGGCGCATGGGCTTAGTTGCTCTGTGGCATGTGGGATCTTCCCGGACCAGGGCTCGAACCCGTGTCCCCTGCATTGGCAGGTGGATTCTTAACCACTGCACCATCAGGAAAGTCCTACATACCTCTTTTCTTCCTGCTTTCCCTCTTCCTCTTTCCCTTTTAAAATGTGGAGTTCAGTTCCAGTTTCGAATTTAACTTTTTTTTCTTACCATCAACAGTTATCAGTTTTAACAATTTGTATTACTTTCTGTAGGGGAGAAGGAATAATTTTTCCTCTACCCTTCTGAGTTCTTAGCTGAGACCTCTGTAATAAAAGATTAACAAGAGAAAAACAAACAGAAGTTTATTAACATGTATACCTCATGCATATGTAGGAGATACCCAGGGAGAAATAAGTACCCAAATTGGCTTAGAATTCCAGTTTACATGGCATTTTCAATAAAGAACAATAAATTTGTGGAGAAATGACAGGACAAAGGAAAGCAGTTTTATATCTACAAGGGCAGAGGTAAAGGCTAATTAGTAAAGTTTGTTATGTAGACTCCTCTGGTGCATTCTCCAGGCTGTTAAGGGTCTAAAATTTTCTCTGGTAAAACTTTAAAGTTTTCTCTGGTAAACTTTTGTCCTCTGGTAGAGAGAGGATGAGGAATGCCTTTGTAAATTTATGTCTTATTCTTAGACAAACAAGGGGAAAAATCTTCTCTTGCATTGGCTTCTTCTCAATTGCCTTCAGCTCAAAATAATGCTTATGCCAAAAGTGGCATATGTTGGGGTGGCATAATCTGTTACCCTTTGGTCCTTTATTCATTGTTTTTTCTTATATTTGACTTTCTCATCTTAGATTTATTTTTTCTTCTTGTAATACATATTCTAGTACAGTATTTCTCAAACTTAAGTCATTTGTTTATCACTTTCACAATTTTTATATCTGAACACCACTATAATTTTATTTTGTTAATAACTTTAAGTTAATTCACTTTTAACTCAATTTAAACTCACTCTAGGTAGTTATATCCATGAAATCATAGGTTACTATGCCAGTTACATATAACTATTAATTTTTAAAAATGTCAGTGTACTACCAAAAAAAAAATCATCTCATGTATCATGAGGAGTTTCTCCTCACCTCTCAAATCTGTTTTTGCCTAAAAGTAGACACTGACACAGCTACTATCTACTCCAAATGTCAGGTGGGATGTAAATTTCAGTGGTCAAAGTGACCAGTTTCCCATTCTGTGGTACTCCAATTATCCTTGCTGTTGGTTGCCCTTGAGTTTCTTCTTACTCCTGGTATTACCTTTCTACAATCATGGTGTTTACTCCTGTGTTTTATAGTAGAATAGTCCCTCATATGTTTTTGGGTTATGTTTTTCTTTCTTCAAGCTGATTATCTATTGCCCTTCACCTTCTTTCAAGGTTTTCTCACAAAGTCTAGTCCATCATTATTGGTTTTCTTTGTTTGTTTTTTTTGGGGGGATAATCATAGCTTTACTACTTGTTTATATCAATTATATACCACTTCTTGAAATTTGAGGATTGAAAGGAAAAACTGTAAAACAAGCCAGGCTTTCATCTTACGAGGAAACCCATGGTAGGATTTTGACAGCTGGCAGTGGAACAGAGAGGTATTCCAGATGGAAAGAATAATACAGTATTGCCTTTGGAGGTTAGTGAATAGTCCAGTCTGACCCACAAGGGGTAGGGAGGGAAATAATTGGGAGATGTTGCAGGAAAGATTGGCCATGAGAAGGAATGCATAGAACTTACAGGTCAGTTTTGGGAAAGCAAGGACTGTCTCTGAGGTTTTCACCGCTATTGCACAAGTATCTAGCACAGTGGCTGACATAGTAATTACTAAGTAAACATGAATGAATAAATGAATGAATGAGTTAATGAGACAGATTTTTCACAGCACCAGTGTAGGAATAGAGATGATAGATTTTCATTTTTTGGTTTTTTTTTTACTGCACCATGTGGCTTGTGAGATCTTAGTTTCCCAAAAAAGGATTGAAACCAGGCCCCAGCAGTGAAAGCACTGAGTCCTAACCACCAGACTGCAAGGGAATTCCTGATAAATTTTCATAAAGTCCCAGTTCTTAAAGGGAAGATGTAGGATTGAGAGAAGGGAATTAATGTATATCTATTTATAGTAAACAGTATATAGGGGCCTATCTGTTATAAAATGAATACTTCTTAATGCAAATCTTGACACATGAATAATCTCAACAGAACTCAAGATAATGTTGATTAGGTGAGCAGTTAGCAATTTTTTTTCTATAAAGGGCCAATTAGTAAATATTTTAGACTTTACAGAACCTACAGTCTATTTCAACTACTCAACTCTGTTGTTGCAGTGTGAAAGCAGCAATAGATAGTATATAAACAAATGAGTGTGACTGTGTTCCAATAAAACTTTATTTACAAGAACTGGTTTCAGAGAAGATTTGGCATGTGGGCCATAGTTTGCTGACCCTTACTTAGGTGATAGTACTACAATCTAAGAGGATTTTTCTTACTACAATCTTGACTAAGTATTTTAATTTCTCAAAGCAGAAAGATGCTGGTTATTACATGTTCTAAATAGGAAGTAGCTTTCACAACTTTCCAAGCATTTCACAAGCATTCCACTTGTTAAGACATCTGAGAGGAAGGTATCAGATTTTATAAACGTATGAACTCACACAAAGAGAAAGTAAATGGCTACATAGCTGCACAAAGAGCTAGCAGAAAAGGAAAAATAATAAATACTATCCATTAAAGATTAAACTAAACTTACCAAGTAGCAGTCTTGTTAGAACAGGTGAGCAGTTACATACATTTGCCTTACAGGCCCAAAGAGACCCATTTTTTTCAGGAACCCTGGCTTGATTATTGCCAGGGATGTAATAGAGCCACTAGACTGGAAAACTAAAGAAAAAAATAGAAAAGAGCCTGTTTTTTCACAGATATTTTCCCCTCACATGCTTTGACAATATTTAATTAATAATTATTAGTCTTCTTCTCTTTACATTCTTACATGGGTATAGGGGAGGCAAATTTTTACCCCTGCCCTCTTAGAGTTTTTTGGCTGAGCCTGAGAAATAAACTGACATAGGACAGGTCAACAAGAGGAAAGCATATACATTTATATTAAGTTTATGTGAGACGGGGGCCCTTATAAGGAATGAAGACCCAAAGAAATGTCAAACCTACATGCTTCTGTAGTGGGTTGAAGTGCGAGAGGCAATTGTGGAAAAGTAGTTAAATTATGTGGGGAGGCTGAAGGAAGATAAGATTTATTTTAACAAGGTCTCTTTGTATAGAATTCTCTTGGTCTCTATTTTTCATCCTTGATAAGAAAGGAACTATACTCTAATACAAATTAATACAAAATTAAAAAAAAAAGAATGTTTCTTTCCTTCTAGTATAGAGAGGATATGTCTCATATAAGAATTTCATCCCCTGCTTTCAGGAATCAAAAGTAGAGTCAGAGTGCTGTTCTTGCATCTGCTATTAATTCAAAATGATCAACATGCTATAGTGGCATATTTTGAGGTGACATATTCTAAATTCCTTCATGGGCAGAAATTAAGAAAACATCAAAAGAAAGGTCGTAATGTTAATAGACTTGTCATCTCTACTAACATTTTTTCTACATTTCCCTGCAAAGCCCTTAAAATGTCTTTAATTTTCTCTTGAAACATATGTATGTAAAAACAGATTTTTCAGGAAGACTCGTCAAAAAACAGACAGACAAAAAAACAAAAGCAGAATTATTTGCTACTGTGATTTTGAAAACATTTTACCAGAGAAACTTAAATATAAACATGGTGCCAGAACTGTGAAATGGAATGGATATCAGGAATCCCAGGCCTTTTGTACTTATGAAGAAAAAATCAGGCCTATCTGATCAGTTATTTTCAGAAAAGTGATAAAAGTGTTTTTCCTTTTCTCTAATTCTGTTCACAAGATCCAAATAATTATTCTACTCTTACTCTTGGCTGTGAGTTTTCAAAGGATTTGTTTATCAGAATGCCACGCTGAAGAGTAGTTGAAGGAAATTTTGAAGTATATTAATTATAGAGTACTATGGTTGACTTTAAATTTTCAAGTTAGTAAGTGTTGCGTCACTGATTTGAGGTGACATCTTTTCCTTCTAAAATACTTTTAAAAATGCAAACGTAGGAACAGAAAATTCTCACTTCAAAGAGAAATAGAACTGTCTTGAAAGACAGCCTTTGAATGCAATCTTATTCAAAAAGAAGCCTATTTAGAGAAAATGAAATCCAAAAATGTTGACACCTGTATTCTGCCTGAGACTATGCCTTCTTTTTGACAACAGCACTGATAAGCTAAGAGTAAATTTAAAAACAAACACACTTCACTTTATTTGGTTATAGGCAAGATAGTTGAAATGTTATGGTATTCCCACCCTTTCAATATATTTTCATTAAAAATCAATACATCTCGCAAATTTGATATGGGCAATTGCCTAAACCCACATAGAGTATATTGGAAGACTCAATCTCATTTTAAAATCAAGTTAGGAGGGTTTCCCTGGTGGCGCAGTGGTTGAGAGTCCGTCTGCCGATGCAGGGGACACGGGTTCGTGTCCCGGTCCGGGAAGATCCCACATGCCGCGGAGCGGCTGGGCCCGTGAGCCATGGCCCCTGAGCCTGCGCGTCCGGAGCCTGTGCTCCGCAACGGGAGAGGCCACAACAATGAGAGGCCCGCGTACCAGCAAAAAAAAAAAAAAAAAAAAAATCAAGTTAGGAGACGTGTGTGTGTATGTGTGTGTGTATGTATTTCTAAAATATAAACTCAAACCTGGGAAAATGGCTTCTTTGCTATAATTTTGATCAGTTTTTAGAGTTGGAGTATAATGGAAAAAAATATGCTCTCACATCACAGAATTGATTTTGCTTTTTTGTTTTTATAGAAGATTATTATAAAGACTCTTTGATCTAAAAGAAAATAGTCTTTCTTGTTGGTAGCACAAAAGATATTAAATATGACAAAGATATGCTTTTTATAATAGTTTAAATAAAAATATTGTAGATAGCAATGCTTGCATTCCTAGACTAGGAAAAGATAAATGCCACTGTAACTGTTAGTTAAATAAGGGTGATACAGAAATTGCAAGGAGGATGCTGGTTGGCCAGGGACTTCTGGTGGCCATTTTTAATAATACATGCAGTTTTGTTTCAGGGGTTTACACCAATAAGGCATAATGAGACAAAATGGTTGTGTAAACCCCTAAAGAAAAAGAATGCATTTATTCTTAAAACATCTTGTGTTTTGTAATTTTGGTCACAATTCTCAATTTTATCATTTATTTTCCAGAATAATATAATCACAAGTAAAGATAATGTTCCTAGGTGGAATACATTGATGTTATTTTGATTAAACATATTTTTGTCCATGTAATTCATTTTCTCCCAAAAACATTTTTTTGTCATACCTCAATTAAAACTTATCCTCACATTGAATAGGCACTACAGGTGGTCATATAAACTAAATGGTCATATTAAGGGACTTGCAATATAAGTGCCATATACTTCTCTAAGTTGCCTGACACATTTTTCATTTTACAATTTAAATGTAAACTATATTTTACATCCAAATTGCAAGAGTAAAATGACTTGTAATGTGAACTCATTCATCCTTCTATAGTGTTCCACTTACAACCTAATCAAGAAAAATTCTAATTTAATGATAACTATGTTTTAGCCTTCAGAAAAAGTAAAATATTTGGTTTTCTATTTGTGATTTTTAAAAAAAATATTGGCATGGTACATTTTCTTCTCTTTTACCTTACCTGGTCTTTTGTGTTTCTAATGAGACAATCACCTAAGCGTTGCAGAAGTGGTTCATAGGTCTCTATAGTTCCAACAACCCAAACAGAATCATTCCTAAAAAACAGATCTTTTAGGATAATGTAATAAAGAAGATAAAGAAGGGTGGACATTAGGAAGAGTGGGGTTTTTTTTCCTCGTTAACAACACACTCATACATGCACCAATCAATATTAAGATCAGAAAAAATGTGCACTTCGATCACTAACTTTGTCAAAGTTGGGAATCAGACTGCAGTTAAGAAAGGCAAAACTGGGAAAAGTTGAGGTAAAACTGCAAGATGAAAAAAATCCAGACAACACGGTAATATTAGGGTTTGTTTACTTCAAACATATGGTTCAGAACACTGGATTATAAATCTAAAGGAAGATTTGAAATCTGGAAATCAGGCCAGCATGGAAAGCAGAGGATAACTAAGTAATGGGAATTCAGGAAGACATGACATTGAAAAAAATATTGTTTAAGTATTTTAGAAGCACTTAAAAGGCAACAAGTCCACTGGCAGGAGACCTAGACACTAGGGAACTTGTATTCCAGGCAGTAAATCCAGTGATTGGGGATACTGAGGTGCAAGGCATGAGCTAAAGCATCAAAGTTAGAAGAAGACAAAAAGCAAGATTCATGGGTCTCATATACCCCTCCCCTTCCCTGCACAACCACTACCCCTAAACACACATAACAACAACCTCTGTAGTATTCTGGAATCTGAGGTGTGGCAGATCCTGAAAGGGGGTGTGGTGGGAATAAGTAAGAATCACAGACTGCCATAACTATTAGATGTCTTAGAGGTATCTAATCTTTTATCCAAATGGGGAATATGTGGCTCAGAAAAGTTACTCAATTGCTCATCTTCTCTGAGACTGTTTCTTCCCATAAAACAGAACTTTTGGGAGAATTAAATATGGGATAACAAGTGAAGATTCCTAACTATTTGCCTCTGCTCCTTCCATAAAACCATCCCAAATGTTCTTATCTAGAAGTATTGTAAGGGAATCCTGAAAACCATGTATATCACCACTTTTAGTCCCATTTACTTATTCTTCAATTGCATCACATCCTGGGAGAAAGCATTTTCTCAGAGGAATAAAGTTTGTCTCACCTCTGAAGTGTTATAGAAGATGGAATGGTGACTAGAGAAACATAGGCTGCATGCTATGTTAACTCTCTCCTCTAAAGCAGAGTTATTGAATATGATTATAAAATATAAATCACCACATAGCAACAATTTTCAAGGTCATTTAGGATTAGTGGAGTCACAATTGTTAAATCTGTGTACCATAATACACTTTTTTTCTGCGAGGAACAAAACTAATCTGCAGTATATAAACCCTATATTCAGAAGCTGTCAAATTAGTTACAATTTGGGGCATTGTCATATTTGAAGACAGGATTATATTTCTCCATTCTCATGCTCACTATCTGATGTTTGAAATCACTCTAAGATCAAGCAGTAATGTAATTGACATTGGGTTCTTCTCAAACAAAATGCAACCAATAATGGTAAATTTATGTGCAGCCATTTTTCTCCAGACAGCAAAAGAGCTTTTCAATGGGGAAAAAAGGGGCTGGCATTCATGACAATATGATAAGGTATTTTGGCATCCCTGCAGTGTAACTTTGGCTGCTATACAGATGTCAGAACAACATATCTTTATGGTGTGCACTAATGGAAGGAACATGATGAATGCCCTTGAGCAGAGTGTAAGGAGGAGAGAAGAAGCAGAGCCCAGGGACAGATGGTGCTGATTTATTACTCTGAAATGTCAGAGAGTAAGTGTTTTCTGCATATTGAGTTAGAGGTAATGCAGAGGTAATGTTTGAGATTACTGTGTTGGGCTTGATATTTTGATACTGAATTTGAATCAAAATCATCTCATCTCTTAAGCAGACTTATTGACAAAAGAAATGGCTGGATTTGAAAAGGCCTGACTGACATCTTTGGGGATATGATCAGGAAAACAATGCCCTGGGTCTATGGCTCATGAATATATTTGAAATGAACACAGGCTTTTTTTTCATTGTCTTCATTTTCTGTGATTAGAGTGTGATTCAAAGTGACATAACCAAAATTCATTGTAACTAAAGCAGCTACTGTATTGTGTTTTGCCAATGAGATTAAATCTAAAAAAGAATACTGTGGTCAGAACATCTACAAAGCACAGACAATCCTCTTGGTTGTTCCTTTACTGATCAGCTTTGTGGTATGTGGATTTGGTCTCAAAGAAACAACTATCAAATGATTTTTTGACCTCTTCATTACTTTAATATCATTTATGATAACAGATGTCTTAAATTGTTTAATAGGTACTTCAACTGTATTAGGTTTTTGATACTTCCAGATTAAACTAAGCTTCTATAAATTGCTTGGTGATTGAATTTAAAATAGGAAAGAACTCTTAATTTCATATAATCTATACCCTACTATCTGAGAAGGGGACAAGATTCTGTACTGTACTATATATTTGACCACATTTTAAATTAAGCTTTCTCATTTATGAACGCTGAACTGAAACGTACACTCTTGGACAAGATGTGTTTGGCTATCAGTGAGGTTACTATACAGTTTCACAAACTCTACAGCTGAACATTCTATAACTTGTTATTTTCATTTCATTATTCATTAAGACATTTTCATTAATTTTAGTTTTCAGAAACAGGTGAAGAGGAAGATATGACCTACCACATAAAAATATCAGATTGAGAACGAGACTGAAATTCTATTCTCAGTTTATCCTCCTGCTTAATTTCTCTGACTAAAGTTCCTCACCTATAAAAAAGTAATCATTTACACTTATTGTACACTATAAATATTGTGTGGAACATTTTCAAAGAACTTTGACCTCAGCATAAAATGAAACCTTTAAAATTAAGTGAGTAGCTAATATATTTAGATACACAACACATTTGTATAGCACTTTAAAATCTTGGCACATATTTTTTAAATGTTTTGTAAATTGCTATGTGTAACAATTCTATTAGACAGTCAATGTCTGTATCATTGGCTCCATTTTTGTACATGAGCTGAGATTCAAAGGGAATAAGTGATTGATTTATGGTCATTCAACTATAAAGTGGAGCAGGCCAGATAATCACATAGGTCTTCAAAGACAAGCATTTATTGTCCTATACCACACTGCTTCATTTTTTGCACAATGGATATATGTGCACTATCATCATATTTCTACATTATGGGTAATGACACGTCTAGTCTGCTAATCATAAAAATAGCAGAAAAAAATAATGAACAGAAAATAAACTATGCAGACAATATAATATTTGTTGAATTAAAACATTTGTTGAATTAAAAAGTAAATTAAATAGCTTAGAGGACATTTCTTCTCTCTAGAAGTTTAATCAAGACAGATGGGAGTATTTGTTGAACATCTACTAAATACCAGTCCCTGTAAAGAACTTTATATGTATTCACAGATTATTTTGCCCTGTCTAGCTACTTTGATGCAATCCTAAATTCATTTTAAATGTTAAAAAAGATTTCAATGATATAATAGTATGAGGAGAATGGAATGGCACCATCTATCTTTTAACAGAGCCCCCCAAAATTAAAAAAAATAGAAAAAATTTGAGATTCAATATCGTGCCATAGAAAGATGGGGAAAAAACAAGAGAGCTGACCACTAAGCACGCCAGCCTAAGGGATCACTAGCAGTAGGCAGAAAAGCAAAGATCAAAGAAGCTGCCTCAGGTTCACATGCTATTGACTGGCCAACTAATGTGGAAGCCTTTGTGGATATGGCTTACACCAAATCCATACTCACCCTACAGAAATGTGATAAGGCCTAATTAGGTTGTTCAACTCCAAACGATAATATTAAAGGAGGCAGAAAAAGCTCACTCCTTGAGGATTTCTAAAGATATGGTACTTTTCTGTCTGGCTATATTGTTCCACAGCAGTGTTTCTAACATTTCTACCAGTAACTACCATAAAGATTCTTATCATCTTCCCACTAATATCCTGTGTTCTTCCCTCAAACCTCTCCAGCATTTCTGTTTACAGGTCTCTTCACCATCTGACACAAAACTAACAAATCCAGCCAGACTGGGGTTCTTCTTTCAAATACATTTTAAATTAAACATTTATTTTATTGACATTAGTTGTCCCGATTTAACCACAATTATGGGAGAGAAAATATTTGCATATTGGCTCATTATAGACAACCTCACCAAGGAAAACATAGGGTAATGACCACAACAGGTTAAAAAATTAGCAAATTAATTAATTGTACTTTCATATACAGATTTATTCTCCAAGTTAATGATTTGTTTAATTAAAATCATTTTCACTTAATTGAGTGGATATATGGCATATTCAATAAGCTTAGCTTTCTAATGAGAAATGTTAGCTTCAAAAGAAAAAGATTTATGGTTTTATATGACTATAAACGTAATCTATACTTATAGTAGGAAATTTGGAAAATAATAAAATGTATAAAAATGTAGTATAAAATTATCCATAAATTCATCACTCAGAGATGAACATTGTTAACATTTTTGCATAAATAAAACAAACACTTCTCTGACTATACACACACACAAAAGCAATGAATTGAGTGGCAGTCGGCAATAACCAATGACAATGACTTTAGACCATCAAAAAGTTTAGATATTGCAATATAAGACAGAAATTATAAGTTTAATATTTCTAAACCAATAAAATAAAGAACTGAAAGTAAAATGATCATAGTTAAAGTCTTCGATGTCCTTGCAATGTTTGGGAGAAGGATAAATATACTTATTAATTTTAGATTTTGATAACATTAGTGAAACATACTATAGCTATCACCAAGATAGAGCAGCCATATTCCTTCCAGGTCCTTCCCTTTATAACTAAAATTACACTGGACATAACACAACAAACAAGCCTAGGAAATCCCTGACAGATGGAAAGAAGACGAGCTGCCTAGGGACCTCAGAACATGAGAAAGGATACAGTGGTGAGTTCTCTGGGTCTCTTTATTATCCCCCATATATACCAGACAGTGTACTACAGAAGCCCCCAACCCAGAAATACCAACAGGCACAGGAAAAGAAAAGCTCCAAGAAAAACCTGCTCTATGTAACCAAAGGACTAGGAAATGGTGGCCTAACAACTGGAAAACATTTTGGCTGTATCTGCCTATAAAAGTCTGCCCTGGGCTGCCATAACACATGAAACAAAAGCTGATAGCACTGACAGGAAGAAAAGACAAATCTATAATTATAGTTGGGGACTTCAGCATCCTAACTGATAGAACTATCAGACAGAAAATCAACAAGCATATAGAACTGAATAATATAACCAGTAAACAGGATCTAATTGAAATATATAGAACACCCTACCATAACAAAATACTACAGACTGCATGGTTTAAAAAAGAGAAATATATTTTCTATCACAGTCTAGAGGCTAGAAGTCCAAGATCATAGGTCAGGATTGTTTTCCCGTGAGGCCTCTCCTCCTGGATTGACAGCTGCCTTCTGGCTATATCCTCACATGACCAGAGATGTCTGGTCTCTCTTCTTCTTCTTATAAAGACACCAGTCCTACCAATTAGGGCCTCATCCTTATGACCTCATTATTAATTACCTCCTTAAAAGCTCTATCTCCAAATACAATCATATTGGTGGTTAGAGCTTCAACACATGAATTTGGAGGGGGAGGGGGATATAATTCAGTCCATCACACCACCCTACTCCAGTCAAACACCAATAGGAAGTACTCCCCCATCACCCACCCCTACTGTAGTTTCAGCAGGGCCAAGTGAAGAATTGATCTTCATCCCATCTTTCAGCCCTGTTGGAGCAGACAGCATGCTTCGATTCCCCTGCTGGGTGTTGTTGGTGGAGCCTAACAAGGAGCTAATCTTCCTTACACTGTTAATGGAAACAGGTGGTATTGGCACCTTGACAGGTGGTATTGGCAGGTCAAACAGAGGAATGATCTTCCATTCCTTCTCAGGAGAATCAGATAGTGCTCCCAAACCCCCCAAGGGTAGTGTCCATGTGCTCTAATGGTGAGCTGAGTCTCCACTGCTACCCAGAAGTCATGAGACTGAATAAAGTGGTGCAAGTCAATGCTAGTAAGCACTCCACTTTGCCCCAACCCCAGCGATCAATGAAGTCCATTGGGAAGCTGAACAACCACACTTACCCAGCAGCAACAAGACTGAAGGGGGTGATGTAAAACAGGGCTAGTTGACATGCCACCTGCCTCCCCCCTCATTTGTCACTAGGATCCAATGGTAATATGAGCTTCCAGTTCCACCCTACACCAACAAGTTGGTCCAGTAACAGGAGATTGGCTTGGTGACATTCTGCTCTCCCCTTGCCTTAGGGTCAGGGGGCTCCATGGGGAGTTAAGTCTCCACCCAATATGACATCAAGTCATTGGAAGTTATGAGGAGTGTAGCTAGTTGGTACTCTACTTCCACTTACTCCCCTCCCCTGGTGTTACTGAGGTCTAGTGGGTAGCTGAGCGTCTGCTACCCACCCTGCAGCAACAAAATGGTGTAGGTTAGTCCTCCACTTCCACACTCCCTAATGGCAATGTGGCCCAGTAGGGAATTGATCTTATATATTCACTTGGAGGCAATATAGATGATAATTATATCATCATAACTAAGAAGATGATATATTCAATAAAACTACTAATAAGTCAAGATAGAATCCTAAAACAAATGTTCAAATAACCCAAAGGAAAAAAAAGATAAATAAACAAATAACCAAAAGGAAGGTAAGAATAAAGAAACAAAGGAGCCAAACATAAAACAAAAAATAAAATGGCAGAGTTAAGCCCTAATATATCAATAATTACCTTAAATATAAATGGTCTAAATACATCAAGGAAAAGGAGATATTGGCAAAGTGGATTAAAAAAACATGATACCACAATATGATGAATACAGTTGACCCCTGAACAACACAGGTTTGAACTGCACAGATCGACTTTTACTCAATTTTTTTTCAATACTATAGTACTACACAGTCTGCAGATGGATGAATCCATGGATGCAGAATTTCAGATACAGAGGGAAGACTATAAAGTTATATGCAGCTTTTTGACTGCACAGGAGACAGGCACCCCTAACCTCCACATTGTTCAAGTGTCAACTGTATATGAAACTCACTTCAAATATGACATAGGTAGGTTGAATTTAAAAGGATAAAAAAAGATATACCATATAAAATTAATCAAAAGAAAGCAGGAATGTCTATATTATACCTGATAAAGTTGACATCAGAGCAATATATATATATATATATATATAATATATATTTATCTTTCATCCAGCATTACATGTTCTTTATATATATATACATATATATGTGTGTGTATATATGTATGTATATATGAGAGAGAGAGAGAGAGAGAGAGAGAGTGTGTGAAAGGGAGAGGAAGAGAAAGCTGATATAATGTATATATGTATATAAATAGTAATCAAGACTATGCAGTGTTGGCAGAAAGATAAACACAGAGATCAATGGATCAGAATAGAGAACTAGAAACAGAACCACACAAATATGCCCACCTGACTTTTTACAAAGGTGAAAAGCAATGAAATGGAGGAAGGATGGTCTTTTTGATAAATTGTGACAGAGCAACTGGACATCCTTAGGCAAAAAAGATGAACCTTGACCTAAACCTCACATCTTACACAAAATTGAACACAAAATTGATCACAAACATATGTAAAATGTCAAACTATAAAACTTTTAGAAAAATCATAGGAGAAAAATCTCTAGGATTCAGGATGAATCTAAAAGTTCTTAGACTTGACATCAAAAGTAGAATCCATTTTTTAAAAATCAATAAATTGGACTTCATCGAAATTAAAAAAAAATGTTTGCTCTGCAAAAGACTTCACTAAGAACACATAAAAACAAGTTACAGAATGGGAGCAAATACTTGCAAACCACGTTTTCAACAAAGGACTACTATCTAGACTATATAAAGAACTCTCAAAATTCAACAATAAAAAACCAAACAATTCAACTAGAAAATAGGCAAAAGACATGAACAGACATTTCACCAAAAAAGAATATACAGATGGCAAACAAGCATATAAAAAAATGTTCCACCTCAAATGTCATAAGGGAAATGTAAATTAAAACAACAATAAGATACCACTACGCATGTGTAACAATGGCCAAAATCCAGAACACTGACAACACCAAATGCTGATGAGGATTTGAAGCAATAGGAACTCTCATTCATTGCTGGTGGGAATTCAAGATGATACAGCCACTTTGGAAGACAGTTTGGCAGTTTCTTATAAAACTAAACATACTCTTACCATACAGTATAACAATTATACTCCTTGGTATTTACTCAAAGGAGTTGAAAACTATGTCCACACAAAACCAACACACAGATGTTTATAGCAGCTTTATTATTAATTGCCAAAACTTGGAAGCAAGCACAATGTCCCTCAGTAAGTAAATGGATAAATGAACTGTGGTACATCCAGATGATGAATATTATTTAACATTAAAAAGAAATGAGCTATGAAGCCATGAAAGACATGGGGGAAACTTAAGTGTGTATTACTTAGTGAAAGAAGCCAATCTGAAAAGGCTATATACTGTATGATTCCAACTCTATGACATTCTGGAAAAGTCAAAGCTATGGAGACAGTAAAAAGATCAGTGGTTTCCAAGGACTGGAGGGAGGGAAGGGATAAATAGGTGGAACACAAATGATTTTTAGGGCAATGAAACTACTCTGTGTGATACTGTAATGGTGAATACATATCATTATACATTTGTCAAAATCCATACAATGTAGATTCATCAATTGTAATAAATGTACCACTCTGATGGGGGATGTTGATGGTGGAGGAGGCTATGTATGTGTAGAGGCAGGGATATATGGGAAGTTCCTGTATCCTTTCACTCAATTTTGCTGTGAATCTAAAACTGCTCTACAAAAATAAATTCTATTAATAAAAAAAATGCTCAATATCATTAGCCATTAAGGAAAGGCAAATTAAAGTCACAATGATATATCATTACACACTTGTAAGAATGGGTAAAATAATAATGATAACACTTAAAGATGGCTAGAACATGAAGAAGCTACACTTGGAATATAAAATAGGGCAAGCACTGTGGAAAACAGTTCAGCTATTTCTTATGAAACTAAACATGCAACTACCATACAACTCAGCAAGTGTACCCCTTATGCATTAATCCTAGACAAATATAAATTTAGGTTAACACAAAAAAACCTGTACACAAATTTTTATCATAGCCTTATTCCTAACAATTAAAAACTGGAAAAAAACCCAGATGTCCTTCAACAGATTAATGACCAAACTGTGGTATATTTATGCCATGGAATTCTACTCAGCAATATGAAGAAATTCATACATTCAACCACCTGGAAGAATCTCCAGGGAATTATGTTGAGTATAAAAAGTCAATCCTTAAAGGTCACACACTGTAATTCCATGTATATAACATTTTTGAAATGATAAGGTTATAGACATAGATAACAGGTAGGTGGTTGCCAGGGATGGAGGCAAGTGGGAAAGGAGGTGGATGTGGCTATAAAAGGAGAACAGGAGGAATCTTTGCAGTGATGAACTGCTCTACACCTTGACTGTATCATTGTCAGAATCTTGGTCTTGATATTGTATTATAGTTCTTCAAGACACCACCATTGCGGGGAAATGGATAAGTGAACATGGAATATCTTTCTATTATTTCCTACAATCTTTGTATTATTTCTTACAATTATCTCAAATCCTAGGTTTTATAAAAACTCTAGGATAAACACAAATAATAAAATAGAAATATGTATTTCAAGATGGTGATGAGGAAAAAATGGAAGGAGAAAAAATAAATCTAAAAGAAGGAAATGAGGAGGAAAAAAGAAAAACAGGAAATGTGGGACAAAGTGCAAAACAATATGTTACAGATTAATCCAGTGAAAATATTTAAGTAATCATTTCTCTTAATTCTGATGGATGTTGCTCTATTGTTTTATAATATGTCGTATTGTAGAGAAGTGTGTATAGAAGTTGATTTTATTCTTTTGAAAGTAAAGTCTTTCCCTCTAGAAGTTTATGGGGTCACTTATTTGAATGTTTCACTAGGATAAAGCTAACAATGCATCTCTTACATACATATATATATAGATATATAGATATATAGATATATAGATATATATAAACCTAGCAATACATCTCATATATATATGTGTGTGTGTATATATATATATATATACACATATATATATACGTATATATATATATGTGTATATATATATATATATAGTTTTTTTATAAGCTATCTATCTTTCTATCTCGCTCTCTATCATACATGGTGATTACTTGTTTGCAAATAGTTATGTTTCCCTCTCTTTCTGGGCTTAAGTTAGGATATCATTTGCCCACCTCCCATGAAGTTAGGGATGGACATATATGACTTGCTTTGGCTAAAGAAATGTGAGCACCAGTGGCTGTGTGTAACTGTTTATTAGTGAATTCCTTAGTGTAACTTGAAATTTATTATTTTAATTTCTTTAACCCTTTAAAAGATAAAATCATCCCATCTATTGAAATTCCCAAATTGATGACTGTGTGTTTATTTCTAGACTTCTAATTATTGGCTCTTTATCATATCCACAAAGATATTTTCATATATGCAAAGACCTGAGATGTATATTCTCTAAGTATTCTTCCTGAAAAGTAATTGAAGCTGTTCTATTTTTTATGAAGAAAGAAAACAATAAATCTTGATAAAATGTTATAGTAAGAACTGATAATGAGCACTGAACAAAGTTATGTAGATTTGCCCAAACAAATATACATTTTGCTATAATATAAATATCAACAATTAGTATTAAAAATGAATATTACATTTAAAATATATTTGGAAGACTTGAAAAAAAGTTTAAGGAAATGGATATGCATAATATATAAAAGCCAGATAAAATATTGCCTTCCATGAGTTGCTTTGAGGTTCCAGCATCAAATATTTCTGGCATATTACTTTCTACTTCACTTCTTGTTATTTTTAGAGAATTAGTAAGTTTTATAAAAGTCCACAGCTCAAAAATATCAATTTTAATGGCAGTCATTCATCCCTACAATTTTATTTCTTTATATTTTGAAGCCTTTGCGTCCAAAAGAGTTCTATTTGAAAAGCAAATTCTATTGAAGGAAGTTTCTCCTTAAAAATCAGTTAGTATGTTAATATATAGATAGAACTATAGCATAGGATGC
The DNA here is from genome assembly GCF_964374135.1 of Grampus griseus. Classification (NCBI taxonomy): domain Eukaryota; kingdom Metazoa; phylum Chordata; class Mammalia; order Artiodactyla; family Delphinidae; genus Grampus; species Grampus griseus. The sequence goes on along the minus strand of NC_138999.1, from coordinate 84,241,146 downwards.
TACATTGATGGAAATTGTCTATGGGAATGACAAAAGAAAATAGGGCTCTGACATGAGAGGTGAAAAGACCAGCAAATGCAAATTTCACACTTATGTCCATGGTCTAAATCATACAACTTAAAAATGCATTAAAAGTGTGGCCCTACAATGATGTGTTGATGCTACATGGAATTTTCAGTGGAAATCAGAGGAAATTCACATAATAACACCAATGTATGTGATTCAGTATATACTAAATATGATCTGAGTGATCTAAGGACAACAAAAAAAATACTTTTAATGGGTGGTCATGGAAACAACTGCCTTTCATGCCTTTATCTGTACTTTCCTGTGTCTCCTGTGTCTTGAGGGGAAGGGAAAATTTAAAAATTGCCCCCTGATTTAGTTACTATATCTGTCATGCCTTCAAAAAACATGAAGGTAGAACCTTGAAAATTATCTAGAAAATAGATATATCTGTGTTTTTCAAATGGATACACTTGGGTTATATTCTTTTGGTCACCTATATCTGATTGACTATTGAGACATTGCAGTTAAAAAAATATATATGGGACTTGTCAAAATACAATATCTGAGGTAAGTTAAATGATGCCACCTCACTGTAAAGCACTCAACATTCATTCAATAAAAATATATATTAAGCAATTTGCTATGTACATGGTGTTTGATCAGCACTTGGGAATATGACGGTGAAAAACAAACAAATGGTACTGGCCTTCCTGGAACTTATGCAGTGATTCCCCTACATTCGAACCTTCAAGTTGTGAACTTTCAAAGATGCGAACTTGTGTCCATCAGTGTCAGGTGTCAGTGAAATTGCAACTTGCTCTCCATCTCCTATTGCTGACGATCCTTCAGCTCTATCATCCCCCACCTCCCCTCCCTCCTCCAGTCAGTAACTCTTCTTGCCTGTTCACTTGCTGCCAGCGCCTGTACACCAGCTGTTGTACTGTACTTTTCAAGGTACTGTACTGTAAGATTAAAAATGGTTTCTTTATTTTTTGTGTTTGTTTTTTTATGTATTATTTGTGTGAAGAGTATTATAAATCTATTACAGTACAGTACTATATAACCTATTGTGTTAGTTGGGTACCTAGGCTAACTTTGTTGGACTTAAATTGGACTTACGAATGCACTCTCGGAACAGAACTTGTTTCTATGTAGGGGACATCCTGTACTCTTGTGGGAAAGACAGTTAAAACTACTTCCAGGGCTTCCCTGGTGGCACAGTGGTTGAGAGTTCGCCTGCCGATGCAGGGGACACGGGTTCGTGCCCCAGTCTGGGAAGATCCCACATGCCGCGAAGCGACTGGGCCGATGAGCCATGGCCGCTGAGCCTGCACGTCCGGAGCCTGTGCTCCGCAACGGGAGAGGCCACAACAGTGAGAGGCCCATGTACCGCAAAAAAACAAAACAAACAAACAAAAAAAACTACTTCCAAAATTAACTATTTAATTACAGTTTTGACCAATACTCTAAAGATGTTTAGAGAGTGCATCACAGGGGCATCTGCCCTAGACTGGGATCTGAGAAGGGGAGAAGGAGAAAGAAAATTCCAAGCAGAGGGAAGAGCATGGGGGAAGGTCCTGAGATGGGGAGGAACAGAGTTCATTGCAGGAACTGAAAATCTATGTGGGTCCAATTCAGAGTGGATGAAAAGTGGTATGAAACGAGCACATAAGGGCCATATGAAAGGTTTTAATCTTCATCCTAACAGCAATGGGAAGCAATTACATATTTCTAAGAAAGAGAATGTCAGAATCCAAAGGCAGTTTTTTTTTTAATAAATTTATTTACTTATTTATTTATTTATTTATTTTGGTTGTGTTGGGTCTTCATTGCTGCACATGGGCTTTCTCTAGTTGCAGCGAACAGGGGCTAGTCTTCGTTGCAGTGCGTGGGCTTCTCATTGCAGTGGCTTCTCTCATTGTGGAGCATGGGCTCTAGGTGCGTGGGCTTCAGCAGTTGTGGCACGTAGGCTCAGTAGTTGTGGCTCACGGGCTCTAGAGTACAGGCTCAGTAGTTGTGGTGCACGGGCTTAGTTGCTCCGCGGCATGTGGGATCTTCCTGGACCAGGGCTCGAACCTGTGTCCCCTGCATTGGCAGGCGGATTCTTAACCACTGTACCACCAGGGAAGCCCCAAGACAGTTTTTAAAGATTATTGTGATTAGAGATAACTAAGTCAGATGAGTATTTCCACAGTTTAGGTAAGGAATCATGGTAACTAGGACCAAGATGTGGCAGTGAGAATGAGAAAAGCAGACATATTTGAAAGATTTGAGAGATGTTTTAGGTGTAAAAATTGACAGGACATTTTTTTTAGTTAAACTTTTTATTTTGAGATAATTGTATATTCACATGCAATTATAAGAAATAATACAGAAAAATTCTATGTGTACTTCACCCAATTTGCCTCAGTGGTAACATGTTGCAAAATTGTAATACAACATTACCACTAGGATATTGATGTTGGTACAATCAAGATACAGAACACTTCCATCACTACAAGGATCCCTCATGTGGCCCTTTTATATAGCTCCATGTACTCCTCCCGTGATTTCTTCCCACCTCCACCTCTCCTTATTCCTTGGCAACCATTCTATTACTCTTTGTATAATATTTCAGCAGGACTTTTATGACTAATTAGTTGTGGGGTATGAGAGAAAAGAGAGGAGTCAAGGATGACTGCCAGGTTTCTTGCTTGCATAATTGGATATATAAAGTGCTGAATGAGGACAAAGTTTGAGGAAGGTGATGATTTGTTCAGCTTTGTCCATGCTGAATTTGAGTGGTTTGTGAAATATACAAGTGGAAATGCTGAAGAGAGTTGTAAATATGAGTCTGACCTTTACTGTAACTTTTCACAGTGCCCGGTGTTAAAACGCATATAATTTCCAATTAAATTATCAATTAAGTAGTTTTGTCCCCATTTTACAAGTATTACGCCACTGTGTCTCCATCTCCAGTCAATTGTTTTTCATCTTTTTTTACCAGTTACTTCTCACAAGAATATGCTCACAACATTCTTGGTAAGCCAAAATTTTTGAATTAATGTCATATATAAGAAACAGTCACCTGAAAATTAGCAGGCTAAAAATGAAAGAGCTGGAGAGTAAATGTTTCCATATCTCCTTAGCTACTGCTGACTTACCTATAATTTTTCCTTTCTGGTTTGTCTCTTTAACAGCTGTTTGAATAAAAATGTTGATATGACCATCAATTCTAAAAATATCTTTGCTCACTGTCAAATCACTTGAACATTCATATCTTATGAAGACAAGGAATAAGAGGGGCTAGAAATATCCCATCAAGGATGCATATTTTTGAAACCAATGAAGAGTTGAAACTAATGAAGTTGAAATAAAGCCACAGGTGTTGACTAGAGTACATAGCTTTTCCCATGTATTTTCAAACACAAATGTCTTAGTTCTTTCCTATGCCTAAAATAGGTAGCACAACCCATCTCTGAATGCCAGCAGTACTGCTTCAAACACACACAGACTGTGGAGGAGTCACATGGATCATATTTGTGCACAACACGCTGGCAAACTGTGACACAGAAAGGCAGGAATGTGCCTGCTGAGTGTTCACTTTACTTCGTCCTGTACTTCACAAAATGTTTTTCTAACACTCTTGATTTTTTGATTGCTGATGCAGCATCCTCCAGACCTTAAAAAAATGATTTGAAGTTAAAATGAGGAAGATATATTTTCAGAAAAATGAACACTTGGTGTTATGTTTTTCCATTTCCAAGAAGGAGCATTAAGAGAAGCTGAAGAGTGTGGGGGCAGAGGGCTGCAGGGATTCTAGAAGGCTGGGAATATCAGTTAGTAGGAGGTAAAATCAACTTTGGTTTCCCAAATGGTTCTTGTTTCTAAGAGCAATTTTCACAATGAAAAGTGAACATTGAGTAGAAAAATCTTAACCTTAAAGTGCTTGAAAGGAATATAAATTTTGTCCACATAACTTTAAATGGCTGAACTTTTTAGTTGTTGTTCTTCTTCTTTGGGATCACTCTTTTATATACTCTGTTAGAAGGTCCATTTGGTATACATTTTTCTAATAAGAAAAAAGAAAGAATAGGTAAATATTATTATGAAGATTAGCCATGTTATTTTTATCTGCCTATAAAAATTCAGAGAAATAGAGAAGAAGAAACAAATGAACACAGAGCCCATCACTGACTTTTGAGTTCTCACAATCGTTAATCAATTTGAGGAAGATACATGGTTACCAGAGGTGAGGGGTGGGAGGAGGGGGAATTGGATGAAGTCAGTCAAAAGGTACAAACTTCCAGTTGTTAGATAAACAAGTATCAGGGACATAAGGTGCAACATGATAAATAACATTAACACTGCTGTATGCTATATAAGAAAGTTGTTGAGAGAGTAAATCCTAAGAGTGCTCATCACAAGGAAAAAATGTCTTTTGTTCTGTATATATATGAGAAGATGCATGTTCACTAAACTAATTGTAGTAGTCATTTCATGATGTATGTGAGTCAAATCATTTTGCTGTACACCTTGAACTTATATAGTGCTGTATGTCAGTTATATCTCAATAAAATTAGAGGGAAAATACATATATACATACATACAATACATACATAAAATTGAGGAAGGGAAGGTATGAATGTTTGCAGTCTATGGATCACCATAGAAACATCATACTCCTTCCACAATGCCCGCCCCCCACGTCAACATGTTTCACCACATCCTGCTTTTACTCCCTTCATTTCCCACTCCCCCATTCCCCACACATAGGGTCTGATCCAGAAGCCTCTTGATTTTGGGGAGCCAAAACACAGCTCCTTTTCTCAAAAAAGGTTGCCACCCTAAAGACTTCTTCCTATGAGAGGCCTACTATTCCAGCCTCCTGCTGAGAACATTTCCAGATTGATTCTTTCAAATCTCCATCAGAAGCAGGGAGAAAGAAAAAAAAAAAAAAGAAATTGGGACAACTCTATATTCACTGATGTAATCTCTCCAAACTTAAGAAATTTGCTCACACATGGTCTCACTAATGGTAAATTTAACTTGCATCTGCACACAGTAACTCTCTTCTTGAGTAAAGTTCATCCCTAACAGCTTCCTGGAACACACTTGCCTTTGCCAAAAAGCATATGGAAAAGAGAATGTTATCTTTTACAGGCCATTTTCAGCTACAAAGATCTCAAGGTAGAGAAGAAAATTAGTTTTATGACAGTTAGGATGGAATCCTGTTTCATTTTCCCTATCTCATTCTAACTCAGCCATACTGGACTCCCTGCTTTCCTTCTAACCTGGAGGCTCACTCCTGCCTCAGGGCCTTTGCATTACCATTCACCCTGCCTCAGAAGTTGTTCCCCCACAAACCTCTCTTTCTTATCTCACCTCTTGTCTAGTCCTGTCAACTTATTAGAGAAGTTTCTCTGTCTCCTTATTTAAAACTGTAGACCTCTCTCCTCCATTCCAACTCCCATTCTCTGCTTTTACCTCTCTTCAAAACACTTATCATTATATATACTATACTATATACTATATATATACATTATATATACTATTTGTTTGATTTTCTTTTTCTGTTATCACTAGAATATAAGCCCCATGAAGGTAAGGATTGTTTTAACATCTTTATTGGAGTACAATTGCTTTACAATGGTGTGTTAGTAGGTAAGGATTTTGATCTGTTTTATTCATTGGTACATCCTCAGCACCTAGAAGAGTGGGAACTCAAATATTTGTTGAATAAATGAAACAGTGAATGAGTGAACAAATGAGTGAATGAGGAAATTAATATTGGGCTAAAATAGCACTAGATCTAAACCTGCACTCTAACTATCCTGTACAAATAAAAAGTATTAAATTGCACTGCAAGTGACTCACCATCATATTCAACTTAATCTTATTTTGACTTATAGGCAACATCATATACTTTGTGTAGGGTAATAATTTAAGTCATTCATTGATTTATTTGTCAATGACATCATGAATACAGAAGAAATTTCCAATTGTGTGCTAGTAATTTAGCTAGACTTTGAAATGCTGAAAGATTTGGTGTTCTCTGATGGTGGTTATTGTGTTGTTTCCCACCCCTACTGCATGTTAAATTGTCTTCTGTCATTCCTTTTTGGTGCTATTAGATTTGCTGTCTGCCATTGCAGTAATGGACAGCTCAAGAACAGATGTTTATGAAGTATCATTGATAACAATGTTGTGTGGAGTCAAAGGCCAACAAGCTTGATGGATGAGGAGGAGGTTTGGGCAGCTGATACATTGCCTCAGTGAGGGAAGTTTTATACTTCCTATGCCTCAATGGCTTCTGGAAGCAGTCAGCCATTTTTAACCAGGAGCCACAGCTGTGTAGCAATACCTGATCTCTTGATTTTTACCACTTTGACATTCATCATTCTCCAATTTAGCTATCTTTGCATTATTTAGTTTCATGGCTGCTAAATTTGTGTCCTCCTACATTCTCTTCAGTAAAGTTGCTTCTCAGCACCTGTAGTTTATGCTGCAGAACTCTGACTTACAGTATCACCTGACTAGGCTTCTTTTGCCATTCTGTATGCGGTCAAGTTAGACTACTAGGAGAACTTTTAAATAGAGCACTCTTAGCTTACCAGAATAACCAAACCCCTCCCCCTCCCTACCAAAAAACTCTATTACACTATTGTGAAATACTCAGTGTTGCTGTTTTTGTAGTTTTAACTGTTTTGAGGTAGTGTCAACATACCTGTGATTTCATATAATCATAGATTGCATGGAACATTAGAGTTTACCCATTTAAATGACATTAGTTTTTCAGATGAGGGAATTAATGTCCCCAAAATATAAGTCTCTTGTGAAAAATCACAAAGCATTTAACTTCCTACATGAATATAATTCTATAATAGAACCTGTGCAGACCTGGTCCTTAACTCTTGTTATCTAAAAAATAGATGTGTTAATAAAAAAAGATAAGAATATGTGTAAAATGTATCACTATAATCCTAATTTCCTTCACTATTCTAAAACATAGTCATAAAACATATTACATTGGGAAAATTCATTCAGTCAGTCAATATACATTATGTATCTGAATTGTGCTTGGGACTGTGCTAGGGAGCCAGGGATATAAATGTTATTAAGAGTCATAATTCCTGTCATCACAGAGCTTACAAGATATTGGAGAAAAAATGAGTAAATAGATATAATTACAGTTAAATATAATAAGTAGCAGTACAGGAGAGAAAGAGCAAGTTATGGGAGCACAGAAGAGCAGTACATATCCTAGACTTCGATGGCAGTGTGGATCAGGGAAAGTTCTCTAGAAGAAGTGATCTGAAATTGAGATATGAACAATGAGTAGGATTTAGCTGGGTGAAGAGTTGGTTGAGGGTACTGCAGGGAGAGGAAGAGAAGATCATGCATGAACGCCTTGAGGTAAGAGAATACATGACATGCTAGCAGATGGAAAGGAGGCTTAACATGGCTGGAAAATCAAATGCCAGTACATTAAGGCAAGAGATACAGCTCAAGAAATAAGAAAGATTTTATAAATTCTACAAAGGAGCTATGGCTTTATCTTAAGACCAATGAAGAAATCTTTCAAATAAAGGAGTAGCATGATAAAAAAGTAGGGTTAACTTATTCTAGTTACCAAAAAAAAAAAAAAAGAAGAAGAAGAAGAAGAATGAATGAATTAAAGAGTGTAAAACCGGAGTCAGAGAGAACAGTTTAAGATGCTTGTTCAATAATCTGGGCAAGAATCTTGGTGGCCTGAATGAGGGTCAATATGGAATTCAACAGATAGATGCAGTAGGGCATGGATATTGACTTGATGTGTTGGAAGAAATCATATATGACTACCAGGTTTCTAACTTAATAAGATAGGTGGATAACAGTGTCATTTGTTAAGATGGGAAACACCAAAGAGTGAAATTGAGTGTGGAAAGAAAAACAATCAATTTTAGACATGTTCCATTTAAGGTGCTTATAAGACAGCCACATAAATTTGTATAGTAGGCCATTGGATATACAGGTCCAACGGTCAGGGAAGATATCTTGGTTGGAGATGTAGATTTGAGAGTCATCAGAACATACATGTTAATTGCAGCAATGAGAGCAGATGATATCATCCATTGAAAGAATATAAATTAGTAGTGAAAAGGATGAAGAAAAGAATCCTGTACACCATGAATGCTTAAGTAATGAGCAGAGGAAGAGGAACTAGGTAAAGGCCATGAAAAATGAAGAAACATAGAAGCCCAAGACAATCATTGTCTTGGAAAACAAAGGGAGAAAATTTCTCAGGGAGCACTGGTTAAAAAAAAATTATCATATGCTGCTGAGCAACCAAGTGAAATAAGAATTTTAAAACATCTATCAGATTTAGTAACAAGGTTATTAACATCTTTAAGAACAGTTTCAGTTATGGGAGTATAATCCTGGTTGGCATCCATTTGTCCTTTTGGTATATTATTGAGATACCTGCTCTTAGGCTGGTACTATTAGATGTTGCAGATGCAATGGTAAGCAAGAGCATTATCCTCATTCTCATGGAGATTACAATCTAGTGAGGGAGACAGATATTAATAAAAGAGTCATGTAAATAAATGCTAGGTTGCTGCTCTGACAAGGGAAAGAGTTATATATGAGTATACATGAAATAGAGGGGCTGTAACCTGGAAGTTTTCTCTGTGGAAATGATATGAACTAAAACGTGATGGATATGTGTAAATCAACTAGGCATAGTAGAGTGAGGATACTGTGATGATTAGTGTTTTGGGTGAAGGAGTGGGCATTTGCAAAAATCTGGGACAGGAAGAAACATGGCATATCTATGGAATTAAAAGAAGGTAAGTGTGTCTAGGTATAGAAAGTAAGGGGGAGCATGGTAAGAAATGAGGGTAAGAGAGTTGGGATCATGCAGATCATGCAGCTAAGGATTTGTTTTTTATCTGAAAAGCAGTGAGAAGCCATTGAAGGGGTTTAATTGTAGGCATCTGTCTTGAGGGGAGGGGACAGAGTTGACATGATCAGATTTGCCATTAAAAGGGTTTTTCTGGCTTCTGTTAGTAAAAAGCATTTGAAAGAGAGGAAACATAGATGCAGGGAAAACTGTTAGGATCCAAGTCTGCAGTGGTCCATGCAAGAGAGAGCAATGGTATGAACTAAAATAGTAGAAATGAAAAGAAGTAAATGGACTCGAGTTTATTTAGAAGGTAAAATGGGTAGTAATTTCTGATTGATTAGATATGAGTTTGAGAAAGAGAGAGGTGTTCAAAACAAAAATAGAAAAACACTTTCCAAGTTTCTGTTTTGAGCAAAGACAACTGTAACATATTTTCTGAAAAATTTGGCTGAGAAATTGGAGAGAGAAGAGAGAGTAGCTGGGGATAGACATGAGGTTAGTGAAGGAGATTTTTCCTATTTGTTTTTGTTTTTTAAGATGGCAAACATATAAGTATGATGAAATGTTGACCTAGAGAAAGGGAAGAAAATTCATATACAGGAGAAAGAAGAAATAATCAAAGACAGTGTTCTCTGAAAATGCAAAAGGAAGCAGATTCTACAAGACTTAGGAAAGAAGGAAATAATGTGTGGGGCTGCAAGTAAGTCATAAAGTTGGTGATGAGATGATAAGGACATCCCCTTCTGATGGCTGCTATTTCCTCTGTGAACTCATCTGCTGAAAACGAAATGGGATGTGATGGTGTCAACATCTGTCACTGTGTTATTTATAAAAGTGAAGTTTTAAGAGCAATACAAATACCATCGGGGATTGGTAAAATAGATTATGATATGTGTTACACTGTTTTAGTAGGTAGTATTTAAAAATCATGTTGTAGAAGAATATTTTAGATCAAAGGGAACTATTTACTATGTGTTGCACATGAAAATAGCAGTTTACAAAAGAATATGCATGGTATACTCCCAATTAAAAAAAATAAACTGAATATTTACAAAATAGAAAAGACTAGAAAGATATGCTACAAAATACTAACTATATATATTATATATACATATAGATATGTAGAGAGATATACATATATTGTCTGTGTGTATGTATCATTTTTGTAGTTTGTAATTTCCATGCTGTAGCCCTAGAGTGCCTGGCTCACTGTAAATGCTCCATAATTGTTGTTAAATTGATATAAACTAATGCTTTAACTTTATTTCAAAATAACAACATATTGTATGCTATATACGAAAGTTGTTAAGAGAGTAAATCCTGAGTTCTCATCACAAGAAAAAAATGTTATATTTTTTTCATTTTTTAAAATCTGTATAAGATAATCGATGTTAATTAAACTTATTATGGTAATCATTTCACGATATATGTAAGTCAAATCGTGCTGTAAACCTTAAATTTACACAGTGCTATATGTCAATTATATCTCAATAAAACTTGGGGAAAAATTTGCTACTGTGATAAAATAATGTAACAATTAATTAGTATCTTCCCTTTAACATCTAGCTCCTGGGTCATATGGACTGCCTTAATAAAAAGAAACTGTTAATAAGAAATAATTTTTTACATGGCAAAAAAAAAGATAACAGCATAACTTATTCTACTATGAAGTATAGAAAATGTAAAGAAATGGTTGTAAAATTATATTTCCATTGAAAAAGCATAGGGCTGAATTGTTCCTTAATCAAAATAGCTACCACATTTTAAGCCACAGGCCAGATACTGTGGTTAGTGCTTCACCTTTGCAATTTGACGAGAAGGTCAATATGATAGCCACTTTATGGATGAGAAAACTGAGACCTTGAGAGGTCATTTGGTCAAAATCATTCACCAGGAAGAGGCAGAATCAGGTTTGGAACCCAGGTCTGTGTGATCCTGATGGCAATGTACTGCACTACACAGTGAAAAGAACTAAAAAAACTGCTCCTATGGGCCTGCCTCACAAACCTATACCTCTGCTAGCAAAATCACCATTTTAATTGAAAAAAAAAATCAAATGAACCAATAAAAGAAAAAAAATCCACTTGATTAATAAGTAAACACCATTTATTTCACAAAAGATATTTAGACAGATTTTCTGGCAGGAAAATTAATATTGCCAATGCTACAGAAACAATCACAAGCCATGTCTCATTTCTTAAATAATTAGTAATAGTTTAAAAGGTTTTTAAAGGGTAAAAATAAAAATCAAGTGAAAATTGAAAATTACACAAATGGCACTTTTTTGTCATCGAAAAAGCTTTCAACATCTGTAGATATTGTCTAAGGATACTTGCTAATTGTGCTGCTGTTTCAACCATTACCATCACCAGCTTTTATTCATACTTAGGATCAGGAACAGTAAGCAAGCTGGAAACAATACTCTTTTCTACATGTAAGTGAAGCCCTAAACCTATTCCCCTCATCCATCTCATCTTTATTCTTCTAACAGACATTTGTTGAGCACTTACGCTGTGCTTGTTTTCAGGACTGCCACATGGGATGTTATTCTGATGCAATTTGATTGAAGTCATGACAACTCTCAGTTGATAAAGTGAAAAAGTCAATTAATCTTTATCATCAAGATATTTGTAAAGGGATATTATTTTAATTAATGCTGTAGAATTTCTTTCAATGTCCTCTACATCCTGTCCTCCACATCAATCAACCAACCAACCAAATATGTAATTAAGAAAGAAGTGAAATATATGTTTCAGCAACCAGAAGGCAACAGATACCTTCTTGCTGTTAAATAGCCTTAGCTGGTGGTATTTGAGAGGATTGGTTTATTTGTTTTGATTGTTTTTTTCTTGAATTCATTAAAATAATAATACAAATATTTATGTCTTGCTTTTTTCAGCTGAGAAGGTGGAAGGATTTACAAAATTGAATTCATCCATACAACTTCTATAAAAGCAGGAGAAAATGAGAGATAAATATCTACCATGTTAAAACAGAACTCATGCTATAGCTAGGAAGTAGTTTCATGAATGACAGTTTATCTTGTAATACAGTACATCAAATCATCAAATTATGCTGTATTTTAACCCTGATGGTAAATTGATTAATTAGAATTGTTTGTTCAATAAATAGGGGAGTTAAAATGTAACTTCCTTGGTTGGCCATGCTGGAAGTCTGATGTGGGATATAACAGTGATTTATCTAGGCCCTTTAAATAAAGTAAGAATGGATTACTCTCATTCCTTGTCTTAGCACAGGTTTTCCCTAAAATCAGAGGCTGAGACAGAGACAAAGGCTGATGGAGGTAGTTGAGTCTCAGAGGGCAGGAGTGAGGGACAGAGAGAGGGAAACAGGAAGGAGGGAAAGCCTTATATAAGGTGATTTGGAGAACTAAAATTATCTGATCTGAACATTCATGCACTCCTTTCCTCTCTGGGACCAACAGACTCACTCACCCCCTCTAAATTCCTCCTTCTGAGGAATACTGAGAAGAGACAATTCTGAGACCAGGACTTCATGGCCTGAAATGGGCCACATCACAAAGAAAAACAACTTCTTTCGACAAGATTGCAACATCTGCCTGACCAAATCAGGCCACCAATCGTGCAACTGCACTCTGCTGTTTTTGTCTCCTTTCCCTGTAAAACCCTAATCATCCTCCAAATTCATTTGTCTGTCTGTTGCAACTGTTTGAATAAAGTACCTTACAGTTTTCGTGTTGGAAAATTTTTTGAAAATTTGACAGCTTCCTATCATTACAGGGTGAATGCTTGATCTTGAAGAGGACTTCTGAGGAGCCTTCTGAAATGCATCTCAGAATCATCTACCTAGGGAAAGAAAGGGATATACATTTATCCCTTATGAGTCAAAAGTTGGCCTACAGGGGGCTCTAATTCCCCCACACAACTGGGTGTTACAAGCTTGAATGTGAATAGGTTTCAATGGGTGTTTCACACTTCAGCCTCAGAGAAGCTCTGGGGTAGGAAGACCAAGACTCAAGGTGCCGGCCCAAATTGAGGTACCATCAGGCTACACCTGTGAGGAACTGAGAGCACCTGTTTCCATGTGAACTGGCTGCTCTGGTCGGGGCTGCAATAGAGGTGAGGCTGAGAGGGTTTGAAGTGATGCTGGAGGTACCTTCATGTGTAGTACTTGTTTGGATGGAGTTCTCACTTTCCTATCTTCTTGACCTTCTCAAAATCTCCCCCACCAATATGTGTGTAGGGTTGCACCCCATAGGCCTACAAGGCCTGTGCTTGCCCAGCTTCAAGACTGAAGAAAGAGCCCAGAGTCAGCAACAGAGACATCAATGGTTTAATGGATGGGGGAGCTTACACATCTGAAGCAAGGTCCTGGAGTGACACCCCACCCTGTGCAGTGGATGGTGGGCAGGACAGAGAGGCAATCTTTGCTCTTGGGGCTGGGGGGCCGAAGGGTGAGTAGGAAGGGGAGATTACCAGTTACAGGGTAATTGATGTCAGGTGGGCTATTAGTTACCAGGGAAACCAGTAGAGGGACACTCTGCTCACTGTCCCTTTGATAAGAACAATCACTAGCTGGGACCTGGGGCAATATATATGTAGGAAGGTCAGTCATGTGAGTAGAATGTAGGTGAATAAGGCACTGGTTGGGCAGGGCAAGCACAGGGTGACGGCTTGACAAATATCTATTGGAAGCTATATTTTTTTCTCAGCAACTTCCTCTGCCCTGGCTTGGTTCCCTCACTTCCCTATAGACCCCTCCAGAGAGTCTTCCCTCAATGAAGCACTTGTACAAGAATTCTGGCCTCAGACTCTGCTTCCAGGGAACCCAACCCAAGACAAAGAAAAGGAGAGTCAACTGCTGGGGAGTACTGTTCTCCTTAACCCTCTCTATAGGACACCATGGGTAAGGCCCCCTGGCTACCACTCCAATCCTGCCTCTTGTTATAATAATTGTGCACACCTTGTCTCTGGTTAAGAAAACAACCTGACCTCTATTATGTCAGGATCCCTTGATCTACTATTATTTTCAGGGGACTCAGTTCAACGACTAACTCTTATTATCAATCCTTGCCTACAGGGAATGGCAACCACTGTACTTCTCAGTGCTCATGGTGCCTGTTTCACCAACACATTCCTCATTACTTTGATCCATGGGGTATCCTCCAGACCTTACTGGAGGAACATAAACAGCTGCTGCATTTTCTGGTCATTCAGAATCAATCCTCTCTAGCATGGCCACTTCACTAAGCATTTTGATATCTTTTTCCATCATCTTCCATGGCAGTTCTGAAAGTTTTACTTCATTTACTTTGGACCATCACTTTATCCAAAATCCCAAGTGCCATCCTAGTAGCACATTAGCCCCATCATCCAGGATCCTTGCCAGGGTGTTTAAATTGTATTAGAAGAGAATGTGTCAATATCGATAAATTCTCACTTCTCTAACTGAGAATTGAGATATTTGCCCACACCCTCCCTTGATCCAGCGTCCTCGGGATACAGTCCCATACATACTTTATCAGATCCCAGCACCTGTTGGTTAGGTTCTTCAGACTTTGCCTTGGCCTTTTCCTCCCTTCCCATGCTCCACACTTCCACATCCAGCTTATATGTGACATAACTCTAAATATTGGTTTGATGGCTAGGAGGGGAGCTAAGGGAAGACCATAAAGGGCCTTTCTTTTTCTTGCAATAAAGGCCTCTGTGGGAATTCCCTGTTGGTCCAGTGGTTGAGATGAGGGCTTTCACTGCTGTGGGCCCGGGTTCGATCCCTGGTCAAGGAATTAAGATCCCACAAGCCGCATGGCACAACCAAAAAAAAAAAAAAAAAGACTGCATCATTATCAAGCAAGGTGGGAACACTGCCTTTAAGAGGGAGAAACAGATCACTTCTGCAAGTCCAGAGAATTCAGGGGAATCAGAGAATTCAAGATGTCTCAAAAACAGCTTTATTGAGGCATAATTCACATACCATACAATTTACCCATTTAAAGTGCACAATACAATGCTTTTTAGTATATTGACAGATATGTGCCACGATCACCACGGTCTATTTTAGAATATCTTCATCAATCAAAAAGAAACACTGTGCCCTTTAGCCATCCTCCTGTCCCCCTGCCATGAATAGAGACCATATATGGTCTTTGTGACTTCTTTCACTTACCATCATGTTTTCAAGGTCTAACCATGTTGTAGAAGTCAAAGGTGTCTACCAGATGTCCCCATCCCACATCTCAGGCCTCCTCTCCTTCTCAACCAGGAGCTCCTCCTTTCTGTAATAAACATACCAGAGATGGGAACATAACCCTTACCTGGACCTGCACTGTCGTTATAATTAAGTCCTGGGTCTGATCCTCTGGGTACAGAAAGTAAAAGTCTCTTTAAATGCTTCCAAGGCCCTCTGACTTTCACACTTCACCTTAAGTTGGTCATTAATCACCCTCAGCCTTTCATGGTTTTTCCCATGCATCTGTCACACTCAGCCACAACCGTCCATTGTCCATTGTCCTTATCATTTCTCCCAAACTCCTGAGCGATTGCCACTGCCAATGCATTCCCCTGCACCCTGAGAATTTTAACAATTATTTTGCTATAACATGCCAAAGGCTATCCATACACCACCTCCCACCAGTGGCAGCATTCTTATTTCCAGTCACCTGATGAGTGATCCAGATACAATATCCCATTTTAAAGTCTACTTTCTCAAAGCATGCCTGCCACCTGAGACGCAATGTCAGGCTCTCCATGAAACAGACTCTGAGATGAATATTTGAGTGCAGGAAATTTATCCAGGGCTGCTCTCTGAAAAAACACCTATGAGGCAATGAAAGAAGCAATATTGTGCAGAGAAAGGTCAGTTGCAGATTAGTAGTAATGAAGGCTTCATTTGAACTCACAGGGAGCTCTGGAGCTGAGATGCCCCCTCAGAGCTTTAAACTGACCATTCACTGAATGTGGGCTGCCCCCATGTAGGGGCATAACCTTGGCCAAGGCAGCTACCTTCAGTGGAGGGCATTGCCCAGGAAGAGACTCAAATGTTTGAACTCTTAGCAGACAACACTCCCAGAAGCTGGGAAAATGAGTGTCCTTGTTCTGAAAGGAGGTTTGTAGCAACACATTAAAGCATCCACTGCAAGATCATAATTCAGAACTTGTCATTGACAATAACTGCCTTGCCCCCAAAATCTCAATTTCAACTTCCTATTCTTCAACCACCACCTTCTATTGTTTTTAATTTTATAACCTAAAATACTTTAACTCCAACAATCTTTGAACTGAGACTTCCAATCCACTCATCCTACTCTATATTTTCCATTCTTCACTCCCTTGAATTCCTCTCTCCCTCTACCCATCTTAAATCCATGATCAATTAATATAATCATTGACTTGTATATAATATGGGGTACTATTCCCTGCCTTTTCTCACACACTTTTTTGTTATGTTTTCTTTTTTTGTTATGGTAGCCTGAGCTGACTAATACACCAGCTCTCTGCCTACTCTGTGTCTATACCTTTGTAGCTGAACCTGGCTAAAGAAAAATACCCACTCACACTAACTAGCTCACCTTAAATTCATGACCATGAATCTCAAGTACACAGTGATGCCTGTGAATCATAATAAACTTCCTAACTTTATTTAATCGTCCCATTCTCTTAGATGAATATATCATACTTATTCTCATTCCTCAAACTCCTGACACTTCACTACCCACCCTCATGAGAGCTGCTGACTCTGCTTCTTCATCATTGAGAAAATTGAAGCAATCAGAAAAGTATTCCCACAGTTCCCACCCAAACTATAACAACCCTCCTACCAGTATCCACAACCATATTCCTTGCCTTCCCACTTGCTACCACAGATGAAATATCCATGTTATCATCTAAAGTCTCTCCCCCATCTTGTGTACCAAATCCCATGTCCTCTCCACTATACAAGGGGATCCATCCAACATCCTCTTCCACTTCTTTTATTTTTTTCCTCTTTCTGAGATCCTTCCATCAGAATACAATCATGTAATTATTTCTCCCATCTCAAGGAAAAAACTTTAATCCTGATCTCTCCACTAAATTATGCTCCATTTATTTGTTCCCTTTTCAGTAAAACTCTTTGAAGACTTGTTTATACATTACTGTTTCAAATTCCTCTCTTCCAATTCTCTCTTAAACCCACTGTATTTCAGCTTTCACCCCCTGCTACTCCACTGAAAGTGCTGAAGGTTATCAATGACCTCCATGTCGTTAATTTTAGTGGTCTCTTCCCAGTCTTCAGTTTACTTGATCTAACACAGCAGTTCTCAAACAGAGGTGATTTTGCACACCTGGTGCCAAATATCTGGAGACATTTTTGTTGTCACAATTCAAGGGATTGTGGGAGTGGGGTCCAGGGGATGGTGGACCAAACTAGCATCTAGTAAGTAGAGTCCAGGGATTCTGTTAAATTTCCTACAATGCAAAGGACCCCCTCTCCCCACCACCACCACCACCAAAGAATTCTCTGGCCCTAAATGTCAATAGTGCTAAGGCTGAGAAACCCCAACCCGCATCATCTAACACACTTAATAGATTTTCTGCACTTGGATTTCAGTGTACCACACTCTCCTGATTTTCCTCCTACCTCACTGTGTGCCCCTTCTCGTATCTGTTGCTAGTTCCTCCTCTTCTCCCCAACCTCCAAATGTTTGGATGCCCTAGGGCTTGGCATTGTACTTTTTTCTTCTTTATTTATACTCACTCATTAGGTGGCCTCCTCTCTTCTCATGGATTTAATGCCATCTATGTGCTGTTAACTTCCAAAGTTGTACTTCCATCAGTCCTTTCTCCAGATTTCTGTACTAATTTCTGTACAACTGCTTACTCACACCTCCACTTGATATCTAATAAGCATTCCAAAACCTAATATGTCCAAAATGAAATTTCTTACCTTCCTTTGCAAACCTGAGCAGAGAGTCCCACAGTCTTCTCTATCTTGGAATATGGAAACTCTAATTCTTCTAGTGGCTTAGGCCCCAAATCATAGTCATCCTTGACTTCTCTTTTTCTCTTGTACCTTACATCCAATCTCTCATCTCGGTCTACCTTCACATTATATCAAAATCTGACTACTTTTTACTGTCTCAATTCTTGCTTCCCTGGTCCAACCCATCATCACTTCTTACCTCTGAATATAATCATCACCTCTGAATAACTGAAATATTGTTCTAATTGGTCTCTCCATGTCTACTGTTTTTATTACTGCAGTATATTCTTACATAGAAGCTAAAGTGATCTTTTCAGAAGCCATATCAAGTTACTCCTGTGTTCAAAACCTTCTAATGGCTCTCCATTTTGCTTAGTGTAAAACTCAAAGTCTTCATGTTGTCCTACAAGTTCCTATGTGAACTCTTTCCTTTTTATCCCTCTGATCTCATCTCCTGCCACTCTTCCCCTCACTCATTCTGCTCCAGTTGCACTGATGTCCTTCTGTTCGTCAAATCCACCAGCCATATTTCTTCCTTAAGGCCTTGGTAATGTGATGCTGTCCCTTAGATATCCACATACTTGCAACCTCATACCCTTCAAGTCTTTGATCAAATGTCACTTTTTCAATGAAGTTTACCCAAATTACCCTATTTATAACTCCAACCACAACGTACACTCCTATACTTCTTACCACAGTCTTATTTTTTCCTCCAGTGTGATTATCACCTTCTAACATACTATATAGTTTTCATATTACTTATTGTCTATTATCTTCTCCCCTGAGAGCAGGGATCATTGTCTGTTTTGTTCACTGCCATACTCTCAAGTGCCTATAAAAATGTCTGGGGCTTCCCTGGTGGCGCAGTGGTTGAGAGTCTGCCTGCCAATGCAGGGGACACGGGTTCGTGCCCTGGCCCAGGAAGATCCCACATGCCGCCGAGCGGCTGGGCCTGTGAGCCATGGCCACTGAGCCTGTGCGTCTGGAGCATGTACTCCGCAATGGGAGAGGCCACAACAGTGAGAGGCCCGTGTACTGCAAAAAAAAAAAAAAAAGAATGTCTGGCACACAAAATGTGCCCAAAAAATATTTGTTGAATTAATGAATTTTGACTAAAGTGAGATTTGGTACCAGATTCTGCCACTAGCTTTTACAATAAATTAATTTTTGATGGCAGTGGAAACTTTATTTTTGAGATTTTGTTTTCTTATGTCTTTCAGAAGAATTGTGTTTAGAAGTTCAAAAAGTCTGTATTTTAAACCAAAATTTAATTTTCTCTTATGTATGATGATTCCAGGCATCAACTTTATTCCTCTTGGGTTTGGATGCATCTTCGTTCTTCTTTATTCACTCCCAGCTGCTTTAAAGTTTGAGAAGCATCGATATTTCCTATTTGTCTTGCAGTTTATCATAAAGACTACACTAATTGAGTTCATTTGCACACTTATTAGTTTTGAAGCAACACTTTGGGTCTAGTCCTACTATATCTCTCCCACCCTCATCCCCCACCTCACTTTTTTAGAGAGAAGAAATTGGCTTTCTCCAAAACGTTTCTTTGAAATATACTGTTTCCTTTCTCTTAATCAGAATATAGAAAAAACTTTGCTCGCTCTCTTATGCTAAGAACAAAAAAAAAAATCTTGGAAGGCACATTTCATGACTCTAGGTACTGAGCAACTTCTATGGACAGCTTCATTTGAATCTTGGGAGATGACAACTGAATCCTTTCACTTGTCTGCATCCTGTCTTCTTTTCTCATTAATGTTTATTTTGCCTCAAATACTAAAGGTAATTCATTTAGTCACCTGGAAAACTCCTAGCATTTTATTTTTGACCTGACTCATTTCCAGATACTTCGTATAGGTGTCAACTCCCTTGCCTATTTTTTTGGCTTTTCTCTTCTAAAGATTTAAGTAAAAACTCAATGGCACATACTAAATTTTAAACAAAGATACACAGTCATTTCTTCGCAATTGTTAAGTGAATGAGGTCTGTAAACCTAAGAATTGACAAGCTAAATGACTTTTTGAGGTCTTATATAGCCTATGATAGAGCCAAGCCCAGAACAAATGTCCTAAATTGCAAGGCTTGGAATGGCAGCACGGGTCCTTTAGACTTATGCACTTGCTGCCATACCGTGCTTTGAAGCTGTAAGCCTCTTTCCTGACTGCTTGCATGTGTTAATTTTTATGTTTGCTTTCCTTTGTATAAGGAAATTATTAAAATCAAATGCATTCTGGTGATGTAGGTTTTTGTATTATGTTAAACTCTGAATTTTTGTGATTTATGATGTGATGTAAATTTTCTATGTATTTGCAGAAAGCAGTGTAGAGTTAGCATTCTAAATTTCTTAACTGTCTTTATATGAATGGAAGTCATATGAAAACATTATGTATTGTCAAGGTTCTGTCGAAAATCTACAACTGACCAAACTGAACCTGTGTCAGTTTACTGTAGTCACCACCCTTGTCTAGTACATCAGCCAGTCCTGAGTGACTCTGTTGGCCTCTGCCAACTGTTCTACAACCCAAATCCAGATTACTTGGGTTTAGAATTGATAGTCAAAAACATTCTTATTCCTATACATGCACATTTTGCTGATACCAATTAAGAATTTCGCTCAGTTTTCAGTCTCTGAGGTATGTGGGTGGGAAAGGCAACAGCAAAATAGTCAAGGGAATTGGAAGATCACTGGGACTTGGTGACACATTGGATGTGGGTGGTAGTCACTTGTAGAAAGCTACACAGGAAGTGCTTCCTGAGTCATTAGGCTAACTATCAAGATGTATCATGTTTACAAACAAATAGTAGGATAATGGCAAACTTGAAATTTGTTTTTCCCACTGCAATTTAAACAGGATAGAACTAATTTTAATTGTTCCATTCCCAGCCTCTCTCTGGAAATTTGATGGTCACTTTTCAGGCATTTTGTTAACATTGCAGTTGCAGCTTCATGAGAAGCTAGCTTTGATAAAGAGAATTTCTGAATACTTAGAACTGAAATGGAGTTCAGAAATTGTTTTTCCCATCCCTCTGATGTATACAGATAGAAAACTGAGGCACAGAGACTTGAAGAACCTGTCCAATCTATACATCAAAATTGGAGACAGAATAGAATCTAGAGGTCCTGACCCACATCTACTGTGTTTTCCTCTACACCACATTGCCTGACCTAGAAATTATTAATAATTTTAAAGCCTTCTTTTTCAGAAACTGGAAATGTGTTATCAGCTAGCCTTGCAAGTATATTTGAGTTGTGATATTCGGTCACTTGCAGCATCATTTTTAGATATCACCACAATGCTATAGGATTAGTTAAAATCCTCAGTGGGATTTGTTAACAATTTCCAAACATGGGGCAACTTCTATTTGTACTAAACAGTAACCATAGAAAATTTTCTCCACTGCTAAGGTTTATAACATATTAACCTAAGAGCTAAAAATGGCTATTAAAATAATGCTGCTTGATTGTAAGGCATTTATATGTGTTTTTCCCTAAGCAGTCTTCAGAAAGATCTGCTAGATACCACTAAAGGAACATCTGCAAGACTTCTCAGGGGTGAAATCAACTGACCTCACTAGCTTGAAGGCTCCATCAGAGGTCACACCAAAGTGCAGAGGGTTCCCACACTGTTGTACTACATTCCCCATATAGCTGATTTTCTTGTCACAAATTAGAGCAATAGCCCTGACTTTCTGTAATGTACTCTCCATATTCATGTTCTACATTGCAATTAATACTTGCAAGAAAGAGAAATGAAGATAAGAAAATAAATCCCAGTAAATCACATTTAATCAACTTCCATTTTTTGGTTGCCATTGACTGCTTTGTCCCTCCCATCCCTCACAGCTTCCCAGGACTGCATTTGAAGCAATGCTTGTAGTTGCTTCTTTCTATGGTTTCATGATTGATTGGCAAGCTGTATAGCAGCACATTATTCTGCTCTACCATTTTCCCAGTGGGCGGTACTGCACAATAGTGATGGGGAACTGTAATGACACTGCATCAAAAGTCACTAAAATATAAATATGACACAAATTTCATTTCATTAAGCTGGATTCCTTTATCCATTTACATGCATCACTTTTGCATGTAGCAGTGATGGAAAATGTTAACCCTCTGCTTTCCAAACCTACTCAAATAGGATTTGAATCTAAATGCTTTTTGAAGACACACTTTAATATAGGTGTATTTGAGGACTTAAAGTATGGTCACTCTTTGTACTTATGCAGTCTCCCTTCTAAGCACTTCCTATCAGAGGAGATTTAAAGTGAGTGGAAATTATTCAATGTAGTTATAAATTGAAAGCTCATAAGCTAGCTGCTCTTCAAAGTGCTCAGAACACCTGGGCCACCAGAATTGCTGAACTAGACAATGACATTTATACTGAGATTACAGCATCATCTTATTCTAAATGGTATTTTTGTCTTTAGAGTGCATGAGAGATTCCAGCACTTCTCAGTGCTTAATTGGTTTTCTCCCTTGACTTTAATTAAACTTACCCTAAGCTTGCAAAACCCCAAGGCTGCCGCTTAAGGGTGAGAAGTCCCAGTGTTTCCAGCTTTGAATACAGTATGATAAAGAATCAACTGTATTGTTTGATTAATTGAGTATGCAAGTATTTTATGTTTTTAGACAGCAACATTGTTACATAATCAACAGCATTCTAAAACTTGCTCTTTTGTAGATGAAAAGGCATGATTTTTGTAAATCTCCAACAAAGATTTTAGAAAATATTTAACTTGCCAAGCTGTAATGTACATGTTCACTGCCCGGAAATGCATCATTTATATTATGCCCAATTATAAAGCCTCATTATTTACCATTATGATATTATTTAGGTATCATTCACATCATTTAAAAAGAATCTCACCTTCCGTATTTGTTTTTTTTAGTGGTATGGCAACGATCAAGGTATTAAGCATTCTGGACATAACCCAATTCCCATCTGCTTACTCAACCCTTTACTGGAAGGTCATTTGAATTGACTGAGTCAGTGGCACCTGAACCAGGAGAGGAGTCTTCTGTCTTTTTTGGGATGAGTCAGCACTCAGTTTTAATATTGTACCTGTACGTAGGGAATGGACAATGAAAACACGAATAGAAACACATATCCTTACAGCAGGTATCAGAGTTATGTATCACCTGAAGCCATCCCAGCCAGCAAACATAAATTAAATACTGAGTCAGGAAAAGAGGACAGAATAGAAACCTATCTAAAGTGCTCCCACACTACATACATATAAACGATTGAAACTCTAGAATAGCATTTCAGGAATGCAGAGTTCCTGGCCGTGTGTTTTCTTAATAATAGGTTCTGCTACTTCTTTAGGACTTAATACGCATCAAGCACTCTGCTGGGCATCTAAAATGTATTACCTAACTTAATATTTACATCAACCCTATGATGTAAAGAATATTATTATCCTCACCACTTAGACACAGAAACTGAGGCACAGAGATGTAAAGTAATGCACCCAAGGTCACATAGGTAGGAAGTGGTAGGCCCAGAGGAAAACCCTGGCAACCTGATGCCAACGCCTATATGTTTAAACACCATATTATAGCGAGACAGAATTAGCAGTTGAACAAATCTTAGTATACTGATTTGCAGAGAAGGGTGAAAGATTGCTTTTAAGCTCAATGACCCTGAAGATTAAACAGCTATTCTAGGAACATGATTAGTAATGTTTTAATAGCCCAATTAAAATTCAAGTAAATGTCCCCAGAAGCCTTATAGGCTGAAGACTGTGTTAATATTCTCATTATGCACTGTTCTCCCAAGAACATGACTGGGAAGAAGCACAACTGAATCAAAATTGAAGACCAGGTTCATCTTGTCAAAATTAATTTCAGCAATTTAAACATTCAGCAAATATTTATTTGGCTCCTCACTATGTGCTAGGTACCAAGCTAAGCAGTAGAATTTGCATTCCTCTCATCTGAAGGGAAAACAACATCGTGCACTAGAAGTACCTGCAAGTTGAAACGCAGAATGAAAACACAGCATGGGAAATAAAGCATTAAGTTCCATCAGGTTTATTAAGAGGGATAAGACCTGGTGACTGCCTTTAGGAAGCTTGTATTCTAAGTGAAGAGACAAGACACACCCATGAAAAACTAATTAGTTTAATCTGGTAAAAATATAGACAAGAACTACTGTGGAAATGTGAAATAAATGAGAGATCACTATGAGCTGAAGAAGAGGTCTTAAATGTTCATTTACATGCAAAAACCTAGGGATCTTGTGAAAAAGCAGATTCTGATTCAGAAGGTCTGGGAGGGAGCCCAGGGTTCTGCATTTCTAACAAGCTCCCTAGCGATGTTGGTTTGTTTATCCACAGATCACACCTGGAGTAAAGAAGAGCTAAGAAAATTAAGAAGATGTTTAAGGAGAAGGGGAGGCTTGAGCTGGATTTTGAAGGAAGGATAAGATATACATAAGTAAAGAAATATAGAGAGAACAGTGGCAGGAGCATAGGGGAAAAGTATCAGACTGGATCACAATTTATGTTGCCAAATACTAGGTGACTGGTGGAAAAATAGGTTAGGACTAGATCTTGAGGAGGGGCAGAGACAGGTAGGATACACCCGGGATTCAGGAATTTGAACTTAAAGAAATTAGGAAAGATAAATTATAATGTTTTAGATTTTTTAAAAAAAATCTATAAAATTAACTGCAAAAGTTTCTATTTGATTTTGATATTTGGACCTCTATTTCCTTGAGAAATGGTTTGAAATTATTTGCCACCCTAAAGCATTGAGTTCTGACTTTATGGAACTGTACATGACATAAAACATCCAGATACTAATTTTGCAAATATTAGGAAAATTAATCCATCATTATATTGTTTAAACAACCATGTTAATTGTCAATGTACAGATAATGGCTTACTGAAGATGATTTGAGGAATTAATCTATTTACAGTACTTCATTGCTGAATTTCCTGAAATTCCTACGAGCAATATTTTGTTTTCTTTTAGCTATTGTAGACTTCTACTTCAAATGAGGACTTACCTACTATGTTGGAATAGTTTATTGAGAAGGAATTACCAAAGAACGCTTAAAAATGAGGAAGAAAGACACAAAGATGATGTGAATGACTGTGTCACAATGCCTGAGAGGTCAGCCTGCATCTTGTTCAGAATGCTAGTGGTGATTAGAATTCAAGAAAAGTCATTGAACATTTTAGTTTTATTTCTTATAAAAATAAAATGGGTGAGTTAGTGCCTATATGATGACAAAATATGTCATCAATTCACTGAAAATGAGTTAGTTTGTTATTTTTAAAATAAATTTACTTTCACTTTTCAACCGTGGTTTTGACCTTGAAGACATAGCTTTACAATATTTTTGAAACATTGAATATTGTGCTGTTCATTCATCATTAAAATGGTAAAATTCTACAGATGGTAGTTATTACTTGACTCTGCAATCTGGAGATAAGTAACACTAGAGTATTGGATTCTTCTTCTTGTATACAGTGAATAAATAACCATTTCTCTCATGTAGAGAAACTCAAGGGTCTGAATACATTCTCTTCATCAGAAAAATGCAGATTTTGTGAAAAGTCAATATAAAACACAAACTCCTGTGTCTATCCTTGAATTCTGAAGTCAGATCACAACAGCTCTAAAATGAACAAGAACTATCCACTTCAGACATTGGAAACACTAGACAAAGACAGAAATAAAACTCTTCAACATTGCAAATATGTGCAAGTCCTAGCTTTATAAGAACTATAACAACCTTAGCAAAGACACATTCATTTTATAATTGTATATGTATAAACACACTTCTCAGAAAATTACTCCAAATGATCAGACTCATAGTACTAAGCAGACACCAATCAATGTGGTAAACCTGCATGAGGTCAAAATCATTAAGATGTAACTTACAAATTAAACTTCAAAACAGTGGAATTCTTGTGGCCCATTTACAACATTGCAGATTATTATGCATACTTATATGTCCTCCTTGGCTCCTTTGCTCACAGGTCTCAAATGGAAAAAGCACTCAGGGAAACATCAAGTCAGTTGCCACTATTATTGAAAATGAAATTATTCTTGTATGTATTTTATAGAGCTGGTAGGTCTGTCTTGATTTCTGTGGTCCTTGTAAGAATTTACCCTGCATTTAAGGGCTTTTCTCAGGATTGCAAAAGCAATCAGGCTATCAGCGCAGACCACACAGATGCGCATGAGATGCTAAGGTTGCTACTGCAGCCACCAAGAAGCCTGTGTGCGAGCACAGGTCACTATCCACACCACCCTCCTGGGATCCTCTACTGACTGCCACTGCCAGGATCCCATGATCCAGGGACACCTTCCCCTGGAGAATGCACAGCACACATCAGGCTGGTGCAATGTCACACTGGCCTCTGCTGCCGCAGGCTCGCCCCGCATCCATAGCCCTCCGTCCCCCTGGTCTGAGTGAGCCAGAGCCACCAAATTAGCTGCTCCTTTAACTCTGTCCTGTCTGAGCGAAGAACAGATGCCCTCAGGTGACCTACACACAGAGGCAGGGCGAAATCCAAAGCTGAACCCCAGGAGCTGAACGAACAAATAAGAGAAAGGGAAATTTCTCCCAGCAACCTCAGAAGCAGTATATTAAAGCTCCACAATCAACTTGATCTACCCTGCATCTGTGGAATACCTGAGTAGACAACGAATAATCCCAAATTGAGGAGGTGGACTCTGGGAGCAACATATATTATTTTTTCCCCTTTTCCTCTTTTTGTGAGTGTGTATGTGTATGCTTCTGTACGAGATTTTGTCTGTATAGCTTTGCTTTCACCATTTGTCTAGGGTTCTGTCTGTCCGTTTTTTTGTTTTTCTTTTTACTTTTTAAATTTCTTTTCTTAATAATTATTTTTTAATTTTTATTTTATCTTACTTTATTATATTTTATTTAATCCTCTTTCTTTCATTCTCTCTATTCTTTCTCCCTTTTATTCTGAGCTGTGTGGATGAAAGGCTCTTGGTGCTCCACCCAGGAGTCAGTGCTGTGCCACTGACGTGGGAGAGCCACTTCAGGACACTGGTCCACAAGAGACCTCCTGGCTCCACGTAATATCAAACAGTGAAAATCTCCCAGAGATATCCATCTCAACACCAAAACCCACTTTCACTCAACGACCAGCAAGCTACAGTGCTGGACACCCTATGCCAAACAACTAGCAAGACAGGAACACAACCCCACTCATTAGCACAGAGGCTGCCTAAAATCATAATATGGCCACAGACACCCCAAAATACACCACCAGATGTGGAACTGCCCACCAGAAAGACAAGATCCAGCCTCATCAACCAGAACACAGGCACTAGTCCCCTCCACCAGGAAGCGCACACAACCCACTGAACCAACTTTAGCCACTGGGGACAGACACCAAAAACAATGGGAACTACAAACCTGCAACGTGTGAAAAGGAGACCCCAAACATAGTAAGATAAGCAAAATGAGAAGACAGAAAAACACACAGCAGATGAAGGAGCAAGGTAAAACCCACCAGACCTAACGAATGAAGAGGAAAGAGGCAGTCTACCTGAAAAAGAATTCAGAATAATGATAGTAAAGGTGATCCAAAATCTTGGAAATAGAATAGAGAAAATGCAAGAAACAATTCACAAGGATCTAGAAGAACTAAAGATGAAACAAGCAATGATGAACAATACAGTAAATGAAATTAAAAATACTCTATAAGGGATCAATAGCAGAATAACTGAGGCAGAACAACGGATAAGTGACCTGGAATATAAAATACTGGAAATAACTATTGCAGAGCAGAATAAAGAAAAAAGAATGAAAAGAACTGAGGACAGTCTCAGAGACCTCTGGGACAATATTAAACACACCAACATTTGAATTATAGGGGTTGCAGAAGAAGAAGAGAAAAAGAAAGGGACTAAGAAAATATTTGAAGAAATTATAGTTGAAAACTTACCTAATATGTGAAAGGAAATAGTTAATCAAGTCCAGGAAGCACAGAGAGTCCCATACAGTATAATTCCAAGAAGAAACACCCCAAGACACATATTACTCAAACTAACAAAAATTAAATACAAAGAAAGCATATTAAAATCAGCAAGGGAAAAACAACAAATAACACACAACAGAATCCTCATAAGGTTAATGGCTGATCTTTCAGCAGAAACTCTGCAAGCCAGAAGGGAGTAGAAGGACATATTTAAAGTGATGAAGGATAAAAACCTGCAACCAAGATTACTCTACCCAGCAAGGATCTCATTCAGATTTGATGGAGAAATTACAAACTTTACAGACAAGCAAAAGCTGAGAGAGTTCAGCACCACCAAACTAGCTTTACAACAAATGCTAAAGGAACTTCTCTAGGCAACAAACATAAGAGAAGGAAAAGATCTACAATAACAAACCCAAAACAGTTAAGAAAATGGGAATAGGAACATACATATTGATAATTACCTTAAATATAAATGGATTAAATGCTCCAACCAAAAGACACTGACTGGCAAAATGTATACAATGACAAGACCCATATATATGCTGTCTAGAAGAGACCCACTTCAGACCTAGGGACACATACAGACTGAAAGTGAAGGGATGGAAAATGATATTCCATGCAAATGAAAACCAAAATAAAGCTGGAGTACCAATTCTCATATCAGAGAAAATAGACTTTAAAACAAAGATTATTACAAGAGACAAAGAAGGACACTACATAATGATAAAGGGATCGATCCAAGAAGAAGATATATCAATTGTAAATATTTATGCACCCAGCATAGGAGCACCTCAATACATAAGGCAAATACTAACAGCCGTAAAAGGGGAAATAACAGTAACACTATCATAATAGGGGACTTTAACACCCCACTTTCACCCATGGACAGATCATTCAAAATGAAAATAAATAAGGAAACACAGGCTTTAAATGATACATTAAATAAGATGGACTTAATTGATATTTATACGACATTCCATCCAAAACCAACAGAATACATATTTTTCTCAAGTGCTCATGTAACATTCACCAGGATAGATCATATCTTGGGTCACAAATCAAGCCTTGGTAAATTTAAGAAAATTGAAATTGTATCACGTATCTTTTCTGACTACAATGCTATGAGACTAGATATCAATTACAGGAAAAATCTGTATAAAACACAAATACATGGAGGCTAAACAATACACTACTTAATAGCCAAGAGATCACAGAAGAAATCAAAGAGGAAATCAAAAAATACCTAGAAACAAATGACAATGAAAACACAATGACCCAAAACCTATGGGATGCAGCAAAAGCAGTTCTACGAGGGAAGTTTATAGCAATACAATCCTACCTTAAGAAACAGGAAACATCTCAAATAAACAACCTAACCTTGCACCTAAAGCAATTAAAGAAAGAAGAAAAGAAAAACTCCAAAGTTAGCAGAAGGAAAAGAATCATAAAGGTCAGATCAGAAATAAATGAAAAAGAAATGAAGGAAATGATAGTAAAGATCAGTAAAACTAGAAGCTGGTTCTTTGAGAAGATACATAAAATTGATAAACCTTTAGCCAGACCCATCAAGACAAAAAGGGAGAAGACTCAAATCAATAGAAATAGAAATGAAAAAGGAGAAGAAACAACTGCCACTGCAGAAACACAAAGGATCATGAGAGATTACTACAAGCAACCCTATGCCAATAAAATTGACAACCTGGAAGAAATGGACAAATTCTTCGGAACGCACAACCTGCCGAGAATGAACCAGGAAGAAATAGAAAATACAAACAGACCAGTCACAAGCACTGAAATTGAAACTGTGATTTAAAATCTTCCCAGAAACAAAAGCCCAGGACCAGATGGCCTCACAGGTAAATTCTATCGAACATTTAGAGAAGAGCTAACACCTATCCTTCTCAAACTCTTCCAAAATATAGCAGAGGGCGGATCACTCCCAAACTTATTCTACGAGGCCACGATCCCCTTGATACAAAAACGAGACAAAGATGACACAAAGAAAGAAGACTACAGACCAATATTACTGATGAACATAGATGCACAAATCCTCAATAAAATATTAACAAACAGAATCCAACAGCACATTAAAAGGATCATACACCATGATCAAGTGGGGTTTATGCCAGGAATGCAAGGATTCTTCAATATACACAAATTAATCAACGTGATACACCATATTAACAAATTGGAGGAGAAAATCCATATGATCATCTCAATAGATGCAGAGAAAGCTTTTGACAAAATTCAACACCCATTTATGATTAAAAAAAGTGCAGAAAGTAGGCATAGAGGGAACTTTCCTCAACATAATAAAGGCCATATATGACAAACCCACAGCCAACATTGTCCTCTATGGTGAAAAACTGAAAGCATTTCCACTAAGATCAGGAAAAAGACAGGGTTGCCCACCCTCACCACTATTATTCAACATAGTTGTGGAAGTTTTAGCCACAGCAGTCAGAGAAGGAAAAGAAAGAAAAAGAATCCAAATCAGAAAAGAAGAAATAAAGCTGTCACTGTTTGCAGATGACATGATACAATACATAGAGAATCCTAAAGATGCTACCAGAAAACTACTAGAACTAATCAATAAATTTGGTAAAGTAACAGGATACAAAATTAATGCACAGAAATCTGGCATTCCTATACACTAATGATGAAAAATCTGAAAGTGAAATTAAGAAAACACTGCCATTTACCATTGCGACAAAAAGAATAAAATATCTAGGAATAAACCTACCTAAGGAGACAAAAGACCTGTATGCAGAAAGTTATAAGACATTGATGAAACAAATTAAAGATGATACAAATAGATGGAGAGATATACCATGTTCTTGGATTGGAAGAATCAACATTGTGAAAATGACTCTACTACCCAAAGCAATCTACAGATTCAATGCAATCTCTATCAAACTACCACTGGCATTTTTCACAGAACTGGAACAAAAATTTCACAATTTGTATGGAAACACAAAAGACCCTGAATAGCCAAAGCAATCTTGAGAATGAAAAATGGAGCTGGAGGAATAAGGCTCCCTGACTTCAGACTATACTACAAAGCTACAGTAATCAAGACAGTATGGTAGTGGCACAAAAACAGAAATATAGGTCAATGGAACAGGATAGAAAGCCAAGAGATAAACCCATGCACATATGGTCACCTTATCTTTGATAAAGGAGGCAAGAATATACAGTGGATAAAAGACAGCCTCTTCAATAAGTGCTGCTGGTAAAACTGGACAGGTACACGTGAAAGTATGAAATTAGAACACTCCCTGACACCATGCACAAAAAATAAGCTCAAAATGGATTAAAGACCTAAATGTAAGGCCAGACACTATCAAACTCTTAGAGGAAAACATAGGCAGAACACTCTATGACATAAATCACAGCAAGATCCTTTTTGATCCACCTCCTAGAGAAATGGAAATAAAAACAAAAAAAAAACAAATAGGACCTAATGAAACTTCAAAGCTTTTGCAGAGCAAAGGAAACCATAAAGAAGACCGAAAGCCAACCCTCAGAATGGGAGAAAATATTTGCAAATGAAACAACTGACGAAGGATTAATGTGCAAAATTTACAAGCAGCTCATGCAGCTCAATATCAAAAAACAAACCACCCAATCCAAAAATGGGCAGAAGACCTAAATAGACATTTCTCCAAAGCAGATATACAGATTGCCAACAAACACATGAAAGCATGCTCAACATCATTTATAATTAGAGAAATGCAAATCAAAGCTACAATGAGACATCATCTCACACCGGTCAGAGTGGCTATCATCAAAATATCTAGAAACAGTAAATGCTGGAGAGGGTGTGGAGAAAAGGGAACCCTCTTGTACTGTTGGTGGGAATGTAAATTGATACAGCTACTATGGAGAACAGTATGGAGGTCCCTTAAAAGACTACAAATAGAACTACCATATGACCCAGCAATGCCACTACTGGCATATACCCTGAGAAAACCATAATTCCAAAAGAGTCATGTACCAAAATATTTATTGCAGCTCTATTTACAATAACCAGGAAATGGAAGCAACCTAAGTGTCCATCAACAGATGAATGGATAAAGAAGATGTGGCACATATATACAGTGGAATATTACTCAGCCAGAAAAAGAAACGAAATTATTTGTTGTGAGGTGCCTGGACTTGGAATCTGTCATACAGAGTGAAGTAAGCCAGAAAGAGAAAAACAAATACCGTATGCTAACAAGTATATATGGAGTCTAAAAAAAAAAAAAAAGGTCATGAAAAACCTAGGGGCAAGAATGGAATAAAGACTCAGACCTACTAGAGAATGGACTTGAGGATCGGGGAGGGGGAGTGGTAAGCTGGGACAAAGTGAGAGAGTGGCATGGACATATATACACTACAAAATGTAAAATAGATAGCTAGTGAGAAGCAGCCTCATAGCACAGGGAGATCAGCTCGGTGCTTTGTGACCACATAGAGGGGTGGGATAGGGAGGGAGGGAGGGAGGGAGGGAGATGCAAGAAGGAAGAGATATGAGGATATATGTATATGTATAACTGATTCACTTTGCTATAAAGCAGAAATTTACAAACCATTGTAAAGCAATTATACTCCAATAAAGATGTTTAAAAAAAGCAGTATGGTATTGGCACCAAAAAAAATGCAAATAGATCAATGGAACAGAATAGAGAGCTCAGAAATAATCCCATGCACCTATGGTCAATTCATCTATGACAAAGGAGGCAAGAATATACAGTGGAGAAAACACAGTGTCTTCAATAAGTGGTGCTGGGAAAACTGGGCAGCCACATGTAAAAAATGTGATTAGAACATTTCCTCACAACATACACAAAAATAAACTCAAAATGGATTAAAGACCTAAATCTGAGACCCAAAATGAAAAAACTCCTAGAAGAAAACATAGGCAGAACACTGTTTGTCATAAGTGGTAGCAATATTTTTTTGGATCTGTCTCCTATGGTAGAAGAAATAAAAGAAAAAGTAGACAAATGGGACCTAATCAGACTTAAAAGCTTTTGCACAGCAAAGAAACCCATCAACAAAATGAAAGAACAACCTACTAAATGGGAGAAAATATTTGCAAATGATGCAACAGACAAGGGGTTAATATCCAAAATGTACAAAGAGTTCATACAACTCAATATAAAAAATAAAAAATGGGCAGAAGATCTAAATACACATTTTCCCAAAGAAGACATACAGGTGGCCAAGAGGCACATGAGAAGATGCTCAACATTGCTAATTATTAGAAAAATGCAAATCAAAACTACAATGGAGGTACCACTTCACACCAGTCAGAATGGCCATCATTAAAAAGTTTACAAACAACAAATGCTGGAGAGGGTGTAGAGAACAGGGAACCCTCCTACACCATTGGTAGGAATGTAAATTGGTGCAGTCCCTATGGAAAACAGTATGGAAGTTCCTTAAAAAACTAAAAATGGAGCTACCATGTGACCCAACAATCCCACTACTGGGCATATATCTGGAAAAAAACAAAACTCTAATTTGAAAAGATACAGGCACCCCAATATTCATAGCAGCACTATTTATAATAGCCAAGACATAGAACCAAGCCAAGTGACATCAACAGACAATTGGCTTAAGAAGATGTGGTATTATCTATATTCACAATGGAATATTACTCAGCCATAAAAAAAGAATGAAATTTTGCCATTTGTAGCAACATGGATAGACGTAGAGAATATTATATTTAGTGAAGTAAGTCAGACAAAGACAAATACTATATGATATCACTTATATGTGGAATCTAAAAAATAATGCAAATGAACCTATGTACAAAATAGAAACAGACTCACAGACATAAAAAACAAATTTATGTTTACCAAAAAGGAGAGGGAGGGAAGGGGGAAGAGATTAGGAGTATAAAATTAATAGATACAAGCTACTATACATAAAATAGATAAGCAACAAGGATTTACTATATAGCACAGGGAATTTTTTCAATATCTTTTGACAACCTATAATGAAATATAATCTGAAAAAAATGCATATAACTGAATGACTTTGCAGTACACCAGACACCAACACTATATGTGTACATATATATATATATATATATATATAGAACTATATATCAACTATATAACCATAGTTGATACTGTAAATCAACTATACTTCAATAAAAAAAAGTAATATCAGGGCCTTTAAGAAATGTTAACTTGAATTAATTTTCTGCATATAGCCAACTACTAAATTGCCTTGAAAATTATAAATATTTCCCAGTGTAT
Organism: Grampus griseus; assembly: GCF_964374135.1. Taxonomy (NCBI): domain Eukaryota; kingdom Metazoa; phylum Chordata; class Mammalia; order Artiodactyla; family Delphinidae; genus Grampus; species Grampus griseus. The sequence goes on along the minus strand of NC_138999.1, from coordinate 84,207,096 downwards.
CTGGAACAAATTTAAAATTTTCGTGGTTCAGGTCATTATCAATTGCTTTCCTTCCCATTAAAAGTATTTTAATTTGTACTAATAGAACAGTGTGTGCTACATTAGGTGAGGAGTATGATATTTTAGGTTTAGAGAAAGTGGCAAAATATGGGCCATCTTTTTGATGAACTGAATCAGAAATATAAATTTTGTACCATGTTCAAATTGTAAACCAGAATTTTAACCTCTGGCCAAGATGTAGTAACAAGGACCAGATTTACTTTCCTGCCTGAAACATCAGAAAGCCAGTCGAAGTATATGTGATATAACAGTTTGTAAGACAGTCAGCATCAGATAGCAAAGGAGAGTGATCCCTGATTGACAGGAAAGAGACAAAGTGAGCCCTAGGATTGTTCCAGATTGCTGGTTTGAGAGCATTTATGGGCCATGGTTCAATGAGGGAAAAACTTGGCTGAGTCTGGCAGACAACCTGAGATCAGAAGATGGAACTAGAGAGGCCATGGCAGCTTGAGTTTATAGGACACAGTACTGGAGAGAAGAGAGCTGCCCAGAGAGGAAAGCCCAGAGATCTAACAGGAGATCGCTCGTGGAGTATTCTGCAGAGTGCTGATCAGTGCATGCATGTGAGGAGACTCAGAAAAAGAACCACATGAAAAGATTAGAGGAAATAGTATCCAGCGCTGTCACAGGGCCAACATTTAGTGCCTGTTCCCACCAACCAGACTAGCAAAGCTCCTAGCTCATGGGTCAAATACTTGGAGAGATATTGCCTCAGTAGTGGGAAATAACTGGCCTTAGACTAAATGTGGCTGTGATCCTCCCTAACAAGTCTTAAAATCCAGGCCAGAAAGGATCAAACTATTCCCAATTAACTTATCTGCATCCCAGAACACAACTCAATAGTTTTATAGTAATACAAAAATATCCAGCATCCAGCATTGAGATGTGCTACTTAGACGTTCTTCAAGAGAAACTGCCATGAAGTGCCTACTTAACTGACAGCCTCCACATGTGTTCTCTTGTGAAGGGTAAGGCCACAAATATGCCCTGTTTCTCTCAGTCAACGGGGGAGCATGGTAGGAGTACTAGTGCAGTCTCATTCCTGCCCAACTGGGGATTCCTCTAGCAGGCAACTGTGGTTCAGGGATTCCCAGATTGCCTGGCCAAGGCTTTCTCAAAACGGAGCTGCAGTCTAATTATCTTGTTGCCCCATTTTCCTTTATTCCTTCTCTTATTTCACAGGTGTCAGACTGGCACTGCATTCTGAAGGCTCTCCCTGTCTACTCTAGCTCCCTCTACCTTTATCTTTCACAGGTGTTTTCTGCAATTAATCTCTTGCTTTTCTAATCCTATCTTGGCATTAACTTCTTCTAGGTCTCAAAGTAACACAATCCAGGAAGTCCTTAAGTGGATATATTATTTAACTAAGGAGACACACCGTGGTATGCCATGCAAAATAAAAATGAGTGACACCAAGGTTATTATAAAGATATTTTATAAAGTTATACACCTATGCTATTATTATTATTATCAGTATAATTATGCACTATGTTCCATGTACTATTCTTGGTGCTTTCCATACATTATCTCTTTTAAGTCTCCATAATAATTCTATGAAGCAGATACTATCAATTTCCCCCTTTTACAGATGATAAAACAGGCTTAGAGAAATTAAACAACTTACCCATGTCCATACAGGTAGTAAATGGTTAAAATATATTACAAACCCAGGAAGTCTGCCACTATAGCCCACATTTTTTATTATCACACCATTCAGTCTACATGCCTCAGTGGCTTCTCCAACTGCATGACCCCTACCAGCTTCAGACATCTCAGCCAGGTTTCAGAGGTCATCAGTTTACAGGCTGACTCTTGACCCCAGGTATGCTCTGACACAGATCCAGGGGCCAGTACAATAAAACGTGGCTCTGTGCTGCCTTCTGACCTCAAAGCTGAGAGAACCTCAGGATCCTAAAAGACCAAGGATGTTACCCTCTAGATATCAAGAAAAGACAGCACAGGGCTTCCCTGGTGGCACAGTGGTTGAGAGTCCGCCTGCCGATGCAGGGGACACGGGTTCGTGCCCCGGTCCGGGAAGATCCCACATGCCTCGGAGCGGCTGGGCCTGTGAGCCATGGACGCTGAGCGGAGCCTGTGCTCCGCAACGGCAGAGGCCACGATAGTGAGAGGCCCGGGTACCGCAAAAAAAAAAAAAAAAAAAAAAAAGACAGCACATTGGAAAACATGGCTCCCAGGAATAGATGATCACTCCCTTTGGAATGTGGTCTAAAGGAAAAAGAAAGAATTCGGAAAACTTTGTGCACAAAAAGAAAGATGACGAGAATAACTTTTGCCTTGTTACTCAAATTACAAATGTTTACAAACATCAATTTCTTTAAAAAGAAAGTATCAATGGAAGTTGATGAATTTAAATTAACTTTTTGATGATTCTCGGAAGGTAGTGACTTAAATTTTTGCAGACTTCTGACACTCGTGTTGATTCTAAAACTTGGTTTCTAAGAGCCATACGTTTATCAGCATCAGTCTAAAGAATAAATATTCATGTTGAAATGTCTAGTAAGATGTGGTCATATGATATTTGCTTTATATACACAAATGCCAGTGTTTAGTAGAGGCTGAATGGAAAGCACCAGAACAAAATTACTCTTGTCTTGGTATACTCAAATAGAACCTAGGCTCCCTTCTGAATTGTGCAAAGCTTAAAGAAATCTTATTCTTAAGAGATAACTGGAAGAAAGAACTCCTTAAAAATTTCACAGAATTGACTTTTGAGTTCTTCGCAAATTCATATAGAATCACAAATGGATTATAAATGTTAGAAAGGTACGAGACATCAGTGTAAATCCATAACAAGGATGGACAAACCTGTTCAGATAAAATTGGAATGAGCAGTCTGAAACCTACAATCTTTAACCAAATCAGAACCTCATTAAATTTGGAAGTTTCATCGAATATTTTTAGAAATATTCCTCTCCTCATTTTCAAGTCTATTTCAAAGCAGAAATAAGACATAAGTAGGCTTATTGTGAGCAAGCCAGGTCTACTTTTACTTTTGCAAATGCTTGACAAGTTCAATAGATATTAAATCATAGTAATAGTCTAGGAAAGTCAGTTCTCAAAGAGGTATTGATGAACAGAAATCAGGAAAGATTCACCAATCAAGATAAAATCAGAAATCTTGGGCTTCCCTGGTGGCGCACTGGTTGAGAGTCCGCCTGCCGATGCAGGGGACATGGGTTCGTGCCCCGGTCTGGGAAGATCCCACATGCTGCGGAGTGGCTAGACCTGTGAGCCATGGCCGCTGAGCCTGCACGTCCGGAGCCTGTGCTCCGCAACGGGAGAGGCCACGGCAGTGAGAGGCCCGCGTACCACGAAAAAAAAAAAATAGTGCATGAAAACACATCAGCAAATTTGATGGCAAATCTAAGAAAATGCAGACAAAAACAAGGTACAAATAAAGAATGAGTCTTTTCTTTATAAGCAAAGTTATTATACAGCTTGTCAAACATCCGAATACCTACTACAATAACATGGATGTAGCAAGTGCTCAGTAGACAGGAAGATAAGGAAGTGTTATAAAATAAATAAATCATTAGGCTTATAGAAAATTATTCCTGGGTCCAGATCCAACCTATGTCATTTACTAGCTATTTGATATCACCTGGCCACATCATTTCTCTAATCCTGATTCTTCATTAGCAAAATGGGGATGATGATGATGATAATGCTTATCTTTTAAAGGGTGGTTTGAAAATTAAATTAAATTAGATAAATAAGTTAAGTGGCTGGCATTTAATAAGTGATCAAAAATGTTAGCTCTTTTTTCTACTTAGTGAAGCTAAAGTAAATAACATACACAAAACTGAAGAATCTTTAAATAGTGGACATATAAGCAACAAAAGGAGACTTTCATGTACCCAAAATAAATGAATAACTTTTCCAGGCACCCACTGGGATTTTCAGCAAAACATAGAAGCATTAAAATATTGTCAAAAGTATTTCCTTTAATGTTGAGGGATGTAATATTAATATTTCAAGAAAAAATATTTCAGTTAATAAATCCTCACATATTTTCTAATTAAGCTATTCAGTTGTCTTTGTTTCTAATTGTCAATAGGTAATTTGTGTGACTTCATTTTATCATTTATATCATGCCTTAAAGTGAAATTCAAATTTCTTCTTAATATGCCAACATAGCTAATTTTCCCTTTTGCCCCATCAGGCTCTATTATCAAAAATTATTTGAGCTTGCTTAATTTTGAAAAGTAATCTACTCCTCCATCATATCTAAATAGTTATCTATAAAAGGTAGAATATAGATCTATGTTACTCTTTCTGCATGGTTTTCCCAAACAGCAAACACATGTACATGAGATGAATGTAAACTGAGATCCAGATGATTAAGTACTGGAGATTGTGACATAAAAATCTGCTCACGTGGGCTTCCCTGGTGGCGCAGTGGTTGAGATTCCGCCTGCCGATGCAGGGGACACGGGTTCGTGCCCCGGTCTGGGAAGATCCCACATGCCGCGGAGCTGCTGGGCCCGTGAGCCATGGCTGCTGAGCCTGCACATCCGGAGCCTGTGCTCTGCAACAGGAGAGGCCACAACAGCGAGAGGCCCGCATACCCCACCCCCCCCCCAAAAAATAAAATCTGCTCACCAGTCCATCATTTTTTTGTTTGTTTGTTTTAATTTAATCATTGGTCCAATTCCACTAAATATGTTTATGTTAAATTGCAGTTATTTGGTTAACCTTTGAAGAGCAAAGCTAAAATAGTGACAATAGTCAACAAAGCTTGAAATTGTGATGGATTAAACTCTAGAAAACTGGTGATTTATGTCAAATCCTATATGGACAACAGATATATCCTATTAAATACCAATATGTCTGATATATAATTTACTCATTATACAAGGGGGTGCATTTTTGAAAATATAATGATCAGTCTGGCAAACAGTTTTTTTTTTTGTAAACAGCCTGAAGTTGATTTAGATAAGTTGATGTGGCACAGCACTTTTGTTCATTATTTTGTTTTTAAAGCATCACACGGTATAACTAAGATATCAATATTCACATTCAAATGGCTCTTGACATTAAATGTATAACCTTTGAGTGCTTTTAAAGCATTATCTTTTTTTTTTTTAAAGCAGAGTTTAAAAAAAATAGCTTCAACAATTCAAGGCATTTTAGTGCTTGGATCTACATTTTTAAAGAACCACCTCATATATGCCTTTGCCAGGCTTTGAGATTTAACATAGTTGTCAGGCTGGATGAAGAGGATCCCTCCTGAACACCAGCTTCTGCTCTTCCTAGCCAAGAAGAAGAAAGTCCTTAACTTAATTGACCCTGTCTTCCACAAGTGACAATCCATGCCTGTTCCAACTCAACGTGAGATGGTTTAGCATGGCTACATTGGTGTTACCATGCCAAACCCAGGCAGAAGACTGATTCATTTAGTGGGAAAACTTTATCTCTTTATACTTTATCTTCTAAAATCTCCAGTCATTTTAACCAGTTACTTAAGGTGGGCAGCACTTTACGGTAATTAAAACATAAATATCTTGCTATTCACTTCTAACTTCAGATCCATAACAGTCAGGAACAAGGTAAAGTAAGGTGACTTAAAATGGAACTTTGAACTAAGCAATAAACCCTCAGTAGTGAGCTGTGATTTATCTTTTTTAGGATACCAGATATTCTCCTTATTTCCTAGACAACTTAGCTTTGAAGGGTGTTTTTATTTTATTTACTTCTAACTTTCTGACTGCCTTCTGACTGTCTATCTTTCAAGGCATCCTCTCTATAATGAAAGGATAAAATTATGTTTTCTGAACTCTTAAATTTTCATTGAGTCTGAAAACTGAAAGAGAATCATACCTGGGAATAGGAACTCCTGAGATTTATTTCCATTTTCATTCCTGGTTGTGACACTTAAGACAACTCATTTACATTCTTTTATACTCTCATTTACAATGTGCTCATGCACTGAAGTCTCTGTCACCAAAGTACAGGCAGTAAGAGATTTCCAACTAAAGAAGATAAAAATTGGAAATGAATTATGTCACTAGAGCCAAACATGGACATCTAAAAACAAAGACTAGTCCAGGTCTTTGGGTCCCCACAGAGCACCTCACCCAGTCTATAAGGACACTGTAACTCTCTCATCCCCCATGACTTTCCACTCCTTGAGCTCATCATAGAGACCAAGAACAATGTCGTGACAATTAGCAATAAATATTCTCTTTCCTAAAACCATCAATAAATACACTGACTCAAGTATAAAAAAATAAACTATAATCTTTCTGTCTGTGGTATATTATTTGAGTGAGGTTCAAAGGCACTGAATATTTGGCACTTATTTTCAAGTGTCCTTCCTCATTGTCAGAGTGAACACACATCTTATTCTTGTATATACATAAGTAGTCAGCCAACTGAATCAATGCACTGCAGGTAATAGGCAAATTCACAAATGAAAATCAACAAATAGAGGTTATTCTTTGCTGCTCACCAATCTTATTTTTTTGCAACTTAATAGTGACTCATAAAACCACACCCATGAACTATATGTTTCAGTAAAGGAACAAAATAACTCATAATTCAATGGGAAGCCAAGAAGACACCCAAGTCCTTCCTACCAGATTTACAATGCCCTGTCCACCCCATGGCCAACATTTTTATCACTTATCATGTGCTAAGTTCTTTGTTGAGATTATGCCACTTGCCCCTCATTAAAACCCTATTAAACAGGTAGTATTATCATCCCTATTTTACAGTTGAGAAAACTGAATCTAAGCTACATTAAGTAACTTGTTTAGGTTAAACCAGCTGAACCAGGACAATTTGACTCCACACCCTGTCTTTTTAACCACACTATTACCTCCTATCCCTTCTTGGCTTTCTGGCCCTGTTGTCCTAGTTCAGCGATTGGAAAACTCTTTTCTCTGTGAAATGCCAGGCAATAAATACTTTAGACTTTTAACTACATGGTCTCCTTTGGAACTACCCAGCTCTGCTGTGGTAAACTGAATTCAGCCACAGACAATACTGAAACAAATGGGCACTCCAGTATTCCAGTAGACTTTATTTATGGACACTGAAATTTGAATTTCATATAATTTTCTGTATAAAAAAAGCATATTTTTCTTTTTATCTTTTTTCAACCATTTAAAAATGTAAAAGTCATATTAGCTTGTGGGCCCTATAAAAACAGGCAGGGGGCCAATGTGATCCAAAGGCTGTAGTTTGTTTGACCCCTGACTTAGCCAATCGCATAAGTGAGTTCTATAATGTACACTTGTAATTCTGTGTGTGCCTCACCTGCCCTGAGACCTCCTTTCTTATTCCTATGCCAAGGATGCCATTTGGGTTGGCTTCTAAAGCCATTTACTTCCCAAAGCTCCTTCCCTGACCAATCTCACCTTCTCTTTGACACATAAGCCTTCAGTTTCTTAAATTAATATTCTCCCCTCTCATAAATAACATCAGGAAATAGCTAAAAGTTTTGATAGTGAACTTTTAAAAAGATTTTGCATGCTTTTCTGTGGCAGATGCACAGTAATTCCAACTTCGTGCTTCAGTGTCTAACATCCCATAGTCAATCTGCCATCAGTTCTCTTTGGAGCTCCTCAATATCATTAGAGCCACAACAGAGAGATTTACATTAAGTTTCAAGAATACTGTCCACATATCTTATTGGTAGTAATCTTGTTTTTATAAATAATGACTTAAGTCCAGACCATTTGCATGGTAAAGGCTATGAAAAAGGGCCATGAGTAACACATGGCAAGAACTGGTTGGTACCATTGTCTCCATCCCTTACTATCATGGAGATTTATGCATTTTGCCTTGTATATTTTATTTTTTAACTGTTTTTTCTTGTTCCCTTTCTTTTTCTATTCTTCTACATCTCTATTTTGTAATTTTGCCCCTATTATTACCTACTAGACTCAGCATGGGGTAGTGGAAGGAATCCTAAGCTTGTATTGCGAAGAATGCAGGGTGAGTCAGAACATTTTCAATTCTAAGAGACAGAAACCAAACTAAAACTAGCTGAATAAATTGTCAAGAGGGTAGGAGGAGAGTATAAGAATTAGTTGATTTGCATAACTAAGAAGTCCAGGGGGGCTGGAAATGTTTAATGCATACTTTAATCCAGTTCAAATAATAGCATTAACTGTTTATTTCTCCAACTCTTGACTACAACTCTGCTTGTTTCTATTTGTCTTCTTCTCCAGGAGGTTTTCTCTATGTGGCAACAAGATAGTTGCCAGTAGCCCCAAACCCATGTCATTCTTACAGCTCCTAATTCCAGAAGAATGATAGCATATTTCCTAATAGCTCTTGAAAAATTCCAAAGTATGTTTTAATTGGGCTGTGTTGGGTCACATGACTATCACTGAATTAATCGCTCTGGTCAGAGTCATGATATATTTTTTGGCTAGTTTTGGGACTGTTCCTGTCCCAAGGCCATGTGGGAGACCAATGTGAATAAAACCACATAAGCATAGAAATATTACAACGCAATGGGGAGGAGTGGTTCTCCAAAGGAAGGTAGGCTGAGAAGACGAATACATGTCCATGAACTAGTGTATGTGAATGACTTCCACTAAAGCAACTGTATGACACCAAATTACTCAAGGTACACTATAAAATGTGGAAAACTCTGTATATGCAATGGATCTGAAATATTCATCTCTCTGAAATATACAAGGGATTATGGTGATTTAGGCTTGTCAGTGAACTCTAGGGTTACCCTAAACATTATTTTGCCCCTAGTGAGTATAAGGATCTAACTTTTATTGATTGCTTTCTTAGACTTTCTAAGAGGTAGACTATCACCATCCATAAAATTCTATCTATAGATTGTTTGTCTTATGTCATCCTGTGAGATTATTATTATATTAGCATCTTAATTTTATAGATAAAGAAATGAGACTTGGAGAGCTAAGTAGGTAATAAAGACAGGATTCAAACTCATTTTTGTTGTTTCCCCTGATTCCAATTTATGTTCTTCCCTGTTCCCATGGTGTCCTGTAACCTTCAGGGCTAAGGGGGGATTGGCTCCTATAAGCTCATTCTTACAGTATTTACACATAATGAGGTGTGTTCTACAGAGCAACTCCCACAAATGTGATCCTATAATTTATTTGGACAGTAATGTAGACACTTCATCAGGACAGTGATGTGTGGTTTAAAGACTGGAGGGTTTTCAGGGTATGGGTTCCTGTAGTCTACCAATAGTGTTGTCTTTCTCCTTCATAAGTTTTCTGAGAAGGGAAAGTTTTCAGTAGGGAAAGTTTTCTGAGAAAGTATAAATAATCAAAAATCTCATGCAGCCAGAATATCCTGCTGGATGCTTATTCTAATGAGATAAGATGGGTGGAGTAATATTCTATTTACACTATATAACAATTTGATCTTGATTTCCAGTTAACTTCAACTCAGTACTTAGAAGTTTCTCTCATAGATTGCCAGAGAAAACATTCTGCATAAATAATATTTTTGAGAAAACAGAATATCCTGAAAAGCTCTCCCTTGGCCTTAGAAACTGGCAACACTTTTCAGAGCCTTCTTTACTTCATACTTATACAATTGGTGTTCTTAAACCAGCAGAAAGTTCTTTCTAAGGACTCTTCTTGCAGCCTGTTAAGAATATAATTATACTCTATTTTCAGATAAAATGACAGTCTATACAGAAAATTTTTAAAGACTTCTCAAAAAAAAAACTATTAGAACTAATAAACAGGTTCAGCAAGGTTGCAGAATACAAGATCAGTATCCAAAAAAAAATGTATTTCTGTACACTAGCAATAAAAATCCAAAAATAAAATTAAGAAGGCAATTCCAGTTATAATAGCATCAAAAATAATACAATACTTAAGAGTAAACTGCACCAAAAGAGTGCAAAATTTTTACATGGAAAACTACAAAACATCATTGAAAGAAATATAAGACCAAATAAATGAGAAGATATCCCATGCTCATGGATTAGAAGACTAAATAATTTAAGATAACAATACCCCCCTAAATTGATCTACAGGTTCTCTATAAAATTCCCAGTTGCCTTTTTTGCAGAAATTGATAAGGTTACCCTAAAATTCGTATAGAAATGAAATAGCCACAGAAGAGCCAAAGCAATCTTGATAAAAAAGAACAAAGTTGGAGAACTCACACATCCTTATTTCAAAATATACTACAACACTATAGTAATGAAGACTTATGATACTGGCATAAAGATAGACATATTGATATCTTTGGAATCAATGGAATAGAATAAACAGTTCTCATGTTTAAGGTTAATTAATTTTTGACAAAAAAGCCAAGATAATTCAGTAGGGAAAGAATAGTCTTTTCAACAAAATAGTGCTAGGACAATTAGATAGTCACATGCCAAAGAATGAAGGTGAATCCTTGCTCTACACCATATATAAAACTTAACTCAATATGGATCAAAGACATAAATATAAGAACCAAAATCATAAAACTCTTAGAAGGAAACATAGCTGTGAGCCACTGAGACCTTGGATCAGGCAACGTTTTTTTTGGATATGGAACACAAAACACAAGCAACAGAAGGAAAAATAGATAAATTGGACTTCATCAAAATTAAATACTTCTGTGCATCAAAGAAATGAGAAGATGTCCAAAGAATGGGAGAAAATATTCACAAATTATAGATCTGAAAAGGGAATTGTATTCAGATTATAAGAACACATGGAACTCAATAACATAAAGATGAACAACCCAATTTAAAAATAGGCAAAGGAGCTGCATAGATATTTCTCCACAGAAGATATACAAATGGCTAATAAGCACATGAATAGATGCTCAACATCATTAGTCATCAGAGAAACACAAATCTAAGCTACAATGAGATACCACTTTACACCAACCAGAATAGCTATAATAAAAAAAGACAGTAATGAGTGCTGGTGAGTATGTAGAGACATCAGAACCATCAAACATTGCTGTTGAAAATATAAAATGGAACAGTGGCTTTGGAAAAAGTTTTGCAGTTCCTCAAAAATAAAACATATAGTTACCTTTCAACCCAGAAATTCCACTCCTAGGTATATACCCAAAATAAATAAAAACATACTTCTACACAAAAACACGTATACAAATGTTCATAATGGTATTATTCATAATAGTCAAAAAGTAGAAACAACTCAAATGTCCATCAATGGATGAATGGATAAACAAAAAGCAGTATATTCATACAACAGAACTCTTTTGCAAAAACAAAAAATGAAAAGAAAAAGAAATACTGATATAGGCTAGAACATGGATAAGCCTCAAAAACATTGTGACAATTAACATATTTCAATTAAATAAGCCAGACACAAAAGATCACATATTACATGATTCCATTTATAGGAAATTTCCAGAATAGGCAAATCTATAAAGACAGAAAATAGATTAATGGTTGCCTAGGTATGAGAGGAGAGGCGAATAAGAGGGAAATGCAGAATAACTCTTAATGTGTAGGGAGTTTCTTTTTGAGGTGATGAAAATTTCCTAAAATTGATGTGGTAATGGTTGCACAAATGTGTGTATATACTAAAAACTATACACTTTAAATGGGTGACTTGTAGGGTATGTGGATTATATCTCTATAAAACTGTTATTTTAAAAAGAATATAATCATAATTAACTTGCGTAAGCCATTCTTGAGTTATTTTGAGCTAGACTTTCTTGGCACTCCAAGGTTTCATTCAATTCAATTCAATTCAATGTATCAAGTACTATGCCACAGGAACTGCAAAGATGAGGAAGTCCCAGTCTCTGCCCTCAGGGTAATCTTAATCTAATAGTGAGGCAAGACAAGCCAACAAATATCTTTAATATGAGACAGTATGTGGTATACTAGTTACAATTATACTAGCTCCTTTAACAAATAAATCTCAACATTTCAGTGGCTTCACACATTTATTTCCGTTCACATAATAATCCAGTGCAGATGTTGGCCTTCCATATGGTGATGATTCAGGCACTCTGGTACCCTTCACTTTGTAGCTATAGCATCCTCTAGGGCCCCAGAATCATCAGTATCCAGCTGACAAAGGTAAGAGAGAGCAGGCACAGAAGGAACACCTGCTTCTTTACATCCTTAGTCCTGCTTGGTTCTTCCCATTGACAATAAGTGGTCCCAAGGTCCCACTTAGATGCCAGAGTACCTTGGAAATATAGTCTCTGGCCAGGCAGCCACTCCCAAGTGATAACTGTATGCAATGGAAAAGTTTAATCCTGCTGAAACTAAAAAGGGAATTTACTGGCTTACATAACTATAATTTATGAGAATAAGTCTCACTTCAGGCATGGCTGGATCCCAGGTGCTCCAGCAATCAACTCAAGATTCAATGTCTGTATTTTCATCTCTGATTACCTCTGCATTAGATTCATTTTGAGATAGGTTGTAATATGTCAAGAATATCCTCTTGCAGTTCCTGACTTACATAGTTTTTGGAACTCACTCTCTCAGAAGACTAAAGATCCATTTTAGAGACTCATTTTCTATCAAAATCGATACCAATCACTATAAAGAACTCTGATTGGTCTAGTTTGTATCACATGACCAACCTTGAATTGATCACTTTATCTACAGTGATGAAGTGCTCTGACTAACAATTTCTGGCCCATGTGTCCACCCCCATGGCAGGAAAGTGGAGGATCACTGAACTGGAAGTTTACCAGGTGAACTTTTTATGAATTTTTACTCATAAACATAAAAGGGGTTCTTTATCAGAAGAAAGGGAGAAAGAACATGGGCAGTTAAAAATTTGTACCTTCTTTAGGAAGATATTCTGAAACTGTATGTGAGGCCCTCAGCAAGATTAACTGAAATTGATATTTTAAACCCAAGTGAAATACAAAGGTGTGACTTTCAAGATGTAGAGACTTACAAAGTAGAATGTAAAAAGGTTTTGAGGTTAACAAGAGACAAAGACCATCTAGACTAATTCTAGGGACATTGCTATGATCTCTGGCTTGGACTGAACAGTCATTGGCTTTTCTAAGTAAAAGTGGTCTCCAAATTTGTATGTATAAAATAACCCCTTGTGGTATGAAAAGAAAAATAGTTTGCTTATAATTTACAGGATGTCATCAACATAGTTAATTTTACATAAAACATTAAATAGTAGAATCTCTTCAATATAGATATGGTGAGTGGCCCGAAACTATTTTGTATTGTAGAGGTTCTTTGATTATCCTGTGGTAAGGTACTTAGAGAATTGTAGAGCTTAAATATATATTAGACATTTTTCTTTTACTGAAAGATAAGTGTTCCAAGTGTGCCAACCTTATTCTGATGACAAAAGACTTTCAGTAATGTGTTACTTAGAATGTACTTTAAAAATAATGAACACTCCATCAACACCTTCAGAAGAAAAGCGTTATTTTACCCATAATGAAAAGGACATCTGATTTTCAAAAGAAAGTCACACAATGGAGAGAACATCTTAAAAAGGAATATTTGGAAATATCTCCAACATTATGTGACTTTATGGCTGAAACTATGGGTGTCACCTATAAAAGCAAATAATACACATATATGTGAATCCTTAAAAATTGAAAACACAATAGAAAAAAAATGACAAGAGATAAACTATTTACATATAAAGAAAAACAAATTGTCCTTAAACATGTGAAAAATGCTCTCACATTTAATAAGGTATTAAAATTGAAACTACACTGAGATAGCATTTCTCAAATATGCTGACAACTAAGTTTATTAGCTTGATGTGGAGAAATAGGGACTCTTAAATTTCTAGTGGCTCTGCAAAATGTCAAACCCCCATGGAGGGTTATTTGCAACATCTAACAAAATTATATGTTTTTACTTTGTGACCCAGTAATTCAACTTCTAGGAATCTACCCTAAAGATATAACTCCAAAAATATGAAATATATGCACAAGGTTATTCATTGAAGCATTATTTGCAATAACAAAACTTGGAAACAACCTAGCTATCCATTCATAGGGGACTGATGGAATAAACTATGGTACCTTCATACAATGAGGTACATGCAACCAACAAAGTAAAGAAAAGGAGGAAGATTTGCTTATCCTTGCAAAAAGAAATACAGGAAGGATGGAAGGACTAACTAGAAAATTATCCTAAACTAACAAAAATGGGAAAATGAAGTGGAAGGCATAGAGAAAGAAGCAAGTCTCCTCCTTGAGTATATCTTTTAATATAGTGTTGACTTTTGAACTATGCAAACACTTTATTTAAAAAACAAAATAAATTTTAAAAAGTATAAACCTTTAAGCACAAATAGAAACACATGAGCATAAATATGTATCAAACATAACCATATAAAGAAAATGATTACTTAAAGTATTTTTTGACACAGTATTCTGACTGTACATCCTTAATTGGATATATTTCAAAGACAAAAGAACTGCAAAGAAAGCTCAGTAGATTTCTTGTTGTTAGTAATATTGATTATAATTTTGAAACTAATCTAGTTATGTCATAGGATAAAGTAAATAAATGTACATGTATATATATGGTTAGGCATCTATATTTTCGGAGTTAAGAAAAAGAGATGCATCAGAAAACTCTAATTAAAAAAAAACGTGAACTGAAACCTGATATGAAAAATAGCATGGAGGTTCCTCAAAACTAAAAATAGAATTACCATAGGATCAAGCAATTCTACTTTTGGGTATATAGCTAAAAGAATTAAAAGCAGAATGTCACACCCATATTCATTGCAGCCAAGATTCACAGTAACCAAGATGTGGAAACAACCCAAATGTCCATGAACATATGAGTGAATAAAGGAAAATGTGGTATATCCATACAATGGGGTATTATTTTCTTATAAAGAAGGAAATCTCGCATACTACATGATGGATGAACTTTGAGGACATTGTGCTGAGTAAAATAAGCCAGACACAAAGAGGCAAGTACTGTATGATTCCACTTATATGAGATATCTAGAGTAGTCAAAATTACAGAAATAGAAAGTAGAACAGTGGTTGCCAGGGGCTGTAGAGAGGAAACAATGGAGAAATGTTGTTCAATGGATATAGAATTTCAGGTTTGTCAACCCAATTAAAAGATGAGCAGAAGAACTGAATAGAAATTTGTCCAAAGAGAAAATGCAGATAGCCAACAGGCACATGAAAAGATGCTCAACATCACTAATCATCAGGGAAATGCAAATCAAAACCACTGTGAGATATCACCTCACACCTGTCAAAATAGCTATCATTAAAAGAACACGAATAACAAATGTTAGCAAGGATGTGGAGAAATGGGAGCCCTCCTACACTGTTGGTGGGAATGTAAGTTGGTACAGCCACTGTGGAAAACAATATGTAGGTTTCTCAAAAAAACTAAAAGTAGAACTACCATATGGCCCAGCAATTCTACTCCTGGGGATATATCCAAAACAAAAACAAAAGCAAAAACACTAATTCAAAAAGATACACACACCCCAATGTTCATAGCAGCATTGTTTACAATTGCCAAGATATGGAAGCAACATAAGTGTACATCAATGGATGAATGGGTAAAGAAGATGTGGTATATATACACAGTGGAATACTACTCAGCCATAAAAAAGAATGAAATTTGCAGCAACATGGATGGACTTGGAGGGCATTATGCTAAGTGAAGTAAGTCAGACAGAGAAAGACAAATACTGAATGATGTCACTTATATATGGAATCTAAAAAATACAACAAAGTAATGAATATAACAAAAAAGAAGCAGACTCATAGATACAAAGAACTAGTGGTTGGGACTTCCCTGGTGGCACAGTGGTTAAGAATCTGCCTGCCAATGCAGGGGACATGGGTTCAATTCCTTGTCCAGGAAGATCCCACATGCCACGGAGCAACTAAACCCGTGCACCACAACTACTGAGCCTGAGCTCTAGAGCCCGTGAGTCACAACTACTGAAGCCCTTGTGCCTAGAGCCCATGCTCCACAACAAAAGAAGCCACTGCAGTGAGAAGCCTGCACACCACAATGAAGAGTAGCCTCCACTCTCCACAATTAGAGAAAGCCTGCATGAAACAACGAAGACCCAAGGCAGCTAAAAATAAATAAATTAAATAAATAAATTTTTTAAAAAAGAACAAACTAGTGGTTACCAGTGGGGAGAAGTGGGGAGGGGCAAAACAGAGGTAGGAGAGTGGGAGGTACAAATTATTGGGTGTAAGATAGGCTCAAGGATGTATTGTATGACACGGGGAATGTAGTCAATATTTTGTAATAACTATAAATGGAAAATAACCTCTAAAAATTATATAAAAATAAAATTTTTAAAAATTTCAGGTTTGCAAGATGAAAAAGTTCAAGAGATCTGTTACACACCAATGTGATTATAGTTAACACAACTGAACTGTGCACTTAAAAATGGGTATGAGAGTAAATTTTATCCTATGTGTTTTTATCACAAACTTTTTTAAATAAAATGAACTAAAAATATCAGTATGAACTGATAATTTTAAAAAGTATTTCCCCTAGCTCTGACATAGATAATCCTAGAAGCAATGACACCCCAGAAGCATTAACACACCTAGTGCACTTCTAAATTCAATTTCTTAATCAAAGGAACCAAGGCTCCTTTGAGAAATGGTGATTCCATGTTTGAGGCAGGGTGAGACTGAGACATCTTGTGCCATAAAGAGCAAAGAGGTACTCAGGGATGGACAGGGACACGTCACTTCAGAAGAATACAGGATCCGGCTATAAGAAGCTTCCACTGGCCATATTTGAAACACTTTGATCATTCAAAGAATAATATCTATAATTATTTGTAACACACTGAATAAATAAAACCCATTAATCCATAGTGATACTTACTCCCTCCAAAAAAGAAAAAAAAGGAAAAAGGTGGATAAAAGGAGAGCTCTTCTTTATAGAATGCCAGTTAACAACTTAAATATAAAATGAATAATGGATTTAGAAAACCACGATGTTGTAACCTTCAAAGCAAAAATGGATCAAGGCAAGGATCACTGATGAATGCTAAAGCAATTAGGTGAAAGATTGTTGCAGAAAAGAATATTCACCATGTGGAAATGTACCTAGGGGAAGGGACCTTTACAGTGGAGGGGTCTGGAGGTCACCACCTTAAACAAGTGGTCAAACTTAGTCACTTGTATAGGTGCAGCCAGACCTAATGTGCTGAACAAGATGATGCAAGTTGAATTGAACAAATATCACCTTTGAAATATTCTGTTGAAGTATTTCATCTTAATCTAATAAGCCTCTAGAGACCTTACTTTCAGTATGTAAGGAATACATGAGATTTTTACAGTTAAACAATACCAGGAGGCAACAACCAGATAAATCCAGAATCCAGGGCATTCTATGGGACGACAGTTCTGGGTTCTTAAAAAAAAATGAGTATCATGAAAAATATACAAAGTGAGCGAGAAGTATTCTTTTTTAAAAGAGTCTAAAGAAACACAAAAATTATAATGTGTGAACTTAGATTGCACATTGGTTCAAAAAACAGAGCTGTAAAAAATATTTGTGGGACAATTAAGGAAATTTTAATATGGACTATGTATTAGGTGATACTAGGGAATTATTGCCATTATCTTGGTTGTGAGAGTAGAGTGATTATGTAAGAGAATGTCTTTATACTTGGTAGATACAAGCTGAATATATAAGAGCAAAGCACTATGATGTCTGCAATTTACTTCCAAATGATTAAAAACAAAAACACCTAATTTAACCAAAAACTGTTACAAAATTTGTGCTTGGAACTCACTATTGAGCATCAGTATTTAGGAAATGCAACCAACAGTACACTCCTTTCATTTGGATCTATATATTTTTGTGAAGTACCTTTTCAACTATTACAACCATTAAAACCAGGTATGAAAATATACTGAATTTAGAATCAGACCATTAAATCACTGTATCACAAACTATTAAACCAAGAATTTAAAGTAATGAACTACATCCAGTCTTGAGTAGGTAACTCTCACTAAAATATAATTATGTATAACATTTATAATAACATATGAGTGAGAACAAAAATGCTTTATGTACCATTAAAGATTAAATACAGAATATTTTCAGGTACTTTTATTTCAATTTTATCTCCTTTTCCATTTCTATTTGTAAAATATGCATTAGAATGTGCATAAACTGTTATTACACTACTATGTGTACATTCTTGAGAACAGGTCCCATAAATACACATCTAATCTATTCATGATTTTATTTTTATTAAAGATTTTGACTGGCTTAAGTGGTGCAATATGAGTCAATGTGTAAGGCTTAGCCCTTTGTGACCAAATCTTGAAACACAAAATTTTGAGAAAGACGCTGTATTAGTTCCTTAGGGTTGTTGTGACACAGTACCACCAACTGGGTGATTTAATACAACAGAGACTTATTCACTCAAAGTTCTGGAGGCTAGAAGTTCAAAATCAAGGTGTCAGCAGGAATGGTTCCTTCTGAGCACTCTGAGGGAAACTGTTCCATGCCTCTCTGCTAGCTTCTTGTGACAGTGGCCGATCCCTGGCATTCCTTGCCTTGTAGATCCATCACTCCAATCTCTTCCTCTGTCTTCACATGGCTTCTCCTTATGTATCTGTGTCTCTTCTCTTCTTATGAGGACATAAATCATATGGATTAAAGGCCCACTCTAATCCAGTATGACCTCAGCTTAAATAATTACATCTGCAGTGAACCTATTTCCAAATAAGGTCATGATCTAAAGTACCAGAGGTTAGGACTTCCACATATCTTTTGGGAGGACACAATTTAACCTGCAGCAGAACCTAATGGATGTTTTCTCCATCTTGTTCTATGTGCTGATTCTCTATCTTAGTCTCTTCCATATTTTTTACATTCACATATTTGGTAGAGAGAAATCCAAGGAGAAAGGGGAAAGAAAGCTCAATATGTCTGAAGACACATTTTGTGTTGGGATTCATTTTACAACATTTGAACTAGAAATGATGAATTATTTTGAGATGTTAGAATTGTTATTATGTCTTATCATGAAATAGATTTTTTCTTTTTCCAAATACTAGAATTAAGGACTGTGAATTCTATCCTTGCAGTTTCCTAATCCACATTATAAAGCATGACTCTTTTTTATCAAATTTTCTGTAGTCCTTAAATTCTCAGCTTTACCCTTTAGCACTATTATAATTCTTGTTCTCTTCAAGTTATCAGATCCAACATGTACAGTGTCTCTTTAAAATGACTTTTCTGCAGATTATTACCTTCGAGGTCTAATTTATCTTCCTTTAAACTATGGCTCTTACTTCCTTTTACATGATATGTTCCTACATTTTGTTTCTAACCAATAAATCTTAAGGCTCATCAGTGTGTGACCTGTTTAATTGATTGGATGCATTTGCAACTGCATTCCTAATAGATACAATAGGCTCAAGCTAAAAGGAGGAAATGTTTGGTTTGTTGTTCTCAGTTTTTCTAAATACAGAAATGTGGACATTAATTCCTATACCCCAGTCTGCTTCAAGTTGCTCTGTATTGTTTAATATGGTTTCAGTTTGATGGGCAGTAGGAAAATCTTATTTAACACACAAATGTAAAGAAGAAAAACCCCTTCTGTAAGAATAAAGCCACTATGGTGGCTACTTAATAAATATTAAGTAATAACAGCAGTACTCATGGGGGAAATAGCACAAAATAGTCTTTTATTGTTGGACAAAAAAAGCAATCACACTTTTCAAAGGTCAATTGACTTGGAAAAGCATGCTATATTTGTAAACCGTTAAATAAACATTTATCCCATTTATTGAAATTCCCCTTTTAAGGTGTAAAGCATATTGTATTTAGGAAGCTGTATTTTCTATTCTACAGGTGAGTGCACTGTGCCAATTCCACAACTACACATTGCAGTTCAAAGATTTCTGGTCACTAGTTCAGGCCTTCAGAAATGTGTAAAGTGCAGCTTGTCTTAGAGTGATTCTTATTGTCTCTTTTTCTTTCTTCCCTCCCCCTTTCGTGCTCTCCTTCTCTCTCTTTAGCTTTCAAAATCTGCCCTCAGGAAACTATCTGATAGCTCATTTACACTAAACCAGGGGTGCTCAAATAAAGAGTGATTCCTGTAACTTCAGCATCTGCTGGGAACTTGTTAAGAATTCACATTCTTAGTCCCCACCCTAGACTGACTGAATCAGAAACTCTGGGGATGGAGTCCAGCATTCTGGGTGATAACATGACCTACAGGGGATTTCAATGTCCCCTGATGTTTGAGAACCATTCCACTTTCCCATAAATGACAGATAGGTTTTTATGTGTTAGCCACACCAGGAATATTTACATTATTTTTAAAAAGGGAAAAAAATTGAATTTTTAATTAAGAAATTTTAGTTACTAGCTGTCTTAGTCTGTTTGGGCTGCTATAACAAACTACTATAGACTGGGTGGCTTATAAACAGCAGAAATTTATTTCTCACAGTTCTGGAGTCTGAGAGCCTAAGGTCAGGGCACCAGCATGGTGGGGTTTTGGTGAGGACCCTCTTTCAGACTGCAGACTGCCAGCTTCTTGTATCGTCACATAGTAGAGAGCAGAGAGGGGAAGCAAGTTGTCCTGTGACTCTTAAAAGGGCATGAATCCCATTCATGAGGGCTTCATCCTCATGACTTCATCTAATCCTAATTACTTCCCAAAGGCCCCACCTCCTAACACTGTTACCAAGGCTGTCACCTCAGAATCAAATACTTGCCCCTCCCTCGAATAAAAACCAATTACTCTTATCTAAGTTTCAGGAGGAAGCTGCAAAGAGAAAAAAATAAGAACTGGTTAGAACCAAATAGACCCAAGATGGCAGAACATTTGACTTCCAGTAAACCTTGAACCTCATTATGCACTCATTGTAATACATTAGCATGCTAAATGACACAGCCACCAGCACCATAACAGTTGACGGTTGCCATGCCAACAACCAGAAAAACCCATAAGGGACTGAAAGGAGAGTTACATCAGTTCCATGTCCAAACTACATCCCTGTTCTCAGATAAGTCATGAATATTCTTCCCACTCTTTCCAATTCCCTCCCTTTTACCTCAATCCTCTTATATATTTGGTATCTACACCCGAATTGGGTTGAGAAGTTAATTTGAAAACTAGGTTCCCACTTATCCATCCTTTAGCCATTGAATAAAGCTTGCGCTTTTCCAGTCCCAGCATCAGTTTCTTTATTGGCTGCTCAAATCCGATCAGAAAAAGAACCTCCCTGGCCAAGAAAAGATGTCTTGGCCCAGGCTAGGACCCCAGTGTGGGTCCAGCTGACCAATTCAGTAACAATACTATCACATTGGGGGATAGGGTTTCAGCATATGAATTTGGGGAGACACAGACATTTAGCTCACAAAAACAATCAGTGGGGAATGTGATCAGAGGTGGGATGCTTTGAAGGCCAATGGCAGTAATACTTTGGTGACAATCCTGCTTCCTTCCTGGCTACGTGAGAGTTGCTTGTCACTAGGATTCCCAACTGGATTTGCTAGGGTCTGTGGGTCAAGTGATCCTGAAATCAGTAAACTACATTTTATGATGCTTTTTATGGTTCATTTTGAAGGAGTGGTGGGGATTATCCCAGATAACCTAGAAGAGTAGTTCTCAAAGTAATCAAGATTGTTTAGGCTAAAAGACAGGAGTTGTCTTTAAAATACTATTTTTTTTAAGTTGGCTGCCTTTGTGTTGTTCTTGTTTTTATAATTTGTGCATATCACACCAGAGCTCCACTAATTTCTGTCAGACTGCTAGGTGTGTCTTTTGTGCCATTAGAATTAATGTTTAAATGGCAAAACCCCTGGGCCAATAAACCATTTCACTTTAATAGTAAAATTAATCAAGAGCATATTGTGTGCTGAGTATGGCTGATTGAATCTTGAGACCCTGATTCTATTAGATACAAATTCTTGAGAAAATGTTTGATCAGAATTTATAATAGATCCCTCATACATGAATTTTTATAAAAACAGGTTTAATAAATAAAACAATATTTTAAATATTTTAAAGTATCTGTTACTATCAACTTTCATTGAATTTATGGTGTCTTAAACTTCCTTGTGGATTATAAACATTAAATGAATCCTATAGACCTTTGTATTCACCTTGAGGTACTTTTAAATATAAACATGATATTTCTTTTTACTTAAGAGCCTATTAATTTTAACAGAGACCAGTAAATATATCAGTTGTGATTAACACTCACTCAACAAATATTTGAAGGCTTACTATGTGTACTTAATGCATTTCATATTCTCTTCATGAACACGGGCACCATCTCTATTTTGTTTGCTGCCGTTGAATAAATAAATGAGTGGGTGAAGGAACAAAGGCTAAGAGCCATGCGAATATAGAGATAAATGCTAAGTAGCCCCCGTCCTCAAGAAGTGTATATTCTTACTAAAGCCTGGCTCATTAACTGAAAAGTAATAATTGATAGGTACCATGAGAGAAAAAGAGACCATTTCTGTTGGATTTCTGAGGCATGAGAGGTTACATTAGACTAAAGAATCGGAAAAGTCTTCCTGGAGGAGATGAATCTGCATTTGGAGAATTTGAATATGTGGAAGGGGGGAGGGGAGACATTTTGGGCAGAGGAAACAGTTTCTACAAAGAAACTGAAGCAGGAAATACAGAATATGTGTGGAATGTAAAGTGTTGAAAGAAAAAGTAAGAAGTAAAACAGAAAGGGGTGGTTGCAGCCAAGCAAAATACTTTAGAATGCTTTCAATCATCAGCAGGAAGCAGGTGAAGTTATCTGACCAGAAAATAGAAACTATTACAATAACCTGATGAGAGATAATGGCCCAGACTAGAATGAAAATGAGAAAGAAAAAAAAAACAGAAAAAGACTACTGTATTAACCTGTCTCTGATGAACATTTTTCAAGGTCCTCAGGCCCCTAATTCCTCAACTAGATTTCTGCTGGAGCCAGTTTCCTGAAGATTAAATGTACAGGGAACACTCCAACCAAATGCATGCACATCTCCTGGTCAGAGTTTTGACCCCAAAACTCCTTCCCTGGGGTCAGGAATGGGCCATATGTGAATCTTAAAAAGCTTAATTTTGTCCCTAAAAGAATCTCTGACCCTACCCCTCTAGATTCTACCACAAAATGCTGAAAAAAATTCCCTCCTTTCTCAACCTGGGGGAGAACCACCTACTTCCTTCTCTTCTGCCTCTGGGCCCCACCCAAACCAGAGTCAACCCATTATACCACAGAAAAATGGCCAAGTTCCAGGGAAAATCAGAAGGTGGGCCTTCAAGGTGGGTCAGTTTGGGGAGGAGAAGGTCCTCTGTCAAAGAGAGACAGAGAGACAGAGAGATATACAGAAACAGAGACAGAGAAGCTCCCAGAGAAGACAAAGCTTTTACTATACACTTTCCTCTTTCTAGAAGAAGCACTATCCCTTACAAATCCTACTAAAGAGTTTAGAGCAATGGTGAAAATGATGGGACATTGATGCCAGCCTGACTGGGTTCAAATCCTATTTCTGACACTTATGTGTAACTTTAGACAAAATACTTACAGCTCTCTCTGACTTAGTTTCTCCATGTTTAAAATAGGGACTATAATATCAATAGTACACCAAGCTTAGTGTATTGCTGTCATTAAACAAGGCAATGTTGGTACTTAGCCCTTTCCATGCTTACTTGATATGAGGTGTTGTTTTTCTAATTGTGACTCTTAATGCATGTCAGGAGCTACTGCTTCTTGGAAAGAGTTAGGAGCAAGAGACCTGAGTACTATTTAAAATTAGAACATATGGCTTTTAGAAAGTTTATTGGTACAAGGATCATAATTAAGGAAGGAATGGTGGGTGGACACAGAAAGAAAATAAAAAATTATAGCAAGATTTCCCACCTGGATGACTAAAGACACAAAAAGTTGGACATCAGGAAAAGGAGCAGGTATTACAGCATGCATGTTGTTTACTTTCAGGTTCATGATGCCACTCTAACTACCACAGGCAAATTACAGATAATAAGCACATATTATCAGTCAGCTTAGGTTACTCTGTGTTTTAGTAACAAACAATCACAAAATCTCACTGGCTTAAAACAACCAAAATTTATTTTTTCATTCAAAGTACAGGTCTACTGATGGTCAGCTGCAGCTATGCTCCATGATGTATTTACTCTGGGACTCAGATTAATAAATAAGTCCCTTTCTAGGATAGTTCTGATCTCACAGTAGAGAGGGAAGGTGAGCATAGAATAGCGCATGCTGGCTCATAAAGCATCTGCTTGGAAGAGAGTTATACTTCATTGGCCAAAGCAAGTCACATGGTCAATGCTGGCATCAATAGAGCAAAGAACTCCCTTACGGATGGTTCTTACAGATTGGGATCAATTTATTCTCAACAGAAATACAATTTACCACACCAGGACTTTGTGGTCTAAGATCAAAGAAAGAATAGATGAATCCAATCTACTCTGGTACATGGATTATGGCCTTTCTTTATGAGACAGAAATCATCAACAAAATGTTCTAAGTTGGTTAAAACCTGGAAGTAAATTTAGGTACACTACAGGGAAAAAAGCAAACAATTTGTGAATAAGAGGTTACTTGGGCAAAATTGAAGATGAGATGTAATGAATGGGTATAGATCTCCAAGATCATATTATACATTCAGGTTTGAGTAGGAAATGAGCCATCAAGGTCCCTGTTAATATAATGTTGGTAAAGGTTAAAGAAGAGATTAAGGATTGAGAAGAAGGTATGATAGTTAAATGAGATGTCCAGAAACTAAGTTGATCTGAAGGGAGAGAGAAAGGAAAACACAGGGTAAGAGTCTGTGAGTGTGTGTGTGTGTGTGTGTGTGTGTGTGTGTGTCTGTGTGTCTGTGTGTGTGTGTGTGTGTGTGAGAGAGAGAGAGAGAGAGAGGGAGAGAGAGAGAGAGACAGATGAAATAGCAGCATTTGGCAGTTCAGTTAGTAAAGGACACAAAAAGCAGCAGAGTCAAAAATCACAGGAGGAGATGAGGGGAAGAGTAAGATGCAGAGATCACATTCCTCCCCACAGATACACAAGAAATACATCTACACGTGGAACAACTCCTACAGAACACCTACTGAAGGCTGGCAGAAGACCTCAGACCTCCCAAAAGGCAAGAAAGTCCCCACGTACCTAGGTAGGGCAAAAGAAAAAAAGAATAAACAGAGACAAAAGGATAGGGACGGGACCTGCACCAGTGGGAAGGAGCTGTGAAGGAGGAAAGGTTTCCACACACTAGGAAGCCCCTTCGCGGGCGGAGACTGCAGGTGGCTGAGGGGGGAAGCTTCGGAGCCGCAGAGGAGAGCACAGCAACAGGGGTGCAGAGGGCAAAGCCGAGAGATTCCCGCACAGAGGATCGGTGCCGACCAGCACTCACCAGCCGGAGAGGCTTGTCTGCTCACCTGCCGGGGCAGGCGGGGCTGCGAGCAGAGGCTCGGGCTTCGGTCGTAGTGCAGGGAGAGGACTGGGGTTGGCAGCGTGAACACAGCCTGCAGGGGGTTACTGCACCACGGCTAGCCGGGAGGGAGTCCAGGGAAAAGTCTGGACCTACCAAAGAGGCAAGAGACTTTTTCTTCCCTCTTTGTTTCCTGGTGTACGAGGAGAGGGGATTAAGAGCGCTGCTTAAAGGAGCTCCAGAGACGGGCACGAGCCGCGGCTAAAAGCGCGGACCACAGAGATGGTCATGAGACGCTAAGGCTGCTGCTGCCGCCACCAAGAAGCCTGTGTGCGAGCACAGGTCACTATCCACACCTCCCTTCCGGGGAGCCTGTGCAGCCCGCCACTGCCAGGATCCCGGGATCCAGGGAGAACTTCCCCAGGAGAACGCAGCACGGCACGCCTCAGGCTGGTGCAACGTCACGCTGGCCTCTGCTGCCGCAGACTCGCCCTGCACTCCATATCCCTCCCTCCCCGGGCCTGAGTGAACCAGAGGCCCCGAAGTAGCTGTTCCTTTAACCCTGTCCTGTATGAGTGAAGAACAGACGCCCTCCGGTGACCTACACGCAGAGGCGGGGCCAAATCCAAAGCTGAGCCCCTGGGAGCAGTTCGAACAAAGAAGAAAAAGGGAAATATCTCCCAGCAGACTCAGAAGCAGCGGATTAAAGCTCCACAATCAACTTGATGTACCCTGCATCTGTGGAATACATGAATAGACAACAAATCATCCCAAATTGAGGAGATGGACTTTGAGAGCAAGATTTATGATTTTTTCCCCTTTTCCTCTTTTTGTGAATGTGTATGCTTCTGCGTGAGATTTTGTCTGTATAGCTTTTCTTCCACATTTGTCATAGGGTTCAATCCATCAGGGTTTTTTGGTTTGTTTTTTTGCTTTGCTTTTTCTTTAAAAAAATTTTTTTTCTTAATAATTTTTTTTCTTTCTTTCTTTCTTTCCTTCCTTCCCTCCTTTCTTCCTTCCTTCCTTCCTTCTTCCCTCCCTCAATCCCTCCCTCCCTCCCTCCTTTCTTTCTTTCTTTCTTTCTTTCTTTCTTTCTTTCTTTCTTTCTTTCTTTCTTTCTTTCTTTCTTTCTTTCTTTTTTTCTATTTTTTCTCCCTTTTATTCTGAGCCACGTGGATGAAATGCTCTTGGTGCTACAGCCAGGAGTCACTGCAGTGCCTCTGAGGTGGGAGAGACAAATTCAGGACACTGGCCCGCAAGAGACCTACCAGCTCCACGTAATATCAAATGGCGAAAATCTCCCAGAGATCTCCATCTCAACAGCAGCACCCAGCTTCACTCAACAACCAGCAAGCTACAGTGCTGGACACCCTATGCCAAACAACTAGCAAGACAAGAACACAACACCACCCATTAGCACAGAGGCTGCCTAAAATCATAATAAGGCCACAGACACCCCAAAACACACCACCAGACATGGACCTGCCCTCCAGAAAGACAAGATCCAGCCTCATCCACCAGAACACAGGCACTAGTCTCCTCCACCAGGAAACCTACACAACCCACTGAACCAACTTTACCCACTGGGGACAGGCACCAAAAACAACGGGAACTACAAACCTACAGCCTGCAAAAAGGAGACCCCAAACACAGTAAGATAATCAAAATGAGAAGACAGAAAAACACACAGCAGATGAAGGAGCAAGATAACGAATGAAGAGGAAATAGGCAGTCTACCTGAAAAAGAATTGAGAATAATGATAGTAAAGATGATCCAAAATCTTGGAAATAGAATAGACAAAATGCAAGAAACATTTAACAAGGACCTAGAAGAACTAAAGGTGAAACAAGCAATGATGAACAACACATTAAATGAAATTTAAAATACTCTAGATGGGATCAATAACAGAATAACTGAGGCAGAAGAACGGATAAATGACCTGGAAGATAAAATAGTGGAAATAACTACTGCAGAGCAGAATAAAGAAAAAGGAATGAAAAGAACTAAGGACAGTCTCAGAGACCTCTGGGACAACATTAAACACACCAACATTCGAATTATAGGGGTTCCAGAAGGAGATGAGAAAAAGAAAGGGACTGAGAAAATATTTGAAGAGATTATAGTTGAAAACTTCACTAATATGGGAAAGGAAATAGTTAATCAAGTCCAGGAAGCACAGAAGCCCCATACAAGAAAAATCCAAGGAGAAATATGCCAAGACACATATTAATCAAACTGTCAAAAATTAAATACAAAGAAAACATGTTAAAATCAGCAAGGGAAAAACAACATATAACACCAAAGGGAATCCCCATAAGGTTAACAGCTGATCTTTCAGCAGAAACGCTGCAAGGCAGAACGGACTGGCAGGATATATTTAAAGTGATAAAGGAGAAAAACATACAACCAAGATTACTCTACCCAGCAAGGATCTCATTCAGATTTGATGGAGAAACTAAAACTTTTACAGAAAAGCAAAAGCTGAGAGAGTTCAGCACCACCAAACCAGCTTTACAACAAATGCTAAAGGAACTTCTCTAGGCAAGAAACACAAGAGAAGGAAAAGACCTACAATAACAAACCCAAAACAATTAAGAAAATGGGAATAGGAACATACATATCGATAATTACCTTAAATGTAAGTGGACAAAAGGCTCCCACCAAAAGATACAGACTGGCTGAATGGATACAAAAGCAAGACCCATATATATGCTGTCTACAAGAGACCCACTTCACACCTAGAGACACATACAGACTGAAAGTAAGGGGATGGAAAAAGATATTCCATAAAAATGGAAACCAAAAGAAAGCTAGAGTAGCAATTCTCATATCAGACAAAATAGACTTTAAAATAAAGACTATTAGAAGAGACAAAGAAGGTCACTACATAATGACCAAGGGATCGATCCAAGAAGAAGATATAACAATTGTAAATATTTAGGCACCCAACATAGGAGCACCTCAATACATAAGGCAAATACTAACAGCCAAAAAAGGGGAAATCGACAGTAACACATTCATAGTAGAGGATTTTAACACCCCACTTTCACCAATGGAATGATCATCCAAAATGAAAATAAATAAGGAAACACAAGCTTTAAATGATACATTAAACAAGATGGGCTTAATTGATATTTACAGGACATTCCATCCAAAAACAACAGAATACACATTTTTCTCAAGTGTTCATGGAACATTCTCCAGGATAGATCATATCTTGGGTCACAAATCAAGCCTCGGTAAATTTAAGAAAACTGAAATTGTATCAAGTATCTTTTCCAACCACAATGCTATGAGACTAGATATAAATTACAGGAAATGGTCTGTAAAAAATACAAACACATGGACGCTAAACAATACACTACTTAATAACGAAGAGATCACTGAAGAAATCAAAGAGGAAATTAAAAAAATACCTAGAAACAAATGACAATGGAGACACAACGACCCAAAACCTATGGGATGCAGCAAGAGCTGTTCTAAGAGGGAAGTTCATAGCAATACAATCCTACCTTAAGAAACAGGAAACATTTTGAATAAACAACATAACTTTGCACCTAACGCAATTAGAGAAAGAAGAACCAAAAAAAAAAAAAAAACAAAGTCAACAGAAGGAAAGAAATCATAAAGAACAGATCAGAAATAAATGAAAAAGAAATGAAGGAAACAATAGCAAATATCAATAAAACTAAAAGCTGGCTCTTAGAGAAGATAAACAAAATTGATAAACCTTTAGACAGACCCATCAAGAAAAAAAGGGAGAAGTCTCAAATCAATAGAATTAGAAATGAAAAAGAAGTAACAACTGACACTGCAGAAATACAAAAGATCATGAGAGATTACTACAAGCAACTCTATTCCAATAAAATGGACAACTTGGAAGAAATGGACAAATTCTTAGAAATGCACAACCTGCCAAGACTGAATCAGGAAGAAATAGAAAATATGAACAGACCAATCACAAGCACTGAAATGGAAACTGTGATTAAAAATCTTCCAACAAACAAAAGCCCAGGACCAGATGGCTTCACAGGCGAATTCTATCAAACATTTAGAGAAGAGCTAACACCTACCCTTCTCAAACTCTTCCAAAATATAGTAGAGGGAGGACCATTCCCAAACTCATGCTACGAAGCCACCATCACCCTGATACTAAAGCCAGACAAGGATGTCACAAAGAAAGAAAACTACAGGCCAATATCACTGATGAACATAGATGCAAAAATCCTCAACAAAATACTAGCAAACAGAATCCAACAGCACATTAAAAGGATCATACACCAAGATTAAGTGGGGCTAATTACAGGAATGCAAGGAATCTTCAATATACTTAAATCAATCAATGTGATACACCATATTAACAAATTGAAGGAGAAAATCCATATGATCATCTCAATAGATGCAGAGAAAGCTTTTGACAAAATTCAACACCCATTTATGATAAAAACCCTGCAGAAAGTAGGCATAGAGGGAAATTTCCTCAACATAATAAAGGCCATATATGACATACCCACAGCTAACTTCATCCTCAATGGTGAAAAACTAAAAGCATTTCCACTAAGATCAGGAACAAGACAAGGTTTCCCTCTCGCACCACTCTTATTCAACATAGATTTGGAAGTTTTAGCCACAGCAATCAGAGAAGAAAAGGAAAGAAAAAGAATCCAAATCAGAAAAGAAGAAATAAAGCTGTCACTGTTTGCAGATGACATGATACTATACATAGAGAATCCTAAAGATGCTACCAGAAAACTACTAGAGCTAATCAATGAATTTGGTAAAGTAGCAGGATACAAAAGTAATGCACAGAAATATCTGGCATTCCTATATACTAATGATGAAAAATCTGACAGTGAAATCAAGAAAACACTCCCATTTACCATTGCAACAAAAGGAATAAAATATCTAGGAATAAACCTACCTAAGGAGCTAAAAGACCTGTATGCAGAAAATTATAAGACACTGATGAAAGAAATTAAAGATGATACAAATAGATGGAGAGATATACCATGTTCTTGGATTGGAATAATCAACATTGTGAAAATGACTTTACTACCCAAAGCAATCTACAGGTTCAATGCAATCCCTTTCAAACCACCACTGGCATATTTCACAGAACTAGAACAAGGAATTTCACAATTTGTATGGAAAAACAAAAGACCCCGAATAGCCAAAGCAATCTTGAGAACAAAAAACGGAGCTGGAGGAATTCGTCTCCATGACTTCAAGCTATACTACAAAGCTACAGTAATCAAGACAGTATTGTAGTGGCCCAAAAACAGAAAGGTAGATCAATGGAACAGGATAGAAAGCCCAGAGATAAACCCACGCACATATGGTCACCTTATCTTTGATAAAGGAGGCAGGAATATACAGTGGAGAAAGAACAGCCTCTTCAATAAGTGTTGCTGGGAAAACTGATCAGGTACATGTAAAAGTATGAGATTAGATCACTGCCTAACACCATCCACAAAATAAGCTCAAAATGGATTAAAGACCTAAATGTAAGGCCAGAAGCTATCAAACTCTTAGAGGAAAACATAGGCAGAACACTCTACAATGTAAATCACAGCAAGATCCTTTTTGACCCACCTCCTAGAAAAATGGAAATAAAAACAAAAATAAACAAATGGGACCTAATGAAACTTCAAAAGTTTTGAACAGCAACGGAAACCATAATCAAGACCAAAAGACAACCCTCAGATTCGGAGAAATTATTTGCAAATGAAGCAACTGACAAAGCATTAATCTGTAAAATTTACAAGCAGCTCATGCAGCTTAATAACAAAAGAACAAACAACCCAATCCAAAAATGGGCAGAAGACCTAAATAGACATTTCTCCAAAAAAGATATACAGACTGCCAACCAACACATGAAAGAATGCTCAACATCATTAATCATTAGAGAAATGAAAATCAAAACTACCATGAGATATCATCTCACATCTGTCAGAATAGCCATCATCAAAAAATCTAGAAACAATAAATGCTGGAGAGGGTGTGGAGAAAAGGGAACACTCTTGCACTGCTGGTGGGAATGTGAATTGATACAGCCACTATGGAGAACAGTATGGAGGTTCCTTAAAAAACTACAAATAGAATTACCATACGACCCAGCAATCCCACTACTGGTCATATACCCTGAGAAAACCATAATTCAAAAAGAGTCATGCACCAAAATGTTCATTACAGCTCTATTTACAATAGCTCGGAGATGGAAACAACCTAAGTGTCCATCATCGGATGAATGGATAAAGAAGATGTGGCACATATATACAATGGAATATTACTCAGCAGTAAAAAGAAATGAAATTGAGCTATTTTTATTGAGGTGGATGGACCTAGAGTCTGTCATACAGAGTGAAGTAAGTCAGAAAGTGAAAGACAAATACTGTATGCTAACACACATATATGGAATTTAAGAAAAAAAATGTCATGAAGAACCTAGGGGTAAGACAGGAATAAAGACACAGACCTACTAGAGAATGGACTTAAGGATATGGGGAGGGGGAAGGGTAAGCTGTGACAAAGCGAGAGAGTGGTATGGACATATATACACTACCAAACGTAAAATAGATAGCTAGTGGGAAGCAGCTGCATACCACAGGGAGATCAGCTTGGTGCTTTGTGACCACCTAGAGGGGTGGGATAGGGAGGGTGGGAGGGAGCGAAATGCAAGAGGGAAGAGATATGGGAACATATGTGTATGTATAACTGATTCACTTTGTTATAAAGCGGAAACTAACACACCCTTGTAAAGCAGTTATACTCCAATAAAGATGTAAAAAATAAATAAATATTTTAATTTTTAAAATAAAATAAAATAAATAAAAAATCACAGGAAATTTACAAGATTGGAGATAAAATAATTTATTATTATTATAGCCAGTACGTTTGGAAATGTTGAACACCTTTTTCATATGGAGAAGATGGGAAGTTATCTCAGTTAAGATTCCTTGAGATAGAGCTTCATAACAGGCCTATGGATTAGAAGCTGAAATTAGAGGATACTCTTTGACTATGTTATTATTTACTTAATGCCTGTACCTTCCATTTGCATTTAATCACCTTCTTCCTTAAAATGCTAATGCATTATAATCTGTAAATGTATTTAATTTAAATTTACTTTATGCTTCTAGATACAGTAATTCTACACAAGTATGATAAAACATATCTGTTTGTGACACCCTAAGAAACTTTGAGTTAATCATTATCAAACAGAGCTCTAGGAATGAAGAACATGTTCTGCTTCCTTGTATCATTCACAGTTATCATAGTGCTTCATCCATAATAAGCAATCAATTGATAACTGTTGAGTGAATGAAAGAATTACAGTTTTATTCATGTTGTTTTCTGTAGAATAGTTACTTGAATGACTGGTGAATCCAGCAATTGTATCTCTTTGGGCCTTTGCCTCCTCAGATGTTAAATGTAAAGTGGATTATCCACTAACCTCTTTGCAGGACTGTTGAGAAATAAGAAATGCAAATGTCAAATAATTTGTACCCATAACATTCGATGACTATTTGGAAGTAAAGTTATGCAGTGATATTTTAAGTTAAGATTCTGTATTTTTGAATAACCAAGACAGGGAAACCACCAAAATGTCCATCAACAGATGAATGGATAAAGAAGATATGATACAAATACACAATGGAATACTTCTCAGCCATAAAAATGACTGAAATAATGCCACTCACAGCAACATGGATGGACCTAGAGATCATCATACTAAGTGAAGTAAGTCAGAAGGAGAAAGACCAATATTATATGATATCACTTATATGTGGAATCTAAAAAAAGTAATACAAGTGAACTTATTTACAAAATAGAAACACACTCACAGACATAGAGAACAGACTTGTGGTTGCCAAGGCAGAGTGGGTTGGTGAGGGAGGGAGGGAGTGGGAGTTTGGGATTAGCAGATGCAAACTCATATATAGAATGGATAAACAGCAAGGCCCTACTGTATAGCACAGGGAACTATATTCAATATCCTGAGATAAACCATAATGGAAAAGAATATGAAAAAGAATGTATACATATGTATAACTGAATCATTTTGCTGTATAGTAAAGATTAACAAAGCATTGTAAATCAACTATACTTCAATAAAATGAAATGAAAAAAAAGATTCTGTATTTTTCAAATCTTAGTAGTTTCTATTTAAGTAAATATCTAAAATGGCATCTTTGGAGAATCATGCTAGATCTAGGTGATACCAAACACCCCAATGAAAACTGAAAATACTGAAAAATATCTAGATATTTTTCATGTATTCAGAAAACAGCTGCCATATACACAGAGTAACTGGATGTGTAACCATAGAAAATCTGACTTCCAATGATATGTCCTGAAACTGATAGGTGGCATATAACAAAATTTTTTGAACTTGGCAGAAAGAACATTTAAGTTTTCATGTAGGGCCTTGACATAATAAAAGTTTAACCATAGAAAGCAAAAATGCCCATTATAGATTCTATAGAAGTTTATTTCTCTATGACTTTGCAAATATCATTACCTTCATTCAAATAATGTATTTATTTCTTTATACTGGGCAAAATCAAAAAGATCAAAGCAATTCCACATTTTTAGACTGCAATTTCACACATATATAGTAAAGCATAACTATTTCTGACAGTTTTAGAAGTTTTGAAAGCATCATTACCAGACAAACTCTAAGAAATAAGAACACATTTTTGGTTTTACTCTTTTGTTTCTATATTTGTTATTATTTATACAAATCACTGTGGTTAACTGAGAACAACATTTAATAGGTCCCTTGCACGTTCACATATATGCTTTTGGAATATCAAACAACTTATATATACTCACGGAAAGTGACAAGCAAAGGCTAAGAGAGGTGGTGGTAAAAGGTTGTAGTTAAAATTATGCTCTCTACTTACATTAAAATTGTTAATTTTTACCACAACATAATTTCCTGGCTATCAAAAGATTGACTTTCTTTTAAGAAGATTCCTTAAATTATGTATGCATCACTAAAAATAGTGGTGATGTTTCAATATATTTGGGAAATTATCATCTAACACGAATAAATCTGATAAGATGTTTAATAGATAGGAAGATGCCATCACCTATTAAACTATCAATTCAGGGACAGCCAAATGGGATTCTTTCTTGGACCCTTTAAATCATTTAAATTCAATCATTTTGGGTCATTTTTTTCAATAAATAGGCTTTAACATGCATAGCTTATAGTAGGTACTAATATATTTAAAATGTTTCAGACATTGAGTACACCGTATCACAAAGCCATTTTCTTCAAATTAATAATACAAAGCTTTCAACTTCGTTTAATTTGGCATGTAGACAAAAATACTGGGAGATAGCATAAGGCACTCTATCTACAATCCTTTCTCCACCCTTCAGGTCAGGCAAACCTGCAAACCATTCTGAGGCTCTTAGATCTAATTGCTAAGCAGCATAGATGCCACTTATTAGAGAAATCGAGGAGGAATCAGTAATCTAGAAACCACAATTTGATTGGAAGTAGGAATATCATTAATGTACACAATTCCCTTACTGCACATTACTAGGACATCTAAAGTAAAGGGAAAGGAAGTGCTTCTGAAAGAGGAACCTCTGTGGTTCCTTTGAAAAAAAAAGCCAACCAACATGAGTTTTATAAAGTTTAGCAGCATTTTACTCCCTTCCATCTTACGTAGTATGTTAGTTGCAGAATCATGATTTTCTCTTGGCTATCCTTTATGTTGCCTATGAAAAGTCTCCTATGTGTCTGCTCTGGCTGCTATTCTGTGTGTTCTTGAAAAACGCCATTCAGTGGTAAAGACCAAGCAATTTTGTTTGCCTAGAGGACTGACTTTCTACCCCATCAGGTCTGGCTCTTTACGTTTTTCCTGCTGTATCTCCTGATAATGTGCTTGAAAGAAATCCCCAAATACCCTTGGTACCAGGTTGCCTGTCTTGCCTAGCCAGAGGTATGTGGTTTTTCAAGATAAACTGTAACATAATAGCATTGTCACATTTAAATCTCAAGCTGTGGAGTCTAGGAGTAAAGGCATATCAAATCTGGGTATTATACAAGATGTTGGCATATATAAGATGCTATCTCGAATCCATTAGGCAAGCATTGTGCAGGCTGGTGGGACTTGCAATGAATAACCAAATGATGGTTTGGCATGGAGGGTAAATGGGTGTGCAGAATCAGCACAATCCATGAACAGAACTTTGCTTTCATCGACTGATGTCTGTACCAGTGTTTCAAGGCATGTTGGTTAAAAACACTGTCAAGACTGATCCTCTAGGGACACATCCTTTCAAAGTGGTGTTTGCCAATAAATGTGCAGCTGTCAAGTTCTACAATTTATTATGGGTTTTGACAGCACAGGAAATGTTGATGGATTTAAAAAAAAATCTTGAAGGGGAGGGAACACACAGGTGAAGAGAATGCCTTTCTTCCTGTTGCTACCTTATTTGGTTATGAGTACATTATCAGAAAAATAGAAAAGCTCATTTCCTCATCTTCAAAATGGCACCCCTTGTAAAGCAGTTGTATTAGATATCAGACAGCAGGACAAGAATGGGGGCAGAGGCTAAAAATGAATGAAAGAAAATTGATACCATCAAAAGAGGAAAGAAATATAAGAAAGGCGAAACGGCTAAATAAAAACAGTTTTTGTTTGTCTTGGAAAACATGTGAGAGGGTGGTGAGCCTGTAATTCAGTTTAACGGCACAGGACTGGAACAGCCTGGCAAGTAGGTCTGGGACTAGAAGGATGGCAAGCTGAGAATTGCTATCATTGTTCAGCTATTCCTTCAGAGAAGCCCTACCAGGTATGTCTCAGAGGAATCCTCACAATAGCTACCTGCAAGCTAGCTAAAAGCTGGAAACCTACACTGGTCTCTTTATCATCATTCTTGAAAATAGAGGGAAGGGAGTATTCCTCGTGGTAAATTTAATCCACGTTTCCCCAGCTTGGAGGTCTCTAATGAAGGTGGGTTTGAGTTACAATGACAGTCATTTCTGACTCTGAGCTCAATAAAAATTGACAATAGCCCATCCCTTTGCGTCCTTCCATTACCACTTAGCAAAGCCTTCTTGGGGATCAGCACTGTAATTGTCCTGAGCAGCTGCTAGCGTGCATTTATCTGCTCCATCCCAATGTAGCCTCTACTCCAATGCTCTCAGTTGACCTTGGTATAATCTGGTCGTGGTATATCTTGGTATAATTTATCAATCATTTAAAAACGGGGGCTTCCCTGGTGGCAGAGTGGTTGAGAGTCCGCCTGCCGATGCAGGGGACACGGGTTCGTGCCCCGGTCCAGGAGGATCCCACATGCCGCAAAGCGGCTGGGCCCGTGAGCCATGGCCGCTGAGCCTGCGCGTCCGGAGCCTGTGCTCCATAACGGGAGAGACCACAGCAGTGAGAGACCCGAGTACTGCAAAAAAAAAATGGATAAAACCATTCTTATAATAATCTTGGTATAATTTATCAATGTCTGATTTTCAGGACTCCTCCCACAACCATATGGCTGTTGTAACTACTAATTAGGATCACTATACATCCTGGATAGCCCAAGACAATCTCAGATTAATTCTCTTGACCCAGCAAAATTTTTTACAGTGTCCCCTTTCATTCTCAAAAGTGCTACCTTCTATTGGAGATGGACTTTCTTCCATCAGTTTGTAATTCTTGTGCAATAAGGCTTCCAAATAGAACAGTCTAACTCAGTTTCTTACAGTTCTCAGACTTTTAGAATTCTTCTGCTTGTCTTGTTCATTCAGATTTGTCCACCCCATGATACAGCAGAAAGAGCATAGATTTGGGAGCCCAACTGATTTGTGCTCAAATCTCAGCTCTGGTACTTACTAGCTAAGTGGAGCAGGGTAAAGTCTCAGTTTTCTCATCATAAAAGTGAGAATAATAATATGACTTAGCTCATATAATTATTTTGAGGATGAATCAAACATAATATGAGACTAAAACCTAAGCACAATATCTAACATTGTAGAGAATGAATAAATGTCAACTTTTCACTCCCTCCCTCTAAAGATGGAAATGTAAAACAGCTTCTCCAGGGCTTAGGCCAGAAAACATTCACCTAATGATATTTAACAACTTACTCAAAATTCTCTCTTCTCTTTTCCTGTAAGACAATTTCTCTTACAGGATAGTGAATAAATTCCTTACCCACTGAATTATTCCCTCAGTGGTTAGAAGTGACCCCTTACCCCTCTCTTCCAGCCTATACTTCAATTCTTAGTCTTAGATAGAAACATAAATTTCAATGAGCCCATTACCATCTCCCTAGGAGACCAATAGGAAGCTTAAACAAAAAGAACTCTTGGGCATCACCATTTTAGTTAAACCAGAGGTCAGCAAACGTTTTCTGTAAACAGCCAAATTGTAAATATATTAGGCTTTGTAGGTCATACAGTTTCTGTTACAACTACTCAACTCTACCGTTAGAGCACACAAGCAGACATAGATGATTCGTAAATGAATAAGCATGGCTGCGTTCTAATAACACTTCATTTATGGACACTGAAATTTGAATTTCACACAGTTTGCATGTGTCACAAAATAATATTCTTTTTTTACAATCATTTTTTTAAATTAATTTATTTATTTGGTTGCACCGGGTCTTAGTTGTGGATCACCAGCTCCTTGGTTGTGGCATGCAAACTATTATTTGAGGCATGCATGTTGGATCTTGGTTCCTGACCAGGGATTGAACCCGGGCCTCCTGCATTGGGAGTGTGGAGTCTTATCCACTGTGCCAACAGGGAAGTCCCCCAATCATTTAAAAATGGATAAAACCATTCTTATCTCATAAGCAGTACAAAAATAGGCAGTAAGCTAGATTTTGTCAATGGGTTTTAGATTGCCAATCACATAGTTTGACTCTTGGTTGTAAATGGCAGGAAAACAAGCTCAAACCAACTTAATCAAAAAGGAATTTATTAGTTCACCTAAACAAAAGTCCAGGAATATATGTTTCAGGTATAGCTTGATCCAGGGGTTCCAAACAGTGTCATCAGTCTCTGTCTCTCAGTTTCTCAATCTTCCTCTCCTTCATGTTGACTTGATTCTCATGTCCTGATTGTGTTAAGATTTGTGTTCATATTTAAGATTTGTGTTAAGATTTGTGTTAAGATTTGTGTTCATATTTCTAGGGCTTTTTCTTCCACGTTCAAATATAGAAAAAAAGAAAATGAGTGTTCTTCTTTCTAAAACTGTTAACATAAAGTACTGAGTCTGATAATCAGTACTCTGAACTAGATCATGTGTCCATCCCTAATTCAATAACTATGACCAGAGGCATGAGATGTCTCTGGCTTAGGCCAATAGCATATTCCTGTACCTGGGGCTTGGGTGGGATCAACTCTACACAAACTATTCAGAAAATCAATAATTCCCCCAGGGTATTTAAAGACACTTCTACCAAAGAATAGGAAAGGGGTAAGGGTGGTGTTGGTGTATGTTAGAAAATGTAACAATTATGTACCATATACCATAGAACATGCCTGCCTTTCAAGGACATTCAAATTTGGCTCTCCCTAATGCCCTCAAAAAAAAAAAAGTGAACTTAAATATTTTGAAAATAAAATTAGTCAGTGGCATAAGGTTGATCTTTCAGAGAAGGCCATTTCATATATATGTATGTAGGTATATGATGAATAAATAGGCCTCAGTTTTTCCCTATAACACAAAGAAGTTAAATTAGACTATGACAAACTTTTCTGCAAAGGACTACATAGAAAATTTGTTAGGCTTTGTGGGCCATATATTTAGTCACATTTTTCTTCTTTTTCCCCCTTTTACAACCCTTTTAAATGTAAAAACCGGGGACTTCCCTGGTGCTCCAGTGGTTACTACTCTGTGCTCCCAATGCAGGGGGCCAGGGTTCAATCCCTGGTCAGGGAACTATATCCCGCATGCCACAACTAAGACCCGGGGCAGCCAAATAAATGAATTAAATAAAATAAATAAATATTAAATAAATAAATAAAATGTAAAAATTATCCTAAGCTCAAAGGTCATAAAAAACTACAAGCCAGATTTGGCCTGCAAGCCATAGTTTGTCTACTTCTAAACTGGATAATCACTAGCACCCCTTCTAGCTATGCTATGAGTCTAGGCTTCTGTCTTTAGCAGCTGATACCTACTGCCTCTGCCCAGGAAGGTCTCATCCTTTCACAGAAGTATTCAAATGCCAATGTCACTGTTATCCCCTGCTCCAGGAAGTGTGGTGAAAATATCTAAATGGTTCTGTGCTCACCTGCATCCTTTTGGCCATTGAATACTCAGGTATCCGTATTTTCACTGTCCCCAAAAGATGCTCTCTTCTCATGGTTTTCTCTCTTACTTGTGAGAAGCAGCTTCTGCCAGGCCAGAGGTGTGAGGTGGCAGGTAAGGATTACCTTTCTAAAATACAAATATGATAATATCACTCTACTGTTTAGAAGTCCTTACTGACAGTCATCACCTTCAGGGCAGAGGCTATACTTCTCAAACATGGCATTTAAGGACCATCACAATCTAACTCCACCTGGCTTTTCAGCCTTGTCTCTCATGACTTTCCTCAACTGCTTTATCCACTACCAAGCCCAGTATACTCATAGTACCCAAACTTGTCATGCATTGGGTGCTTTATATTTTTGCGTAATAGTAAACCACTCACTTTGCCTATGATGGGGTTCAGAATATGCTACTCCAAAATATGGTACCTTGGCATATGGAATATTTTAGGGTGAAGGAATTTGAGAAATAGCAAGTACAGGGACTCTCTAACTTCCCCTTATTCGCTGAATCAGGCCATAAAACCCTCTTGTGAGAGGTATCCTCTCCATACCCAGAGGAAAGGAGCATCCTTACCTCTGAAGATGAGAATCTGAAGACACAAACCTTACTGTTTCCCCCAGTTTACTACCCTTACCTCAATACTCTTTTGTCCTACTGCATTTTCCCATGACTTTCTACCCTTCATCAAATTTAGTATAAATATGGTCAGGTTTAACTGTTTCTTTGGGTCTTCATTTCCTTATGAAGGCTCCTGTGTCATGTAAAGCATATATTAAATATATTAAATACATTTGTATGCTTTTTTCCTGTTAATCTGTCTTTGTCATTTTAATTTTCAGGTCCAGCCCCAGACCCTAAGAGGATCAAGGAAAAGTTTTTCCTTCCTATACCTATAATCGGCTTCCTTTTTATCATGCTCTTGAGATCTTTCCTTCATAGGCCACAACCTCTTTAAAGCCTTCATTGCCCCCATGCTTGGGAAGAATTTACTCCCTCCTTGTGTACATTTATGATCATATTCCTACTTAGTTATACAATGAAATCATACCTTATGTGGGGAATGGAAGTCTAAAAATATAAGAAAAAAGAAAACCTCACATTAGTTTCAAATTCACCTTGAAAATAAATGTCTTAGGAAGGTTATCCTTCAGGCTGAATAGTAAGTGAAATAGTTAGTTGCCTTGCATGTAGGGACCAAGTTGTATAAAAAATATAACCCTTAAACTTGAGAATCACAGACAGCACAAGGAGATGTTCACACTGTGAGAGGTAAGTGGGAACCTACACTGAGGGAATTGCAGTTTCCTGTCTTTCATTATCATACTAATTATAGGGCCTTGTTCACTTAATGGATTAGGGGACAAGCCAAATTGGATTAGTGCACCAGCCAAATTCTCTCTCTATCTCACTCTGTCACTCAACTTATCTACTTAAATATACTTTAAATATGCACTATGTAGCCTGCTTTCTCCTTCTAACTTGAGATTATAAGATTCTTGTGGGCAGGAATTATGTCTTCTTCACTTTGGATCCTTAGTACTTATCTACTATGACATCTCCTGGGTGCTCACAGGTGGAGCATTATAGAAGCTCATTAAATATGAAATGGGATTGAATTCCATGTTCCTTCAGTGTTTTCTTCTTATTTCTTTTAGTCCCTAATAAATTAATTCAACATAATTTGCTGATGGGGTGGTGGACAATCTTAAGTGGAGAAAAGGAAACTCTGCAGCAGGCCTTTCCAAAGTAGCCCAGTGATAGTTCAGTTTTGCAAAATGTAAATGACACAATGCTACTTTCTTTCCAACCACAGGCCATATCAAATAATTAGATAAGGAATTAGATGAGACCAAAGTTGAGTCCATTTTAATTTGTCAATAAGGCCTTCTTACCCCTTTCATGATTAAAATCAAGCAGTAAACCTGCTGAACATCATTATACTTCCTGACAGTCCAATAACAAAGCTTTCTAAATACTTTGGACCTCAAGTCCTCTTAACTCATCCAGTCCTTCACATTACTATTCATATGAAATTAATCTCAAATCTGTAAAACTTTTGATAGTTTATCAATACCTTTCCGAATAGCAGGAGAATTTTTATTATTTTTTCTTCCAGTACTGAAATGAAGGACTTTCTGATATAGAATCATCTACTGAACTGCTCAGGGAATGAATTACATGTTGACATTTTGTAAGAATTTTATTTTTCCACTTCTTTCTTTTCTTTTCATAATTCCATGCACTCTCTCTTTTTTCTTTTCTTTTTTTTTTTTTGCGGTACACAGGCCTCTCACTGCTGTGGTCTCTCCCGTTATGGAGCACAGGCTCCGGATGCGCAGGCTCAGCGGCCATGGCTCACGGGCCCAGCCGCTTTGCGGCATGTGGGATCCTCCTGGACCGGGGCACGAACCCGTGTCCCCTGCATCAGCAGGCGGACTCTCAACCACTGCGCCACCAGGGAAGCCCCCATGTTGACATTTTAAGTAGGCAAAGTATTCTGTCCTCTTATCGGTTTTAAGGACTTTGACTTCAAAAACACCATGAGTGATTCAGGAGATGAAGGCTCTCTCATGTTTCTATGACTCTCTGATTCTTGGTCAGATGGTTATACATGAGAATATATTTTGGCTGCCAAAGAATATTCTCCCATAAACAATGTTCAAAAACAGTTTAATAATTAAAGCACTAAATATTAAATAAATAAATGAATATATATGAAAGATATAAATATATGAACATGACTTAATAATTAATTCTTAGTATTTTCGGTTGGTTTCTCCCTAGTGCAACTCAATCAGAGGGAAAGGATATAGTTGAGTCAAAACTCATGTAACAAACTAAATGACTCCTTTCACACATAGCCTTAGCTTAGCTCTGTCTATATCCCCACTCTTCAACCTCTTCTGCTGTTGGACTAGTAGATTGTGTGACAAATGATAAGCTGGTTAACGTTTGTTCTGTGATCAAGTCTAAAATAAGTCCAGGTCATTCTAAGGTCATTCAGTAAGCAGGTTGAAGAGAAGGGATGCAAACCCAAGTTGCTCTGATTACACAGCCTGAGCTCTTAGATGCTCTATACTGTCTACCCTATCTCCCTTTGTTTCCTGGTTCTCTAAAGTCAATCAAGCCTGTATAGAACATATGATGATTCTAATCCGCCATGATATATAAAGATAGTCATATAAGTGACTGGTTTGGTTCCTTCCTGTTCTGGAACTAGGCCAGTGTGTCACAGCATATTGGACTGACAAATGGTCTTTCACATTTGATTAGGTTGCATGTGCTAGGCAACATGGACAATGAAATGATGACGTTAAAGCATGTTTTTGTTTCCCCTTTATTAAGGATTTGACAGACTAACATCCAAATAGCTATAATACAAAGCAAAAACATAGGGTTGTAAATATCTAAGGAATGTAAAATCATAATGCTGGAATACTTAATACACAATTCAAAGACAAAGGTACGTTAAAAGGTTTGTAGCGAGAATTATCTAGTAAGGAACTGGCGAAAAGAAAAAATGTTTCTCTTGGGTGCTTTTGGAATTGATGATAGGAAAAGCTGGGAAACAAATTACCATGAGTCTCCCTTTGTATGACAGGAAACACATACTCTTTTTTCAAGAACAGCAGGGAGTGGATCTTCTTTTGCCAGTGATTCAGGGGTCTACCTAGAACTATTGTTTAACCCAGTGGTTACAAAGTTTGGCTCATTGTTATTTAAGTCTATTTCCTACAAAGCTACTCTATAGAAAAATGGATCGACCAAATGCAAACCTTGTTTTTCTTTTTAACAAGCAGTCACATTGTAGAATGCTATTAGCTGTCAGAGGAAACAAAATGACTATGCTGACTGTGCTACAGTTTTCAGACATAAACATAGTATTCAAATCTGCAGACCCTGATGATTTTTATTCCAAGTTTCTATAAAAATTAGGTCAAAGTTATTGTGGGACCATACCAGTAGTATATTTATACATTTTCTCCAAGAGGAAAGTGATGATACTAGAAATGATAGGCATCTAAGTTTAGCTTCTTTACCTGTATATATATTTTTAAAAATTCAAAGTTTGTCCTCAAATCTATTTGTAGGCAAATTAAATGGGAAAAGAAATGAACTA
Organism: Grampus griseus; assembly: GCF_964374135.1. Taxonomy (NCBI): domain Eukaryota; kingdom Metazoa; phylum Chordata; class Mammalia; order Artiodactyla; family Delphinidae; genus Grampus; species Grampus griseus. The sequence continues at coordinate 84,163,297 of NC_138999.1, read as the reverse complement.
AAAGCCATAATAGCTTTGTGAAAACCAAATCCTATCAGAGTAAACTTACCTCTTTCTGCAGCAGATCCAATAGACTAAAATAGGGTTTTGTTTTTTGGTTTTTTTTTTTGAGGTTTTCAATTCCACCCTGCTAATATAACCATCAATGAAATGGGAAAGTGTGGTATGAACTATATAGCTATTAAACTGGACCACAGTTGGCTCTAGCATCATGTTTAGAAAGTGTCATAAATCCAGGAAATATAATAATTAGGGGTTCAAGACTTCCACTTCAGAATTTTAGAAAAATGACTCTTCTGAGACTTTTAACACCATCATTACTAGTTAGGCTAGAAATTAAAAGATTATACCTGTACTTCCAAACAGGTCAGAATTTTGACATACATAAACAAAAATGATCAAAGAATAATAGAGAGGAATTGATAAGCAAAACAAATGGACTTTCAGATTTTGCACTTAGCAGGAATTCAATAACATCTGTTGATAGATTTAATTTATGTGTTTTGGTGTCATAGCTGTTGATCATTCATTCATTTCACACATATTTAGAGAGACCTTAGTATGTGCCAAGAACTATTTTAGCTGCTGGAGATCCAGAGGTATCTATTAGGAAATGGGGCTTGTCTTCATTATTTTTCTCCACCTTTTTGATGTTAGATGCTGCAGAACTTTGCTAATATCTTTATGTAGCATTAATTCTAGTTTGTCATTCAAGCAATAAAAACCCAGAACATGAACAAAAATCATATATTTATAGATTTCACCCCTAAGATAGCCACTGGGCTCATTAATATGATATTGCTATCTCTGAAGATGTTAAAAAAATTATTTGGGACTGAATAATCCTTGATACTTTTAGCTGAGCCAGTAGTATACCTTCAGCCCTGTAATAAACTCATATCAAATCAGGTGTATACAAGATGTTAAAGATTCCTTCCAACTCTGTTGTCACTTCTACATGACGTAAGCATTTTCCAATTGTACTAAATTGTTTGACCCAAAATCATGGTCTTCTATTGTTTCTTTTCACTTGCCTCCTGGGCAAGTCAGAGGCTGGGAGAGAAGTAATCATTTAAGATTTCAAATACAGATAATGCATTTTATGGAGTGTAACATGGTCTTAAACATATCCACAGATCTGTAGACCCATCCCTCTAGATGTGTTCCTGCTCAGAGACAGAAAAGACGTCCTCAGACCCATGGTGAACAACCATCCCAGATTGCCCAGGCCTGTCCCAATTTTAGCACTGGAACTCCCACAACAGGGGAAACCTTTCAGTCCTAGGCAGAAGAGGACAGTCAGTGATATTAAATGCCACTAAGTCTTATCTTGACAAAAATTTTTGTCAGAGTATGAGATAGGATTCCACAGGTTAGGACCACTTTTTACCATTAGTGAGTTAACTACATTTGCTGGGATGGCAGAAGGGAGGGAGGCAATCTAACTCTGATAATTTTTGTAACAGCTCTTATCACCTTTATCAATTTGTTTCTCTTCTTATGTACACATACCATCATTATAGTCATTGTGAACTCTTTTTTCAATTCTTGTATGTAGGCCAGTTCACAACAAATTTATAGTTGAAATGTTTTTTTTAACAAGTTTTGTTTTGCCATCAAGAACCTGATTTTAACAATTTAGGATCTATTTTAATTCTTCATAAATCACACACATACACACACGTGTAACCATAATATATATATAAGATCAGTTTTATATATATATATGTATCATATGTATATATTCATTTATATGTTAATTTATAGTATCAATCAACTCTTCCTTACATTTTCACCTGTTTTTTTAAATAAGGTAAAAGAAAATATGAGCATTGTTCACTACACCAAGTGAAAGACCTAATCAAAATTTGAAGTTTGGTACATACCCGGACATTTATAGCAAGGCATTTCCAGATCAAATGTGTCTGCTTTTAAGTGAACAAAATCCTAGGCTTCGTCCCAGCATTGATTAACAGGAGGAGTTAGAATGGATTTTTGTCTACAATTTAACTATAACAGCAAAAAGATTTTGAGTGTTTTTGTGGCAGAATGCCATGCTTAGAAACTAGGGTATTCTAAAGGCCCTTAACTGATAATTGATTTTTCAAAGTTATGAACCACTCTGAAAGTCCTTCAATCCACCATTTCCCAGCAACTGGCAGAGTCAGAGATCCACCAGGCACAGAAGCTTCCTGTGTTGAATATTACGGTATAGTTGCAGAGCCAGATTAACTCTACTGGTACATACAGCCTTGACCTTCACAGTGATCCATAGGAAATCAAGAAAAACTATTTAGAAAAATATTTTAATACTTAATCATTTTCTCAGTTTGCTCTAACTCTCAGGACACACACAGCAAAGAAAAAAAGATAACCAACCATTAAGACTCCAATTACAAAAATAAATAAATAAAATAAATAAATTTTTAAAAAATAAAAGGGGCTTTCCTGGTGGCGCAGTGGTTAAGAATCTGCCTGCCAATGTAGGGGACACAGTTTCGAGCCCTGGTCAGGAAGATCCCACATGCCGCGGAGAACTAAGCCCGTGCGCCACAATTACAGAGCCTGCACTCTAGAGCCCGCAAGCCACAACTACTGAAGTCCATGTGCCTAGAGCCCGTACTCTACAATAAGAGAAGCCACTGCAATGAAAAGCCCGCACACCGCAATGAAGAGTAGCCCCTGCTCTCCACAGCTAGGGAAAGCCCTTGCGCAGCAACAAAGACCCAACACAGCCAAAAATAAATAAATAAAATAAATAAATTAAAAAAAAAAAACTCCAATTATACTTGACTTATCCTCAGGAAAAAAAAGTTTGGTAAAAGTATAAGATGGGAGACACCAAAGAGTTCATTTTGTCTTTCTTATAAATTCTTTCTATTAATTTTAGGTTATATTCATAATCCCAGAACTAAAAGTCAACATCAGTGTTAAATAAATGTGAAAGGAATTTTCAGCAAAATTTGGAAGCAATTTGGGGGTCAGGAGAACCAAAGTCGAGTCTATTGCACTCCAGGAATTTAGAGATGAAATGAGATTTATTGATTTGAGATACATCAAAAAATTTATTGTTACTTTGAATTATAGATGCAGAGAAATGCTGAAGGCTAAAGAGGCAGGTGTGGGGTCAGTATTGTAGACATTATACCATGTATTTACCACACGTACCCATGATCACAATATGGATTACTGAACTGCTTAAAATTAATAAAAAAAATATATATCTACTTTCTGTCCAAAATTTAAATAGAAGTCAGATTGACTGCATAAGTATATTTTTTAAAAAATGCTAGCTTAAATATCATCTACATCCCCAAGTTTTATGCAGATGACCCAAGGCACTTTATCAGTACATTTACCAATCATCATAAATTAACCAGAACACCAGGTACCAGAACAAATTAAAAGGCACAACTTTAATAACCTAATGATACATTCATATGTCTGATTTTGATGATGCAGCATTATGCAAGAAGTAAAATTGAGCTGTTTCATTTCAGTTTGCACTTATACCTCTGAAATTTGTTAGCGTTCCCTTCAGTTTCCACACTGAAATCATTAAAAGAGTTCTAAAAATCAATGAGACTGTTTGATTTGTATATCAACCTACTCTGTAGTAGAAGAAAGATAATAATATTCAGTAATCTCAAAATTCTTTAAATTCATTGATTTAAAAGTGGTCTAACTATATCTTATCCCCCTGTGGTTTGGTCTTGAGAATTTTTATCGAACTGAAAAACATGCATTTTCACTTCCATTGTTGCCCATATTTGCTTTAATATGGGTCACCTCAAAGGTTTCTTATCTTCCATAACAAATCATTATGGATTTATCCTCCACAATTTATTAAAACTCTTCTTGAACGTATTTATGTTTTGGAGTTAGTCATTTATCATTCTAATTACTTTCATAGATTTACTACCTGCTTCATGAAAAGATCTTAATTTGCTCTTAAATTAGCCATCTTCAACTGAAATATTGCTCTTCGCTCTAATTTTTATGGGATTTGTTTAAAAAAAGCCCAAATTCACCAACCTGTATATTTCATAATGTTAAAAACTATAATCAAGTCCCTATATTCAGAAGTTTTCATTTTGGTAAACATAGCCTAAATGTACTATAATTTTTAGACTCTTTCTGATGTTCTTAGGCCCAGAGTACTAAGGTGGTTATTTGTATTTAGCAGTATCTCTTCACATTGGGATGGTGAAACTGAGATATGGAGAAGAGAAGTAGTATTATGAGCAGGGACACCAAATCAGTTTTGCTGCCAAGAATAGGATCTGGGCTTAGATGTTCAATCTAAGGAAGAGAAATTCCCAAGCATGGGTCTTTCTGGCTGTGTCAGAATCATTGGGGATTAAGGGTGCTGGAGCAAATACAGATTCCATACACATAACACCAAAGATTTTGATTCAGTAAGTCTGGGTAAAGCCCAGAAATCCTGATTTTTAATGAGCTCTCATATTAATTCTGATGAGCATCCAAGTGTGGGAAACCATTGATATAGTATATCATTGGTGTCAACTAAAATATGGTAAGGGGTAATGATGTGCTATTTTCCAGGACTCAGCCTCCACTGTACTGTCTCCAATATCTCCAACTCATAGCATGTTGAGCCATTCTCTGGGAAATTAAAAAATAATTGAATAACATTACTGTGCTTTTACTGATCTTTCATACAATGATTTAAGATATGTAATGTACAACATGAGTTATATCTAGCCTTTTGAAGAGTGGATCTCATTTTTTACAGAAGATTCATCTTTTGCATTGGAAGCTGCCTTGTAATACATACCCCAGTGTTTTATTTTCATGAAATGTCTGTGTCAACTGAAGACATGTAAATCAGCACATATTGTGCTCTAGCGCAGCTGAATTAGAAACCTATTAAGGGCTGGAATTACGGAAATGATGACCTAGTCTTCAGTACAGCTCCACTAGTCCATACCTCCAGCTGTTGTGTATCCAAGCTATGGCAGGAACATTTGAGTATGATCTTGAGAGAACTTCAGAAAGTTAAGAAAGCTTTGACCCAAATGATTTAGTTTGGTTTTAACTAATTGTGTAGGGTGTGTGTGTGCACACACACGTGTGAGCGTGTGTGTGTATGTGTGTATGTGTGAAGGGAGAGCAGGGGAGAAACACAGAGAGGGGAAGAGAGACTGAGAATGAAGCACGGTAAACTTTTCTTCAAGCTCACATCCAGAATAGTGATGAATAAAGAACAGCATAATTCATTGATGAAATCAAGTTGTATTTCATTCAATTAGGCACACGTAACTCCTGCTTTTGGATTTTTGTTTATTTTTCAAAGGTGGTGACTGTCAATGCATTGATTTTTAATTTATAATATCAGAAAAAAAAATTGTGTTATAGAATTGATCTTGTTGGGAAAAACCTCCCTTGATAACCTAAACTAAGAGGGTGTGATGCTGGGGGAGTGCATTTTGTTGCTGTTGTTACAAAAAAGAAAATTGTTCTTTCAGCTATAGCAATAGTGTCTAACAGCAACTGCTTCCTGTGAAATTGTTCCAAGCACATTTCCATAAAGAAGGGTTCTATTGTACTCCTTATATTCCAACTCCATCTACATTCTACTCCAGGCCTTGGAGTGCTTTTCCTCCCAACAATTTGGCTATTTAATGTTTGTACAGGCCTATAATTGTTCTGATATCATCAAGCCAATCAATCATAGAATTATTCATTAGGATATCTGCAATCAGGGCAGTGTCAAAGTGAACTATATTCATTTTGCTACTAAACATGGCAAATTAAACTCTTATTGTAATGATGGCATTAAAGTGAATGGTGTGCAATTATATTTTTTTCTCACCATTGCATTATTTTTACTAGAGAAGATAGTAAACATGGGTTTTACTGACTTTAAGACTGGAGCAGAGCTGAAAGAAAGAGGGCAGGGGTATTTATATTTCCACGTGAAAAGCCCCTTATATGGCATTGATGGAAAACAAGTCAGTAAACATTACATTTTAGCAAAATAAGAATGCATGAGCCTATTTTCCATTTATAGTCAGCCTATGACCATGTGTCAGCACAAAAAATAGATGAATGTAGGTGCACTGAGTATTCCAACAGCAACACAAATCCCACAGAAACAAATTGCTAGTTATAACCGAAGAAAAATAATTCACATGCTTACATATTTCCCTCCTAGAAAAAAATGTGCTCTTTTCAAAATTAAGGTTAATACAATATTTTTTCATGGAAAAACTACACCATAACCTTTCATAAATTTGCCTAATATAAAAGGTCATCAGTGGAAAGTGGAAAATTGAATAGCATTGATAAGAATAATTATTTAGTGTTTTGTCCTGTTTTTCAAGCACCTAAAAGTCAAATGTTAATTAAAATAGTTAAATAAATAAGAAGAAAAGTTTAAAGTAAGTTAAATTTATCATTTGCAGCTGTCCTTGTCTTGAATTGTTTCAAGATATATTAGGAGCTCTCGCTCTCACATTAGAATCATTAAAGACAGTTTAAAACGAATTTTCACAGGAAGAGATATTAACATTTTAGTAAAATTTTAATGGGAGATTTTCACATGAGGCAAAACTGAGGAGAAAGAATGTTTAAAGATGAAACTATTAATTAACCAACAATTTTCTGTTGTTCTGATGTTTCTTTCTCAGTAACATTCTCTTTCTTCTAGATTTTGCAATAAGGTCAAAATAACCCTTCATTTATTATACTCTCTTTCTTTCAATGTCCCAGTTTCTGGACATGATTTCATGATAGAATGGAATAGAAGAAGATCAGTTAGACCATGGAGAATATTTTATTTATCAAAATACATTTGGACAAGAGCCAAATTCACAAGCACGGCTATGAAAATTTTGGCATTATAAAAGTGTTTTAAATACATTTGAAACATCTTCCAGTCTTCACACTATAGCAGTGTTTCTGTAGTTCTGAAAATAATTCTATAAAATGAATACATCTTAAGAATGCTGTTAAGAATATCACATTTATTTATTAGGCACATATTCAGCCAGTAATGAAGCAAATCCAAATTTTCTCAAACACAAGAAATAAAATTTTGTAATTTAATTTAATAAAGGTAAATATCTTCTCAAACAGTATGTTTTTTCAATCATATTTACTCAAAGGCAAAATGAATTATTAATTCTAAAATATTCATTAAGATGAACAACTGAAATATATTATAGACCAATGATCTGAATTGTAAGAAACAAATTTTTTTTTTTTAAACATCTTTATTGGAGCATAATTGCTTTACAATGGTATGTTAGTTTCAGCTTCACAACAAAATGAATCAGTTATATATATACATATGTTCCCATATCTCTTCCCGCTTGCGTCACCCTCCCTCCCACCCTCCCTATCCCACCCCTCCAGGCGGTCACAAAGCACCGAGCTGATCTCCCTGTGCTATGCGGCTGCTTCCCACTAGCTATCTACCTTACGTTTGGTAGTGTATACATGTCCATGCCTCTTTATTGCTTTGTCACCGTTTACCCTTCCCCCTCCCCATAGCCTCAAGTCCATTCTCTAGTAAGTTTGTGTCTTTATTCCTGTTTCACCCCTAGGTTTTTCATGACATTTTTTTTTTCTTAAATTCCATATATATGTGTTAGCATACGGTATTTGTCTCTCTCTTTCTGACTTACTTCACTCTGTATGACAGACTCTAGGTCTATCCACCTCATTACAAATAGCTCAATTTCGTCTCTTTTTATGGCTGAGTAATATTCCATTGTATATATGTGCCACATCTTCTTTATCCATTCATCCGATGATGGACACTTAGGTTGTTTCCATCTCTGGGCTATTGTAAATAGAGCTGCAATGAACATTTTGGTACATGACTCTTTTTGAATTATGGTTTTCTCAGGGTATATGCCCAGTAGTGGGATTGCTGGGTCATATGGTAGTTCTATTTGTAGCTTTTTAAGGAACCTCCATACTGTTCTCCACAGTGGCTGTATCAATTTACATTCCCACCAACAGTGTAAGAGGGTTCCCTTTTCTCCACACCCTCTCCAGCATTTATTGTTTCTAGATTTTTTGATGATGGCCATTCTGACTGGTGTGAGATGATATCTCATTGTAGTTTTGATTTGCATTTCTCTAATGATTAGTGATGTTGAGCATTCTTTCATGTGTTTGTTGGCACTCTGTATATCTTCTTTGGAGAAATGTCTATTTAGGTCTTCTGCCCATTTTTGGATTGGGTTGTTTGTTCTTTTGTTATTAAGCTGCATGAGCTGCTTATAAATTTTGGAGATTAATCCTTTGTCAGTTGCTTCATTTGCAAATATTTTCTCCCATTCTGAGGGTTGTCTTTTGGTCTTCTTTATGGTTTCCTTTGCTGCGCAAAAGCTTTTAAGTTTCATTAGGTCCCATTTGTTTACTTTTGTTTTTATTTCCATTTCTCTAGGAGGTGGGTCAAAAAGGATCTTGCTGTGATTTATGTCATAGAGTGTTCTGCCTATGTTTTCCTCTAAGAGTTTGATAGTTTCTGGCCTTACATTTAGGTCTTTAATCCATTTTGAGCTTATTTTTGTGTATGGTGTTAGGGAGTGATCTAATCTCATACTTTTACATGTAGCTGTCCAGTTTTCCCAGCACCACTTATTGAATAGGCTGTCCTTTCTCCACTGTACATTTCTGCCTCCTTTGTCAAAGATAAGGTGACCATATGTGCGTGGGTTTATCTCTGGGCTTTCTATCCTGTTCCATTGATCTATATTTCTGTTTTTGTGCCAGTACCATACTGTCTTGATTACTGTAGCTTTGTAGTATAGTCTGAAGTCAGGAAGCCTGATTCCTCCAGCTCCATTTTTCGTTCTCAAGATTGCTTTGGCTATTCGGGGTCTTTTGTGTTTCCATACAAATTGTGAGATTTTTTGTTCTAGTTCTGTGAAAAATGCCAGTGGTAGTTTCATAGGGATTGCATTGAATCTGTAGATTGCTTTGGGTAGTAGAGTCATTTTCACAATGTTGATTCTTCCAATCCAAGAACATGGTATATCTCTCCATCTATTTGTATCATTTTTAATTTCTTTCATCAGTGTCTTATAATTTTCTGCATACAGGTCTTTTGTCTCCTTAGGTAGGTTTATTCCTAGGTATTTTATTCTTTTTGTTGCAATGGTAAATGGGAGTGTTTTCTTGATTTCACTTTCAGATTTTTCATCCTTAGTGTATAGGAATGCCAGAGATTTCTGTGCATTAATTTTGTATCCTGCTACTTTACCAAATTCATTGATTAGCTCTAGTAGTTTTCTGGTAGCATCTTTAGGATTCTGTATGTATAGTATCATGTCATCTGCAAACAGTGACAGCTTTACTTCTTCTTTTCCGATTTGGATTCCTTTTATTTCCTTTTCTTCTCTGATTGCTGTGGCTAAAACTTCCAAAACTATGTTGAATAAGAGTGGTGAGAGTGGGCAACCTTGTCTTGTTCCTGATCTTAGTGGAAATGCTTTCAGTTTTTCACCATTGAGGACGATGTTGGCTGTGGGTTTGTCATATATGGCCTTTATTATGTTGAGGAAAGTTCCCTCTATGCCTACTTTCTGCAGGGTTTTTATCATAAATGGGTGTTGAATTTTGTCAAAAGCTTTCTCTGCATCTATTGAGATGATCATATGGTTTTTCTCCTTCAATTTGTTAATATGGTGTATCACGTTGATTGATTTGCGTATATTGAAGAATCCTTGCATTCCTGGAATAAACCCCACTTGATCATGGTGTATGATCCGTTTAATGTGCTGTTGGATTCTGTTTGCTAGTATTTTGTTGAGGATCTTTGCATCTATGTTCATCAGTGATATTGGCCGGTAGTTTTCTTTCTTTGTAACATCCTTGTCTGGTTTTGGTATCAGGGTGATGGTGGCCTCGTAGAATGAGTTGGGGAGTGTTCCTCCCTCTGCTATATTTTGGAAGAGTCTGAGAAGGATGGGTGATAGCTCTTCTCTAAATGTTTGATAGAATTCGCCTGTGAAGCCATCTGGTCCTGGGCTTTTGCTTGTTGGAAGATTTTTAATCACAGTTTCAATTTCAGTGCTTGTGATTGGTCTGTTCATATTTTCTATTTCTTCCTGATTCAGTCTTGGCAGGTTGTGCCTTTCTAAGAATTTGTCCATTTCTTCCAGGTTGTCCATTTTATTGGCATAGAGTTGCTTGTAGTAATCTCTCATGATCTTTTGTATTCCTGCAGTGTCAGTCGTTACTTCTCCTTTTTCATTTCTAATTCTATTGATTTGAGTCTTCTCCCTTTTTTTCTTGATGAGTCTGGCTAATGGTTTATCAATTTTGTTTATCCTTTCAAAGAACCAACTTTTAGTTTTATTGATCTTTGCTATCGTTTCCTTCATTTCTTTTTCATTTATTTCTGATCTGATTTTTATGATTTCTTTCCTCCTGCTAACTTTGGGGTTTTTTTGTTCTTCTTTCTCTAATTGCTTTAGGTGCAAGGTTAGGTTGTTTATTCGAGATGTTTCCTGTTTCTTAAGGTAAGATTGTATTGCTATAAACTTCCCTCTTAGAACTGCTTTTGCTGCATCCCATAGATTTTGAGTCGTCGTGTCTCCATTGTCATTTGAGAAACAAATTTTTTTTGTTTAAATAAAACTATTTCTATTGAGAAATAAAAATATATTTTTTTATTTGTTCACTATCTCTGAAGGAGCCTAAAAACTGGGTGCGCATACTGTGCAATGAACAAAAATGCCCTTAATCACACTTCAGAGTTGATTTAGTGAAGACATCACTGCTGGTGCAAAAGGGCCCAGACAGACCACTGAGGAAGACATTGGGTTGTCACTCTTAGAAGCACTCACTGCCTCTGGGCCTCTAATGACTGAGCAAAGCTGTCATCACTTCTACCCCTGCCAAGATGATTTCCACCCAGTTCCTTTTTTGTATCACTTGTTTCCTATTCAAAAGCTAGGGGGAGCGTCATTTGATTAGCAATGGCTAAGTTACGTGCCCAAGTCCTAGCTACACTGAGGCTAGGAAGTACCTGGACTTTTCAGCTTCTGTAAGTGGGATGTTAGCTTTGTCTCCTGTGGTGGAGGATTTCATAAACATAAGAAGATAAGGTTAGATCCTGAGTGACCAAAACACAATGACAAATGACGACTAAGATACACTATTGCAACTACCTAACATCAGCATACACTGTTCTTTCCATACCTTATTTTATTTAGGATTGCATAGCTCTGACTTTGTGCTAGGTATTTGTCTAAGCATTTCACTGTTATCCCTTAGTATTTGCAGGAAATTTGTTCCAAGACCCCCTGCAGACACTAAAATCTGTGGGTGCTCAAATCCCTTATATAAAATGGCTTAGTACAGTCAGCCCTTCATATGCACTTGATGAGGAACCCACAGATACAGAGGGCTGACTCTATACTTACTCATTTAATTTTAACTATAACCGTATCAGGTAAGTACTATGTTTCCCATTTTATGAGTTAGAAAACTGAGGTCAAAAAAGATTAATTTTCTCAAGGTCCCAAACCACTTTATGATACCACATTCTTATGTGATACAACATAATTGTTCTTTATACAACCAAAACTGCCTTATCTCTCCAAAAGATATGCAATGGACTAAATGTTTATGCCCCTCCTCCAAATTCATACGTTGAAATCCTAACCCCTGAAGTGATGGTATTAGGAGATGGGGTCTTCGGGGGTGATTAGGTCATGAGGGCAGAGCCCTTATAAAAGAGGCTCAAGAGACCTCCCTCGCCCCTATCCATCATGAGGATACAGTGAGAAGACAGGCATCCTGAGGAAGCTGGCTCTCAGCCGACACCAAATCTCCCACTGCCTTGATCTTAGACTTCCCAGCCTCCAGAACCGTGAGAAATAAATTTGTGTGGTTTATAAGCAACCCAGTTTAGTGATATTTTGTTATAGCAACCTGAGTGGACTAAGACAAAACTTTTGGACAACCAAAAGTTCTTATTACTTACTTCATGCAGCTCTAAATCCATGATGTCTTGGTAATGGCCCTTGTTCCTCCCTTTGCATTACAACACTTTTTCAATATTATAATTGGTAAATTTAATGATAACCAAGATACCTCATAATTTTAATGATTATTAACACACCTGGAAAATATTTGGGGAGGTAGAAGTTAGTTAAACTATGCAAAAGCATATAGCACAGTAAGGAAAATGAGGTGGATCAATGCTGTAATCCTCTTTTCTGCATCTAATCACAAAGCCAAAAATGGTATTAACTACTTCCTTGCTCTACTGGCCATTAATCTTCCCTTTTTTCTCAGATAGCACCTCTACTTGCTAGGGCTCTTTACCAGGTCAGGTGAAATATCTAAGCTTAGTGGTTCTGACTGATCAGGATCCCTATATTTTATTTTATCACTGGCCACTGGACATAATAATATTAGAACCTCCTTCATGGGTGCTACTTCTGTCTACCTCAGTTGTGTAATGACAACCTTATTCGAGTTAATAATGTAACCCCATTTTTTGCCTGTTTACTCTATGGCCAGTTAACATTTCTTTCACTTTTCAATTCAGTGTAACCTTTATTGGTAGAAATTTTCCTCTTTTGAGTACTGAGATCTTTCGATCAACAAACCCTAGAGTTGCTATATAAGTACTTTATTAGGTGAAATACCATTCTCACTTTTTCCCATTAGTTCCCAGAGCTGTGCAATATGAGTATGGGAGATGTGGTACCATACCTTGATCATTGGTTCATATCAAATACTTCTGTGCATCCCATAGAAGAGTATGTGAATCTCACATGATCAGTTCTCAGTTGGCACAGTGACTGTGCCTCCAAGAAGGCATACTGCTCCACAAATCAATCTATTTCTGGGTGATGGAGTTCATGGAAAAAACAGTGAATCATATGGGAATCAGCTAATTCATTCCCTTACTTCTTTTTATAAAAGGTGAGTTCTTTGATTGAAGGTCATATTGTGTGGGATACTATGAATGTTTATATGGCATTCAGTATAAAAATGATGGTGCTAGGAGAAGCATGATGGGCAAGGAAAATATATCACATTTTTTTATGCCAGCAAGGGAAACACAGCCTTCTTCATGACAGAGTCCACTGTAACCATGTGTCTCTAGGTGGCTGACTGTATTTGGGCTCAGCTGTTACTGTAGGCAAATTGGCCACTCAGTAAGGCCAACCTTGGTGAGAGAGATTTAATACTATTGATATCAGGCCAAAACTCCATTCCTGCCACTATGGCTATCACCTTATAATAACCTGCAAGCAAGCACTAGGGAGACTGGAGGGAAAAACCCTTACTGTTATTATAAGGTAAGATTACTTTTGTATGATTATTGAAAACCTTTTATTCCAAGGATGACTTTTAGTGGATGTTCACATGGGACACAAACATTCTCACACTTGGTGCCCATTCTGAGAGGTTCATGCAGAAGCCTCTCACTCAAACTTCTTTATCACTAATCCTCCAATCTTTTTCTTTCAAATTCTCTGATCATCCAGCCAAACCATTAGTCACTACCCATGAATAAGTAATGATCCACACCTCAGGTCATATATCCTTCCAGGCAAAGTGGACGGTGAGATATACAGCTTGAGTTTCAGCCAATTGAAAGGAATTCCCTTTGTCAGTGTCTTTCAGGGTAACCTCTAAGTAAGCCTGTAATACTGCAGTAGTCGACTTTTTGCCTAGTGTCAGCACATCATTCAGAGCCATCTATAAACCAGGCTCATTCTTTTTTCTTCAGTTAGCTGGTCATCAGCAAGTCTCCAGGAAGTCAAAAGTGTCATTTATAAGAAGGATGACAGTGCAATCAAAATAGGCATATTGGGAGTGTGAATCAGTCACTCACACAAATTCCTTATGCCTACAGGACCTATTCAAGTCCAATACTGTATATACTACCTCCTCTGAATAGTGGAATGCTGTTGTATGCCCAAGTTTATGACTTAGTGGATCAAATAACACCTATCTCATGATGGCTTGCTCAGGTCATATAAGGTGCTTGATGTCCATGGTCAGGTTTTCAGTCTCTACCAGAGTCCAGATCAGCAAGCTAGGAACTATTTCTCAAAGGAGAAAGGTGATTTGAAAAAGAAAATATAGCTTTATTCTAAAACCTGGTGGGTCTGCATTGTGGTTCTCCTTGCTACAAAAGGCTTATCCCAGGATCCGTCTCTCATCTCAACTTGCCATGGGTACCTTTATTCTGGGTCATATGTTCCAAGTGATAGAGCAACTCGCCTTGCACCCTTCATTTGCTCTGGACCCCTTTATAATTTTTTTTTTCCTCCCAGCCCTACAGCTCTGGGCTCAGCTGACATAGAGATCTTAAAACCCAATGGAGGAATAATTTTACCTTTGGACCCAACAATGGATCCCATCTCTAAATACTATCTGGATGTTCACTACCTTCAACTGCAACCAAACACAGAACCAATTCCAGATTTCCCATATTTCTTAGAAGTTATTTTGCTGCAACTAATCTTTGCTGGAATAATCTTAATGTCTATATCAGTTAGCATTCTCAGATGCAAGCAACAGAAACCAACTTGGCTAGTTAAGCATACAAGAAGTTTATTCAAGAATATTGAGCAGCTCTCAGAATCCTCAAAAGAGTTAGATAATCTGTAATGAAGAATGTGTAGAAAAAAAAATTGTGCCACAGAATTGGTCCAGTGACAAACCCACTACTACTGTCAATGTTATTGCCTCTGCCACTGGAAACAAATACAGAAATTTACACACCCAGGATACTGGATTATGCCACTAGATTGACACTGTTACCTCTAGAAATTGAATTCCTTCATGCCATAAATATGTAATAAGTATCTACCATATGCGAGGCAATGTTCTGAGTGCTGAAAACATAGCTGTCTAAAGAGAAAAAAAATGCTCACTCTTATGGAATTTACAGTGCAGTGAAGGGAGAAAAATGATAAGCAGATTAATAAAATATATAGTATATTAGATGATAATTACTAGGGAGAAAAATAAAGCAGAGTAAAAGGGATAGTCAAAGTTAGAGAGGAATTGTAATTTTAAGTAAGTTGACCAAAAAAATTTTCCTAACAAGTGACATTTGAGTAAAAACCCAAAGAAGGTAAGGCAGCAGAAAGGTATCCAACTATCTGGGCAAGAGCATTTTCAGGGAGATATAACATCAAGTCCAAAGGCTCTGAATTCAGAGAAGACCTGAGATGTTCAAAGAAAAGCAAATATGACTAAAAGAAGGTAAGCAAGAAAAATGAGATCAGATTACGTAGGGCCCTATAGACTAAGAGCAAGACTTCAGCTATCAATCACTCTAAGATGGAAAATGATTGGAGAGTTTTGAGCAGTGGAGTGACCTCATCTCACATATTCTAATGAGGTAACTCTGGCTGCTATGTAGGCAGCCCAAAAGAACGACAACTGCATTCATTCATTTATTCATTCATTCCACAAATATGTATTGCATACCTAATATTCCAGACACATTTTTAGGGTCTAGAATGCAATACTAAACAAGACAAACAAAAATCCTTGTGCTCCTGTAGCTTATAACATAATAGGAGAAAACAGAATGTATATAAGCAAATAATTATATGATACAAAAGTGGTGCTAAATGCTCTGAAGAAATCTAAGGCAGAACTAAGGAAACGTTTCATAACACAGATGGGAAGTAACTTTTTAGCTAAGGCGGTCAGGCAATTCCTCTCTGATATAGAGACATTTGACCAGAAATATGAATGAGGTAATAGAGTAAGCCATGCAGATGTCTGGGGGTAGAATGTTCTGGAAAAATTATACACTAAGTCCAAACACCCTGATATAGAAGCATTATTGGTAAATTCAAAGAACAAGGAGGCCTGTGTGGCTAGAACAGAGAGAGGAGAGTGGTTTCAAATGAGGGCAGAGATGTATGAAAGTGCCAGATCACACAAGGGCCTTGTAGGTCATTGCAGTGACCTTGGATTTTATTTTAAGTGGCATGGGTAGTCATTGAGGTGTTTTGAACAGAGAAGTGGCCTAATTTGACATCCTTAGCAGCTATGTAGAAAATCGACTAATGAAGTTTGTGGTCAGGTGCTGTGCCTTTCCCACAGCCCAGTACCTCATAGCCCAGTACCTTACCTGAGGATAGCTTTTGAAACATGCATATGCATTAAAAACTTTCCATGATAACCTGGGTTCTTTCAGATCAACCAAATCTTAAGGTCAGGCAGGACCAAGATCAGCCCATCACTATTTGGAGGTGGTACATTCAGGATCAGCAGAGCAAGAAGTCACATGCAAGCTACATGAGCAGGTGTTTGGTACCCCCAAAATATTCACTACTGTTACACCAGTCTCTCTCCCTAACTTCATACCTCTGGTCAGACGGGGGAGGTACCTTATGATCAGCTAATCAAGAAAGGAAAAGGAGGAGCTTAATTCATGGTTGGACCAGCTTAGTATATGGGTGGAAGCTTAAATAAACTCTGGCTTCACTAGAGCCCTACGCAGGGGTGGTTTCAGAAGACAGTCATCAGAGAAAATCTTCTTAATGTGCAGAATTTCATGTGTTGTACCAGATTATCCGCTTCATGAGAAAAGAGAAGTGGCCCAAGGTTAGAATATACATAGATTCCTGGGCAGTAGAAAAGAGCTTGGCTGATTGTTCAAGGGCCTAGAAGTAAAGAGATTAAAAGATCAAGAAAAAGAGTTCGGTGAAAGAAGCATAGTGGATGTACCTATGGGAAGATATTTATTTTGCAGTTTAACAGCTGCCAGAGAGCATCCAACATGGAAGAGTCAATAGATAACAAAAAGAAAAGCATGGCTAGACCAGTTAGACTACTCCAGTCTGGTACAATAGACACATGAATGGAGAAGCCCAGAATGCAAGTATGGAGGCTAAGTATGGGCTAAATATTGTGTAGTCTCACTAACCATGGCTGATCTAGTTACTGCTGCTGCTGAATGTATAACCAGTTAGCTGAAGAGACCAAATTTGAGTCACTATTATGGCACCTTCCCTCAAGAAGACCAATCAGCCATTTGATGGCAAGGAGATTACACTGGATGCCCTCCACCCTGGAAGGAACACCAATTCTTAATGAGTACCATTGACATGTATCCTCGGAATGGGCTTGCCTTTCTCACCTTAGTAAGCATCACTACCTGAGAACTCACAGAGTGTTTTCTGCACCAGCAGGATCCCACATGGTATTGTGGCAGATCAAGGGAACAACTTCACAAAAAAGCAGGTTCAGTAGTACAGCCATGTCCATGCTATCCACTGATCCTATAACATACTGCACAGTCTAAATGCTGCTGGCCTTTAGGATGATGGAGTAGCTCTCAATGAATCAATTGAAACACCAGCTTGAGACCATTTCTTACAAGGATGTGATACCATCTTTTAGGATATAGTATATAACCTAAGTCAATGACCATTATCTGGTACTAAGCCCTCAATAAGTATAATATATATATATGTCTCTGAGAACCAAGTGTGAAAGTAAGAACTGCCTTGCTTACCATTAACCTCAATGACCCACTTGGGCAATATGTGCCTCCTATCCCCACAATTTCAGACTCTGTGGATACATTCATTTTCTATTTCTGCTGTAAAAATTATCACAAACATGGCAGCATAAAACAACACAAATTATTATCTCATAGTTTTGTAGGTAAGAAGTCCTGTTTGGCTTTCTCTGCTTAGGGTCTCCCAAAACAAAAATTATGGTGCCAGCCAACCTGAGGTCTTATCTGGAGGCTCTGGGGTAGAATCTACAAATGAGCTTTTCAGGTTGTTGGCAGAATTCAGTTCTTTATGGTTGTAGAGTTGAAATCCTCATTTCATTGCTGGCTGTCAGCTGGAAACCATTTTCAACTCCTTAAGGCTGTCCACATTCCTTGTCATGTTGCCTCCTCTATCTTAAAACCAGCAACAGCACAATAAGAATTCTATGGGCAGAAGAACTTCCTCTTCTACCACCTAAAGAATATTGTCCTGCTTCTAAGGGTTCATGTGATTAGTTTGTGCCCAGTTGGATATCCAGGATAATTTTTCTATTTAAGAGTAACTGATTAGTAACCTTAATTACACCTGCAAAGTCCCACTTGTCATGTTAAATAACATAGTCACAGATAATAGGAATTAGAGCATGGATATTTTTAGGGGTCTAGCAGCCCTGGTTCCCAGGGACATAGTAAAAACCTCATTGAACTTTAAGCTACAGCTGCCCTCCAGTTACTTTAGGCTCTGTGCACCAAGAAACCAGCAGGCAAGAAAATTAGTTACCATACTGGCAGGGGAATTCAACCTTCATTATTTGGAGGAGGTAGGACTACTATTACTAATGGGGACAGGAAATAATACGTTTGAGCACCCTGTTGATCCACTGTTTCATTGTATCCCCTGATAATTTTGATAATGAACAGACAAGGGCAGAAGTCACAGAATGAGAAAGGCATAGTGGCATAGAACTCATATCTCTTGGGGATGAAAGTGTATTATTCTGCTCAGGCTGCCATAACAAAATATCATAGACTGGGTAGCTTAAACAACCTAGTGATTTATTTGTCACAGTTCTGAAGGTTAGAAGTCCCATATCAAGGTCTGTCAGAGTTCAGTTTCTGGTGAGAGCTCTCTTCCTGGCTTATAGATAGCTATTTTGTCCTCATTTCGCCTTTGCTTGGCACATGCACATAGAGAGGTAGAGAGAGACCTCTCTCTCTCCCTCTTCCTCTTCTTATAAGGCCACCAATCCTACCAGATTAGGGCCCCATCCTATAACCTCATTTAACCTTAATTACCTCCTTAAAGACCCTAATCTCCAATATAGTCACACTGGGGGGTTCAGGCTTTAACATATGAATTTGGGGGGAATGAAATTCAATTCATAGTAGAGGTTATGAGTCATCTCACCAGTTATGCCCTCTGGACAAGCAGGGAACTAGCTGAGGGTGAGGAGCTCTAGAAAATATTGAAGAGAAGGGAGATAAGAAGTATCAGCTGTGGTTTCAAGATAGCTACAGCAGGGCTTCCCTGGTGGCGCAGTGGTTGAGAGTCTGCCTGGCGATGCGGGGGACGCGGGTTTGTGCCCCGGTCCCAGAGGATCCCACGTGCCGCGGAGCGGCTGGGCCTGTGGGCCATAGCCGCTGGGCCTGCGCGTCCAGAGCCTGTGCTCTGCGACGGGAGAGGCCGCAGCAGTGGGGGGCCCGCGCACCGCAAAAAAAAAAAAAAAAAAAAAAAAAAGATAGCTACAGCAGTAAGAGTTGTACCACTAACCTTCCTTTTTTAAGTTTTTCAAAGAAAAGAGATTGTGGTGGTATTTTCTCTGACTCCACGTCTGACAACAATTACATGGGTTTTTTTCCAACACCAAAGTGAATTCTCTGACACTACCTGGGTGTGCAACAATTCAATTTAATTCTGACACTGAACCAGTTTGCAGGGCAGAAATAGAGACACAGATGTAGAGAACAAATGTATGGATACCAAGTGGGGAAAGTGGTGGTGGGTGGGTGGTGTGATGAACTGGGAGATTGGGATTGACATGTATACACTAATATGTATAAAATAGATAACTAATAAGAACCTGCTGTATAAAAAAATAAGTAAAATTCAAAAAAAAAAAAGTTCTGACACTGACATTGGAAGTTAGCACAGACCCCACAGGTTAAGAGCTCAGTCCTACATGACTGCCCCCACTTCATATGTAATTCACAAGTCTCAGGGGCCACCCATACTTCTGTCTATAAATTCTAGGGTTCCCACAACCGTTTCCTGAGGTTTAATCATTCACTAGACCAACTCGCAGAACTCAGGAAAACACTTCACTAATGTTATCAGTTTATTATAAAGGATACAATTTGGGTACAGCCAAATTTAAGAAATCCATAGGGCAAGGTATGGCAGGAGAGGGCACAGAGCTTGCACGCCCTCTCCAGGTGTGCCATTTCCCAGCACTTCAATGTGTTCAATAATTCAGAAGCTCTCTGAATCTCATTGTTCAAGAATTTTGATAGAAAATCTCCAGCCCCTCTTCACCTCTCCAGATTTCAGGGCATGGGCCTAAAAGTTCTAACCCTCTAATCTCATGTTTAATCTTTCTCATGGCCAGCTCCCAGACTAAAGCTATCTTGGTGCCCCACCGAGAGTCAATTCATTAGCATAAACTCAGGTGTTGTCTGTGGTTGAAAGGGGTTCATTATAAATAACAAAGAATATCCCTGTCATTAAGGAAATTCTAAGAGTTTGGGGAGCTCTGTGACAGGAACTGGGTACAAAGACCATACATATTTTGTATTATACCAATAAAGCCAACTGGAATCCTGGAGGAGCTTTTCCCAGATGGGCAAAAATCATATGAAACAAGTGAATTCAAGCAGCACAAGGGATAGACTGTAGTTGATTCTGTGATGAGCCTTTATATCCCTTCCCCCTAGCTGCCAGAAGTGTTGTTACTGAAGACCCACAGCTGAGTCCCTCTATAAGGATTGTCCTCAGTCAAGAGCTATCTTGCCTGGGTTATAGCCCCTCCCCAGAGGCAACCTTCATATAATCACTGGTCTCTTCAGGGTCCAACATCCTGATCACTTTTGTCTCCATTGGAGACAACTCTGAAGGACATCTTAGTTATAGAACTGCCCATAGAATTAGCTATGGAGAATCTGCATTACAGTTTAATTTCTCCCTCTGCCCAATTCTGCTTTTCTCACAGCCTTACAGGTGTCATTCCTGAAAGCACTGCTCAAGAAATCTGCAGGGACTTCCCTGGTGGTGCAGTGGTTAAGAATCTGCCTTGCAGTGCAGGGAGCATGTGTTCGAGCCCTGGTCAGGAAGAACCCACATGCCACAGAGCAACTAAGCCCGTGTGCCACAACTCCTGAGCCTGCACTCTAGAGCCCATGAGCCACAACTACTGAGCCCACATGCTGCAACTACCGAAGCCCACGTGCCTAGAGCCCATGTTCTACAATGAGAGAAGCCACCACAATGAGAAGCCCACGCACTGCAACGAAGAGTAGCCCCCGCTCACCGCAACCAGAGAAGGTCCATGCATAGCAACAAAGACCCAACACAGCCAAAAATAAATTAATAAATATTAAAAAAAAAAAAAAGAAATCTGTATACACATCTCTGTCTCACAGTCTGTTTACTGAGGAGCCCAGGAAGCACCAATTGGAAAGTGAAGAAATGAGACAGGGAAGAGAATAAAGCCAATGCAGGGTACATTCCTTAGCAGGTTACTCCTGAGCACAGCTGAGACCCATCCAGCTGAAGAAGAATTCTGAGAAACTGTAGAACATGCCTTAATGCTGTCCTGTTCAAGAAGTGAGGAAATGGGGGTATTTAATCACTCATTCCTACCAGTTATTCGTTAAAGGCTGTTGTAGGGGGTGCTAACTTCCAGGGGCAACCTGCTGAAGTTAGAGGTGGAACACACACCTGTGGCCATAGAAAGTCCTCAAGCAGAAAGTCACATGCCTTAAGAAATACTAAAACTGAGCCCCGGGACATTCCAACACTTAAGATATCTGGAAGGTAAGGAAGATCCAGCAAAGTATGCCAAGAAAGAGCAGTCAATAAATAGGGAGATATAAAGAAGGAAAAATGTTTTTTCCTTCTACCCTTCTAGGCTCTTGGCTGGGTCTCTGTAACAAAAGACAGATTAACAAAAGAAAAACAAACAGAAGTTTATTAACATATATAGCTCATATATAGAGGAGAGACTCAGGGTTGAGTAATTTAAAGGAATAGCTAGGGCTTGGGTTTATATTGTATCTTAACGAAAGATAAATTTTTAGAGAAGTGACAAGACAAAGGAAAAAACCTTGACTCCTAAGGGAGGCAAATTGTGGGAGGCAAATTGTGGGGAGGCAAATTGTGGGAAGGCAAATATATGGGAAACTAATGGTAGATCAAGCCTAATTAGTAAAGTTTGGTATTCCCCTGGTACTTTCTTTAGGCTAAGGGTCTAAAATTTTCTCCAGTGATTAAATTTTGTCCTCTCTGGTAGAGAGGGGAGAAGGGACACCTTTGTAAATTTTTGCCCTCCTTTGAGGCAAATACAGGAAGGCAGAGAGGTTTTCCTGTATCTGCTTCTTCTCAGTTACAGTCAGCTCAAAATAATCTTTATGCCAAAGTGGCATATTTTAGTGTGGCAAATTCTGCTACCCTTCAGAGACAAAAAAGAGAGAACATTTTCCCAAAAGCCAAGGAGGAAGTAATCAAATTATGTCAAATGCAGCTCATGAGTGAGTAATATGAGGACTGAGAATTGAGTGTAGGATTTAGGAACATGGAGATTATTGGTAAACTTGTCAAGAGCTCCTTCAAAAGAGTGGTAGAGATAAAAACCTGACTGGAGTGAGTTCAAGAGAGAGCAGAAGAGGATGAAGTAGACAGTGACAACTGACAATTTTAGTGTAGTTTTGTTGAAGGGGGAGCAAAGAAAGGTAATAGTAGCTTGAAGGGATATAGCCTCAAGAGAGACTGTGTCAAGGTGGGAAATATTGCCACATATGTACATACTGTTGGGAATGATAGAGTAATGATGAAAAAAAGATGAAACAAGGAAGGAAAGAGATGCTTGCATAGACCTTGAGCTGATAAGGAGGAATGAAAGTGAGTGTACAAGGAAAGGGGCTGTCCTCTACATATGTTCACTGTGTTCACATCACTTTCATGAAATACCAGATGGTGAAATCCAACAAATTAAAGCCACCTTTACTTGACTTTACTCTGCATTCTTGATGAGTTTTTGTTTCCTGGCTCTGAATGTCAGACTTGGCCTTGTCCCACTTTTTTTTGGCCTTAATTTCCCCACAACTGCACTGATTGACCCTTATAGCCTATAGTAGAGGACCAACCTTGTCCATAATACAGAGGAAATTAAGATTTTCTAGCCCATCACTTAGCTGTGAGTGATCTTTCCACTTGTGCAGCCTAAGCCTATTCTGAAAACAAGCTTCTGCTCTTTCTTTGTAACCGAATGCAGGTTCGGCCATTCGCCACTCAGCAGCCAATAAATTGAGGGGCAAACTTTGGTAGAGAAAAAAACATATTTTATTCAGAAAAGCCAACAATCTGGGGAGAAGGTGGACTTATGTCCAGAGACCAACTCCAAAGATTCTGCTCAGCCATGACAATTTTTAAAGGGAAAAAGGGAAACAATCTCAGTTAATCATTAAGGCAGGAGGTCAGATTCTTCATCCTTTTTCCATTGCGTGCAGGCCTGCTGACTTCTCCCAATCTTCCTTGGGATGCTGTCTTGCTTGCATGGTCAGCCTGCTATTAGATGTTCTCTTGCCTGCGTGGCCCACCCGCAAATTTACTAAGGGAAAGCTAGAGGTAGATAGTCAATCATTCTTTAACTACTTCATTCTTCATTCTTATTCCTTCTAATCCAGGAAAGGAATCAACAGGTTAAGTAAGGTTTTGTGTACATTTAGAAAAGCAGAAATCAGGAGCTATGTTAAATGTTGCCTAATGATCTCATCTTTATGATTAAGGTCTATGGAAAACAGGGATGAACAAACAGAAAGGGGGCAAAGGAGCTGCTTACGCTTTGAGTTCCTGTTTTGCTAATATGCCTAATACTTAGATCTCTATAAGACTGGGGCCCTATTTTTTTTACCAGTAATGCCCATCCCTGGGATTTGTCTGCTTCCCCTAAACCGTAGCTTGGTAGCTAGAACCCTTATATATTCTGGCCGATTTCCTGGAATGCTGTCAACCTTCTAGCTTGTTTGATATTCCAATGTAACTCTCATCAGTGTGTTTTGATCATCTGTTGGTATATCCCATTATCTCGTGTTTGAATCTCTCTCCCCTTCTCTCTCTCTTTCTCCATTACTGAGTCTTTTTCTAGGAATACAATGCTATATTTTGTAGTTTCAGCTCTGCTAGGAGGTCTGGCAGAACCTGAAGCTGACTCAGTTGCCTGAAGGTCTAGGCATCCCACAGTCTGTCCTAAACCACTGTAGTTACCTGAGCCATCCTTGGCTATGTCATGAAAAATTACATTGAAATTATTGTGATGTACTAATAAAATATATTCAATGGCACATTTTAGTAGGAAAACTAAGTCTGAAACTACCACTCAAATTCTGCTATCATTTTCATTTTTCTGCCAAAACAGTTAAACATAGCCTAAACTATTCCTCTGCCGTGAACCAATTGGCTTTGTTCTGTGCATATCAAATAAATTCAATAATCTTTATCATCTTGTTCATGTGGAAATAAATAGCGGCTGAGTAATTGGTTTAGAGGTTAGGTCAACAGTCCCAGTTGTGATTATAAATACAGTGTGGGGCTTTCTGTGAATCTCCTCTCCCCCTGCCCTTTAATCTGGCTACATTTAAATTTGCCTCGTTCACTAGTAATCTAGTTAAAAAACTGAACACTATGCTTCTTGAACTTGACTGTCATATTGAATAGTTCTAGTTCCTATCCTTTGTACTGTTTAAATCACAAAGTAGTGTCATTCCATTTGCTTGTAAATCTTTTACATTATTTCAGTTTTGACTACCTTCAAAATAGAAATGTCCTTCTTTTACCTCAAATTGAGATATTACTTTTCTGTTCAGCAACACTACTTTCATTTAACAATTAAAGTGTGGATGAACTGAGACTAGGAACAACTGAACAAAGTTGCTGCTATGTTCAAGATATTCTAAAAGTTTACAGACAGTAATAAAGGTATTCACAATGAAAAAAGTATGCAAATCTGATTAGCTCTCTTAAAAAGGGAGCTGAAAGCCAGCATATCAACACACAAAGGTCTTGCCAGTAGCAAGTCATCTACATTGTTAATTACCAAGCTCATTCTGGAAACTGAGTCATGATATCAATGAGATCAATGAGCTTAGTGGGCTCTTAAATACTCAGCAATTTGCTCTTTACCTTAAATATAATCTTTGGGATTAATCTGAATAGTTTACCAAAGCATACAGTTAAGTGTGAGTCTATTCTACCAGGAAACAATAGGAAAAAAAATTAATTTTATCTTTTTGGCTTACTTTTTAAATCCACAAACAATTGGAAAACATCTTCTCATTGATTAAAAGAAGCAATAGCAAACTAGATCTCAAAACATAAATGTCCAAATTCTGTGTTTTGAAAGGATTTTGATGGAAATCAGAATATGCCACTGCAAAATATGCCACTTTGGCAAATGGATTATTTTGCCAAATAGGAGAGAGAAACTCATCAACAAAGATGGGAATTGATGTCAATGTAAGTGTGCATAAACAGTGCTTACCAAAATAATCATTATCTTCTGTCAGTTACCCTATGTATTTCCTAGCAATTTTCCCACAAATTATCACCACTTTAAGCCCAAATCCCCTCTTCCTTGTCTAGTCACTCCTCCACAATTTATTGTCCTTTGTTAAAATGGTATATAAGCTCTTGAGTGTAGCCACATCTTTGGGTTTTTACTTCTTTTCTGTGAAACCCCCAGGCACATAAAAATATTAATATCAATCAAAATTGCATGCCTTTTATTCTGTTAATCTGTGTTTCATCAGTTTAATTTGCCGGCCTGAGTCATTTATCCTAAAAGGGTAGAGAGAAGGTCTTTCCTCTCCTACAATCTACAATGGCAAGCTTCATCTTTCTACAAGAAACGGGGGGTAGGTAATATTGTTAGTCTCTGGTCATCTTTAGTTACATAAAAAACCAAAATTTCTCAAAGGAAATTACTAGAAACATTACTTATTACCTGCTCTCTTGAAAACTTTTAGTTGATAACAGAGCCATTATATGGCACTGAATCCTACAACTGTGTTCAAAGTATTTGTAATTATGCATACATTCCTACTACAGCATCTACTCATGCACTCTTCTGTTATTAAATATTTATTGAGCTCCTATTTGATGCTACCTGCTGAATAACAGACATAGTACTTGCCTTTATGGAATTTATAGTAAGACAGACATGAAACAACTTATCACAAGGTGATAAGTGTCAGAGTGCTATGGTATCAAATAAAAAACAAACCTGGACTTGGGGAAGAAGAGACTGTATTCAAAAGGATTATTGCAAGAGGGACAACAAGGACTATTGCAATGGGGGAGGAGGGCAATTGCAATAGGGAGTCCGGTCTGAATGCTGCAAGTGTCTCAAAGGTCAAGCAGAAAAGAGCTTTTCTTCTATAGGGAGAGGTGAACAAAGCTAGAAAAAAGTGAGTGTGGGGGAATGGGAAGAATGGATGGAACTGTCATGATCAGGCTGTAGCTCATGACAAAGACGTTCTCATTGATCAAACTCTAGTCAGACTCCTCTG
The DNA here is from genome assembly GCF_964374135.1 of Grampus griseus. Classification (NCBI taxonomy): domain Eukaryota; kingdom Metazoa; phylum Chordata; class Mammalia; order Artiodactyla; family Delphinidae; genus Grampus; species Grampus griseus. The sequence goes on along the minus strand of NC_138999.1, from coordinate 84,137,040 downwards.
AGCCCTCTTTTCAAGTAGGCTTCAACTTTGGCCTATGAGAGCTGCAGACTCTCTGCACGAATGATTTCAGCTACCTCCAAGACTCAGAGACTGTAACAAACACTAGCATTTTTTTCTAACAGCTCAAGACAGCACCCCTAGGATGATGACCCAACCCCCTTAAGTTCCTATCTGAGAAAAAGTCACTGGTGCAAAAAATATGCACTATTTGTTCTGGCCAAAACCTGACTACAGCCCCCACCCCCACTTTCCCTTAGAAGCATTTACTTTAAAAACTTAGACTTATAAATCCTTCTCCTCTCCCTTTGAGTTGTATATGTATCTCCTACAAACTAAGAGTGTCTTTCTCAAGGACCTAAGGGCCTCTCCTTTGAAAGTAATCATCAGGAAGACTAGGGCCCCTGTCTCCTAGTCTCTGTGGGAGGGTAGGAGCCTAACTTTGATAAGTGCCACTTAGCAGGCACAGGTGGTCTAATCACATTAAAGTGATCAATGCCCTTACCTGCTTCTTGCAATTTTTCACTTCCCTGACTCTGCTCAAGCACCCCACACATTTCCCCTTCCTACTTCTTCTATTTCCCTTTGAAATGCTCAGTCACTTCTGCACAGATCAGATTTGAGCTCAGGTTACACTGAGGTCTCTCCCCTACTTCAGTGGGACTGTTAAATAAAATCTATCTTTACTGCCTTTAATTAGTGTCTGGCTTTGTTTTTCTTTAGTAATCAGAGACTGTTTTATCCTGAGGTCAGCCTATTCTCAGGAGGGTCCATTAAGAGAGGGTTGTATGCTGGCTTGGGCTGGGAGTGAGTCATAGTTGAGGAGCCTGCAGAAAGGAGAGAAGATTAACTAAAGTTTGATCAGGTCAGATGAATGGGCATTTTGTTCCAATTAATTAATGGGGACAAATAGTTCAGCTAATCATTTATGAGACAAAAAAATGTGAATTTGGAAGGCCTCTGTTTTGTCCTAGGTAAATGACAAGGAGGTCTGTGAGTCTTATCTAAGTCATGTAAGATGGATGGCCCTTTGCAATAAGCCAATTCACAAAATGGTGGTGGGATTTCTTAATTGTTGCTGTCTTCCAGGAGCACAAGGCTCAGGTAACATTCACTACCGTTAGTGGGAAGACACTGCAGAACACCAATCCTTGTTCAAGCGTTAGAAAAAACCACCCAGTCCAGTTATATATAAGTTCCTTCCTAAGTGATGGGTTGGAAGAAGCCAGATAAATGGTACTTGGGTAGAAAATATTAGCCTGTGATGATACAAATTAATGCCTGTGTGAGGAATTTCAAGTTCATCCTTCTTGCAACAAAAAGAGTACAAAAAGTGAGAGAACTGAGTAATGTGGTGACAATGGTGAATTTTACCTGAGCCCTGTGCTCCTGAAGAACAGGGAAGACTAAGAAACTACCTCACCCTTTGTGTTCCAGGAAATGGTTTAGTACAAAGAATCTCCTTTTGCTATATGACTTAGATAAGACTCACTAACTCCCTTTATTTATATATAATGAGGCCAGACGTGGACCTGCCAAATTCTCCTTCTTTGCCTCATAACTAATTTGCTGAACTCTTTTGTCCCCACTGGTGAATGGGAACAATATACTTATTAACCAAATTTTGGTTAAGATTCTATTCTTCCCCCAGATCCCTGAACTTGACCCATCTGCAGCCTGAGCTGAAATACAGCCTTCTCAGCCTTCCAAGAACAGGCTGACCTCAGGATAAAATATTCTCTGATCTACTTACTATCCCACAGGGCACTCTTTCATCCAACTTCCCCACACTTGGTTCCTTCCAGCTGTTTGTCTTATATAAAAGAAAATTTTTTTGCTTAATTCTTGAGACCTGAAGATCTTATGCAATAGTTCTCTCTATTACAATAGGTTCTTTGTCCCTTGCAATAATGTTTTGAATAAAATCTCTCCTTACTGAGTTCCAATTTGGTTTTTATTTGACAGTGGGGAGAGAGGTAGGCAAGGGACAGATCACAGAGCCTTGCTATCTCAGACAATGGCAAAGCATTGAAGGTTTTAAAAAAGAGAGTGTGATAAGATCAGATTTGCATAATAAAAATCCTTCAGGCCTAAGGGGGGAGAGGGGATTTCTGCCTTGGCCACTTGCTTGGTTGATGGGGCTTCCTCTGAGGAGAGAGAAGATTGGGGCAGGAGGAGGGGATTTTGTTCAAAACACTCATTTTGAACATGCTGAATTTGAGGTGACCTGGAGATGTTCATTTAGAGCAAGAGATGTGATTCTGAAGCCTTGGGGAGAAATATGTGTCAGATAATTAACAGCACATACACGATTATCAAAGCCCTGGAGTAATGTCCTCTTCAATCTCAAACTATAATATATAGGTTATCTTCTCTTTTAGTCTTGGCCTTCCCTGGATCATGACTCCAATTTTAACCTCTCTTTTTGTTTCTCTTTGTTTTTTCTTCCGGCTTTAGAATATGGACAGGGATGTATAAACTACAAAAGTAAACTCCACATCAATAAAAAACTAGATGAATATTTGTTATTCCTCTCAGGCCATATAGCTTCATTTAGCATATTTAAGCAGTTACTAATTGCCCTCCTCATAATGAAATGAAACAAGTATCAAATTCTGTTTGAAACTTATTTACCATACAATAGTGTCTAACACAAGATCAGCAACATCTTTAGTCCTAAGTGTAACAGGATGGGTAGAGGAACTAAGAAATTCCTAAGGGCTTTACTAGATACTTAATTGGAAGTCATGAGGCATAGGAAACCCAGAAAGATGAGAAGGAGACATGAAGAAAAAGTAACAATGTGGAAGAAAAGATACAAGAAAAAAAAGAAGGGGCATAAAGCAGAAATTATTAAAGCACCCATAGTGGGGAGTTTTAAAGGATAGGGTGGTTGGTGATACAAATATTCATGTCAAGGGATTCCCAGTGCCTTTACAATAATGAAAGTTTAATTTTAAAACAATTTAGTTAATATTGGAAAATAACTTTGTTATGGTAGACCAACTTGACAATAGAGTCACTGCTTGTTCTAGATCTTCACCATTCTGTGGCTACAAAATAAGGTCAAATTTACCTTAAGAATGAAATTATGAAAGCTCCAACAATTTGCTGAAATACTGAAGCTGAATTTGGCCTCTGTACCCCAACACCAAATTAAATCTTGAAGACAGAGTTTTGGGTGAAGTAGAAAAGAAGAACTTTGTTTTTCCAGGCAAAGGGGCCACAAGCAGGCTAATGTCCTCAAAACTGTGTGTCCCAACCTGGAGGGGGTAGTGAGAAGTTTTATAGTAATAGTTCAAAAAGGGTGTGATCAGCTCGTGGGCATTCTTCTGATTGGTTGCTGGTGAGGTAAGTGGGTGTCAGCATCATCAACCTTCTGGCTGGGTTGGAGTCTATGTGCTTCTGGGCATATCCTTAAATTCTCCCACCTGGTGGAGTTTTAGTATCTGCACAACAGCTCAAATATATTATGTTTATCCCTTGAGGGGGAACCAGGACCCTGCCCCAAGGCTGCATTATTGTTTCTTTTGACGGTTCCTCCCTTGTCTCTGCATCCCCTCCCTTCTCTAATGAGCAACTGTTTGAACCTGCTCCTTGGAACTCAGGGAAGTTCATGGAGGCTGAATAAAGCCTATTTCCTGTAATCAAGAAATAGGTGATACATAAAGACTTTTGTGGCCAGGACACCCACAGGGTCCTGTTCAGTATCAATATAGCCCTTCTTAAACACTTCCCCAGTGATTTTAGGAGGTTCCATAAATGAACATATCAGCTCTAATCCCTCCCTTTCTCTGGGATCCACTGTGAACATCCTATGTCCGTTAGTACACTTGATAAAGCTCCTCCATTGCAACTGCTCATCATGAAAATCCCATGTACGTGCCAGGGCAGCTGCTTTCAGATCTTCCCAACATTTGCAATGAGCCACACAAAACTTTGGGTGCTGAGAGCATCTTCTTCTCAAATCTCTGCCAAAGTTTTCACCTGAAACTACTTCTTTGTGCCAGAATCTTACACAGGCTCTTTTTAACAGGTCTGTCTACTTCTAGCCCTGTCTCCTCTAACTATTCAATTATGCATTCAAGCTACTATGTGCCCAACAATGTGTCAGGTGTCAGCAATACAACGGTGAAGAAGGCAGATGCAGTCCTTGGCTTTTGTGGAGCTTATAATCTAGTGATATGATAACCCAAATAACACAGGCTTAAGTGCCTTACAGGATTTATTCTTATCCTTAACCACTACTTTGCCATTTAAGGACTATTATGATTCTCATTTTATAGACCTAAAGTCATTAAGTTGCTCACTCAGAGTCACAGAGTTAGTGAGGGAAGAACCAGGATTTAAGCCCTGGCCTGTCTGACTATACAGCCCATGCTCTTGACTCCTAATAGGTCCCCTCAAAACAAATCCACAGGGCTGGACAGTTTATAGAGATCAGATCTACCAGCCTCCTCACACACCTTACTGTTCTATGAACTCCTTTGCATGAATTCAGTGTCCCTCTCTGAGACCTGCTTCCCACCCCACATTAAGAGCTTAGGTATATATCAAGGTATAAACATAAGTCAGGGTAGACAAGGTAGGCAGAAAGGAGATACTCTGTGTACTAAGAGCATCTGTGAAAAGCTTCATAGGCCAAAAATCCTTTCATACCATTCTAAACAAAAACCTTTCTGATGATAATTACCTAGTGAAATACCTTTGAGACTGGTGCCTGCAAATGCGTCATACATTTTAACGAAATATTGATAATCAACTTGCTCTAAAGAGAGCTCTTCTTGCCCACTGGAAATCTCTTTGGTTATAAACAAGATCTAAAATGAAAGGTTACGAAGGCAGTAGGATTAGGGACTTTATCTGAGTTTGGGATGTCCCTGGCAATAGGGGTTCTCAGCAAGTCCCCACACAAGGGCTGGAAGTTGAATGGTCCCCCACATTCAAAGGAACCAGTGGGCTCTACTCAGTATTTTGTGGCTTTTGAATTGTTTCTCTGATTGTGAGGATTGTTGTATGCTGAGCCACCCCTACTTTTTCATTTGGGCTCCTCTTTGATAAGCAGTACATTTCTGAGAGGTGGAAGACATGTAAAACACTCTCCCTGTGCCTCTCTCTGATAGACACTGGAGCAATGAACTCTACCCTATGGAATAAACCCTCAACCTGTTCAGGGCTCTAGCCAGTGTTGCAGTTTTAATTACAATTTACTTTCTAGCATGATAGAGTAAGATATTTTTAAAGTCTAAAATGTTTTATTGCCTTTAGATTATACTCTCTTCCATGAAATGCCAATCTGTTTGGAACCAGAGTCTAGGGTTTCTTCTTTTGTTGTTATCCTCCAAATATTGTCTAGCATACAGTGTTGATAAAAGGTCTCTCTGCACAAGGTAAAAGCAGCCAGATGAGGGAAGAAAAACCTGCCAATGAACTGATGTTTTAGACTCTACTGACCATAGGTGACTACTTGATACTTAACAGAATTGACCGATTCACACACCTACTAAATCACTGTGTAGTCATAGCCAATGCTGTCCAATACCATAGCTGTGTGGCTATTTTAAGTTTAGACTAAAGTTAAATGAAATTAAAGTTTTAGTCCCTCAGTCACACTAGCCCCATTTCAAGTGTTCAATAGTCACAGGTAGCTAGTGGCTATTGCATATTGGACAGTGCAGACATATAATATTTCCATTGTCACAGAAAATTCTATTGGGCAGTGCTGGTCTTGAGGATAAAGCTACTGTTGCTTTATTGAGATAATTCAATTCAGTACAACTACTCTGGGCAAATGGTAGTTTCAACTCTTAAGGAGGTAATATTTCCCTGAAACAGATATGTATACAGGCACAAACTATAACATGAGGCAAAGGCGCTAAGTTCTAATTATCAGAGCGAGGAGAGAGTCATTCTGACTCAGGTGAGGGGAAAGGCTTATTGTTGCAGGCGGCAACTAAGCTGGTTTCTCAAAAATCGTCAGATGGAAACAGTCAGAAATTGACCAGTGGCTGGTGGGAGGACTGGGGAGGAGTAGAAGAACCATTTCAGTGGAATGTGAGCAAAGGGTACGAAGGTGAAAAGTTTTGAACCTGCGTGGGCAAGTGTAAGTGTCGTATTGGTTGCCGGCATGTGCTTGTTGAGTTCATATTTCAAAGTCTAATTCTTTCAATTCCTTTATAAAACTCTGCAGTTAAGGTTATTTTCATATTCATGATGAAATTGCCTTTTTGACTTCCCTTGTGATTTGAAGATAAGGTTGCAATCTAACTATTGCTGCCAGGCTAATATTTCTTTTATATATATCTCTATAAACCAGAAATTCAGTTTATTAATTTATAAGACACATAACTATCAACTGTCCAGGTGTTGGTGTCTGCTGAGCAGTATATTCTATTCCTATAGGCAAATTTATAAGAGAAGTCAAATTATAAGCACAAGACTGCTTGGAGAGCCTGGAATCTAAGCAAGGGAGTCAGTTAGGTATTCCAATAGCTAGTGTCATCCAGATATGACAGCCTAATGCATCTATAACCACTATTAGAATACCTAGATGACTGTTTCTTCAGGACAATGTATATCATGCTATTCCTGTTTTCAGACTCTGCAACAGTTTCTTGTCTAAATTAGTAAATCTAAACTCCTCTACCTGGCATTTAAGGTCCTACTTAATCAAATGACATCTTATTTAGTTGAATTTACCCCCCATTAGGATATATAACATAACAAAATAATTATAATGCAGTCATTTTGATGTGACCATTTTAACACAGTCATTTTGATGCTAAGACCTTTTGTTGATGCTGCCTGAGCAAGATTGTTTTAACATAGACATATATGACAGATTCTAAAACAAAAACTATTAAGCTGTCAGCTTTTTTTAATGACCAAATATGGAATGTAACATCTGTGACCCCCAACCTGTTCCCAATTTTTTTCTATATCCACCTAAGCACATTCTACTCTGAGTCCCCATGCCTTGCTCAGTAAATGCTCAGTAAGTATTTGTTAAGTAAATTAATGACTGAATGTTAGCCAATCATTATGTTGTTCTGTACAGTTGCTATAGCTCTCCATCTTTTCAGAGTGAAGAGACTTTCCTTTAACATGGATCTTATTGTAAGTAGCTTCTAAAGGTGCTTTCCTCTGCTTACTTTATTTAGATGTCTTGTGGTCATCTTTAATCCCTATGTATGCAGTACAGTAATAATCCATCAAACAGCTTGGTTTCCAACCAGACAGTCAGCCAACCACTCCGGAAACCACTAGAGGTATCCAAGCATTTTTTTCTAGTAGTATTAATGTTTAAAATATGGCAATGCTTAGCTTATATTGTTCCTAGCATGAATTAAAATTCATGACATTTAATTAAATGACATCACCATCATAGTATTTCACTCTAAAGCAATTCTCTTCCTTTTATTCATTCTGATGAGGTTTTATTGTAAATAGGAGCAATTGTCTTTATAAAGATCAATCAACAGCTTGCTACTTGCTAAATCCAATGCAGTTTTTCATACATTACCTTCCTTTGCCCTCATGTAGTACTTGAAACTTTCTTGTATCACTCCTCTCCTGACTTTCATGTTATCATGTTCTACTAGTTTTCCTTCATCCTTTATGATTTTTTGTTCTTTGTCATCTGCACTGTCTTCTATTTTTCGAGCCACTCTTTTCATGATAGTGACCCCAAGCGTCTCAAAGACACCTCACACTCATGTTGAAAACTAAACTCATGTATTCCATCCCACTTCCATAAACCTGACCTTCATTCAACATTCTTTAACACCCGCCCCCAGAAAATGTTATTGCTTTTTACCTAGTTTTACAAGCCCAGCAAATCGGAAGCCAATCTTGCCTCCTCTCTCTTCTTCACTTCTACATGTTATTCATCAACAAATCCTGCGAACTATACCTCCTAAAGGTCATTTTTCTCCATTTTTGCCATTACCATCCCAGTTTACTCCATCATCATCGTCTCTCACATGTACAGCATTCTAAGTGGTCTCCTTGAATCTAGTCTTGCCTTCTTCTAATCCATTCCTTAAATTGTTGTCAACTATTTTTTTTCTAATAAAATCTGATCATGTTACTTCCATATTTAAGACCCTTCTGTAATTTCTCATTGCTCTTCGAATAAAGGCCAAAATCCTTAAGATATCTAGAAAAGCCCTCCATGATCTGGATTTTGTCTCACTCTCCAGTTTCATCTCAGGTCATTCTTTCCTGTTTTTACTGGGTCTCTTGAATATGAGGATTTATGTCTTCTATCTCTTCTGGAAAATTCTTAACCATTATTGCTCTGAATATTGCCTCTGCCCATACTCTTTATTCTTTCCTGCTGAGATTTCTCTTAAACATACTTTGGGCATTTTTATTGTATCCTTAACCTCTCCTATTAATCTTTGTCTCTTAAAGCTGTGTTCTGGATTACTTCCTCTGGGTCTGCCACTTATTAATTTTGTTAACTTTTGCTCATGATGGTTTGTGTATTGGTGTGCTTTGTGATTTTAGATTGTGAATTTGTGTATGGTAGGGTTTTTATTGTTGCAATCCTTTGTGGTAATCATGAAGTGAGTGTGTGTCCTTCTGGAGACATTTAGTATTTGTGTTTGCCTCTGACAGGTTCCTCAGAAATGTCACAGAGTGGGGTCACTTCTTATTTATTGGCTTTGGTGTCCCTAGAATATGTAGGTAGTGGAAAGCTTGTATGATGGAAAATCTGTGGTAACTAATTTTCAAGGAGAAAAAAATTTTATAATCTATAAACCAGTAAAATATAGACAGACTTCCTTTTTTATAGACAGACTTCCTTTTTTAATAGGTTTATTTTTTCCTAGTTCCTCCTTACCCTTAGGGTGTAGACTACAGAGGATCTTGGGGTTTTTTTGTTTTTTTTTTTTTCAGTACGTGGGCCTCTCACTGTTGTGGCCTCTCCTATTACGGAGCACAGGCTCCAGGTGCGCAAGCTCAGCGGCCATGGCTCACGGGCCCAGCCACTCCGCGGCATGTGGGATCTTCCCAGACTGGGGCACGAACCCGTGTCCCCTGCATCAGCAGGCGGACTCTCAACCACTGCACCACCAGGGAAGCCCAGGATCTTGGTTTTTAAATAGAGTCTAGGTTTCAAATTCCCACTTCTTACAGACCCAAGACCTTCTTGTCCCTATATAACCATTAAACCCCAAGTCCCATTTTTGAAGAACAGCGAATACTCTCAGATCCACTAAAGTGTAAACTTACTCATACATTTTTTCAATAAATATTTATTAAATGCCTGCTATGCCAAACATTATTATACATACTGTAGATTTAGCATTTCTATTTTGAAGTTTCTATTTGGAGACTATTAAGCAAAAGAAATATCAAAAACTTAAAAATTAAGCGATAGTATAGCTATTTTCTCATTCAGTGTCATACTGGAGCATTGGATAATGGGCTCAAGAAAGGACTATTTAATACTTTAGGAGAAGGTACTTCATTTGACATAATATTTACTATTCACTAGGGCCCAGAATCTGAAAAGTTTCATGTAAACTTATTAGGTTTTGTCTAGTAGATGTGCAAATCATTCCTATCAGGTAAAAAATAATAATAATAATAATCTTAAAGAGCATAGTCTTTTTGCCATATAAGACATTAACCAATTTTGTATCTAATATGTCTTTCCTAGTGGACTATTAAAACCCCTATTCCTCTAATTATCCTTTAACCCAACTTTACCTTCCTGCTTATTCCCTCGTTAATGAATTAAATCTTTGACATGTTCTCACTTTATATTTGTATGAGAATCATGTTTATAATTTTTTATAATTCACATGTTTACAGGCCCCCAACAATTTCCTTTACTGCAAGTTCTGATATGCTTATAAACAGACGCTTGCTATATTCTCTCCAGCATTACCAAATGTTTAATAGTAGGAGGTTTTCTGTTCACTTAACCTCCCATATCTATAGAAAAGAAACACACCTCCTCCTCTGTGCTTTAAGCGCACTGGCCTTCTTTCATTTGTGCAGAGTTCTGTCATTTCTCTGCCCTCTAGGACTTTGCAGCAACTTTTTCTCTCCCTGGAATTCCCTCTTTAATTCCTGTTTCCTTTTGCTTGGTTAACCTCTACTCTTCCTTCAAATCTCAAAAGTTATCTCCTTAGGAATCTTTCTTTGACTTCCTTCAGCCCCTAAAAACTATTTCAGATCCCTCTGCTATTGGGTTAATTTTTAGGACCCTGTACAGTTTCTTCACAGGCACTTATCAAAATTCCAGTTTATTAAGTAATTTGTTGTATGACATCTATCTCCACACACAAGATTGTAATGCAACTTCAGATTAATAAGAATAGAGACTGTGTCTCTTTTCTTATAATTTTCTTCTTAGGTGCTATCACACCTCTTTGTTAGTACCTCTTTGTTAATAATTTGTTTGGTGAATTAAGAAATCTTCATTACCTTCTTCCTCCCCAGGTGACCCAATCATGCCCATGACTTCAATTAACATCTTGTTGATAATTCCCAAATCTGTTCTTATAGGTTATGCCTCACTCCATAGTTCCAGGTTCATATTTCCAATTGTCTCTTAAAGACCTGTAGCTGATTATAGTATAGGTACTTAAACTCAACTGAATGAAAAGTTAATTCACTGTCTTTTCCTATAGATCTGTTTTTCCATTTCTTATTGTACCACCTTCTACACAGTCATTAACACTGGAAACTCAGAATCAAGTTTTATGCCTACTTTTATTTCACTAACTACAAACAATTAGTCACTAAGCCTTGTCAATGCTGCCTCCAAGGATCTTGATTACATTTGTCCTTTCTCCATCCCATTGACATTCCCTTAGTTTAACAGTATTCAGTTATTTTTTTCTAAAATACTTAGTAATGCAATTCCCCAACTCAAAAACCTTCAATGAAAGAATTTAAAAAAATTTAAAAACTATAATGCCTCCACTACCTATAGAATAAAATTCAAGCCTCTTAGCACAACATAAGAAGCTCTTCACAATCTGACTAGACATATTTTTTTTTCTATTTTCATCACATCGGTCATCTTTGTTCTCTAGGAATAATATTATTTGTTTATTCTTCAACATATCACATGCTTTCATGCCTCCATGGTTTCTCTCATGTACCCTGTACCTACAAAGCCTTTTCTACCCATTTTCTTCATTTGGCAAAGTCACACATATCTTTCAAGGTCCATGCTTTTCTGCAAAATCTTTCCTATTGCCAACTTGCCAGCTTTCCCCATTCTTCTACAGGCAAAATTAGTTCCTCTATCCTCTCTCTTTTCTTCCAGAACTTTTTCTATTGTATTTTGTATATAGCTTAGTAGAAAATGTAATCCAGATCATAGATGCATAGCCAGAAACAGCTAGGGGCTCAGACACGTTTGGACATGTTTGGATGAACTGATGAGACAAGCTCAGCTGAAGTCTATTTTCGGAGGAGTCTTCTGAAAAATAACTCCAGCTGTGTCCACTGCTGGGATTCAAACATATCTGGGCATGTCAAGCAAGTCTAAGGATCAGCCAAACAAAAACTCATTTAGAAGAAAAAATGAAGAGCCTTCACAAGAGAATTTATCTTTAAAATAGAAATAAGAAGGCACAATGAACGTAACTTACTAATATAGGAATAGTTTGCAAAGGGAAATAGAGATTTTTTTTTTAATATAGCACAGCCCCTGTTTTTCAAATCTTCAGGGGCTAGAGGTCTAACATCAGAAGATATAGAAGCAGTGAGCTAATAAAATTTATGTACTGTTAAGAGACAATAGACCCAAAATGGAAACATTTGCACTAAGCCCCACATCAGCAAACCAAGACTTAATACCTAACCTAATTGTAATTTCAACCTCTCCCAGGAATATAATCTCAAACCAGTCTATCTGGAATTTCCTGGTCAGCAATGGTGAGGTAATTTGCCTGATAAATCCCTTCCACCCCCAAAGAAAGATGAGGTAATTTGCTCTTTCTTTGTCCCCACCCCCTCTGCCTATAAAAGTCTGACATTTTGGTCAGTTCTTTGGAGCTTCTTTCTATTTACTAGATGAGATGTTGCTCGATTCATGAATTGCTGAATAAAGCCAATAAGATCTTTAAAAATTTACTAAGTTGAATTTTGTTTTTTAATAGATTTGGTGGCAGTGGAAGGATCTGAAGTGAACTTCTGATTGCTTCAGGGACAATGAGGAACACAGGTATGGTATCCATGAACCCTTTTCAGTTCTCTGTATTTCTCACCATTTCTGAGAGCTGTGGGTAAGTTTCTCTTGGTTTTGAGCTTCATTCTCTTTGTCTCGAGCTCCTGATCTAATTGAATTTCCAGTCCACAATTCCCCATTTGTTTGGAATTCCAGTCTAGTTCACAGTCTCCATTTGTTGAGGTGTGCTGTTTCAATCCTTTCTCCAGTCCAAGGTTCCATGGTAGGTATCACTGGTGGTGCACACAGAGCCTTCTCTTGACCAGGACATAGTAACATCTATTGGATACTGCCCATATATTAAGGTGCACATATTTGCCTTGTTTTGTGTAGATAAAGGCTATTGCTAATGGGGATCTCAGAATCGAAAAAGCCAGAAAACTTTGTGGGCATGTATCAAGCACTTAAGAGCTATTAGAATACTCGCCAACTAACTCAGATTCCCACGTTAGGATAAGTTGGTCATAGAATAGGTTAGTTTGACACTAGGTCACCTGCCAACCTCAAGAAATTTTCAGTATAATGAGGCATACTGTAAAACACCACAGTCTTCATTCAACCCAGTAGCAAATCCCCTTTAGGTATTAGTTTGGCTCTAAGAAACCCAGAGATTTAAAATAATGGGATTTTTAAATTTGAAAGAGTTGAGCATGCCACCTTCAGGCACACCTGCTTACTTTATTTCTAAAGACTATAGTCCTGGAATCTGTAGGTTGCTACAAAAAATGCCAGAATTATACTAAAAACAGCTTAGAGTTACAATGATCATTATGGGGAATGTTCCAATTAGACAAGATCACGCATTTAAGAAGTGCACTTGAAAATAAGGGTTCCCTAATCAACAAGAATGGGATACCTAATTTTAAAATTTTATTTATTTATTTATTTGGATGTGTTGGGTCTTAGTTGTGGCATGCAGGATCTTTTAGTTGTGGCATGAGGGATCTAGTTCCCTCAGCAGGGATCGAACCCGGACCCCCTGCATTAGGAGCTCAGAGTCTTAACCACTGGCTCACCAGGGAACTCCCTGGGATACCTAATTTAATTGGTATGTGGAAGCTTCCAAAAGCTTCAATATTGCAAAATAGCTTCATTGAAAGGTTCATTGCAAAAAGGCTAATGAAATAATAAAGAACACACCTAAAACAAAAGACTATAAGACTGACATAACTCCTACTGCTTCACTCTTTTAATTGAGTACTAATTTTACTAATCTTCTCCCTGGAATGTCTTTCCACTCTCAAGAAACTACAAGACCATAAACAAAATTATGCCAATTAGTGGCCTTATAGACACCTCCATATCTACCATCAAAGGAGGGCCCCTCCCAGAGTTGAGGAGTCTCTGAGGGATTTCTAGTAAACTGCTATTTTATTCCCTTAAACAGCCAAGGGAAACTAAAATTAAAGTTAATACAAAACCTTACCATAATAGAGCTACATTGCCTACTTTAAACTCCACTCAGAGCTTGCAGATGGGATCCTGGAAACAGTGGCAAAAGCTGACTACGGGTGAGAACTCTTACCAGAGTCAGATCTCTTGAATCTCTGTAGTATCCAATAAATAGAGGAAAATAAAATATATTTTGCACCCTTTGGTGATGCCTCTTGAGTCAAAGGGGATGTTCCATACTGCCAGAAATATTTACTGTTTGTCCCAGCTAGAAACAACACAGTAGATCTGTGGTCAGAAATTGGCCAAATTACAGAGTCTGATAAAACATTTTTTAGCATTTCTCCTCTAAGCTAAAATAAAACTATGTACCCAGAGGGAGGGGGAAAAAAAGTTCTAAAGCCCTTGTAAAAGGATTTATGGGTAAATCAACTTATGATGTCATTTAAGTTGCAACCTAATCCCTTAAGGAATTAAAAGCAACTGTCCTTATCTTACAAATCTTTGAAAAACCAGAAATGTGGCGCCAGGAACTCTTATTTAGGACATCTCTTTAAAATACCAACTTTGGGGAAATAATTCTAATCAGAAGAAAAACAAAAGGAGCAAAAGTTATATTGAAATTTAGTCAAATAAAAAATCTTAAGTGTCTTCTTCACAAATATTAATAAAAACCTTTAGCCATCTGAGGAGGGTAGCCTTAAATTATTCCATCTTCTGTGAATGTAACTTGGATCCAAACCTCTTTTATAACTACCTGATTTCATGGCTAAAATATTAAAAGAGAAGCTATAATGTCTCTGTTTGCATATATCTTTATATTTTTGTGTCTATGTATTAATATATGTGTTGTATATGTATGGTATTTTCCACATCTGGATTGTATTATTAAAATTATTCTGTAAAAAAGCTCTATTTAATTTGCCTAAAGAAAATTAAGCATTTGTATGCAGTACATATTCATAAACTTCCTATGAATATAATAAAAACAAACCTAAATGCTTTACAGGTTCACATGACCTAAGATAATTTTTAGTAAATAAAAGCTAGTTTAAGTTTCGTGGTTTAATTAAAATAGACATATTTTTAGAGTTATCAATATTAAAAGTAATGCAGACATACAACTTTTATTCTACCTGGGTTTACTAGTCTAATAAGTTTTGTTATCTCTGTTACAAAACTTGTCAGTAAGAAAAATGATGTGGGAAAGACCTTCAAGATGGCGGAGGAGGGCTTCCCTGGTGGCACAGTGGTTGAGAGTCCGCCTGCCAATGCATGGGACGCGGGTTCGTGCCCCAGTCCGGGAAGATCCCACATGCCACGGAGTGGCTAGGCCCATGAGCCATGGCCGCTGAGCCTGCACGTCCGGAGCCTGTGCTCTGCAACCAGAGAGGCCACAACAGTGAGAGGCCCATGTACCGCAAAAAAAATAAATAAATAAATAAATAAATAAGATGGCAGAGGAGTAAGACGTGGAGATCACCTTCCTCCCTACAAATACAGCTACATGTGGAACAGCTCCTACAGAACACCTACTGAATGCTGGCAGAAGACAGACTTCCAAGAGGGCAAGAAAATCACCACGTACTTTGGTAGGGCAAAAGAAAAAAGAGAGAGACAAAGGAATAGGGACAGGTCCTGCACCTCTGGGAGGGAGCTGTGAAGGAAGAAAAGTTTCCACACACTAGGAAGCCCCCTCACTGGTAGGGATGGGGTGTGGGGAGCTTTGGAGCCACAGAGAATAGTGCAGTAACAGACGTGCAGAGAGCAAAGTGGAGAGATTCCTGCACAGAGGATTGATGCCGACCAGAACTCACCAGCTTGAGAGGCTTGTCTGCTCACCCTCTGGGGAAGTTGGGGACTGGGAGCTGAGGCTCATGCTTCAGAGGTCAGACCTCAGGGAGAGGACTGGTGTTGGCTGCGTTAACACAGCCTGAAGGGGGCTAGTGCATCACAGCTAGCCAGGAGGGAGTCTGGGAAAAAGTCTGGACTTGCCTAACAGGCAAGAGACCATTGTTTTGGTGTGCACAAGGAGAGGGGATTCCTATTCCATGTTCCCAGATATGGCAGGGCACTGCCTAAGTGAGCTCCAGACACAGGTACGAGCCACAACTCTCATCTCGGACCCCAGAGGCAGGCATGGACCACGACCACTGCCACCACTGCCACCAAAAGTCCTGAGTGCAAATGCAGGTCACTACACACACCCTCCCAGGAGCCTGTGCAGCTCACTACTGCCAGGGTCCCGTGATCCAGGGCCAGCTTTCCCAAGAGAACACACAGCACACATAAGGCTGTTGCAACTACACACTGACCTCTGCCACAGCAGTCACTACCTGCAGCCTAGTTATGACGACCATACCCCTCCCTCTTCCCAGCCTGAGTGAGCAAGAGGGCCCTAAACAGACGCTGTTATAACCCCCTCCTGTTGGGTCAGGAAACAGATGCCTGAGGGAGACCTACACACAGAGGCAGGGCCAAAATCAAAGCTGAACCCCAGGAGCTGTGCGAACAAAGAAGAGAAAGGGAAATCTCTCCCAGCAGCCTCAGGAGTAGCAGATTAAATCCCTGCAATTGGCTTGGTGACCCCTGCATCTGTGGAATATGAGTAGACAGGTAGACAATGAGTGTTCCTAAAATTGAGGCAGTGGGCTTTGGGGCCAACTGTGAACTTGGGATTTGCTTTCTGCGTTTGATCTGTTTTTGGTTTTATGTTAACCTTAGTTTAGTTTTTAGTGTTTGTTTTCATTTGTTGGTTTGTTTACTGGTATGGATGTGCTCTTCTTTTTTTTTCTTTTTCTTCTCTTTTTGTGAGTGTGTATATTTCTTTGTGTGATTTTCTTTGTTTAGTTTTGGTTTTACCATTTGTTTTGGGGTTCTGTCCGTTTTTTGTTTCTTTGGTTGGTTTGTTGTTTTTGGTTTTGGGGTATTATTTTCTTCCTTATCATCCAAGCCGTGTGGCTGGCAGGGTCATGGTGATCCGGCCAGGTGTTGGGCCTGAGCTTCTGAGGAAGAAAAGCCGAGCCCAGGACACTGGATCACCTGAGATCTCCCAATGCCATGTAATATTAATTGGCGAGAGCTCTCCCAGAGATCTTTGTTTCAACACTAAGACACAGCTCCACCCAACTGCCAGCAAGCTCCAGTGCTGGAGACCCCATGCCAAACAACAAGCAAGACAGGAACACAACCCCACCCATTAGCAGAGAGGCTGCCTAAAGTCATACTAAGCTCACAGACACCCCAAAACACACCACTGGATGCGGCCCTCCCCACCAGAAGGACAATATCCAGCCAAACCCACCAGAACACAGGTACCAGTCCCCCACCCCAACCAGGAAGCCTACACGAGCCACTGAACCAACCTTACCAACTGGGGGCAGACACCAGAAATAAGAGGAACTACAATCCTGCAGCCTATGAAAAGGAGACACCAAACTCAGTAAGTTCAACAAAATAAGACAGGGAAATATGCAGCTGAAGAAGGAACAAGGTAAAACCCACCAGACCAAAAAATGAAGAGGAAAGAGGCAGTCTACCTGAAAAAGAATTCAGAGTAATGACAGGAAAGATGATCCAAAATCTCAGAAATAGAATGGAGAAAACACAAGAACTGATTAACAAGGACCTAGAAGAACTAAAGAGCAAACAATGATGAACAACACAATAAATGAAATTAAAACTACTCTAGAAGGAATCAATAGTAGAATAACTGATGCAGAAGAATGGATAAGTGCCCTGGAAGATAGAATAGTGAAAACAACTTCCTCAGAGCAGAATAAAGAGAAAAGAATGAAAAGAATTGAGGACAGTCTCAGAGACCTCTGGGACAACATTAAACACACCAACATTTGAATTATAGGTTTCCCAGAAGAAGAAGAGAAAAAGAAAACTTCTGAGAAAATATTTCAGGAGATTATAGTCAAAAACTTCCCTAACATGGGAAAGGAAATAGTCAATCAAGTCCAGGAAGCACAGATAATCTGATAGCAGATAAACCCAAGGAAAAACACACCCAGAGACATAGTAATCAAACTGCCAAAATTATAGACAAAGAAAAAATATTAAAAGCAACAAGGAAAAAATGAAAAGTAATATACAAGGGAACACTCATAAGGTTAATGGCTGATTTCTTGGCAGAAACTCTACAAGACAGAAGGGACTGGCAGGACATACTTAAAGTGATGAAAAGGAAAAACCTACAGACAAGATTACTCTACCCAGCAAGGATCTCATTCAGAGTTGACAGAGAAATTAAAGCCTTTACAGACAAACAAAACTTAAGAGAATTCAGCACCACCAAACCAACATTACAGCAAATGCTAAGGGAAATTCTCTAGGCACGAAACATAAGAGAAGGAAAAGACCAAAAAAAAACACACCCAAAACAATTAAGGAAATGGAAATAGGAACATATATATCAATAATTACCTTAAATGTAAATGGATTAAATGCTCCCACCAAAAGACACAGACTGGCTGAATGGATACAAAAACAAGACCAGTATATATGCAGTCTACCAGAGACCCACTTCAGACCTAGGGACACATACAGATTGAAAGTAAGGGGATGGAAAAAGATATTTCATGCAAATGGAAACCAAAAGAAAGCTGGAGTAGCAATTCTCATATCAGGCAATATAGACTTTAAAATAAAAACTATTACAGAGAAAAAGAAGGACACTACATAATGATCAAGGGATCAGTCCAAGAAGAAGATATAACAATTGTAAATGTTTATGCACCCAACCTAAGAACACCTCAATACATAAGGCAAATGCTAACAGCCATAAAAGGGGAAAACAACAGTAACACAATAATTGTATGGGACTTTAACACCAGACTTTCACCAATGGACAGATATCCAAAATAAAACTAAATAAGGAAACTCAAGCTTTAAATGACACATTAGACAAGATGGACTTAATTGATATTTATAGGACATTCCATCCCAAAACAACAGAATACACTTTCTTCTCAAGTGCACATGGAATGTCCTCAGGATAGAACATGCCTGGGGTAAAAAATCAAGCCTCAAGAAATTTAAGAAAATTGAAATCATATCAAGCATCTTTACCAAACACAATGCTATGAGACTAGATATAAATTACAGGAAAAATATGTAAAAAATAAAAACAAATTGGAGGCTAAACAATACACTACTACATAACCAAGAGATCACTGAAGAAATCAAAGAGGAAATCAAAAAGCACCTAGAAATAAATGATAATGAAAACATGACAAACCAAAACCTGTGGGATGCAGCAAAAGCAGTTATAAGAGGGAAGTATATAGCAATACAATCCTACCTCAAGAAAGAAGAAAAATCTCAAATAAACAACCTAATCTTACACCAAAAACAATTAGAGAAAGAACAAGAAAACCCCCAAAGTTAGCAGAAAGAAAGAAATCATAAAGATCACCTCAGACATACATGGAAAAAAATGAAGGAAAAAATAGCAAAGATCAATAAAACTAAAAGGTGGTTCTTTGAGAACATAAACAAAATTGATAAACCAATAGCCATAATCATCAAGGAAAAAAGGAAGAATATTTAAATCAATAGAATTAGAAATGAAAAAGGAGAAGTAACAACTGACACTGCAGAAATACAAAGGATCATGAGAGATTACTACAAGCAGCTATATGCCAATAAAATGGACAACCTGGAAGAAGTGAACACAACCTTCTGAGACTGAAACAGGAAGAAATAGAAAATATGAATAGAACAATCAAAAGCAGTGAAATTGGAACTATGATTAAAAATCTTCCAACAAACAAAATTCCAGGACCAGATGGCTTCACAGGGGAATTCTATCAAACATTTAGAGAAGAGCTAACACCTATCCTTATCAAACTCTTCCAAAATATAACAAAAAGAGGAACACTCCCCAACTCATTCTATGAGGCCACCATCACCCTGATACCAAAACCAGACAAAGATGTCACAAAAAAAGAAGATCACAGGCCAATATCACTGATGAACAGATGCAAAAATTTTCAAAAAAATACTATCAAACAGAATCCAACAGCACATTAAAAGGATCATACACCATGATCAAGTGGGGTTTACCCCAGGAATGCAAAGCTTCTTCAATATATGCAAATCAATCAATGTGATACACCATATTAACAAGCTGAAGGAATAAACCCATATGATAAGCTCAGTAGATGCAGGAAAAGCTTTCAACAAAATTTAACACCCATTTATGATAAAAACTTTCCAGAAAGTGGGCATAGAGGGAACCTGCTTCAATATAATAAAGGCCATATATGACAAACCCACAGCTAACATCATTCTCAATGGTGAAAAACGAACCCATTTCCTCTAAGATCAGGAACAAGACAAGCGTACCCACTATCATCATTATTATTCAACACAGTTTTCAAAGTTTTAGGCATGGCAATCAGAGAAGAAGAAATAAAAGGAATCCAAGTTGGAAAAGAAGAAGTAAAACTGTCACTGTTTGAGCATGACATGATACTATACATAGAGAATCCTAAAGATGCTACCAGAAAACTACTAGAGCTAATCAGTGAATTTGGTAAAGTAACAGGATACAAAATCAATGCACAGAAGTCTCTTGCTTTCCTATATACTAATGATGAAAAATCTGAAAGAGAAATTAAGGAAACAATCTCATTTACCATTGCAACAAAAATAATAAAATACCTAGGAATAAACCTACCTAAGGAGGCAAAAGAACTGTATGCAGAAAACTATAAGACACTGATGAAAGAAATCAAAGACAATACAAACAGTTGGAGATATATACCATGTGCTTGGATTAGAAGAATCAACATTGTGAAAGTGGCTATACTACCCAAAGCAATCCACAGATTCAATGCAATCCTTATCAATCTACCAATGGCATTTTTCACAGAACTAGAACAAAAAAATTGTTCAATTTGTATGGAAACACAAATATCCCGAATAGCAAAAGCAATCTTGAGAAAGGAAAATGGAGCTGGAGGAATCAGACTTCCTGACTTCAGACTATACTACAAAGCTACAGTGATCAACACATTGTGGTACTGACACAAAAACAGAAATATAGATTAATGGAACAGGATAGAAAGCCCAGAGGTAAACCCACACACATATGGTCAACTTATCTTTGACAAAGGAGGCAAGTATGTACAATGGAGCAAAGCCTCTTCAATAGTTGTGCTGGGAAAAAACTGGACAGCCACATATAAAAGAATGAAATTAGAACTTCCTAACACCATACACAAATATAAACTCAAAATGGATTAAAGAACTAGATGTAGGGACTTCCCTGGTGATGCAGTGGTTAAGAATCTGCCTGCCGATGCAGGGGACATGGTTTCGAGCCCTGGCCCACGAATATCCCACGTGCTGTGGGGCAAGTAAACCAATGTGCCACAACTAAGGAGCCTGCATGCCTAGAGCCCATGCTCCACAACAAGAGAAGCCAGTGCAGTGAGAAACCCACACACCACAATGAAGAGTAGCTCCCGCTCACTCCAAGTAGAGAAAACCCACATGCAGCAACAGAATCAAAGCAGCCAAAATTAACTAATTAATTAATTATTAATTAATTAATTTATATTAATAAAATGACGTAAATGTAAGGCCTGACACTTTAAAACATTTAGAGGAAAACATAGGCAGAAAACTCTATGACGTTAATCACAGCAAGATCCTTTTTGACCCACCCCCTAGAGTAATGGAAATAAAAACAAAAATAAACAAATGAGACCTAATTAAACTTAAAACTTTTGCACAGCAAAGGAAACCATAAACAACACGAAAAGACAACCTTCAGAATGGGAGAAAATATTTCCAAATGAAGCAACTGACAAAGGATTAATCTCCAACGTATATATGCAGCTCAATATCAAAAACACAAACAACCCAATCCAAAAATGGGTGAAAGACCTAAATAGACATTTCACCAAAGAATATAGAGAGATTGCCAGCAAACACATGAAAGGATGCTCAACATCACTAATCATTAGAGAAATGCAAATCAAAACCACAATGAGGTTTCATCTTATACAAGTCATAATGGCCATCATCAAAAAATCTGCAAACAAATGCTGGAGTGGGTGTGGAGAAAAGAGAACCCTCTTGCCCTGTTGGTGGGAATGTAAATTGATACAGCTACTATGGAAAACAGTATGGAGGTTCATTTTAAAACTAAGAATAGAACTACCATATAACCAGCAATCCCAATACTGGGCATATACCCTGAGAAATCCATAATTCAAAAAGAGACATGTACTACAATGTTCATTGCAGCACTGTTTACAATAGCCAGGACATGGAGAAAACCTAAGTATCCATCGACAGATGAATGGATAAAAATGTGGCACATATATACAATGGAATATTACTCAGCCATAAAAAGAAATGAAATGGAATTATCTGTAGTGAGGTGGATGAACCTAGAGTTTGTCATAGAGTGAAGTAAATCAGAAAGAGAAAAACAAATACCATATACTAACACATATATATGGAATGTAAAAAAAAAAAATGGTTCTGATGAACCTAGGGGCAGGACAGGAATAAAGATGCAGCCATAGAGAGTGGACTTGAGGACACAGGGGGTGGGTAAAGGGAAGCTGGGACGAAGTGAGAGAGTAGTATTGACATATTTACACTACCAAATGTAAAATAGATAGCTAGTGGGAAGCAGCTGCATAGCACAGGGAGATCACCTTGGTGCTTTGTGACCACCTAGAGGGGTGGGATAGGGAGGGTGGGAGGGAGGCTCAACAGGGAGGGTATATGGGGATATATGTATACATATAGCTGATTCACTTTGTTATACAGCAGAATCTAACACAACATTGTAAATCAATTATACTCCAATAAACATAAGAAAAAAAAAAGAAAGAAAAATGACTTGGTATGATGAAATTTTCATAAATAATCTAAACATAATTGTTGTGAGCAAGTAAATTAAATAGATATGAGCAGGATAAAAAATTTTAGGTAAATTTTAGAAATAATTTCCCCAATTCTTCTGTAACATGAAACCTTAAAATTATGCAAAGTTAAAATAAATGATGAATAATCATGAAATATCTAGGTCATTTTCAATTAAGGTAAAATACTGAAACATTCATTACTGAACATAGGTTCATCCACTTTTACAGAGGAACTAAAGATACTTGGGTCTACTAATAAATAATTTTGTCCCACACTGAAAAATGTATTATTAGAATTCATATGTTTCTAGAAATTATAAAAAGCATTTATAAATTTGTCAAGTCACAGAATGTTAATAAAAAACACAGTTCACAATAGTTTACTTCCTTATTTCTACTAAAAATTAAGGTTTTATTTATGATAAGAGAAAAGCTATAAAGAATGGAGATGCATTTTTCTTGAGAAAAAAAGAAAGCAATTTTGTCCTAAAGTAATACTGGGTATTTCAGAATCGGAAAAAGGAAAAACATAGAACAAAAAACGTTTTGTGGAAAAGGAATCTAGAGAAAGAAATCTTATGCACGTTCAACTTGGTTAAGATTAGAATGAACTCAGTGAAGTTAAATAAATTTTAATATCAAAAGTAAGCTGGTACAAAATTAGAATTTGGTTTTCTCTCTGTTAAAAGGACAAAGTTTTACTCAGCTTTGGTCTTTTTTTGATAACGGATTGTAAAAGTTTCTTTA
The DNA here is from genome assembly GCF_964374135.1 of Grampus griseus. NCBI lineage: Eukaryota > Metazoa > Chordata > Mammalia > Artiodactyla > Delphinidae > Grampus > Grampus griseus. The sequence goes on along the minus strand of NC_138999.1, from coordinate 84,113,808 downwards.
CCTTTTAGGTATTCTTCCTAGAAATCAAAGCTTATGTGTTTTACCAAAATAATTTCCAATAACAACTATTTAACTTTGCATTTGTCTGTGAAGTCTTTGATTTTTACTTTGGTTAAATGGATAAATAAGTATTGTTTCACTGTGAAGTATGATCCTATTTGACCAAGTGGTTTTGAATCTTTTGATGTTTTTGACAAATTTTGATGTTTTTGACAAAAATCAAATTCTAAACAAACTCTTTTTGACTTTGAACCAACTTTGAGATTCCCCACAGGGCCCCTAGAACATCTCAAACTATTTGTTCTCTCTCCTTTAAAAAGAGAGATGTTAAACTAATTAGGTTTATTTGATATGTTAAATTACATGGGAAGCATTGTCATTTACAGAGAGTTTTATTGTCCTAGTTGCTTTTGTAAAACTGTTCCTACAAAAGTACTTCGTCTTCAGGGAGATTCATGGGAAAAACTTTCGTAAGTATAGGTTCTGATAACTCTAAGGTCATAAAAATGAACTGGATTCAAGCAGAACAAGTATTAATTACATGGCAGTGAATGACCTGAAGAAGATGATTATAATTTTTTGTGATTTTTTGTTTGAAACAGTACTGCTTCCTTATAGCTTTTTTTTCCCAGATGTAAAGAAACCTTTTCTCTTAAGCGATTGATGACTTACAGCAATTTGTTAAAGTATACATTTGTAAACAAAGATGAAACATTTACTTTTTCTTCTACCTTATCCCTCCATAATTTGGAAACTCTTGAGCATTTTTTTTAATGGAAATGTAGTTAATTACTTGCATAAGTTCAATAAGAATCTGTTCTCCTTGTCATAGGACACAATTGGAAACATTGGCTAAAATATCAAATCTTATGGCTGAGAGAGATGTGTATAGACCCCGATATGATCAGACAGCTTTAAAGAACTACTTGGAAAAATCATCCTTGTACCTTGCTTATAGGATTCCCAGCAGCCTCCAGGTGAGTAAGGAAGGTTACTGCCTGGCAGGCCCAGGAACCTCAAGATATTTGGGGGGGACTTGAGAAGAAAGGAATTCACCCAAACTATATATATTGCAGGTAAAATCCAATAGTGAATTCTTGGCTTGGCCTCAGAGGTCTTTAAGATTTCAATCTGAGATTTCTTATGAAAAGGTCCAGCAAAGTGGTCTTAAAAAGATTTTATATGGTCAATCACTATTTTTGCTGCACTTATGTACATAATCAGACCGAGTTTAATGCAAACAAATTAGTTTTACTGTGATTACCTTTGGTTAAAATCATAAAGAAAAATCTCATGTTTACACCTTTGTAGATATTACATTCTAGACCTGTTAGTTATCTTTGAGGTTGTGTTATATAATTGTAAACTGAACTGTATCCTGAATTCTAGTTCCCTCAAATAACTGGCAACAGCTCTCCAAACTAACATTTCCAATTTTCTCTCACCCTTCTGATTTGGAATCACTAAGAACAAAGATTTCCCTTGAGTATCCTCCAAAGGAACTATAACAGAAACTCCTCACCATCCAGATGGCATCCAAACTTCAGGGACTTGAACCTTAGATATACATCTCACAGCTGAAGAAGTCTCCACCTGACATCTGGTTCTGTACACCAGCTAGAGAACTCACAATCAAATTGACTAAGAAGAGAAGTCACCTACATCAAGGTAGATTGCTTGATCCCAAGACACTGGATTAAGACTTCATACTTTACACATAAGACCACTTCTTGTTCTCCTCTTCTTCCTCCTCCTCCTCCTCCTCCCCCTCCCCCTCCCCCCTCCCCCTCCCCCTCCCCCTCCCCCTCCCCCTCCCCCTCCTCCTCCTCCTCCTTCTTCTTTCCCTTTACTCGAGCACTGTCCTGGAAAGATAATGCCATCATCCATACTTCCATTCCTAAGCAGGGTAAACTGGAATTCAGAACAACTTTTTTTCAGGCTAGGAGATTTCCTTCCCACTTAACTGACCCTTGGCTTGAATAGGCAAATGCAACAGTCCCTGAGAATGAATCCATTAGCAGTGCCACCTTACTAAAGTGGTCTGTGCCCTTCACAAAAGATAAGATAGGATTTATCTTCATCTGTGTCCTTGAGTATATGGATACCTAGATGGCTGGCATATAACAAGGTAATATCTCTTGGGTTATCTAACTGTGTCCCTAACTGTTTGCAAATGAGCTGAAACACCTCATTGGTCAACTCCCCTGAATTTACATCAATGAGTTAGAATGGACCTACCAGGAGATGTTCATGACTTAGAATTTGCTTCCTTTGGCAGGACCCTACTTCCCTAGTTAGGAGAAAATATTAATAAGAATATGATCAGGAACGTCTCCTTAGTTCTTAAAAATATTGCAGAATCCACTACTAAGACAATAGCTGTCCAGCTAAAATCCTTAGGCTTTCTGGCCAAAGTTCTTGATAATAGGATAGCCCTTGATTATCTCTTAGTTGAGCTAAGTGGTGTCTATGCTGTGGCCAGCACCTCCTGCTGCACCTGGATTAACACTTCTGGGAAAGTTGAAACTCAGCTACATAAGATCACTGAACAAGGGGGTGGTGGTGGTGGGATGAATTGGGAGATTGGGATTGACATATATACACTAATATGTATAAAATAGATAGTTAATAAGAACCTGCTGTATAAAAACATAAATAAAATAAAAATCAAAAATTCAAAAAAAAAATCACTGAACAAGCAATTTGTCTTAAAAAGGTGACTCCTCAAGCTTTCTCTGACTTACTTGATTTTGATTCATCTGGGTCTTGGTGACAGCGACTCCAAAATGCACTCCAAACATTGGGAATTATCCTGCTAATAATAATCGTAGTAGTCTCCCTAGCACATGTATTCTCTCAAAAGGTTTAAATACATGTTCACAGCCACTAACCACTAAGCAAATAATCTCCCTATGACTGGAACACCAGAAAAGAAATAAAGAAAATGATTGGCTCAAAGACTGTGAGCCTGAAGTCATGACTTATGAATACCACACAGAGATCAACAAAAACTGTGAGAACTTCAGAGCCATAGCTGGGAAGGTTGCTAATACTTTAAATTTTGATCAAATCTTTCAGTTACGCTGAGAGTCTGAGCAAAAGGGGAGAACTGTTTAAAAAAGAGACAACAGGCTCAAAATGGAGTCATTTGTTCTAATCCCCATGTCAGCAAACCAAGGCTTAATACCTAACCTAATTGCAATTTCAACCTCTCCCAGGAATTTAAGGAATGTAATCTTAAATTAGTCCATCTGGAGTTTTCGGGTCAGCAGTAGTGAGGTAATCCACCTGATAGAACCCTTCCAACCCCCAAAGAAGGATGAGGTAATCTGCTCTTTCCTTGCTTCCTCTCCCCCTGCCTATAAAAGTCTCCCATTTTGTTCAGCTCTTTGGAAATCATTTCTATTTGCTATTTGGGATGCTGCTTGATTCATGAATTGTTGAATGAAGCCAATAAGATCTTTAAAAATTTACTCAGTTGAATTTTGTTTTTTAACAGTACTAATATTATCTTGATCTAATTTGCACCCACAGGTTGGTAAATCCTGGGAAACCTCAATTTTTTAATATTAGTAACAGTTTATGGTAGTTATTTTTACCCATCATCCCTGTTGTATAACAGTGATTATATATGGAGATTTATTTTCTTCACTTAGCTGAAAGAAGACCATTATTTATTCTCTGTCACCCTTCATGGCTGTTTTTTTTTTTTTTTTTTCATGGCTGTTTTTTTTAATCCCCTTTGTTGAATCTTTCTCATCTCACAGACCTCTAAACATTGTAGTTTTCCAAGTTTAAATCCCGAGACCTCTTCTCTCCTCTTCTATTTACATTCATGTCTTGGATGATCTCATTCTGGCACATGGCTTTAAAATACCATCTCTATACAGAAAACTCCTAAAATTAAATCTCCAGCCTTGATCTCTACCATGAATTCCAGACTCAATCTAATTTCCTGCTCAACATCTCCATTTAGATGTATAACAGACAACTCAAATAAACCATGTCCCAAACTGAACTCTTGATTCTTAACATCCCCTAACCAGCTTGGCCCAAAGAATTTTCCATCCCAGTTAATGGTAACTTCATCCATCTTGTTGCTTAGGACAAAATTCTTCGTGTCAACCAGACTTTTCTTTACAACCCACATCATACATACTTACATACATCATACATGCATACTTGGTACATATCACCAAATCCTGTTGGCCTTATATTCAAAATACACATTATCCAGTATCCAGCCACTTCTTACCACCTCCACTTGCACCACCCAGTCTAAAATCATCATCAAGCACTAATTTTCTAACTAGTCTCTTGGCTTCTGCCCCTACCCCTTTCTCCCCAGCTGTCAATTCTCCCCACAAAAGTTAGAGTGAACCTTTTAAAATGTAAATTAGATCATTTCAGTCTTCTACTCCAAACACTTCAGTGGTTTCTCATGTCACTCAGAATAAAATCTAATTTCTTGGTCTGGTCTACAAGGCACACTTGATCTCATCCCTGGCTTCTTTTCTGATTTCACATCCAATACTCTCCTCCTATCTCAGTGCTAGCCACACTGGCCTCCTGCTATACCTTAAATTTAGCAAGTAGATTTTTGCTTTAGGGCCTCTGTATCAATTGTTTTGCCTTGGTTTGCTCTTCTTCCAGACATTGCCTCCATATCTTACCCCCCATTTCATTCAGGTTTTGCTCAAATGTTATCATCTCAGAAATAATTTCCTTGGCCAACCTACCTAAATAAGTCACCTTCCCATCTCCCATCACTCTCTGTTTCCTTATCCTGCTTTATTTATCTTCATGTATTCCTTTAAATTTTCAATTTATTATTGCCTCTCTCTCTCTCTCTCTCTCTCTCTCTCTCTCTCTCTCTCTCTCTCTATATATATATATATATATATATATATATATAAAACATAAGCTTCAGAGTAGCATGGATGCTGTATTTGTATTTGTGTTCAATACTGATTTTCCAGCATCTAGAATGGTGCCTGGCACACAGTAATATCAGAAAAAACTGTCTCTTGAATCAATCAACTAGTGAATAGTGCTAAATAGGACTAATAGGACTAAAAAATGTACTAGTAAGGGTCAAAATGTTAAAGAAAGCTAAAAGTACCACAGAATGTTTTTGTAGAGCAGTCATTAAATTATTTGGGTATATGTTGCTTTTTCTGTTTTATAAGTCACAAATTAAAGAAATAGTTTAACTATTCCCCATGAAATGGAGTTACTTAGGAACATCTGATAGCATATTGTGCTAATACATATAACAGTTGGTAGATATCTGATGAGCATGTTCATGTCTCAGTCACTCAGTTCAATAGATATTGTGATGATTTTTGACCATTTTACCAATTTATATTATTTATGTTTTAAGTTACGTATCATTTAATTTACATCCATAATAAAGATTCCATGATCTAGAGAGCTTATATCTACTTTGTTCTCCTTAACTTATGAACTTTCCGATTCCATTTCAACTCATACTTCCTTCTTTCAACTATTTACACCATGATAGATATAAAGCACATCTACTACTATATTAATTATTGAATAGGTACTTAGTAAATATTTGTTAAATAAAAGCATAAATATTATAATAATTATATATATTTACCTCAGTATGATTTCAACCAGATGTAAAAGTTACTAACATTAAAGCTTATGTACTATAGAGACAAAAAACATATCAGTGGTTATCCAAGGCTGGCCATTGGACTGCAAATGGACTTAAGGAAAGTTTGGAGGCTGATGAAATTTTCTAAAATTGGATTTAGAAGGGGGGAGATTGTGTGGGGAGTTTGCACAATTCTATACATTTATTTAAAAAATCACTGAATTGAACACACACAATGAGTATATTTTGTGGCATGTAAATTATGCCTCAATAAAACTGTTAGTGTGTGTAGAAGCTCAGGATATCATAAGTATTTCAAAGAATAATGCATAAAAAAGAAAATTTAGGGATAAATGTAATCATTTGCCCTTATCGTTTATTTGGAACAAATATTACATAAAGTAATAATATGTCTTTTGCAGAATATTGCTAACAAATAAAAACCTTTGAATATTATCATAAAGGGTTATGAAGGGGAGTAAAATATGCCATCCCCAAATATGTCTCTTTGGCATATTGATCATTTGAAGCTGATTATTTTTTAAGGCTCAGACACAGGAGAATCTCTGAAAACAGTAGAAGGTGACTTTTGTGAGGGAAATTTACATTTATAAGAAAATTCTACATTTGTAAGGGTGTCTCCCTCTCCATACCAGGAAGAGGAGGATGACTAAATCTCTAGAGCTCTTATCAATGGAGAAGGCTTGGTCTTAAATCTGCATAACAACTACACTCTTGTTTACTGTGCTTTTCCTAGTCACCTCCCTTAACTGGCCTCCGCCCCTCCCCAACATCTTGTTTTCTGTCTTTCGGTGGAGATGGTATTTAAGGTGGTGACTTGGGCCATTTGGGAGAGTTACTCAGTTTTTCCCGAGTATCTCCCAAGTACAAAAGAGGTATACATGCTATTAAACTGCTGTTTGTTTTTCTCCTGTTAATATGCCGTTTATTACAAGGGAGGGAGTCTAAAGCCAAGAACATAGGAGAGTAGAAGGAAAATTGTTTACCCCCTTGCAGTTGGAAGCAATTATAAAAACAAATTATTTGATTCTATAAGCAAAACACATAAGAATTCTGAATATAAATTCATAAAAACATTTTAGTCTATTTTGATTCTATAATACAAAATTACGTCTCAATTTACATTTTAATATATACTTGCTCCTGAAACACAAATATAATATATGCTATTTATATATTAGCAAACCATACTTTTTTCTCACATAATTGATTAAAATTGAACAGTGTTTCAAGTGGGAAAAATAAAAGTCTATATTTAATAAATAGGATGTACAATAGAATTTACTTAAAATAAATTTTATAATGTAATATTTAATAATACAGTGATTGAGCATAATTTTTCATTTAAAATTATTTCTATATAACTACTGATGCTGAAAACTTGGCCTCTGTGCACCGGTGCAAAATCAAATCTCTGAGACAGATTTTTGGGTGAAGTAGAAAAGAATAGCTTCATTGTTTTGCCAGGCAAAGGGGGACACAGCAGGCTCCTGCCCCAAAAATTGTGTGTCCCAACCCAAGAGGATTTGCTGAGGAATTTTATAGCAATGGTTCAAGGGCGGGGTTGCTGATAAGGACTAGGATGTGTGCAAGGCCTGCACTCCTTTAATCTGGTCTCAGGTAATCTCTTGATGAGCTTCTCTGGTTCCTTTAATCTGGCCTCAGGTGGTCTTCTCTGGAATGAAGAATGCTGACATCTTCTATTTGTTGGGGGTTTTAGTTTTGCAGAAGAGCTCAAAGATATTATTTTGTGTATCCCTTAAGGTGGAACCAGGACCCTGCCCCCAAGGCTGCACTATTGTTTCTTGGCTGTTCCTCCCTTGTTTCTGTATCCCCTCCCTTCCCTGTTTAGTAACTATTTGAATCTGCCCTTTGGGACTCAGGGAAGGTCATGGAGGCTGGAGTCTGTTTCCTACAAACAGGGAATGGGGGACTCATAAAGGATTCCATGCCCAGGAGCCCCACAGGGTCCTGCTCAGTTTCACTATCACCCAGGGTTCACCAGAGAAACAGGACCAGTAGGAGATATATATATATTTAGAGAGAGAGATTTTTAAGGAATAGTCTAACATCATTGTAGGGTTGGCAAGTTCAAAATTCGTAAAGAAGACTGGCAGCCTGGAGACTCAGGCGGGAGTTGATGCTGCAGTCTTCAGAATTTCTTCTTTTCCAAGAAACCTCAGTTTTTGCAGTTTTTATTCCTAAGGCCTACAATGGATTGGATAAGGCCCACCCATATTACTGAGGCCCTCTTTGCTAAAGTCAGCTGATTGTAGATGTTAACCACACCTAGAAAGTACCTTCACAGAAGCACCTAGATTAATACTTTATTAAATAACTGGATACTACAGCCTAGCCAAGTTGGCACATAATACTAACCATCACAATAACTGTTTATGCAAAAATCAGAATAGTTTTTTATATTCCCAAGAGGATTTTTAAATTATCAATTTGTATGAAAGGGGTTCAATAATAATATATTAAAAATGTTGAAATCCACTGGTCAGGAGCAATGGCTTTTCCAAATTTTCTTTTTATATTCATAGAAATTTGTTTTAAAAAACAATTATGAAAAGAAACTCTAATATCTAAAAGAGGGAAAACAAAACTTTTACGGTGAAGATGTGAAGACTCCCAGAACCCACCCATTTAGCTTCCTGTCAGTATTGACAATAAGCACTGCCATGGAACCCTAGGATATCTCAGTGCACTTTTGTAAACCGTTGATATGCCCAAATTATAAACTCAAATGCCTCCAGAAATAAGGAAAATAACAGAAAAATGTGAAGCCTATCAAGAATTGGCACTTGGTTAGCATTTCCATGAACACAATGGGTAGTGGTGGGAACTGTGGTATATTGGAACAAACAGATCCTGTTTGAAACACAGCTGCTCCTCAGCTCTTGCCAATTGGTACCTTAATGGAATGCAGGTCTCATGTTGGCAGATCTCCTAATTTTTCAGTTGCTGAAAATCAGGATTTTTATGTACAATCTTTTGATTTCAAAATTTGTGATTTTTTGGTGTAAGATCTCTTAATTTCAAAATTTGTAATTAATTTAAGACAAGTTTAACACTTTATAGAATAAACAAGTTATGCAGACCATATTTAATGATCTGTTTGCAGTGTCTGGCTTTTAGCATCAATTCCAGATCATTTTGATTGGTCAAATAACAATAACACTTTGATTCTAATATCTTCTATTGCTAATTCATTCTTAAAATATATAACACAGACTTTTTTAAAATATAAGACAAACTCCTAAAATAAATGCTCTATTACTGGTCATATATTTACATTTGGTAGTTGAAAACAATTTCTTACGTTAAAAACTACTATCTGTTTTACCAAATTAAATTTTACCATGTGCTTTTTCTAATACAAGAAAAATATTACTTAAGTAGCACTTAAGTAGTTAGGGGGAAAATTCCACATTTCAAAGTTCTTAAATAATTAGCAACTTGATTTAATTTTTTTATTTTAAGATAATTAAATATTTTTTTAGAAATGAATTAACTCTGATATTATTCCCCTTACTCCCTTCTACACACATACACACACACACATACACACACACACATTGTTGCAGTTGTACTCCATTAAATAATTCCAGTTTTCACAATTTTTTTATCTTCCCTTTCAGGAATATACACTTTCAAATACAACTGGGGAATAAAATTGTATTTTGGTAATCTATGGAGAATATAAAACTCTTGCTTACTTATAAGGAAGATATAAAAATTATCATTGAACATTCATAGAGAAAAGATTGTTCATACTTCAACAGTTGTTTTTCCTAGTGAGGTGGCTGTTGTTAGTTTCCTTTCTTTATTTACTCTAACAAGGCATATTCAATTTTCTCTCCCACTCAAAAGAAAATACACAGCATTGTGATTATTTGAAACATAATAGAGTAATTAGAGAGAAAATGTGCATAGAATTTTTATCAAGCCCTCCCTTGGTCATGTGAACATATTCAAGGTTGCTTTGTATTGGTCAAATTCCAACCACTGCAGCAGCATCTGTTACTAACCAGGTTTATCTATTCTTTGAATTCAAATTGCATAACAGAGCACAATTTTGTAGGATTTTTGGCAAATATTTTCTATTTTTTTACTGGACAGGAAAGAGTACTAAAAATGTCAAAATAACAATTTTGGAAAGAAAGATCTAATTTGAAACAGAATGAAAAGCTTTTGATCTATACTCTTTGCATTTTTATATTAAGTTAAAAGGATGGAAATGATGAAATTTTGCACAGTTCTCAGCATGTCATACCCAGCATGGCATGCTTGAAATGTGATCTTTGTTTCAACTTGGCCACCCAGAGAAGTAGACATGAATAAGAGATGTCTTTATACAGTGTGTGTTATTTAACAGAGACACCTCCAGACAAAGGCTTTTGCAAACAAATCCATGAAAGGGTTTGTATTGCAAAGGTTTTGCCCTGCTCTGCATTTGTGCTTGGGGTGACAAAATGGATAAAGTACATAGGTTCTGTCAGAGGCTTGAGGGAATTGATAAAATTGGTTTGCTCAGACATAACATCTATAGTCTTTTATTCCCCAAACAAGAATGTAACTAACTAAATTATTTTTTAATAAAAAAAACCACAATAATGTTGAGTTGCAATTGTGATGACAGTCTTCAAATCTGCTGATTAGCCAGTAACTTGGATTTTTGTCCCCCATTGACAACTCTGTATTTCTTTCTGAAAATTATTGTGTGTAAAGTTCATCAATATTCTTAGAGGGAGAGTTAACATACCCCAGAAAATGAAGCTTACATTTTTGCAATAATGAGAAAAGAAAATAATATAGATATGTGGATTGTTATTCTCAGACTTCATTGTGTTATCTTTGCTAAAATAATAGCACATTCCCAGGTCCTCATATGTACTCAGTTTTATGGGAACCATTCCAAACCCAATTATTACCAAGATAAAATGTGAATTTGTCAGAATGACTTATGATTGTTGATGGACTGAAGCAAGAAATCTTCCATGACCAGAGCCAATCTTAATCCAAATACATAACCGAAGCATGACAGTTTTGCATGAAATTCCAAGTTACCTAAATCAAGTCTTTGGTTCAATGCCTTGTGATCATGCAAATCCACAGAGATACACTTGAAAGTATAGATTTCCAGATCTTACGCCAGAACTACTGAATCAGAATCTCCATGGAAGGGATCTGATTTTTTAAAATTTTTAAACAAGGTGTTTGGGAAACCCTGCTATAGCACAAAAGAGATTGTGCCAAGAGAAGACTGCATGATAATTGGAGGGGTGTGGGCATATATTTTTTGTCCCATCCAGGACACTTTGAGAGAGAAAGGGGCATTACTAAAAATTATGCCAAAACAATAGGCATAAATGGGATCATTCTGGGAAAAGTGGAATCATTTGTCAATCTAATATTACTTCACACTTTTATATCACTTTTTTTAAAAAAAGAAACTTTAATTTTGGGACTAGTTTTAGATTCACAGCAAAACGGAACAGAAGGTACCAAGAGTTCCCTTTTACCCTCTGACCCTACATTCACAAGCTCTCTCATTAACAGCATGTATTACATTTGTTACAATTGATGCACCTACATTGACACACTATTATCACTCCAAGTCCACAGTTTACACCAGGGTTCACTCTTGGTGTTGTACATTCTATGTATAAATATATAATGTCATGTATCTATCATTATAGTATCATACAGAATAGTTTCACTTCCCTGAAAATCCTCTGTGCTTTGCCTATCCATACTTCCCTCCTCTCTAAAACCAGGCAACCACTAATAATTTTACTGTCTTCATAATTTTTGTCTTTTCTAGAATGTCAGAGTTGGAATCATAAAGTATGTATGTAGTCTTTTCAGATTGTGTTCTTTCACTTAATATGCATTTCAATTTCTTCCATGTCTTTTCATGGCTTGTTAGCATATTTCTTTTTAGCTCTGAATAATATTCCATTGTCTGGATGTACCACAGTTTGTTTTTTAATCCATTCACCTACTGAAGCATATCTTAGTTGCTTCCAAATTTTGACAATTATGAATAAAGCTGCTACAAACATCTGAGTGCAGGTTTTTGGGTGGAATATATTTTCAGTTCATTTGGGTAGATACCAGGGAGTGTGATTGCTGGATCACATGGTAAGAATATGTTTGCTTTTGTGAGAAACTGCCAAACTGTCTTCCAAAGTGGCTATACCATTTTGCATTACCATCAGCAATGAATGAGAGCTGCTTCACATCCTCACCAGCATTTAGTGTTGTCAGTGTTTTGAGTTTAGGGCACTCTAACAGATGTGTAGTGATAGCTTGTTCTTTTAATTTGCAATTCTCTAATGACATATAATGTTGAACATCTTTTCATATGCTTACATGCCATCTCTATATCTTCTTTGGTGACATGTCTGTTTGGATTTCTGACCTTTTTTTTTTTTTGGTATGCGGGCCTCTCACTGTTGTGGCCTCTCCCGTTGCGGAGCACAGGCTCCGGATGCTCAGGCTCAGCGACCATGGCTCACGGGCCCAGCCGCTCCGCGGCATGTGGGATCTTCCCAGAATGGGGCATGAACCCATGTCCCCTGAATGGGCAGGCAGACTCTCAACCACTGCGCCACCAGGGAAGCCCTCTGACCATTTTTAAATGAAGTTGTTCATCCTCCTCACTGATGAGTTTTAAGAGTTCTCTGAAATTTTGATACAAGTCCTTTATGAGATGTGTCTTTTTTTTTTTTAAGTTTTTTTTTTTTTTTTTTTTTTTTTTGCGGTATGCGGGCCTCTCACTGCTGTGGCCTCTCCCGTGCGGAGCACAGGCTCCGGATGCGCAGGCTCAGCGGCCATGGCCCACGAGCCCAGCCGCTCCGCGGCATGTGGGATCTTCCCGGACCGGGGCACGAACCCGTGTCCCCTGCATCGGCAGGCGGGCTCCCAACCACTGCGCCACCAGGGAAGCCCTGAGATGTGTCTTTTGCAAACATTTTCTTCCAGCCTGTGGCTTTTCTTATCATTGTCTTGAAGTTTTCTTTTGTAGGTCAGAAGATTTTAATTTTAATGAAGTCTAGTTTATCAATTATTTATTTCATGTATCACACCATAGATGTGTCTAAAAAGTCATTGTCATACACAAGGTTATCTAAGTTTTCTCCTACATTATCCTTTAGGGATTTTATAGTTTTGCATTTTACCTTAATGGCTATAAGCCTTTTTGAAATACTTTTCTGAAGGGTGCAAGACCTGTGTCTACATTCATTTTTTTGCATGTAGATGAACAGTTCTTCCAGCCAGCACCATTTATTAAAAAGATTATTTGTTTCATTGTATTGCCTTTGCTCATTTATCAAAGATCAGTTAACTATACTTATGTGGGTTTATTTCTGGCCTCTCTATTCTATTCCATTGATCTATTTGTCTATTCTTTCACCAATATCTCATTGCCTTGATGACTATAGGTTTGGAGTAAGTCTTGAACTTAGGTAGCATTAGTCCTCCAACATGCTCTTCAACACTGAGTTGACTATTCTGGGTCTTTTGCTTCTCCGTATAACTTTAGAATTATTTTGTCAATATCCACAAAATAACTTGGGCTTTTTATTGCAATTGTATTGAATCTATAGATCAAATTGGAAAGAACTGACATCTTGACAGAGTTTTCCTATTCATGAACATGGATTATTTTTCCATTTCTTGAATAATTCTTCTTTGACATCTTTCATTAGAGTTTGTAGTTTTCCTCATATAAACCTTCTACATATTTTTTTTAGATTTATACCTAAGTAGTTCATTTTTCTTGGTAGCTAATGTAAATGATAATGTGTTTTTAATTTTAAATTCCACCTGTTCATCTGGCATATAGGAAAAAAATTGACTTTTTTTCAGGAGGTTTTTTTTTTGTCAATTCTTTTGGATTTTCTACATAGACAAGCATGTCATCTGTGAATAAAGAGAGTTTTATTTCTTCTTTCCAAATCTCTATACATTTTATTTCCTTTTCTTGCCTTGTTACATTAGCTAGGACTTCCAGTATGATTTGAAAAGGAGTGGTAACAGAGGACATCCTTGCCTTATTCCTGATCTTAGTGGGAATGTTTCAAGCTCCTTGGCATTAAGTGTGATGTTAGCTATAGAATTTTTTGTAGATCTTCTTTATCAAGTTGAAGAAGCTCCCCTCTATTCATAGTTTACTGAGATCTTTTATCATGCATGAGTGTTGGATTCTGTCAAATGCTTTTTCTGCAACTGTTGATATGATCATGTGAGTTTTCTTCTTTAGCCTGTTAATATGATGGATTATATTGATTGATTTTTGAATGTTATACCAGTTTTATATACCTGTGATTATACCACTTGGTCATGATAAATAAGTATTTTTAGATTTTATTTGCTAATATTTTGTTGAGAATTTTTACATTTATGTTATAAGAGATATTGGCCTATAGTTTTCTTTTTTGTAATGTCTTTGTTATGGTATTAGGGTGATGCTGGCCTCATAGAATGACTCAGGAAATAGTCCCTCTCTTCTATCATCTGGAAGACATTGTAGAGAATTGATATAATTTATTCATTAATGTTTGTAGAATTCTCCACTGAACCTGCCTGAGCCTGGTGCTTTCTGTTTTGGAAGGTTATTAATTACTGATTCAATTTCTTTAACAGATATAGGCAAAATCAGATTGTCTTTTTTCTTGCGTGAGTTTTGGCAGATCATGGCTTTCAAAGAATTGGTCCATTTCATCTAGGTTATCAAATTTGTTGGCATAAAAGTTGTTTATAATATTCCTTTATTATCCTTTTATTATCCATGGGATCTGTAGCAATGTCCTCTCTGTCATTATTATATTAATAATTTGTGGTTTTCTATTTTTTTCTAGTTAGCCTGGCTAGAGGCTTCTTGATTTTATTGATTTTTTCAAAGAACCAGCTTTTGGTTTTGTCAATTTTCTTTATTGATTTCCTGTTTTTTTATTTCATTGATTTCTGCTTTGATTGTTATTATTTATTTCTTTTCTGCTTTGGATTTAATTTGCTCTTTTTTTCTAGTTTACCAAGGTATGTTGTAGTTTCCCCAGCTATGTTAAGCACTGTTAAAACCCCAGCAGATTAGGCTCCTGTAAAATAGTTTTTCCTGAGGGCAGACCTTGATAAGAACAGAATGCTCTGGTGTATTTCAAAATAGTTTTCCCCTCCCTCTTCAGGAAGTCTGAGGGGATTTCTGACCACTATTGATGGTCAGAACCTGGTAGAGCTCCTGAACTCACAAAAATATGGGGGCTCTCTGACTGGGTCTTTAAGAGAGTTTAACATTCAGAGTTGTCCACACTGAGCCTCCAGCAATTCATCAGTTACTGTTCAGGTTTTCCTACCCAGGCACTCGTTCCCATGGCTGTTTCTCTGCTGGTAGGTTTCTGTTCTGGTAAATTGTGATTCTTTGTATCCACCTGTCTGCCTCTACAATTTTGGCAACAGTGGTTTGCTCTTTGACCTCACTTCTCTGCCTGATTGAAAAAGAGGAGTTGATTTTTCATTTTGCTCAGGTTTTTACTTCTCATTAGGATAGAGTGGTAACTTCTAAGCTTCTTATATGCCAGACTGGAAACTGGAAGTCTGGATAATACTTTTGTTTCCATTTTCAAAGCTCTTTCAAGTGGAATCTCTGGTTGGCTCCATTGTGCTATGCTATGAATTGAGCTAAACCTTGTAACCAGCACTTAGCATCTGAGGAAAGATAATTCAGTAGAAGGCACAGATTCTTTTCTTACACAGTGAACGTTATCTCCTGAAACTGTGGAATAGGAAACTCATAGCTTTTATGGAGAAACCTCTTGCAGTCTCCAGAGGTTTTGCAAATGATTCACAGGTGTAGTTGGTTTGAGGAAACAGATGTGCTCTTGAAGAATTGTGTGCAAATTGAATTTTTGTTAATTGAAACTTATTTAGAATTCATTTTAGGAGAGGTAACTGTTTAAAGTAGCCCTTTGGTGAATTCTTTTGTGAAATGAATAATTGCTCCTTAATTCGTCTTTTTTGAAAATGGAAATTTTTATATGTGACACTTTCTTAAAGCTATGAACCAATTCTAGGCCTGTGTAGGAAGCATAGAAAACTTGTGGCTCTTGGTAACAATACAACTCATTTTTCTATAATTAAAGAAAATGCTGTATATAAATAGCTGAATATATCCTATATGCAGTGTTATGTTTAGAAACAGAAGTAGCCTAGAACTATGATCTTGAAGA
This sequence comes from Grampus griseus, assembly GCF_964374135.1. Lineage (NCBI taxonomy): Eukaryota > Metazoa > Chordata > Mammalia > Artiodactyla > Delphinidae > Grampus > Grampus griseus. The sequence goes on along the minus strand of NC_138999.1, from coordinate 84,097,926 downwards.
ACAGCAGCAATTTGAAGTAAAATAAACTGGGTGTTTGGTCAACATTGACTAATGTAGTATTAATAATATAGTTTCAAGTGACACTGCACTGGTGATTCACATTCTATAAATCTAGTATAAGGCCCAAGGATGTGGATTTTTAACAAAAAAATTCTGCTCTGCCTAGTAGTCACTGGCTACCTGTGGGTATTTAAATTTAAATTAATTAAAATTAAATTCAGTTCCTCTGTAGCACTAGTCATATTTCAAGTGCTCAATAACCACATGTGGCCAGTGGCTACCATATTGGATAGAACAGATTATAAAACATTTTCATCATCTTGAAATGTTCTATTCAACAGTACTGCAATGATTCTAATAACAGGCAATGTTGGGAAACATTGGTTTAATTACAAGAAGACTCTCCTTAGAGTCAGGACCCTAAGATTATAGGCTCTACCAGAGAAGTAACTTTCTGTGATATTAGTTTATTTGTTGTTACAGGTGCCATTGGGAGCCATTCTGCTGAAAATTAAAAAGGTCTGTCTCTTTCTCAATGTTATCCTTTATCGTATGGATAATAATTTCATGCTTCTGCCTTATAGATATTACTACAAAATGAAGAGTGGTTTTCATTGACCACAAATGAAAATCAGTTTCATTACTTTCAGAGGCACACCTCAAAGATTACATGAGCACCCATATAATTTCTGAAGAGGGTGCAAATATAATTGATAAATTCCAAGTCAAGTAATAAATATTGGCTGGTGATATTTTCCTAGGATAAATTTAGTAGAAGACAGGAAATGTGTTATTGGATTCATATGTTGTATTAAAAGATATTATAGAACCTGAGAAAGTGCTCAGTATTTATAGCTCAGAACTTTGTTTCTTAGATAAACTGGTATCCCTCCTTTCCCTCTATTATAGATAAATGAGTTGAAACATAAAAGCCTCTGATCTAACTTCTCTGTGCCTCAGTTTCTCTATAAAGTAGGGATAATAATAGTTCCCACTTCATTTGTGTGTTGTGAAGATTAAATAATACATGATAAGCACTTGGAACAGCACTACCTACACAGGACTTAATACATTTTAGCCATTACTCTTTTTATTGTTCTCATCAACTACATCACAGAGTTAATCACATACCTGGGAATAGGACTGACCTTGCTAGCATTTTAGTCCTTCTGTCTGTATCATGTTGTTTTCAAATACAATCTGCCATGTTCCACTATGTTACTTGACTCATATAGAGTGCCTGGGATCTGGGCTATATTTGGGAAAAGAGGAGCTGCTTAGAAAATCCATTCTTGTCCTGTGCTGACTTTTTGTTTTCCAAATCAGTCTACCTAAATCTTAAGAGAACCTGAGAACACTGGAGACCCAGGATTGGACCAGGCCTTGGGACTCTGAAGGAATTTACAAGCCTTATCAAATAGTCAAAATATTTATCTATTTTGAAAAAATATATATTTAAAGCACTGCTTTTTCTTTTTATTTATTTTTTATTGGAGTATAGTTGATTTACAATGTTGCGTTAGTAGGACTGCTTATTTGCAGTAAATATTTAGATAGGCAATGACAAACTCATATGGATAATAATTTCTTCTTCTTCATTTTTTCTTCTTTTAATGCAGTCTGCTGATGATCCCTGACAGGTAGGACTATAAACAAAATGTCACTTTCCTGGTTCAAGTATTTACCAGACATTTCAGTGTTTCTGACAAGGATTACATCTTCAGTATGGTTAGTCTTTGACTTGTTTTCCAAGTCTCCAGCTAGTACTTGGTCTTGCGCTTGCATTTTATGGTCATCTTCCTTGGTGAGGTCAGATTCTGACAGGATGCGTATTTTTCACTCTATAGTATATAAATTTACACAGCACCCTATCTGGCGGGAAAGAAGTATGTGTTGTTATGGGTTTAACACGTAAAACTTTGTGAAGAGTCAAGCTCTTCAAATCCAGACTGGCACAGAGTCTACCACCAGACTGCCAGTAAAATAGATGAAAACCAAAGGAAAATAACCACATTTTAGAGTAGATTGTAATTTAGTCATTGAATATGTTCTGAATAACCTCCCAAAAAACTATTTGGTGAGAAATATGAAAGACTGCTTTGTTTCAAACATCTCTCATCTCCTATGGTGTCAGAACTAAAGACCTTGATTTTTCATGTTCCCTGGGAGTCGCTTCCAACTCATCACTTAGCTGATCTTATGGTCCCCTTTCCCACCCACCTCACTCACCACTTGGGCTTTCCCTACTGCTTTTCATGCCTCTCTTCTATTCCTTCAAAAAGTGCACATGTCATTGCTTGCTCTGTTAAGTCTTTGTGTCTCCTCTGTCCAAGCCAGTTACTGAGGAACTAAGTCAACTGGGTATGTGAAAGAGGGGACACAGACTTTTTCCTAAGCTTTCCTCCAGGCTCTCCCCCCACCTCTTTAGAGTTTTACCAGTAATAGCTTAGTTGGAAATCTCGGCTTTCCTTCCTTCGTTGTGAGCAAGTTAGAATTGTGTGTGTTTGCCTATCTAGCATCATCTTGTCTCAGGCTGAAACAAGGGAAAGCATTTTAAAGGGGTCCATGTAGATGGTAAGGTTGAAATAAATTTCTAGGCCCAAGATAGAGCCGCTTCTGCCTGGGGAACCATGTCAAGAAACCAAAACTTAGATAACTTTCCTGTCCTTGTAAATGTTCCACTTGACCAAAAATCCAGTAAATTCAGTAAACCAAGCCCTAAATGCCAAGCTAACTCTGGGCCTTCTCATTCCAAACAAGGTTGAGTCTGTGGCCCCAGCCAATCAGATATTTTGTATTTGCCCCTTCCTTATTCTTTATCCTATAAAATCTTTCTGCCTTCTACCCCATTTTGCAGCTCTCCACAGGAGACGGTCCACTTCATGAAGTGTTAAAGTTTGTATTGTATCACCTACATTGTCTTTTTTAATCATTTTTTAACATTATTCACCAAAGAAAGTTAAATTTAAATCCACTCTATTACCTGTAGTATTCCCAAACTGGGCTTGAGAGGAGAATTACTTGGAAGCTTGTTAATAATACAGATACTTGGACCCCATTCCAGAATCAGAATCTGTAGAGTGGGGCTTTAATTTTCTTCAAAGTGTCCCAGATGGACTTGATTGTGAATGGACCAACATTTGAGAACTCACTGATGCTTGCCTTCTAGATCCCCTCTCCAAATATTGTGGTTGTAGGAGAGAAAGTCCTGGGCTGACTATCAACACTTCTGAGTGCTGATACTCCCCTGGGTCAGCACAGGTAATTGAGAGTTGATCTATTAACTTTTGAAAATTATCATAGAAGAACATGAAAGGTCCCAAGCAAGAAAGGAAGATGGGATTCTTGCCTAACAGGAGATTTGTTTGTATCTTTTACAGTTTATCAATGAAAAAAAGGAAGGAAAAATACCTGTTTAATGCAACAGCAGAACGGTCACAACCACATAGCTGATGAAAACAGGTTGCTATTGTTCTTAGCCAAATTCAGATGGCTTTTACCTTATAACCACTTAGATCATTTTACATTTTTCTTGCCTTCTCTTTAACTCATCAAGCAGGCATTGGGGAAGTTTGCCTGTATATTACATCTGCATTAAAAGCATTGCTCTTATCATGTACTGTTAAAAGATAATTTTCATAAAAAAGGTAAAATCATGACTCTCACACAGATATAAAACAACCATGTGTTAATGATTTTATTTATTTTATTTAAGTTATTAATGAGGGAACTTGGCAGCTTTTACAACAGGTCCAAACACAGACATATTTCTAGATCTTAAACATTGACTATTGGACTTGCAAATGGAAGCAAATTGGCTTCTGGCTTTTTTATTTTTATTTTTTATTTTTTGGTGAGGGGCCTCCCTCTTTCCTCCTTGGGATAGAGGTCATTTCCATGTTCATAGAGGAGAATCATTTGCATTATTGTCATCAGTTCTTTACAACATACAGAATTATAAAATACCTCAAAATTGATGAAAGACTAGAAACAGATAAACCGGAATAGTGTGCCCTAAACAATGCATAGTTTTCCACTGAAGCACAAATGTTTCCCTATGCTACTGAATATGTGATAGCTCCCTATTGCTATTAAATATTAACTTTCCTCCTTGACTTTCAAATCTCTCCTTAACCTTATTTGCTTTAGGCTGTTCCCTTGATTTGTCATGTCCTGTTTTCTGACTTCCAATTTTGAAAAAATGACCTATTTTTAGATGAATTTAATTTGATTATAAAATTAGTGCATATTCATTTTGGAAATTTTGTAAAATACAAAGGAAGAATGTAAAGAAGGGAACAAAAATTATCAGTAACCCTATAGCATTTGGAGGAGGAGTTACACTATAACACAATTAATGGTCAAGGGAGTTTGAAGAGTTTTTAACCTATTGTTCCACGGCTTTCAACCCTTAATTTGCTAATGGTTCTATCTACCTACCAGTTGAAGACTTCTACCCTTGCTGTGGCCTGGATTTCAGAAAGTCAGCTCCTGTCAATTCAGTCTGCCTTTTTTTCACTCCCGTCAATATTTCTCCCATGCAGACTCAGTCCCTGTGCTCCATCCTAACTGAGAAGAACAACCCTCTTTCTTCTAAAGCCACCAATCAGTGGCATTCCTATGTGCCTCTCTATGAAACTGTAGCTGAGTTCCTACATAAAGACTATCAAAGGCATTTGGGAAATTAAGAACTTTGAACCAGCTTTTTTTTTTTTTTTCCCATTTGCTTTGGTTTGGAAAGAGTATGTCAATGCAGGGTGAAACGTTCCAGGGACGTGGGGTGGGGGGTTAGGAGGCGTTTACATCAATCTATCCTTGATGCTCAAAGTCCTATACTATATCCAGTATGTCTCCATTACCCTAAGGTGCAGGCTGCTAGTTGATGCCATGATCTTTAATCTTCAGAGCTAGAACATTAAAGATACCAAGGGCCAGCCGCCTTCCTACACTCACTTCTTCAAGACTTTCAGTGTTCAGCTCAATAGTAACAATGCTGGAGAGATACAACACCACATCCCCCACCCCCCATCCTCAAATTCAGGGGCCAATGGCACATTGATTACCAACACATGAGCATACTCATGAAACACATGCTTGGCCCTTGTTGGTTGTCATATATGTGTGTTCACGTTAAACATTTAGCCACCAACTCCCTGAAAATGAAAGCCTTGATTTGTAATATTTGCCAATTTCCATGGTATAAATACTCCCACCATGGCTGACTTTAATCTACTGGCATGATGTCACTGAACATGGAGTTGGGAAGAGATTGTGCTCAATAGGTTATCACAAGGCGGGAGGGACCACAACACTGCCTCCCACACCCCAACCTCCACGGAGAGCTCTTTGCATGGAGGACACTCAGCCAGAGACAACTTCAGAGAGAGTCATGCTAACAGCAGCTGGCTGAGGATGATATCACCAAATGACTCACAAGCCTTTTGTGGCTAGCTGAGCCTTAAGTCATCACAACCCCTGTCCTTCCTTCTGTCATTAAACTTGGTCTTAGGTCATCTAGTACAGGTAGTCTAGCCCGGGTATATGATGATTCAAGTGATCCAGAGCCAGTCTCCCTCCACACCACTCACAAAATGAATTTGATTTCTGCTTTATAGTAAACACAGTTTGGATAGGAAAATTCCATTCCAAGGGGAACCCTGTGTTCTGGGGTCCTCTGAAATTACATTATCTATTCCCAGCATTTATTCCTGGCATAAAAACCCAATATCAGGATTCAAATTTTTTTGTTAAGGGCCTGGTGGGCATATAGCCATGGGTTTACCATGTAAGCCCAGAGAGAGATTTTACTAAGCTGTTTTTTTTTTTTTACAGCTCTATAAAAGTATAATTTTTAAACCATAAAATTCACTCATTTTAAGTGTAAAATTCAATGTATTTTTGTTTTTATTTGGTTTTGTTTTTACTACATTTACAGAGTTGTGCAACTATTACCACAATCTAATTTTAGGCCATTTTTATCACTTCAGTTAGAAACCCCATACCCATAAGCAGTCAATCCCCATTCCCACTACCTTCCCTCCTCAGTCCTAAGCAATCACTTCCTGTCTCTATAGATTAGCCTATTCTGGACATTTGATATGAATGCAATCATATAATATGTGGCCTTTTGCATCTGGCTTCTTTCACCTATCATAATGTTTTTAAGCTTCATCCATGTTGTAGCATGTATCATTACTTCATTTTGTTGCTGAATAATATTCCATTTTATAGATACATCCTATTTTATCTATCCATTCAGAAGTTGATGAACATTTGAGTTTTTTCCACTCTTTGGCTATTGTGAATAATGCCACTATGAACATTTGTGTACAAGTGTTTGAGTGGACTTATTTTTTTTTCATTTCTCTTAGGTATATCCCAAGATACCTAGGACTGAAATTGTTAGGTCTTAAGCTGCTTTTATACCTATCTGAGCCAAGACCAAGAGTACCTGCAGACTGATCTCAGAAAATGGTACAAACACCACGTGGATGATGTGGCCTCATCAATATCAGACTCTCAATCCCCTCTCCCTCTATCCGTCTATATCCCTGTACTAACCCCTCCTTTCTCATTGTGTTTCTCCTGGCCATCGAAGCAAGGGTTTTTACACCTCCATAATCTCACACCTGGCACTCATTTTAGAGTCTGCTATATTTCCTTGTAGAGACTGGTGCATTTTGTTTTTGTTTTTTTTTCCCCTTTTCTATATTTTCCCTGCCCTAATTTACATTATTCTAAATAAACTGAGCCTACCATATTCCATAGAGTGGGTGGTGACAAGATTCTATCCTAAGTTATCTTCCTGCAGGGTCTCTTAGATTTAAAGAGTCTTAGGGAAAAGGTGGAGGAGGGACAGCCAGCAGCTACTGAAGGTACTTCCTCTGCCCTGGCCTTAGTTGTCTCTGGGGCAAGTGTCTGTCTTACTCTTTTTCTACTCTAAGAATAATGAATTTTATTGACTTTTAAAGAAGATTCACTGCTGAAATAATAAATCTTTATGAACACAGTATAAATAGTTTTGTATTATCCTTTTTATTGACTTAACAATAGAACATAAGTATTTTTCAATCAAATAAGTCTTCAAAAACATAATTTCAATAGCCATATCTTATTCCTACATATTGCTATACTATAATTTATTTAACCATTTCTCTCTTTGGGAGGCATTCAGGATTTTTCACTGTTTTAAGGTGTATTAAGACATATTTTGCCACATTTTAAGTTCCTTTGGCAAGATTATCTTTAGTGGATTTGCCGGGTCAAAGGGTGTGAATATTTTTAAAGTTTGTATTACTGACTCAAAAGTCAGATTTAACTCTTTGTCTACCATGAAGCCTTCTCTAGCCACTGTAGAGCTGTGAGTCCCTTCTTTCTCTAAACCAATTGCACTTGAACAACTATGTATTACTACATAAGGATTTCATTTATTTTTCCCTAATTATTTGTTTTCTTTTTCTCTTTCTTTCTTTCTTTTTTTTGATTAATGGTTAGACTTTAAACTCCACAAGAATGGAAACCATACCCTTTACTTTATTTGAATTCTTCACCAAATTTTGTCTCAATCGCATGAAAAACAGGAATAGTATTCTCAATTTCTCAGAAAAACAAGGATTTCAAAGGACAAGTGGCACTCTTCTAAACACAGGAATTAGGAATTTGTTGACATTATAATTCATTTGAGTCTGCTCTGTTAACCTTTTAAGTTTGATAACCCTGTTTCTTCAATTATTAGATCTGCATATTCTAATAACCCTCAAAAATCTTAGATTTTATGTTATAACCACTTCTTTTTTGGCCTATGACCTGTTGTACTTAAATTGGTAGAACAGATCTAGCTAATCCTTCCTGCAGTTAAAATGTACACCCTTCCTAACATTCTGAGTTCTTTCCATTAACCCTAAGAAAGGGTCAAAAGAATGGACAATAGATTAAGACCCATAGTTACTGCAGTCCTTGATTTCCTAAATATTCAAACATGAGATTATTTTTTCAGTCAAGCATAATAGGGCAGAGACCTAGAAATTAGGGAATGTGAGCTTTAGTCCCAATTATGCACTGAGTGTGTGAACATTGGAATGTCACTTAGCCTCTCTGGGCCTCAGTATCTTTACCTGTTGTGATAGGCAGAATAGCTGTCCCCAAAGATGCCCACATCCTAATTTTCTGAGCCTGTGAAAATGTTAGGTTACATGGCAAAGGGTGCTTTGCAGATGTGGTTAAGTGTCTTAAGGTGGGAAGAGTATCCTGGATTAACTAGCTGGTTCTAATATAATCACAAAGGTTCTTAAAAGTGGAAGGAGGCAGGAGAAGAAAATCAGAGGGAGATGTGACTTTGAAAATGGAGGAAGAAGCCATAAGCCAAGGAATGCAGTCCGTGTCTAGAAGCTAGAATAAGCAAGGAAATGGATTCTCCCCTTGATTCTCCAGAAAGAAACACAGCCCTACCAACTCCTTGATTTTAGTCCATTGAGACTCATTTCAGACTTCTGACCTACAGAACTATAAGATACTAAGTTTATGTTGTTTTAAGCCCCTAAATTTATAGTAATTTGTTACAGCAGCAATAGAAAACTAATATAGCTATAAGGGAACGGGGCGGATGATAAAATTTGCAGCAGGCCTGTCAGATGTGAATCATATAATTTCACATATCTTATAGTAGTGCTTAGATACCTATGAAAAGGAACAAGGCAGTCATTATTAGAAATACTTGAATTATTCCCCAAACACGTGAAACGGTATTTAATATCCAAGTGTACTAAAGGAAAATAAAGGGTTATAAAAATGCTTACATTTAGTAGGTGATTACTTGATAATATTATTTATACTCCTTAGCTTATAGATGATGAAATTGAGGCCAAGGGTAGTTCAACAACTTGTCCAGGATTACAAAGGTGAAGACAGGATTCAAACCTAGGCAGCATGACTCCAAAACCAAAGCTCACTATGCTCACCTCACTATACTGCCTTCTAGGACTAGTGTATGTGTGTGATAATAGGGAAGCTCTTAGTGAGGAACAAGGCCTGGAAGATTCATTGGGGCCCCTGGTCCTTGGAAATTTTTAAGGTCTCCAAAGTCACTATCCTACCAATCCTCTTCTTACAGATTTTTTACCAATTGAGAAATGTACAAAGGATTCAGATGGGAATCAAAATATCACCTGTAATGCTTATAAATCTGCCTGGCTTTACCTTGCAGTAACAATTCGGCCTTCCAACACCCCTGAATGGAACTGACTTTCTCACCAAACAGCAGAACCAAGAAGCCAGACGTTTCTCCACATTCCACCAATCAGATGAGATGCTCCTCACTCCATGAAGAGGGAAAGGAATTCCTATCAGAAAAGTATATTTCTGGTACTCATCCAACTTGTTCTAGAAAAGTGTTATGATTCTACAAATCCTCTCTTCTACTTCAACATCTGAATTTCTCTGAGCTTGGCAATATTTTGCCTCAAAATTGTTTTAGATAAATGTTCTAATTATCTGTTGAGGGGTATAAACATTACTTATTTATCAATGTAATGCACTGCACTTTTTAATCTCTCCTCTTCCCTTGGGAAATACAGATCAAATATTTGAGAGGTTACCTTCTTTCTTGAACACTGAAGCAAATATTTCTTTTCAAAACTCAGCAGTTTCAATCAACCTCTCTAATTTTATGGCCAATAAGAACACATGTTATTAGGTACATGATGATAAGGATAATCAAACTTATGCCCCTAGCCATAAAATGATCGTCACAAGAGTCAGGATTTTTTTTAATATCACAAGAGTCAAGAGTTCAGGATTTCTACATTTAAAGCTATAATTCTCTTTTAGTTTTGACTTCTGGAAGTTAGAAAGAGAATCATTATTAGTGGTGTTATTGTGAACAAAATACACCTGCAAGGAACAGGGCACACACACATTTCTAGATATTGGGTTGGCCAAGCCTATTCTCTGATTCTAGATTCTACAGACTATTTTGCAGGATATTGAAGTCATCAGTCCATGGCAGTGTTAGGTTATTTACTTGAAGCAAAGCACCAGGACGGAGCCATTTTCTAAAGCTGGAACCCACGTTTGACTCATCGTTTTTCTTGCATCTCAGAAATCCTGAGATAGTCAGTAGCTTATTATCAGCCCTTTATGCATTTCCTCTCAATTCTTTACCTATAGTACTTTCAAAGTTGCTGGTTGTTTAAAAAAAAATCTTTAAGAAAGGTTTGTCTGTGTGTAGGAACAGATTTAACTTTCTTAATTATGTGTTTCAGCTCTCAGAATGCAAAATTTTATTTTTTAGCAAGTATTCACATTGATAGTAATACTTTAGTTATATTTCATTTTTTCCAACTTAGTTCTTCCATGATAAACAAAATGAATGAATTATATTGATTTCTTTATTGCAATGTTTCTGAATGGGCTTATTTGATTTGTCTCTTCTTCTTTTGGTACCTCACACACCTTGAATCTGTGAATATTTTATGTATTCTGTTGCATTCCCTTTATATCATATTTTATTTTTAAAGAGAGACCAATCAAATATTTTTTTTAAATTAGAAAAAAAATGCTTTAAATTGTGATCAGAAGCAAATAGGCATCATTTGAGCATATATAAAACCTTTGAACGTGTTTATTTTGTATCATTGTAATTCATCTGTCAGTTTCTGAATTCAGTTTTTTCCAAAGAGAGCCTGAAACCTACATGCTACTAGTGAGGCAAAGTTGGACACTGAGATTTCTAATTTAGTTTCTTTGACAGGTGAAATCACATGTATCCAGAAATTGCTAGTACTTACTCAGCTGTAACTACAGATGAGACCAGGGAGATTTTCTTGCCAACACTGGCATTCATTTGCTTTGAGGATTTTTCTCACACTTCTCTTTTTCTTCACTTACAATAGATGGCCCAGTTGTTTTAGATGGATTACACCTGTTTCTGAGCAAATCAAATACATTTAAAGCCTTCCCAACATACATGTGGAATTTGTGAGCTGCCAAGAAATTCACTGTTTTCCAGAAAGTATAAATCTCTAAGGCATAGTTGGACAATCCCTGTCTTCTTAGTCTTGGCTAAGCTCAGGGTTCCACTCTTCTGTTTGTTTTGTTTGGTTTGTTGCATAATAAATTGATCTCTTCATTAGACAGAACCACCTGGAGCCTGAAGAACATGGTTGCTGCAGTCCCTGACTCTGTATCCTAGCTCGCAGCCCCAGAAGAGCTTTGACCTATCTCTCTCCATTCACTACCGATGTGATAATCCTTCTTTTCCTTCTCATTAAGAGCAGTGATTCCCCCATCCACACAATGCACATGATAGTATTTTTTTTTCAGTAAGTATAAGAAACCAAAGAATCAGCAGGACAATTTGGTACTCTGTGATCATCATTTGCCTCAGTCACAGTTGCTCCAATACACTTTGTCATTAATTTTTTTTATTTTTATTTTTTATTTTTTTTGCAGTACGCGGGCCTCTCACTGTTGTGGCCTCTCCCGTTGCGGAGCACAGGCTCCGGACGCGCAAGCTCAGCAGCCATGGCTCACGGGCTCAGCCACTCCATGGCACGTGGGATCTTCCTGGACCGGGGCACGAACCTGTGTCCCCTGCATCGGCAGGCGGACTCTCAACCACTGTGCCACCAGGGAAGCTCTGTCATTAATTTTGTATGCTTCTGTATGTTCCTTTCTCTAACTACTTTTCTTTCTATAAAGACAGTTATCTTTATTTTTCTTTATGCTAGATGTGTCAGAAGCTGGACACTTGTCCTGCATCTGGTCATTCTAATCACCACTTTCTAAACTCTTCTGCTCAGTATCTTTTAAAAAAAAAAAAAAAAAAACAAGTGTTAGAGACCTAGAATGGTTGCCACTAAAACACAGCATCCTTCAATGTATTTGTAGGTGTTCAGCCATATGTTACTTAACATCATGCTCATGTGAGTGGGTGACACACACATTGAGTCAAAAAACAGCCATGGGCTTCCCTGGTGGTGCAGTGGTTGAGAGTCTGCCTGCCGATGCAGGGTACACGGGTTCGTGCCCTGGTCTGGGAAGATCCCACATGCCGTGGAGCGGCTGGGCCCGTGAGCCATGGCCGCTGAGCCTGCGTGTCCAGAGCCTGTGCTCCACAACGGGAGAGGCCACAACAGTGAGAGGCCCACGTACAGCAAAAAAAAAAAAAAAAAAAAAAAAAAAAAGCCATGTTCCAAAGCCATAAAAATCTTCCAGTCCTGTCTCTTCTACTTAAGTCCATTCCTGGATAGTTAAAACCTTGTATTACTACTTCCACTCTGGCTTCTTTACAAGCATTATTTATGTGCTCAAATCATTTCACAGTCCACTTGCTCTTTTCTGTCTGGTGGTCTACAATATACAGTATTCAAACAGCTAGTTTACTAAAATAGGTTCCAACACGTCCAGCTTCAAAGTCCAACAGCTCTGTGCTATTACTAGGCTCTTCCCTATCCTCTACTATTATAATAATAAATCCTTCGGGTATGTAATTCCTACTCTACATTATTTCATACTCCTTCGAAACAGGGTTCTGGTAAGTATGACTAAAGCAAGGACCTTCCAAATCCTGTTTCCTATACATTTTAGTCAAGAAAGTAATAACTAGGTACCTCACCTGGTATCAACCAAAAGAAGTTTATAATAAATGATGCATGTCCATGTAAATCCATTCTCTAAGAAAAATGTTATAGCCATTCCTAAAGTGATGGAAACAAATTTAAGATATGTACAGCAATGGCTACAGTAACCATGAATTCATAGCTTAAAAATAAACAGGTCGACGAGAGGAAGATGGCGGAAGAGTAAGACGCGGAGATCACCTTCCTCCCGACAGATACACCAGAAATACATCTACACGTGGAACAGCTCCTATAGAACACCTACTGAACGCTGCCAGAAGACCTCAGACCTCCCAAAAGCAAGAATCGCCCCACGTACCTGGGTAGGGCAAAAGAAAAAAGAATAAACAGAGACAAAATGATAGGGACGGGACCTGCACCAGTGGGAGGGAGCTGTGAAGGAGGAAAGGTTTCCACACACTAGGAAGCCCCTTTGCGGGCAGAGACTGTGGGTGGCAGAGGGGGGAAGCTTCGGGTTCACGGAGGAGAATGCAGCAACAGGGGTGTGGAGGGCAAAGCGGAGAGATTCCCTCACAGAGGATCGGTGCTGACTGGAACACACCAGCCCGAGAGGCTTGTCTGCTCACCCGCCGGGGCGGGCAGGGCTGGGAGCTGAGTCTCGGGCTTCGGTCGGAGCGCAGGGAGAGGAGAGGGGTTTGTGGAGTGAACACAGCCTGCAGGGGGTTAGTGCACCATGGCTAGTCAGGAGGGAGTCCGGGGAAAAGTCTGGACCTGCCGAAGAGGCAAGAGACTTTTTCTTCCTTCTTTGTTTCCTGGTGCGCGAGGAGAGGGAATTAAGAGCGCTGCTTAAAGGAAGGCCAGAGACGGGCACGAGCTGCAGCTAAAAGCGCAGACCCCAGAGTAAGGCATGAGATGCTAAGGCTGCTGCTGCCACCACCAAGAAGCCTGGGTGCGAGCACAGGTCACTATCTACACCCCCCTTCCGGGGAGCCTGTGCAGCCGGCCACTGCCAGGGTCCTGGGATCCAGGGACAATTTCCCCAAGAGAAAGCATGGCATGCCTCAGGCTGGTGCAACGTCATGCTGGCCTCTGCCACCGCAGGCTCGCCCCGCACTCTGTGCCCCTCCCTTCCCCTGGCCTGAATGAGCCAGAGTCCCTGAAGCAGCTGGGCCTTTAACCCCGTCCTGTCTGAGCGAAGAACAGATGCCCTCCGGCGACCTACATGCAGAGGCGGGGCCAAATCCAAAGCTGAGCCCTGGGAGCTGTGAGAACAAAGAAGAGTAAGGGAAATTTCTCCCAGCAGCCTCAGGAGCAGCAGATTAAAGCTCCACAGTCAACTTGATGTACCCTGCATCTGTGGAATACATGAATAGACAACGGATCATCCCAAATTGAGGAGGTGGACTTTGAGAGCAAGATTTATGAGTTTTTCCCCTTTTTCTCTTATTGTGAGTGTGTATGTGTATGCTTCTCTGTGAGATTTTGTCTGTATAGCTTTGCTTCCAGCATTTGTCCTAGGACTCTATCCGTCTGTTTTTGTTTTTTATTTTTTTCTTGATAATTATTTTTTTATTTTAATAACTTTATTATATTTTATCATACTTTATTTTATGTTACTTTATCTTCTTTCTTTCTTTCTTTCTTTCCTTCCTTACCTCCTTCCTTCCTTCCTCCCTGCCTCCCTTCCTCCATACTTTCGTGCTTTCGACCTTTCATTCTTTCTTTCTTTCTTTCTACTTCTACTAATTCTTTCTTTCTACTTTTTCTCTCTTTTATTCTGAGCCGTGTGGATGAAAGACTCTTTGTGCTGCAGTCAGGAGTCAGTGCTGTGTCTCTGAGGTGGGAGAGCCACCTTCAGGACACTGGTCCACCAGAGACCTCCCAGCTCCACATAACATCAAATGGCGAAAATCTCCCAGAGGTCTCCATCTCAACACCAGCACCCAGCTTCACTCAACAACAAGCAAGCTACAGTGCTGGACACCCTATGCCAAACAACTAGCAAGACAAGAACACAACATTACCCACTAGCAGAGAGGCTGCCTAAAATCATAATAAGTTCACAGACACCCCAAAACACACCACCAGACATGGACCTGCCCACAGGAAAGACAATATCCAGCCTCATCCATCAGAACACAGGCACTAGTCTCCTCCACCAGGAAGCCTACACAACCCACTGAATCAACCTAAGCCACTTGGGACAGACACCAAAACCAACGGGAACTATGAACCTGCAGCCTGCAAAAAGGAGACCCCAAACACAGTAAGATAAGCAAAATGTGAAGACAGAAAAACACACAGTAGATGAAGGAGCATGATAAAAACCCAACAGGCCTAATAAATGAAGAGGAAATAGGCAGTCTAACTGAAAAACAATTCAGAATAATGATAGTAAAGATGATCCAAAATCTGGGAAATAGAATAGACAAAATGCAAGAAACATTTAACAAGGAGCTAGAAGAAGTAAAGATGAAACAGGCAATGATGAACAACACAATAAAATAAATTAAAAATACTATAGATGGAGTCAATAACAGAATAAATGAGGCAGAAAAACGGATAAGTGACCTGGAAGATAAAATAGTGGAAATAACTACTGCACAGCAGAATACAGAAAAAAGAATGAAAAGAACTGAGGACAGTCTCAGAGACTTCTGGGACAATATTAAAAGCACCAACATTCGAATTATAGGGGTTCCAGAAGAAGAAGAGAAAAAGAAAGGGAATGAGAAAATATTTGAAGAGATTATAGTTGAAAACTTCCCTAATATGGGAAAGGAAAGAGTTAATCAAGTCCAGGAAGCACAGAGAGTCCCATATAGGATAAATCCAAGGAGAAATATGCCAAGACACATATTAATCAAACTGTCAAAAATTAAATACAAAGAAAACATATTAAAAGCAGCAAGGTAAAAGAAAATAACACCCAAGGGAATCCCCATAAGGTTAACAGTTGATCTTCCAGCAGAAACTCTGTAAGCCAGAAGGGACTGGCAGGACATATTCAAAGTGATGAAGGAGAAAAACCTGCAACCAAGACTACTCTACCCAGCAAGGATCTCATTCAGATTTGATGGAGAAATTAAAAGCTTTACAGACAAGCAAAAGCTGAGAGAGTTCAGCACCACCAAACCAGCTTTACAACAAATGCTAAAGGAACTTCTCCTGGCAAGAAACACAAGAGAAGGAAAAGACCTACAATAACGAACCCAGAACAATTAAGAAAATGGGAATAGGAGCATACATATTGATAATTACCTTAAATGTAAATGGACTAAATGCTCCCACCAAAAGACAGAGATTGGCTGAATGCATACAAAAACAAGACGCATATATTTGCTGTCTACAAGAGACCCACTTCAGACCTAGAGACACATACAGACTGAAAGTAATGGGATGGAAAAAGATATTTCATGCAAATGGAAACCAAAAGAAAGCTGGAGTAGCAATTCTCATAACAGACAAAATAGACTTTAAAATAAAGACTATTAGAAGAGACAAAGAAGGACACGACATAATGATCAAGAGATCAATCCAAGAAGAAGATATAACAATTGTAAATATTTAGGCAACCAACATAGGAGCACCTCAATACATAAGGCAAATACCAACAGCCATAAAAGGGGAAATCAACAGTAACACATTCATAGTAGGGGACATTAACACCCCACTTTCACCAATGGACAGATCATCCAAAGTGAAAATAAATAAGGAAACACAGCTTTAAATGATACATTAAACAAGATGGACTTAATTGATATTTATAGGACATTCCATCCGAAAACAACAGAATACACATTTTTCTCTAGTGCTCATGGAACATTCTCCAGGATAGATCATATCTTGGGTCACAAATCAAGCCTTGGTAAATTTAAGAAAATTGAAATTGTATCAAGTATCTTTTCCGACAACAATGCTATGAGACTAGATATCAATTCCAGGAAAAGATCTGTAAAAAATACAAATACATGGAGGCTAAACAATACACTACTTAATAACAAAGTGATCACTGAAGAAATTAAAGAGGAAATCAAAAAATACCTAGAAACAATGGACAGTGGAGACATGACAACTCAAAATCTATGGGATGCAGCAAAAGCAGTTCTAAGAGGGAAGTTTATAGCCATACAATCCTACCTTAAGAAACAGGAAACATCTTGAATAAACAACCTAACCTTGCACCTAAAGCAATTAGAGAAAGAAGAACAAACAAACCCCAAAATTAGCAGAAGGAAAGAAATAAAAATCAAATCAGAAATAAATGAAAAAGAAATGAAGGAAACAATAGCAAAGATCAATAAAGCTAAAAGCTGGTTCTTTGAGAAGATAAACAAAATTGATAAACCAGTAGCCAGACTCATCAAGAAAAAAAGGGAGAAGACTCAAATCAATAGAATTAGAAATGAAAAAGGAGAAGTAAAAAGTGACACTGCAGAAATACAAAAGATCATGAGAGATTACTACAAGCAACTCAATGCCAATAAAATGGACAACTTGGAAGAAATGGACAAATTCTTAGAAATGCACAACCTGCCAAGACTGAATCAGGAAGAAATAGAAAATATGAACAGACCAATCACAAACAATGAAATTGAAACTGTGATTAAAAATCTTCCAACAAACAAAAGCCCAGGACCAGATGGCTTTACAGGTGAATTCTATCAAACATTTAGAGAAGAGCTAACACCTATCCTTCTCAAACTCTTCCAAAATATAGCAGAGGGAGGAACACTCCCAAACTCATTCTATGAGGCCACCATCACTTTGATACCAAAACCAGACAAGGATGTCACAAAGAAAGAAAACTACAGGCCAATGTCACTGATGAACCTAGATGCAAAAATCCTCAACAAAATACTAGCAAACAGAATCCAACAGTACATTAAAAGGATCATACACCATGATCAAGTGGGGTTTATTCCAGGAATGCAAGGATTCTTCAATATACGCAAATCAATCAACGTGATACACCATATTAACAAATTGAAGAAGAAAAACCATATGATCATCTCAGTAGATGCAGAGAAAGCTTTTGACAAAATTCAACACCCATTTATGATAAAAACCCTCCAGAAAGTAGGCATAGAGGGAACTTTCCTCAACATAATAAAGGCCATATATGACAAACCCACAGCCAACATTGTCCTCAATGGTGAAAAACTGAAAGCATTTCCACTAAGATCAGGAACAAGACAAGGTTGCCCACTCTCACCACTCTTATTCAACATAATTTTGAAAGTTTTAGCCATAGCAATAGGAGAAGAAAAGGAAATAAAAGGAATCCAAATCAGAAAGGAAGAAGTAAAGCTGTCACTGTTTGTAGATGACATGATACTATACATAGAGAATCCTAAAGATGCTACCAGAAAACTACTAGAGCTAATCAATAAATTTGGTAAAGTAGAAGGATACAAAATTAATGCACAATAATCTCTGGCATTCCTATACACTAAGGATGAAACATCTGAAAGTGAAATCAAGAAAACACTCCCATTTACCATTGCAACAAAAAGAATAAAATATGTAGGAATAAACCTACCTAAGGAGACAAAAGACCTGTATGCAGAAAATTATAAGACACTGATGAAAGAAATTAAAGATGATACAAATAGATGTAGAGATATACATTGTTCTTAGAGTGGAAGAATTAACATTGTGAAATTGACTCTACTACCCAAAGCAAGCTACAGATTCAATGCAATCCCTATCAAACTACCACTGACATTTTTCACAGAACTAGAACAAAAAATTTCACAATTTGTATGGAAACACAAAAGACCCCCAAATAGCCAAAGCAATCTTGAGAACGAAAAACGGAGCTAGAGGAATCAGGCTCCCTGACTTCAGACTATACTACAAAGCTACAGTAATCAAGACAGTATGGTACTGGCACAAAAACAGAAAGATAGATCAATGCAACAGGAGAGAAAGCCCAAAGATAAACCCACACACTTATGGTTACCTTATCTTTGATAAAGGAGGCAGGAATGTATGGTGGAGAAAGGATAGACTCTTCAATAAGTGGTGCTGGGAAAACTGGACAGGTACTTGTAAAAGTATGAGACTAGATCACTCCCTGACACCATACACAAAAATAAGCTCAAAATGGATTAAAGACCTAAATGTAATGCCAGAAACTATCAAACTCTTAGAGTCAAACATAGGCAAAACACTCTATGACATAAATCACAGCAAGATCCTTTTTGACCCTCCTCCTAGAGAAATAAAAATAAAAACAAAAATAAACAAATGGGACCTAATGAAACTTCAAAGCTTTTGCACAGCAAAGGAAACCATAAACAAGACCAAAAGGCAACTCTCAGAAAGGGGGAAATTATTTGCAAATGAAGCAACTGACAAAGCATTAATCTCCAAAATTTATAAGCAGCACATGCAGCTCAATAACAAAAAAACAAACAACCCAATCCAAAAATGGGCAGAAGACCTAAACAGACATTTCTCCAAAGAAGATATACAGACTGCCAACAAACACATGAAAGAATGCTCAACATCATTAATCATTAGAGAAATGAAAATCAAAACTACCATGAGATATCATCTCACACCAGTCACAATGGCCATCATCAAAAAATCTAGAAACAATAAATGCTGGAGAGGGTGTGGAGAACAGTGAACACTCTTGCACTGCTTGTGAGAATGTGAATTGGTACAGCCACTATGGAAAACAGTATGGAGGTTCCTTAAAAAACTGCAAATACAACTACCATATGACCCAGCAATCCCATTACTGGGCATATACCCTGAGAAAACCATAATTCCAAAAGAGTCATTTACCAAAATGTTCATTGCAGCTCTATTTACAATAACCCACAGATGGAAGCAACCTAAGTGTCCATCATCAGATGAATGGATAAAGAAGAAGTGACACATATATACAATGAAATATTACTCAGCCATAAGAAGTAACAAAATTGAGCTATTTGTAATGAGGCGGATAGACCTAGAGTCTGTCATACAGAGTGAAGTAAGTCAGAAAGAGAACGACAAATACCATATGCTAACACATATATATGGAATTTAAGAAAAAAAATTGTCATGAAGAACCTAGGGGTAAGACAGGAATAAAGACACAGACCTACTAGAGAATGGACTTGAGGATATGGGGCAGGGGAAGGGTAAGCTGTGACAAAGCGAGAGAGAGGCATGGACATATATACACTACCAAACGTAAGGTAGATAGCTAGTGGGAAGCAGCCACATAGCACAGGGAGATCAGCTCAGTGCTTTGTGACTGCCTGGAGGGGTGGGATAGTGAGGGTGGGAGGGAAGGAGATGCAAGAGGGAAGAGATATGGGAACATATGTATATGTATAACTGATTCACTTTGTTATAAAGCAGATATTAACACACCATTGTAAAGCAATTATACTCCAATAAAGATGTAAAAAAAATAAAAGAAAATGAAAATAAACAGCATTACCACTGATTCCACCGTAGCCATGCTTTTTTCACTTCACATCTGTATTATGACAATGGTTATGTAATCAA
The DNA here is from genome assembly GCF_964374135.1 of Grampus griseus. Classification (NCBI taxonomy): domain Eukaryota; kingdom Metazoa; phylum Chordata; class Mammalia; order Artiodactyla; family Delphinidae; genus Grampus; species Grampus griseus. The sequence continues at coordinate 84,077,836 of NC_138999.1, read as the reverse complement.
GCTGCTTAACCACAGACTGTCTCTGATGCATCCTTCTAGAAAATAATTGGCTGAACAATCCTCCTAAGACACCGTTTACACCACGCCATTGCCCTATAATGATCTTACTAAGTGCCCTTAGAAAGTTGTATTCCCCTACCGTACTTTTAAAAGTTTTCCATGATCTGGCCCATGACGTGTTTCCCAACTTATTTCTCACTAATACATAGCCTCTGCTCCAGTCATACCAGCTTCCACAGTCTACGACCTTTCCATTCTATTAAGTGAGCCTTTGCTCCCTGTGACTCCTCCCTGCAGACAATAATGTCTCTTCTCCCTTCAACCGAAAATGTTTCCCATGCCAGAAGGGAAAAATGTTTCCCATGCCCCACTTCAGTGCCCACTCCCTCCATGAACACTATTTTCCAACATTCAGGAAAGCAGAAAGTGTATATCCATAGATCACCACCTAGATTCTACAGCCAATTCACATTTTGTCTTGTCGTTTTGCACATATATCCATCTACCTATCCTTCCATCCATCCATTAATCCCAATGTTCCTTGAAGCACTATTTATAATAGCCAGGACATGGAAGCAACCTAAATGTCCATCAACAGAAGAATGAATAAAGAAGATATGGTACATATATACAATGGAATATTTCTCAGCCATAAAAAAGGACAAAATAATGCCATTCATCTTATTTTGGTATGCATTTCAAGTTTTAGATATCAGTTCACCTCACCCCTAAAAACTTCATTTTGTAGATCATTAACTAGAGTTAATACTTGGTTTGAGTTCTTTTTGTTAGGTAAAACTTGCATACAATGAAATACACAAACTGTAATTGTATAATTTGATGAGTTTTGACAAATTCATATGCCTGTGTAACCCAGAGTCCTATCAAGATATAGGACATGACCATCACTTGAGAAAGTTCCCTCATACCCCTTCACAGTCAGTTCCATCTCCAGCTCTAGCGGAGGCAAAATTGTTCTGATGATTTCTACAATAAATTAATTTTCTCTTTTAGAATTTATTTAGATGGGATCATACAATTGATACTCTTTTGTGTAAGTTTTATTTCATTCTGCATAATACATTTGAAATTAATCCATGTCATTGTACATATAGTTTCTCTATTGCTGAGTAATATTGCATTGTTTATACATTTTCCTGCTGATGAATACCTTGAACTCTTTCCAGGTTTTAGCTAGTATACATAAAGCTACCTTCTTGTACAAATTTTTTCTTGACATATGCTCTTATTTCTCTTAGATAAATACCTAGATTTGGAATTGCTGAATAATGGGGGTGGTGTATGCTTAGGATTTTCTTTCAGATTTTGATTTTTTTGGTGATGTACTCTAATTTTTCTTTATTCCATTCTTTCTGTGCACATGATTTTTTAAATCATGGTTAAATATACAAAGCATAAAATTCACCATTTTAAGCATTTTTTAAGTGTACACTTCAGTGTCATTAAGTACATTAACAATGTTGTACAACCAACACCACTATTCATTTCCTGAACTTTTTTCATCAATCCAAACAGTTTTGTACCCATTAAACAATAAATCTCTATCCCCTTTCTCTCATCCATAGCCCCAGGTAATCTTCATTCTATTTTCTGTCTCTATAAATTTCCCTATTCTAGGTACCTCACATAAGTAGAATCATACAATGTTTGTCATTTTGTGTCTGGCTTATTTCACTTAGCATAATGTTTTCAAAGTATATCAATTATATTTAGTTTTATAAGAAACTACCAGACTTCTCTCCAAAGTGTACCATTTTGTGCTCCCACTAGCAATGGATGAGTTTTAGCTGCTTCACATCCTTGCCAAAATTTAGTGTTGTCAGTTGTCTTGATATTTAGCCATTCTGGCTACTTAAGCTCAGTTTGACAATCTACTTTTCAGAATTCCTCTTGCTTTGATAGTCTGCACCACACAATTTAGATTTAATAGTTCTCACTGTGTATATGAATTCCTTCCCCCAGATGGACTTCAAACTCCTTGAGAATAGAGACTGTACCTTATACTGCATTTATTTACTTTGTGGTGCCTAGCATTGGATCATGCTCATAGCAATTGTGGCCATTTGAAAACACACTGAATCCAAATTGAGACAGAAGAGGATTTAGCTTTAATATACTAGTTACTGTTCTGTTGGCAGATTTTCTAATTGCAGGTTGAGATGTGAAAATTTCAACTTTAGTCCATTTTTTACCTTTCTTCACTATGGACTGAAAAAACATTAGGAAATAAAATGTCAATAATATCTAAATAGTAAGCTGAGAAACATCTATGGTTGCTAAGGGACTGTTAATTCAGCCATAGATTTCACTTTGTTTACTGGTTAAATTCTTCCATGAATATAGATTCAGAAAGAGTAACTAACAGGAAAAAGAAATGAGAAAGTAAAAGAAACAGAAACAGGAAAACCAGCATATTTACTGTCTCTTTCTGTGGTAAGAGGAAGGTTACCACAGAAAGAGGAAAAGAGGAAAATAACTCTTTTCTTTCAAAAAAGAACTCCTTTTTGACAAACTGGGCTTTTTAAAGTTAAATGAAGAAAATTGTTACAAGCTGGAGTATAGCTCATTAATACATATTTTTTCTGTTTATGAATAGCTTATTATATATTAGGAAACTAAGTGTTTAAATAACCCTATCTTCAATACCATGTATCACTTACTGCTATAAACTGAATTGTAGCCCCTCAAAGTTCATATGTTGAAACCTTAACCCCTGATTTGATGCTATTTAGAGGTGGGGCCTTTGGGAGATAATTAGATTTAGATGAGGTCATGAGAGTGGGATCCTCACAATGGGGTTAGTGCTCTTATAAGAAAAGACACCAGAAAGCTTGCTCTCCCCCTACCCCACCTGCTACCATGTAAAATCACAGGGAAGGCAGCCATCTACAAGCCAGGAAAGGAGTCCTCACCAGAAAGTGACTATGCTAGCACTTGGATCTTGGATTTCTACCCTCTAGGACTGTGGGAAAAGAAAGTTCTTTTATTTAAGCCACCAAGTCTATGGTATTTTGTTACGGCATCCTGAGCTGACTAAGACATAGTTTTTTACCAAAGTTCTACCAACCACAAAAAGTCATTTTTCTCAGAAAAAACAAAGTTAAAGGTTTTCAATAAAAATTCCTGATTGGCACATAGTACACTCTCAGTAAATGTGTTTTGAACTGAATTGGGCTCCTTCACATCTTCTATTAACATTATTCTGGAGCAAGTCTACTTATATCGGCAGGGACAATCAGCTTATATGTCTTGTGACTTGAGAGGACCCATAGTCCTCTCTTCTTCAAAACAACTATTTATCTTAATGTCCACCTACCATTAGGTATCAATTCCTTCCTAAGTAAAACATTAGTCCCAGTTTAAATGCAAACACAGTATTGAAGTTATATTAAAACAATGATGATGGCAAACACTTTAAAAAAGGTTAGTGGATGGGATTACCTAGCAGAGTCTGAAGAAAGGAAACACAGAACAGGTAGATTTGTATTTGTCTGTGTGGGTAGGGCTGGGGTGGGGAGTAAAGTGGATGGAAGATGTTGTCTAGATTAGCGGTGGAAACGTGACTAAGATTTAAACATTGGAAGAATTCACACGAAGATCTGAATTTTAATTTCCTTGAAAAATCAGATCCAGAAGAACTGGGTTAGCATTCTTGCCTGGCAATAAACACCTGAAGCAACATGGTAGCTGCCCCTTTAAAAAGGGCATGCGCTCTGTCTTTTGCTACTGTCTCAACCATCCCCATGTCTCTTACACCTGGTATAACTTCATTATGATATTTACCAAGCCCCTGTAGGCTTTCATTTTGTCACTCCTGGCCTAAGACCCAGGGGCATAGAGCTAAATATGACAGTGACTGGGGGAGAGGAGACCTCTGGGCACTTAAGAGTGAGAGAGATGTTGGACACAGAATGCAATGATGGGAGGGAGTGAGTGCTTAGGAAGGTGACATGACTTGCTTCTGTAAAGTAAATGTAGGTGACATGCACAGAACTTTACAAATCTGAGACTTCATTTTCTGGAATGCCTCCTGCCTATTTTCCATACCCCTCTAAAATTAATTAGCTGACCATATGAGGCAGTCATTGCCATAAGCCACTTCCAATGAAGCATTGCATTTCCAATTCATTCTAACAATTTAAAAATAATCTGTAGTTACCATTCTGAGTACTTTTATTATTCAGGATGAAGGTTAATCAAATTTTTGTTGTTAACCTACCACATTTGTAATAACATTTTGAATAATCCCTTCTCTCAGAAGTCCCCACTTTCAAATGGATTTCATACTTCCAAATTATATTCACTGAGAGATACAAAGTAAGTGAGGTTACAAAGACACATTAACACACATACACCCGAATTTGCTTTACGGGGTATCTTATTTCTGTTACCTTAAAATCTGAAAGAAGTGATTGTCATTTCTTCAAGCTTGACAATCTCTTTGTGATAAATAAAGAGTATTCTAATTCGCTGACATAAGTAATGTTCTTAACATAGAGCCTGAACAAAACTAATGATAATTGTTACCTTTCTTCCCAGATATATCCTCTTCCTTCCTACAGTTTTCTTACTATTATTTTAGATAGGAAATTTGAATTAGAATGAACCTAACCACACTCTACAGGTAGAGCCCCTTACCCACCCATATAAAACTTTGCTGAGAAGTTAAGAACATTAGAGGGATGGTCAAATAGGAGAGCAACTAGTCTTTCAAATTAAACATCAGTTTCATCTCAGAAAGAAATATAGGTAAATTGATGACAAAAAAAAAAATTCCTTTCCGTCTCAAGCAAGCATCTTCATTCCTTGTCTGGAGTCTTGGATCAAGACCTTTGTTTACTGGTAGGTACATTGTGGGAGACGCTGTGATCAATAAAGATGGCAGGATTTTTTTATTATTATTATTCACTGCTGTGTCCTACAACCTAGCAAAATGAAGTGCCTGTCAGATAGTAGACTGTCATTAGAACACGTGACTGCCAGCACACTAGAAAGCATAATTCCTTCCCTTGAAGAGTTTGAAGTTGAAACAAAGAAATAACAAAGTATGGCACAGGACACAACTAACTTACAAAATTACAGGGCATGAATGAATATATCTCTTTTACCTCCCTAGTTTCTTTTGTCCACCCTCCCCATACTTTTCCATTAAAATGCATATATAGGAAATTAAGCAAATGACAAGGAATGTGCAATTTTCATTGATGTTTATGGAATTTCTCATCTCAACTCACAGCCATCTACTAGGATAGTGCTGATCCAAAGTTGCAAGGCCTTGGGTTGCAAAGTTTTTCTTTCCTTTTTTAATGTAGATTTCCTAATGCTTCTTTCTTATTTTTTACTTAGTCAAATAATTTCCTCTAGATTTCGTTATTAAAACATGAGAGGTGTGGGGGGGGTTTGGGGGGGAGGTGGGTAGGGTCAGACATAAACCTTAATTAGATTCATAATGTTCCAATGCATAGTGTTTGTGACAACCATGTATATACATTGCCTCCTTTGAACTCCAGCAAGAGGATCATACTTTTGTAATGCAGTCCTCAGGACACAGGCCCCCACTGCTGAAACAGCTAGCAACATGGAACTCTCCACTGAGACACTCCCATTGCCATTCTAGGCAGCACCTTCAAATCACTATAGTTGCCAGATCCTGTCTGTGTGCTGGAGAGGAGAACTTAGAGATGGAAAGGATCATATTTCCATTTTTCCTCATTTATTTTTTAGCCTGGTGGGAGACCAGAGAGAAAGCAATGAACAAAGAGAGTAAATATGTAAGCAAACACAGTAGTCCTCACCACATACCTAAGAATTACCAAATGCAAATTTGTGTGCCCAATGCACAGTGAGGCCAAACAATACTGAAATATTGGAGTTTGGAGCAGAGAAAGATTTATTGCAGGGCCATGCAAGGAGATGGGTGGCTCATTTGCAAAAAGTCCTGAACTCCTTGAAGGGCTTCAGCAAAGCACTTTTAAAAGCCAGGTGATGGAGGGATGTGGTTATTTGTTACAAACTTCTTGGTGTAGGAATCCTTTGTTCTTGCAGCTGTCCACGTAAGTCAGTTCACAACATTCCTGTAAATCTCCAACAAGACAAACATTATTCTCTGTTCTAAAAATTTTTCTTTCTATATAAATAGACTCTTAAAGGTCAGAGCCTTAAGAATAGGCTATCTTGTATACTTCAGGCTATAGGCAACATTCTTTTACAAAAGGTGCAGAGCCAGCATGACTAAGTACAGACAACAAAGCACAAAAGTTAAAGCAAAAGGAACAGATCTAATATGGAGTCAGATTTGTTCTTCCCTATTACATAAGTGCTAAAGGGATTCTTCATGTAGAAACTCCATGAGAAGAGAAAACTTGTCCATTCCATTCTTACTGTAACTCCAGCACTTAGAACAGTGCTGGGCACAGAGCAGGTACCCACCAAATATTTGTCAAATTAAGGAATTCTATATAAAGGAGTGATTAGAATCAAGGCTGTTAGTATTCAAAGGCAATGTGGAGTTACATGATATCAGTTTTTGTATAAGTGGACAATAAGTGGATTAGCTTGTAGGAGGCAGAGGAATGTGGCTAAAAGATATAAAATGAGGTATCTGGAAGTAATGAGTTATATGTAGAGAAATCATATAATTTATTATCCCCACATGGACATTTTGAAGAGTGAGAAAGGGCATTTAATAATTATTCCAGAATGACATGTAGAAATCATGACTGTCCTGGGAAACTGGGATATATGGACACCCTCTTTATATGACACTAAGTAAACTGAGTAAGGGGTTGGTCTGGTGAAAATAAAGTTTGAGAAAGATTGTTTTTGTTTCCACAGTAGATATAGCCTTTAAATATGAAAAAAAGAGAGAGAGACTAGAAGACAGAACTCCTGTTAGAATTGTAATAATTACAATCTAGGGATGACAGCTTTGAGAATAGAGGGGAGGGGGTAGCTCTGAAGGACTTTGTGAAGGATCAAGTAGAATTGATTAACCAAGAAATATAAATGTTCAGTCATAATACTGCCTGCAGTGTTATTTCAAAAATATATAAAATACAACCTCTGATAAATTTTGCACTCAACTGAAGCTGTCTCCACACCTTGCAGCTCTGTAATATTGGAACACTTACTTAACCTCTCTGATCCTCAGTTACCTGAGGGTATAATGTAACTAAAGGTAAGTCATCCAAATGAGCCTTCTCATATTTTCAGACCATATTGGAAATTCAAATTTGGTCCCTTAGAACTAATTTTTTTTCCCACTATTCTGAGCCACTATTTTAAGTAAAATAATATTCTGAGACTTACTGAAAGTATCTTAAAACAAAAAAATTAAGCTATAACTATAAAATCAGGATTTTAAAAAAGTCCTTCATGGAAAAACACTAAGATGACTCAATTTTGAGCCCAACAAAAAGAGTTTGTTTTTAGTGGCTATTACTACCAATTACATCTTGCATCTTTCCTATATCAGAAAACATTTCTGCTGGAAATCACAACAAAAATGGTTAGATTTGGAAAAATTTGAGTTCCTCCTGGTAACATTCAACTTTCAGGAAGAAAATTATTGAACCAAGTCTTTGAGCAGGAGAAACCCTAGTTCTATCAAATAACTTTATTTTCTTTCTGCCAACTCTGAAAACTACTTTCCTCTTGCCTTATAGCAAACTGCTTCAGGGCTTCAGGCCTTACAACCTTTGGCTACCACTCATCAATGTGAATACTGCCTTGTCCAGAAGAGTCTGGCCCCTCTGATTTTCTGTCCTTTTTTCTCATCGAGAGCTCTAGTTTCAACCTCAATACAGTTGGCATGTTGCCTAAACTTCAGAAAAAGAGAAATTATTTTCCAATCTTTCCCTCTCACTTTTGTATTTACACACCTAAGGGATAATATGTTGCATAATTCTCTTTAGTGAATCTTTATCTACTATAATTGCAGCTGAACATCACTGCTGGTACAGGAATCAGTGAAAAGAATAGTGTAAATTGCTGATAGCACCTAAACGTTATGAGACTCATATTTTCCACTGTAGAAATTGAACCACTTCTGAGTTGTTGAAATTATTGCTAAATTTACTTACAGTCATTTTTACAATAAAAAACTTTATTACTCTTATAATGGGCCAAATAAATGCTCTAAATCTTGAATTCTGAAGTAATATCTCCTGTCCTAAAATCAGTGAAGCTTTTCAAGAGAGAGGGAGAAAGTGCATTCTGAAAAGGTAGTTTATGGTTTTAGAATTTTGTTGCAGTTTTGGTTCATATATTTTTACTAAGCATAACCTTTATATGTAAATTAAATGATTATATAAGAGAGAGCACTGTTTTCATAAAGTAAGAAATAATTTTATATCCTAAAAGACAGAGGAGTATAAACCAGTAAGGCAGCTCTGCATGTGTTTGATGGCTATGAAATGACCTGTTTGATTTTCTATTACAGACCAGCAGACTATGCTGCCCTGACCCACCAGACCCAGACTGTGGGATAGCTGACTTCTCATTAGGGAGTCCTGTGGTACAGAGTTCATTCATAGCCTGTAATAAATAAAGTGTGTTTAAAACATCATGTATAGAAACAGCCCTCCATTGTGAAAGCAGTATCATAAAAAGTTGTTTTTTTCTTTTGAAACACTATTGGAGAGGGGAAAAAAATTATTTTCTGGCTAAGCCCTGACAAAAGAGTTTATCATTTGGCCACATGGGATAGTGTATGCACACATGTCCAGATAGTCAAATTCATTCAAATTGGTCTAGACAGACTAACTCACCAGTTCTTTGGAGGGAAAGCCCAACCTGAGTTAAATAAAATGTTGAAGTAAAAGCAGTTTAATTACCTCAGGGGAGAAGTAGAGAGAACTTGGCTTCAAGTCTTAACAGAATTCTGTAATGACTTTAGTGAGTAGAAAATCATTTGTGATTAGGACATTCATTGTAAACAAAAGCTTCAGCAAAAGTAGGAATCCTTTTAATCATCTCACTTAGTCTTATTTATCTATTTACTGAGCAGACTTTGTATATGTCCATAGTATATACATACGTTTAGGTTGGTCAGGTGGAGATCATTGCAGATTCCAAACTAATGGAGTTGGGTTAATGAGGTTTTACTCTCTGTGTATACATGGTAGACATAGGCAATAAAGAACAAAGTGTGTCACCTGTACCTCAGATTTTGACTCATTCTGTTTTCCTCACCGCCAGTGCCATAAATTCAACCTGTGATATGATAGTCAACCTATTTCTTCCTGTTTCTGGAATTGTCCTTTGTGATAAAAAAATTATGTGATCAGAATTTACCTGAGAACTTGTAGGTATTTGAAGCAAGATATGCTTGGTTATAATTTGCTTGATATGCTTGGTTATGCTTGGTTATAATGTTCTCTCTTGGGATGATTATCTATTTCTTTATTGAACACCAGTAACACAGAATATGTGGTACAAATTATATTTATGATACTTTCCTAGCTACCTTAAAGTCTATAAGTGAAATGATGAAGAAAAGGTCAATGAATAGGGAGGTATACATAAATGAGACATTTTTGAAAGAGAAAGAAAGATTTAGAGAAACTAATAAGAGACCAAAATAGAATTTAATGGATTGGAGGGATTCTGGGAAGATGGCAGAGTAGGAAGCACCAGGAATCTCTCTCCCCACCTAGACAACAATTACACTGGCAAAATCCGTCTGATGTAACTATTTTGGAATTCTGGAATCTTTCTGAGGTAGGTATTTCAGAACTCTGGAGTCTATTGAAGGGTTGCATGGTACATTGTACTTAATTTCAGTCAATTTCAGTTCTTAGCTCAGCGGCCACTACTCACCCCCCAACCATAGCTCTGTGGAAGGCAGCTGTGCATTGCTAACTAGAGCAACTCTCACACAACCTGTGGAAATCAGGGTGGGTAATATGGACCCTGTCCTTCAAATATTCAGGATCTGTGTTCTGATCACTGATTGCTGACTCAGATAATGGAGGTGCAGACACAGAGGTATACAGCCATGTTTTCACACCCCTCCTCAACATTGCAAGCCCCTACCCCTCCAGTTGAAGTGACTCCCAAGGGATTTAAAGAGCCAGCACCTTCTTCTTCCCTTAATTGTTTTTTTTTCCCCCACTTTGAGAGCCAGACGTTAAAGAAAAGGACATTCAAATTCACATACTGAGGAAACTAGAAAGTTATAGCATATACCAAGGGAAAGGTGCAGAATCAGAAAATACTGGAGAAAAATCTTAAGTTTCCATCTCAGGCTGATCTTTAGTACAAAGATAGTCTACAACAATCAAAAAAAAAAAATCCTGGTAGTAAGAGAACATGATTTCCAGAGTTATCATTAGATTCAAATGTAGTTTTCAACAAAAAATCACAAGACATACAAAAGAACAAGAAAGTATGGCCTATTCAAATGAAGAAAGATAAACCAACAGAAACTGTCTTTAATATGGTCTTAAAAATACTTAAAGAACCAAAGGAAGACATGGAGAAAGTCAGGAAAATAATGTCTGAACAAAATGGAAATATCAATAAAGAGATAGAAAACCTAAAAAAGAAACCAAAAAGAAATTCTTGAACTGAAAATTATAATAACTGAAATGAAAAATTCACTAGAGAAATTCAAAGTCAAATTTGAGTAAGCAGAAGAATCAAAACTTGAAAATAAGAAAATTGAAATTACAAAGACTGAGGAACAGAAAGAAACAAGGTTGAAGAAAAGTAAACAGAGCCTAAGGGGCCTGTGGGACACCATCAAGTTTATGAACATATGATTGTGGGAGTCCCAGAAAGAGAAAAGAGAAAAGGACAGAGAGAGTATTTGAATAAATAATGGCCAGAAAATTCCAAAAGTTGATGAAAACCTGACTGTAAACATCCAAGAAGTTCAGCAAACTCCAAATTGGATGAAATCAAAGAGACCCACACCAAGACACATTATAATCAAAATGTTGAAAGTCAGAGACAGAGAGAGAAACTTTAAAGCAGTAAGAGAGAAGCAACTCATCATATACAAGGGATCTTCACTAAGATCATCAGCAGGTTTTTCATCAGAAGGTTTGGAGGCCAGAAGGCAGTGAGTTGATATATTCAAAGTGCTAAAAGAAAAAAACTGTCAGCCAAGAATCTTATATCCAGTAAAATTATCCTTCAAAAGTGAGGGATAAATTAAGGCATTCTCAGATAAACAAAAGCTGAGGGAGTTTATTACCACTACATTTGCCCTGCAAGAAATGCTAAAAGGAGTCCTGCAAGTTAAAATAAAAGCACACTAAATAGTAACTTGAAGCTATATGAAGAAACAAAAATATCAGTGAAGGTAAATTTTACATGGGCAATTATACAATTTAGCATTATTATAAAAATAGTTTATTACCACTTTTTCTTTCTACAAAATTTAAACAAATTATGCATTATAAAAAAATTATTCATTTATGTTTTTGGACACACAATGTATAAAGACGTATATTTTTGACATAAATAACTGAAAGAGATGAAAACAAAGCTATATAGGAACAGAGATTTATAAGTTATTGAAGTTAAGCTAGTATAAATTTAGATTATTATAACTGTAAGTTATTAAACATAATCCCCAGTGTAATCACAAAGAAAATAGTTACAGAATAAAAACAAAAGGAAGTGAGAAGGAAATTAAAATATTTCACTACAGGGCTTCCCTGGTGGTGCAGTGGTTGAGAGTCTGCCTGCCAATGCAGGGGACACGGGTTCGTGCCCTGGTCTGGGAAGATCCCACATGCTGTGGAGCGGCTAGGACCATGAGCCATGGCCACTGAGCCTGCATGTCCAGAGCCTGTGCTCTGCAACAGGAGAGGCCACAACAGTGAGAGGGCCGCATACCGCAAAAAAAAAAAAAAAAAAATTCACTACAGAAAATCAGTGAGACACAAAAGAAGAAAATAATTAAGGAAATGAGGGACAGAAAAACTGTAAGGCACAAAGAAAACAAACAGGAAAAAGACCAAAGCAAGTCCCTCCTTATCAGTAATAACATTAAATATAAATGGACTAAACTTTCCAATCAAAAGACAGAGATTGGCAGAATGGATTTTTAAAAAAAAATGATCCAATAATATGCTGTCTACAAGAGACTCACTTTAGGTTCAAAGACAAAAATAGATTGAAAGTGAGAGGATGAATAAAGATATTCCATGCAAATAGTAATCAAAGAAAGTAGAGTTGGTTATCTAATATCAAATGAAATAGACTTTAAAGAAAAAAGGTTACAAGTGACAAAGAATAACAGTATATATCAACACAAGTTTCAATATAGCAAAAGTATAACAATTATAAACATTTATGCATGAGTAACAGACCATCAAAATATATGAAGAAAAGCTGACAGCTAAAGACTTCAGTACCTCATTCTCAATAATAGGACAGCCAGAAGAAAGATAAGGAAATAAAGGACTTCAACAACACAATAAGCCAATTATATCTAACAGACATACAGAACACTCTAACCACCAACAACAGAATACACATTCTTCTCAAGTGTACATGGATTATTCCCTCGGATAGACCATATGTTAGGTCACAAAATAAGTCTCAATAGAATTACAAAGACAGATATCATACAAAGTATCTTCAACCACAGTGGGATGAAGTTAGAAATCAATAACAGAAGGAAAATTAGAAAATTCAAAAATATGTGGACATTAAACACCACACTCCGGGCTTCCCTGGTGGCACAGTGGTTGAGAGTCCACCTGCCAATTCAGGGGACATGGGTTTGTGCCCTGGTCAGGGAAGATCCCACATGCCGTGGAGTGGCTGGGCCCATGAGCCATGGCTGCTGAGCCTGCACGTCCGGAGCCTGTGCTCCACAACAGGAGAGGCCACAACAGTGAGAGGCCCACATACTGAAAAACAAACAAACAAACAAAACAAAACAAACAAAAAAAAACACTCCTAAATTACCAGTGTGTCAAAGAAGAAATCACAAGGGAATTGAGAAAATACTTAGAGAAAAATGAAAATGAAAATACAATATACCAAACTTATGGAATGAAGCAAAAGCAGTGCTAAGGGAGGAATTTATATCTATAAATACATTTAAAGAAAGAAAGATCTCAAATCAACAACCTAACTTTACAGCTTAGAGAACTAGAAAAATAAGAATTAATTTAACCCAAATCTAGCAGAAGGAAGGAAATGATAAGAGGAGAGATAAATGAAATAGAGAAGAGGAAAACAATAGAGAAAATCAACAAAACCAAAAGGTGGCTTTTCAAAAATATCAACAAGACTGACAAACCTTTAGCAAGATGACTAAGAGAAAAAGAGAGAAGACTCAAATTACTAACATAAAAAATGAAAGTGGGGATATGACTTCTGATTCTATAAGAATTAAAAGGATTATAAGAGATTACTATGAACAACTGTACACCAACAACTTGAATAACCTGGATATAATCGACAACTTCCAAGAAACACAAAGGCTACTAAGAATGAATCATGAACAAATGAAAACATCTGAACAGACAAAAGTCCTGGGCCTTATGCCTTCACTGGTGTATTCTACCAAACGTTTAAAGAGAGATATAACATCAGTGCTTCTCAAACACTTCCAGAAAATAGAAAAGGAGGAAACACTTCCTAACTCAGTCTATGAAGCCAACATTACCCTGATATCAAAGCCAGACAAAGACATTACAGGAAAACTACAAACCAATATCTCTTATGAACACTGATGCAAAAATTCTCAATAGAATACTAGCAAATTCAGCAACATATTTAAGGATTATATATCATGACCAAGTGGGATTTGTTCCTGGAATGCACAGATGGTTCAACACATGAAAATTGATTGGTATAATATACCACATTAACAGAATGAAGAAAAAAAAGAACACATGGTTATCTCAATTGATACAGAAAAAGCAATTGACAAAATTCAGTATCCTTTTATGATTAAGAACATTCAACACACCAGGAATAGAAGAAAACTACCTCAACATAATAAAAGCCATACATGAAAAATCCACAGCAAATGTCATACTTAAAGGTGAAAGACTGAAAGCTTTTTCTCTTAGATCAGAAACAAGGTAAAGATGCCTGCTTTCAACACTTCTATTCAGCATAGTACTGGAAGTCCTAGCCAGAGCAGTTATACAAGAAAAAAAATAAAAAGCAACCAAATTGAAAAGGAAAAAGTATAATTATCTGTTTGCAGATCATATAATTTTATATAGAAAACATCCTAAAGAGTTCACAAAAAAATACATTAGAACTAATAAACAAATTCAGCAAAGTTGTAGGATACAAAGTTAATGTTCAGTAATAAGATACATTCCCATACACTACCAATGAACAATCTCAAAAGGAAATTAAGAAAACAATTTTATTTATAATAGCATCAAAAAGAATAAAATACTTAGGAATTAATTTAATCAAGGAGGTAAATGGCATGTACAATGAAAGCTACAAAACTGCTGAATGAAATCAAAGACATAAATATATGGAAAGACTCCTATGTTCGGGGATTGGAAGACTTAAGTTTGATAAAATGCCAATACTATCCAAAGCAATCTACAGATTCAATGCAATCCCTATTAAAATTCCAATAGCATCTTTTGCAGAAATAGAAAAATTCACCTTAAAGTTCATATGAAACGTTGAGGAGCCCCAAATGGCCAAAACAATCTTGAAATACAAGAACAAAGTTGGAGGACTCACACTTACTGATTTCAAAACTTACTACAAAGTTACAGTAATCAAATCAGTGTGGTACTTGTATAAAAACAGACACATAAACCAATGTAATAAAATATACAGTCCAGACATAAACTCTCTCATATACGGTCAAATGATTTTAACCAAGGGTGATAAGACTGTTAAATGGAAAAAAGGACAGTCCTTTAAACAAATGACACTGGGAAAACTGGATATCCACATGCAAAAGGATGAAGTTGGATCCACCTAGGACTATATAAAAAAATTAACTCAAAATTGATCAAAGACTTAAAATCTAAGAGCTAAAACTATAAAACTCTTAGAAGAAAATATAGAGGGAAAATTTTACAACATTGGACTTGGCAATAATTTCTTCAATATGACACCAAAGGAACAGGCATCAAAAGAAAACATAGATAAATTAGATCTCATCAAAATGAGAAAATTTGCACATCAAAGGACACTATAAATGGAATGAAAAAGCAACCCACAGAACAGGAGAAAACATTTGCAAATCATATATCTGATAAGGGATTAATATAATACTATACAGAGAACTAAAAAAACTCAACAAAAAAAATCCATCTAATTTAAAAATGGGAAAGGATTTGAACAGACATTTCTCCAAAGAAGGTATACAAACAGCCAATAAGCACATGAAAATATGTTCAATGTCACTAATCAGGGAAATCATCATACAATTGATCTCCTTTACCCATTTCACCCTGTTCCTCAGTCCTCCCCCTCTGCTAACCACTACTCTTGTTTTCTGTATCTATGTGTTTGTTTTTGTTTGGTTTGGCTTTTTCATTTATTTTATTTTTTCTTTTGTTTGTTTATTAGTTTTTTTTTTATTTTCCAGTAGGAATGAAATCATATGGTATTTGTGGTGACCACACTGTAGAGTATACAGAAGTAGAAATATGTTGTACACATGAAATTTATATAATGTTATAAATCAATGTTACCTCAGTAAAAAAAGAAGAAACCACAATGAAATATCACCACACACTCATTAGAATAGGTACAAAATAAAAACAAAAAATAATAAGCATTGGCAAGGATGTGGAGAAGTTGGAACCCTTGTGCACTGTTGATAGGAATGTAAAATGACAGAGCCACTGTGGGAAACAGTATGGTGGTTCCTAAAAATTAAAAATAGATTTACCACATGATACAGCAATTCCACTTTTGATATATTCCCAAAAGAATTGAAAGCAGGGTCTCAAAGAGGTGTTTAAATATCCAGGTTCATAGTAGCATGTTCACAGTAGCTAAAACATGGAAGCAATCAAAGTGCCCATCTGTTCACTGACACTTGAATGGACAATCAAAATGTGGTATATGTATAAATACAATGGAATACCATCCAGCCATAAAAAAGAAGAAAATTCTGACATATGCTACAACATGGATGAACTTGAGGACATTATGCTAAAGTGAAATAAACCAGTCACAAAGAGAAAAATACTATGATTCTATTTATATGAGTTACCTAGAGTAGTTAAATTCCTAGAGACATAAAGTAGAATGGTAGTTGCCAGGAGCTGGAGGAATAGGGAAATGGGCAGTTACTCTTTAATAGGTATAGAGTTTCAGTTTTACAAGACGAAATGTGTTCTACAAGTGGATGGGCACGATGCTTGCACAACAATATGAATGTACTTGATATCACTGAACTATACATTTAAAAATGGTTAAGATGGTAATTTTATGTTTCATGTATTTTACCACAACAAAAAAATATTGGGGGAAAAAAAACTTAATGGATTGTATTAAGTCTCCACTACTAGAGACTTGTAGAACTGGAAAAGCATAATAAGGGAGTAGAACATTGGAGCTGAATGGAGAGTTAGATTTCACATAGTAAAATCCAACCTTTTACAGGTGGGGAAACTGAGAAAAGTCAAGTGTCTTTTACAAGTTCATGCAGCTTGTTAGTGGCAAGAATAAGCCTTCTGACACCAACCTGGTTCCTTCCAATATTTTGTTGTTATTGGTCTAACCTCAGATGTGGAAGTTTGAATTAATCATACCCCTCAGATCATAGCATATTATCGTTTCTTTTTTTTTTTTTTTTACATCTTTATTGGAGTATAATTGCTTTACAATGGTGTGCTAGTTTCTGCTTTATAACAAAGTGAATCAGTTATACATATACATATGTTCCCATATCTCTTCCCTCTTGCATCTCCCTCCCTCCCACCCTCACTATCCCACCACTCCAGGCAGTCACAAAGCACCGAGCTGATCTCCCTGTGCTATGCGGCTGCTTACCACAAGCTATCTACCTTACGTTTGGTAGTGTATATATGTCCATGCCTCTCTCTCACTTTGTCACAGCTTACCCTTCCCCCGCCCCATATCCTCAAGTCCATTCTCTAGTAGGTCTGTGTCTTTATTCCTGTCTTACCCCTAGGTTCCACACTACATTTTTTTTTTTTTTAGATTCCATATATATGTATTAGCATATGGTATGTCTCTTTCTCTTTCTGACTTAATTCAATCTGTATGACAGACTCTAGGTCTATCCACCTCACTACAAATAACTCAATTTCATTCCTTTTTATGCCTGAGTAATACTCCATTCTATATATGTGCCATAACTTCTTTATCCATTCATCCAATGATGAAAACTTAGTTTGCTTCCATCTCCTGGCTATTGTAAATAGAGCTGCAATGAACATTTTGGTACATGACTTTTTTGTCATTATGGTTTTCTCAGGGTATATGCCCAGTAGTGGGATTGCTGGGTCACAGGGTAGTTCTATTTGTAGTTTTTGAAGGAACCTCCATACTGTTCTCCATAGTAGATGTACCAATTCACATTCCCACCAGCAGTGCAAGAGTGTTCCATTTTCTCCACACCCTCTCCAGCACTTATTGTTTCTAGATTTTTTGATGATGGCCATTCTGACAATTGTGAGATGATATCTCATGTAGTTTCAATTTGCAGTTCTCTAATGATTAATGATGTTGAGCAATCTTTCATGGTTTGTTGGCACTCTGTATATCTTCTTTGGAGAAATGTCTATTTAGGTCTTCTGCCCATTTTGTGATTGGGTTGTTTCTTTTTTTGTTATTGAGCTGCATGAGCTGCTTGTAAATTTCGGAGATTAATCCTTTGTCAGCTGCTTCATTTGCAAATATTTTCTCCCATTCTGAGGGTTGTCTTTTGGCCTTGTTTATAGGGTTTCCTTTGCTGTGCAAAAGCTTTGAAGTTTCATTAGGTCCCATTTGTTTATTTTTGTTTTTATTTCCATTTCTCTAGGAGGTGGGTCAAAAAGCATCTTGCTGTGATTTATGTGATAGAGTGTTCTGCCTATGTTTTCCTCTAAGAGTTTGGTAGTTTCTGGCCTTATATTTAGGTCTTTAATCCATTTTGAGCTTATTTCTGTGTATGGTGTTAGAGAGTGTTCTAATCTCATAATTTCACATGTACCTGTCCAGTTTTACCAGCAGCACTTATTAAAGAGGCTGTCCTTTCTCCACTGTACATTCCTGCCTCCTTTATCAAAGATAAGGTGACCATATGTGTGTGGGTTTATCTCTGGGCTTTCTCTCCTGTTGCATTGATCTATCTTTCTGTTT
The DNA here is from genome assembly GCF_964374135.1 of Grampus griseus. NCBI lineage: Eukaryota > Metazoa > Chordata > Mammalia > Artiodactyla > Delphinidae > Grampus > Grampus griseus. The sequence goes on along the minus strand of NC_138999.1, from coordinate 84,059,542 downwards.
TTGTGCCAGTACCATACTGTCTTGATTACTGTAGCTTTGTAGTATAGTCTGAAGTCAGGGAGCCTGATTCCTCCAGCTCTGTTTTTTGTTCTCAAGATTGCTTTGGCTATTTGGGGGTCTTTTGTGTTTCCATACAAAGTGTGAAATTTTTTGTTCTAGTTCTGTGAAAAATGTCAGTGGTAGTTTGACAGGGATTGCATTGAATCTGTAGCTTGCTTTGAGTAGTAGAGTCATTTTCACAATGTTAATTCTTCCAATCCAAGAACAATGTATATCTCTCCATCTATTTGTATCATCTTTAATTTCTTTCATCAGTGTCTTATAATTTTCTGCATACAGGTCCTTTTTTCTCCTTATGTAGGTTTATTCCTAGATACTTTATTCTTTTTGTTGCAATGGTAAATGGGAGTGTTTTCTTAATTTCACTTTCAGATATTTCATCATTAGTGTATAGGAATGCCAGAGATTTCTGTGTAATAATTTTGTGTTCTGCTACTTTACCAAATTCATTGATTAGCTCTAGTTTTGTAGTTTTGTAGTTTTCTGGTAGCATCTTTAGGATTCTCTATGTATAGTATCATGTCATCGGCAAACAGTGACAGCTTTACTACTTCTTTTCCTATTTGGATTCATTTTGTTTCCTTTTCTTCTCTGATTGCTGTGGCTGAAACTTCCGAAACTGTTGAATAGGAGTGGTGAGCGTGGGCAACCTTGTCTTGTTCCTGATCCTAGTGGAAATACTTTCAGTATTTCACCATTGAGTACGATGTTGGCTGTGGGTTTGTCATATATGGCCTTGATTATATTGAGGAAAGTTCCCTGTATGCCTACTTTTTGCAGGGTTCTTATCATAAATAGGTGTTGAATTTTGTCGAAAGTTATGCCTGCATCTACTGAGATGATCATATGGTTTTTCTCCTTCAGTTTGTTAATATGGTGTATCACGTTGATTGATTTGCATATATTGAACAATCCTTTCATTCCTGGAATAAACCCCACTTGATCATGGTGTATGATCCTTTTGATGTGCTGTTGGATTCTGTTTGCTAGTATTTTGTTGAGGATTTTTGCATCTATATTCATCAGTGATACTGACCTGTAGTTTTCGTTCTTTGTGACATCTTGGTCTGGTTTTAGTATCAAGGTGATGGTGGCCTCATAAAATGAGTGTGGGAGTGTTCCTCCCTGTGCTATATTTTGGAAGAGTTTGAGAAGGACAGGTGTTAGCTCTTCTCTAAATGTTTGATAGAAATCCCCTGTGAGGCCATCTGGTCCTGGGCTTTTCTTTGTTGGAAAATTTTTAATCACAGTTTCAATTTCAGTGCTTGTGATTGGTCTGTTCATATTTTCTATTTCTTCCTGATTCAGTCTTGGCAGGTTTTGCATTTCTAAGAATTTGTCCATTTCTTCCAGGTTGTCCATTTCGTTGGCATAGAGTTGCTTGTAGTAACCTCTCATGATCTTTTGTATTTCTGCAGGGACAGTTGTTACTTCTCCTTTTTCATTTCTAATTCTATTGATTTGAGTCTTCTCCCTGTTTGTCTTGGTGAGTCTGGCTAATGGTTTATCAATTTTCTTTATCTTCTCAAAGCACCAGCTTTTAGTTTCATTGATCTTTGCTATCGTTTCCTTCATTTCTTTTTCATTTATTTCTGATCTGATTTTTATGATTTCTTTCCTTCTGCTGACTTTGGTTTTTTTTTTTTGTTCTTCTTTCTCTAATTGCATTAGGTGCAAGGTTAGGTTGTTTATTCAAGATGTTTCCTGTTTCTTAAGGTAGGATTGTATTGCTATAAAATTCCGTCTTAGAACAGCTTATGCTGTACCCCATAGGTTTTGGGTCATCGTGTCTCCATTGTCATTTATTTCTAGGTATTTTTTAATTTCCTCTTTCATTTCTTCAGTGATCACTTCGTTATTTAGTAGTGTATTGTTTTGCCTCCATGTGTTTGTATTTTTTACAGATCTTTTCCTGTAAGTCATATCTAGTCTCATAGCATTGTGGTCGGAAAAGATACTTGTTACACTTTCAATTTTCTTAAATTTACTGAGGCCTGATTTGTGACACAAGATGTGATCTATCCTGGAGAATGTTCCATGAGCACTTGAGAAAAATGTATATTCTGTTGTTTTTGGATGGAATGTCCTAAAATATCAATTAAGTCCATCTTGTTTAATGTATCATTTAAAGCTTGTGTTTCCTTATTTATTTTCATTTTGGATGATCTGTCCATTGGTGAAAGTGGGGTGTTAAATTCCCCTACTATGAATATGTTACTGTCAATTTCCCCTTTTATAGCTGTTAGTATTTGCCTTGTGTATTGAGGTGCTCCTATGTTGGGTGCATAAATATTTACAATTCTTATATCTTCTTCCTGAATCCATCCCTTGATCATTATGCAGTGTCCTTCTTTGTCTCCTGTAATAGTCTTTATTTTAAAGTCTATTTTGTCTGATATGAGAATTGCTACTCCAGCTTTCTTTTCGTTTCCATTTGCATGGAATATCTTTTTCCATCCCCTCACTTTCACTCTGTATGTGTCCCTAGGTCTGAAGTGGGTCTCCTGTAGACAGCATATATATGGGTCGTGTTTTCGTATCCATTCAGCCAGTCTGTGTCTTTTGGTGGCAGAATTTAATCCATTTACATTTAAGGTAATTATTGATATGTATGTTCGTATTCCCATTTTCTAAATTCTTTGGGTTTGTTATTGTAGGTCTTTTCCTTCTCTTTTGTTTCTTTCCTAGAGAAGTTGCTTTAGCATTTGTTGTAAAGTTGCTTTGGTGGTGCTGTACTCTCTCAGCTTTTGCTTGTCTGTAAAGGTTTTAATTTCTCCATCAAATCTGAATGAGATCCTTGGTGGGTAGAGTAATCTTGGTTGTAGATTTTTCTCCTTCATCAGTTTAAATATGTCCTGCCAGTCCCTTCTGGCTTGCAGAGTTTCTGCTGAAAGATTAGCTGTTAACCTTATGGGGATTCCCTTGTGTGTTATTTGTTGTTTTTCCTTTGCTGCTTTTAATATATTTTCTTTGTATTTAATTTTTGACAGTTTGATTAATATGTGTCTTGGCATGTTTCTCTTTGGATTTATCCTGTATAGGACTCTCTGTGCTTCCTGGACTTGATTAACTATTTCCTTTCCCATATTAGGGAAGTTTTCAACTATAATCTCTTCAAATATTTTCTCAGTCCCTTTCTTTTTCTCTTCCTCTTCTGGAACCCCTATAATTCAGATGTTGGTGCATTTAATGTTGTCCCGCAGGTCTCTAAGACTGTCCTCAGTTCTTTTCATTCTTTTTTCTTTATTTTGCTCTGCAGTACTTATTTCCACTATTTTATCTTCCAAGTCACTTATCCGTTCTTCTGCCTCAGTTATTCTGCTATTGATCCCTTCCAGAGTGTTTTTTGTTTCATTTACTGTGTTGTTCATCGTTGCTTATTTCCTCTTTAGTTCTTCTAGGTCCTTGTTAAATGTTTCTTGCATTTTTTTCTATTCTGTTTCCAAGATTTAGGATCAGCTTTACTATCATTATTCTGAATTCTTTTTCAGGTAGACTGCCTGTTTCCTCTTCATTCGTTAGGTCTGGTGGGTTTTTTTCTTGCTTCTTCATCTGCTGTGTGTTTTTCTGTCTTCTTATTTTGCTTATCTTACTGAGTTTTGGGTCTCTTTTTTGCAGGCTGCAGGATCATAGTTCCAATTCTTTTTGGTGTCTGTCCCCAGTGGCTAAAGTTGGTTCAGTGTGTTGTGTAGGCTTCCTGGTGGGGGGACTAGTGCCTGTGTTCTGGTGGATGAGGCTGGATCTTGTCTTTCTGCTGGGCAGCTCCACATCTGGTGGTGTGTTTTGCGGTGTCTGTGGCCTTATTATTATTTTAGGCAGCCTCTGTGCTAATGGGTGGGTTTGTGTTCCTGTCTTGCTAGTTGTTTGGCATATGGTGTCTAGCACTGTAGCTTGCTGGTTGTTGAGTGAAGCTGGGTGTTGGTGTTGAGATGGAGATGTCTGGGAGATTTTCGCCATTTGATATTACATGGAGCTGGGAGGTCTCTTGTGGACCAGTGTCCTGAAGTTGGCTCTCCCACCTCAAAGGCACAGCACTGACTCCTGGCTGCAGCACCAAGAGCCTTTCATCCACACGGCTCAGAATAAAAGGGAAAAAACATAGAAAGAAAGAAAAAAGAAAGAGGGTAAAATAAAACAAAGTTATTAAAATAGAAGATAATTACTAGAAAAAAAATTTTTTAAGTAAAAAAAAAACAAAAACAGACAGACAGAACCCTAGGACAAATGGTGACAGCAAAGCTGTACAGACAAAATCTCACACAGAAGCATACACATACATACTCACAACAAGAGGAAAAGGGGGAAAAAAATAAATCTTGCTCTCAAAGTCCACCTCCTCAATTTTGGATGATTCGTTGTCTATTCAGGTATTCCGCCGATGCAGGGTACATCAAGTTGATTGTGGAGATTTAATCCACTCCTCCTGAGGCTGCTGGGAGTAATTTCCCTTTCTCTTCTTTGTTCACACAGCTCCTGGGTTCAGCTTTGGATTTGGCCCCACCTCTGCGTGTAGGTTCCCGTTGGGCATTTGTTCTTCGCTCAGACAGGATGGGGTTAAAGGAGCAGCTGATTCGGGGGCTCTGGCTCACTCAGGCCGGGGAGTGGGAGGGGTACGGAGTGCAGGGCGAGCCTGTGGCGACAGAGGCCAGGGTGACATTGCACCAGCCTGAGGCGCACTGTGCTGCGTTCTCCCGGGGAAGTAGTCCCTGGATCCCGGGACCCTGGCAGTGGTGGGCTGCACAGGCTCCCTGGAAGGGATTTGTGGATAGTGACCTGTGCTCGCACCCAGGCTTCTTGGTGGCAGCAGCAGCAGCCTTAGCGTCTCATGCCCATATCTGTGGTCCGTGCTGATAGCCACAGCTCGCGCCCGTCTCTGGAGCTCCTTTAAGCAGCGCTCTTTATCCCCTCTCCTCGCACACCAGGAAACAAAGAGGGAAGAAAAAGTCTCTTGTCTCTTCAGCAGGTCCAGACATTTTCCTGGGCGCTGTCCCGGCTAGCCGTGGTGCACTAACCCCTTCAGGCTTTGTTCACACTGCCAACACCAGTCCTCTCCGTGTGCTCCAACCAAAGCCCGAGCCTCAGCTCCCAGCCCTGCCCACCCCAGTGTGTGAGCAGACAAGCCTCTCAGGCTGGTGAGTGCCGGTCGGCATCGATCCTCTGTGCGGGAAACTCTCTGCTTTGCCCTCTGTACCCATGGTGCTGCGCTTTCCTCCACGGGTCCGAAGCTGCCCCCCTCTGCCATCCAGTCTCTGCCTGTGAAGGGGCTTCCTAGTGTGTGGAAACTTTTCCTCCTTCACAGCTCCCTCCCACTGGTCCAGGTCCCGTCCCTATTCTTTTGTCTCTGTTTATTCTTTCTTATTTTGCCCTACCCAGGTACTTGGGGAGTTTCTTGCCTTTTGGGAGGTCTGAGGTCTTCTTCCAGTGTTCAGTGGGTGTTCTGTAGGAGTTGTTCCATGTGTAGATGTATTTTTGATGTATCTGTGGGGAGGAAGGTGATTTCCGCGTCCTACTCTACCGCCATCTTCCCCCTCATAGCATATTATCTTAATTGGTCCTCATAAGCATCCTCTCGTTAATTAATTAATTAATTTTCATCTATCCATTTCATCTATCCATCTAACCATTTCATGCTTCCCATCAACAATCATTCCATTGCATTTACTATGTATGTGTTCTTGCAAAATATGAATTTTTGGTTCATTCACTTTAACTTATTTGACAATATTGTGTTATATGTCACTATATTTCTTCCTTTTTTCACTCAGCATTGTTTTCAAATCCATCCATGTTGCTACACGTACATTAATCCACTGCTTCTGACTGCTACCTCATTCTCCATGTTCTGTACTCACTGCATTTGACCTCTCTACTTTCCAAGCAGTTGATGCATAGAATTCCTCACACTCCTCTCATCAAACATGCTTTAGTGAATATTCTTGTGCATGGTTCTTATGGACCTCTGTGAGAAGTTATTGCAATATAAATTACAATTATTTATATTTAATTGAGTATGATTATAATTCCACTAGCTGAGTAAATTTTTTTATCCCCACATCTATACCAATGTTTGACATTACCCAGCTTTTAACTTTTTTCCAATTGGACAGATGTAAAAGGCCTCATGTATATTTCTCAGATTGCTAATAATTTTGAACATGTTTTCATATGCTTATTATGGTTTGGGGATTTATCCTCTGTACATTTCCTGTTCTCAACCTTTGTCCATTATTCTATTGAAGTTGCTGTTTTTCTCTTGTTGATTTATGAATTCCCTGTGTATTTTAGGTATATACCGTTATTGATTTTAGACCCTGCTAATATCTTTCCTTAGTCTGTTACCTGTCAGTGAACTTTTAAATTTTATCTTCATTGAATAGGTACCCTTAATTTGATGTAACCCAGTAAATAAAATTTTTAGGTTGTGGTTTGTGTTTTTGAACTTTTAAGACATCTTTGCATACTCCTAGGTCACAAAGATATTCTCCTATATTTTCTTCTAATGACTAGTTTAACTTTTTACATTTGGTTTTAATATACCTGCAGTGGGTTTTGTATGTAACATTAAGTAAGGATTTAGATTTGTTTGTTTGTTTTGTTTTGCTCTTAAGCTAAGTTTTAATTTTGAAAAAGTGATATATTCACAGGTAGTTGCAAAAATAGTAAAGAGAGATCCCATGTGCTTTCACTGTTTTCCCCAGTGGTTAACATCTTGTATAACCATAATACAATATCAAACACAGGAAATTGACATTGGTACGATCTACAGAACTTAGACCACTTTTACATGTGCTTGTGTATGTGTGTGTGTTTGTGTGTGTGTGTAGTTCTATGTAATTTTATATGTATAGACTATTGTAACCATCACCATCAAAATATAGAACTGTTCCATTACCACAGAAATCCTTCATGCTACTACTTTATAGGCTACCTATCCTGCCCTTCACCCACCTCTCACCGTAACCCCTGGCAGCTACTATTCCTCTGTTCTCTCTCTGTATAATTTTGTCATTTTGATTGTCATTCCATTATTTAAATAGAATCATACAGTCTGTAATCTTTTGAGATTAGCTTTTTTTCACTGGGTATAATACCCTTAAGATACATTCAAGTTGCATGTGTCAATAGTTTCTTCTTTTTTATTGCTGAGTATTATTCCATAGTATAGATATAGGGCAGTTTGTTTAATTACTTACCTGTTGAAGGACATTCACATTTTTTACAGTTTTGTTTTTGACTATTATTAATAAAAGTTTCTGTGAACATCTTTGTACACATTTTTGTGTGGTCATACATGTTAAATTTCCTAGGAGTGGAACATCTGGGTCATCTGGTTTAACTTTTTGAGTTAACATTTTGTTTAACTTTTTAAGGAACTGCAAACTATTTTCCAAAACAGCTGCACCATTTTACTGTCCCACCAGCAATGTATAACGTATTTAGTTTCTTCACATACTTGTCAGCATTTAGTATTATCAATATTGTTTTATTTTAGCTGTTCATATAACCATGTAGTAATATTTCATCATTGTCTTCATTTTACTTTCCTGATAGTGATGTTGAACATCTTTTCATGTGCTTATTTGCCATCCATATATTCTCTTTGATGAACTGTCTCTTCATGTCTTATGTTCATTTTTTAATTAGATTACTTGTTTTCTTTTACTTTTGAGTTTTAAATGTTACTTATATATTATAGATAATAGTGCTCTGTTGGATAAATTGTTTGCAAAGATTTTCTCCCAGTCTGTAACTAACTGTCCTTTCATCTTCTAAATGGGATTTTCCAGTGAAAATTTTAAAATTTTTTGATGACATCCAATTTATCCATTTTTTTTTTATGGATCATGCTTTGTTGTCTATGAAAGCTTTCTTTTCCTCTTGTGGCAATTTTGGCAGTTTATGACTTTCTACAAATATATCTATTTCATTCAGATGTTCACATTTTTAGCACATAGATTCATAATATTTTTAAAAATTTTATCTATCATTAATTTAAATTTTTCAAGTATTTTTTTATTCACATCTTTTCTCTTAATCATCTTGCCAAAGCTCTGTCTATATAATTAATCTTTTCAAAGAATTAGCTTTTCATTATGCTGCTTTCTCTACCATTTGCTGTTTTGGGTGTTGTGCCTGTTTAATTTATTTTGTCATCATCATCATCATCACATTCTTCCTTCTCATTTGTTTTGTGTTTTTCTTTTGCTCTTTTCCCAACCTCTTGAGTTGAATACTTAGTTCACTTATTTTTTTCTTTATTTTTTAGTAAAATTTTACTACATACAAAGGATATGCATAACATATATATAAGTGATAAAACTTTTCCACTCTAGGCATACTTCAACCACATTTTATACACAGATGGGTATTTTAACGATTTTTAAGCCCTCGGGAAAGAGATTCCTCAGCTTCCTTTGAAAACTGTGCTTAACATAGCTGTATTGGTGATAATTCTTGACTAAAATCAGAGACTGGAAAAAAGAGATATATTATGAGAAAAATGAAAATATGTATTGAAGATATTGATGAGACAACTGCTTGTTGATACATCATATTGAAAAGTCTGTCTTTGTTTATTATTCTTACCATTACTCTAATATGTCACTTGAAAATTATTATTGATTTACTTTATTTCATCTTCAAAATAGGTATAATATTTGTTATTATCACTATGATTTGATGATAGTTGAAACAGTGCTGGTAAATATTCTCAGATGGAATTTGCTCTTAAAAAAGAAATCCATAATTTTTCATAAAGGTTTAGTTTAAATTCATTATGCTAATTTTATTTGCTATCCTAATGTTGTTTATCACTTAATACATATAACATTAATATTTGTGAGAAAAATATTTTTCTTTAAAATTTTTTAATCTTCCCTTTTTTAGCACTTCACTTTGATATTTTATTTGGAAAGAAATTATTTTTTGTTAATAATATATGCAAACTATATAATAGCTAGACAATTCTTTTCAATATTCAGCATGTCCCACACTCATTTTGCCACACTCTACACACTGTAAGTCCCTTCTTGCTCATCTGCCAGAAACTATTACTGCAGTAGTATATGCATTATTCCTTACATTCCAATTCAGTCAACAAATCCGTATTGATCTCCTACTATGTGTGATTCACTTTCGTTACAAGGGTGAATATTATATTGAAATGCTCGCAGGAGTACCTCTACAGATGTTTTCATCCCTAAATATGTAATATCAATAGCTCTCTTCATTTTTCCTCCTAATCTCCTGGTTATAAAAACATAAATGTTATATAGGTCAAAAATACAAAATTTTAATAGAACATGAGCAAAGCCATATTCTGTCTTCTGCTTAGGTATATGGATTGCATATGGCAATATGGATTGTTACCCTGCATATATTAGAGATATATATCATTTTAATTAATAGATGGTTATAGCAATTTCAACTAATAGTTTATCTAAACACTTTTTGAATCTATAAAAACAATATTTTAAACCAACTCACTAACTGGGAAATGGATTTTTAATGCATTTTCTATCTACTATTTTACTCTATTTTATGAAATCACTGAATTTTAAACTACTGCAATAGTTCCCTTACTTCTTATTTTCCTGGCCTCCTAACCATTCTACATTCCTGAAATGCAACTTTGTGTACTTTATTCCAATGCTCAAAAGCCTTCAGTAGCTCCATATTGTTCATGGAATGCAAATTACTTTTATTTGCTTTACACTACATTAGTTCTCCCAAGAGAACTTACTTATTGGGTGTCCTATACAATAGACTATCTTTTGCTAGTAAATATTTTATATATTTACCTAGTCTGCAGATTCCTTAAGAAAATAAATATGTCTTTTCCTCTCTTAAATCTGTCCCGCAGGACACATTGAGTGATGGTTGTGTCTCAGGAGACACTTGATAAATACTTATTAAATGATTGATTGAGCCCATTTGAACTTTATCTATGTTTTTACTTTCTTCATTTTCTGACTCAGGATTCTTTTACTATTTATCTGCACTTAGTAGTAAAACAAAAAAGTGATGGGGAGAAGAGGACCAATGACCATGCTTATTGGCTAGGGCTGGAATCTCTATCTATCTTGACATATCATTACTCTCAATCCCCAAACTGTTCAGCCTTCCCAAGGCTAAACTCTCTTTCCAAATCCCTCCAGACATCCATTGTCTCCATTCCCTCAAGAGAATCCTATAGCTTCCTCCACCTTGTCCTTTTTGATAGTCACAATTTACCTTGAAATTACTGAAATAAAACTTCAAAGCATTAATCATAGTTCTCACATTCCATACATTTTATCAAGTCCATGTTCAATCCTTAATATACACTGAATATGTGACAGACCTGTAACATATTCTCCATCATCCAGGCTTTATCTTTCCAAATTGAAAAAAAAATCATTTATGCATACATGTGTACATGTGTGTGTATATGTGTGTGTGTGTGTGTGTATTTACATATATGTCTTCTTCTGGATAACTCATAGACTCTTAGAGTTTGGGAGAAAAGTCAACCATTCCCAACCAGTCACTCAATATTTGAATCCTAATGGTCTTTTTCAGTTTTCTCTCCAGATTTTCTATCTCTCTCTTTGTTTGAGATGATCAGAACTACATACAATGATTGAGGCATGGCCATGTTATCATTTTCATTCAACAAATGCTGCAGCACTTTTTGTCAGTGCTTTCTGAGAAGAGTCGATAATGATTCCTAGATCTCATTCCTGGACCATGACCACTTAAAGATGATAGCTCAACTTATGTAAAGCTAATGAAACTGTGGCTCCTGTCATTCAGCCTTGAGTGGTGTCACATCCAAGATGCTTCACATGTCTCCTTTCTTTTGCTTCCTAATTTCTCATACCCCATACTCTTTAGAGAACACACATTCCTCCCACCCCGACTCTACCTCACCTGCTCGCAAAGCCTCTATTCTATCTGCTCTCTCATTTATTTTGTAGATTCCATTAACCTTTCTCACTTAGTCTTTTCTCTCTTTTGTAGACCTTTTGTCCTGCTGCCATGTCCTCTTCTGCCTATTCTTTGATTCTACATCATGGAAATATAAGAGTTGGTCTGGCTGAGACATGCTTTGCCCAGACAGATCGAGGAATAGGAATGGTAGATAAGAGAAACTGAGTATGCAAGATAAGATTCTCTTTTGCTAAAATATCCATTAAATTTTCCCTGTTAATAATTTCACTCCATTATGTTAGGATTATGTTTTCAAAGAATATTATCTTATAGTTATTTACTTTGTAGCTCATCTGTCATTTTCTACCCTTTCTCACTTTCACATGATCAACTTGCAGTTGTCCACTAGGAGATCTTTTGTTTTTGTTTTTGGCAAAGCTTAATGTTATAAGTAAACATTAGTATCTACTGTGTGTTATCTTTTCCAAATGTATTCATATTTCCAACTGTATTTTCATTTTTCATTTATATGTTTTTTTTCTACCATTTTCCTTTCTTTCTATGGTTGTTAGGTCCTAGAAGCCAAGGAACATTTATATTAACAGAGCAATTAATATCAAGGCACATGGGCTTCCCTGGTGGTGCAGTGGTTGAGAGTCCGCTTGCCAATGCAGGCGACACGAGCTCGTGCCCCGGTCCGGGAAGATCCCACATGCTGCGCGGCGGCTAGGCCCGTGAGCCATGGCCGCTGAGCCTGCGCGTCCGGAGCCTGTGACCCGCAATGGGAGAGGCCACAACAGTGAGAGGCCTGCGTACCACAAAAAAAAAAAAAAAAAATCAAGGCACAAACACTTTCTAATGGTGATCAATGCCAATATTTATGAAATGTAGGAGTTATAGGAATATATGAATTGCCTAATGGTGGAGAGCAGAAATATGGTTAATACAGGCAACAAGGAATGCTTTTCCTAAGTCAACTTCATCTCTTCTTCCCTATCCCCACCCAAATCCATCAGCTCTCCTCATTCATCCATGCTTGTGTTAAAACTCTGAAGTCTGAATTCTTGCTGCTCCCACTCAAATGGAAAGTACTTTCCAAAGGTCATTAAGATCCACAAATATTTACTGACTGCATACAGCAAGTTAGACATGCTACAAATTAGGGACTTTCTATAGAATGGTGGACAAAACAAATGGAAACTCTGTCCTCATAGATAGAGAAACTAGAGAAGAGTATAGAAGCTAATCAAAGAATTACACAAATCAGAACGAAATATTTGACGAGTGCTATGAAGGAAAATAACATGACCCTATGAAGAGAATAATAATGGTCACCTCATTTTGAGGGGAAATAAGGAATGTCTATATGAAAAACCTATGCTGAGACCAACACCTGAAGAATGAGAAGAGTTAGGTTGATGAACAGAATAGAGGAAGTTCCACAGTGGGAAATGCATGTGTGAAAACCCTAAGGAAGAAGATAGTTGGTACATTAGAAAAACTGAAAGATATTCTGTGTAGCCAAAGTATAAAGAGCAAGAGGAAAATTGGTGAGAGAAAAAAGTTGGAAAGGTAAACCTAGGAAATATTATACAGAGCTTTTTTAGGCCATGTTAATGATATTTATATTTTAACCCTGAGTGCAATGGGAAGCAGGTTAAAAAAGTGTGGTAACACATCACTGATAGTTTTGTAATGTGGGGGAAGATGGATTTGAAGGGTACAATTGGTAAGATATTGCATGATTTAAGGCAGGAAGTGATGGTGGATTTGACCAGGGTAAAATTCGTGGTATGTATATTGCATGATTTAAGGCAGGAAGTGATGGTGGATTTGACCAGGGTAAAATTTGTGGTATGTATATATATATATATATATATATATTTTTTTTTTTTCGATACGCAGGCCTCTCACTCTTGCGGCCTCTCCCGTCGTGGAGCACAGACTCCGGACACGCAGGCCCAGCGGCCATGGCTCACGGGCCCAGCCATTCCGCAGCATGTGGGATCTTCCCGAACCGGGCCACGATCCCGTGTCCCCTGCATCGGCAGGCGGACTCTCAACCACTGCGCCGCCAGGGAAGCCCCTCATGGTATATTTTGATGTATAATTGACAGGATTTGGTGATGGATTAATGGATTGAATATGAAAGATGAAAGAGAAAAAGGAAGTCTCAGTTTTCAAGCTTGGGCAATTCGAGGGATGAGGTGATTTTACTGAGATGGGGCAGTCAGAAGGAAGAATGGACTTGTTTCTGTAGGATGTGGGGTTACTCAAGTGTCCACTTTTTGTTATATTGAGTTTGAGATGCCTATGAGACATCTAATGGTAACATCAAGTAAGTTAGAAGGGTAATCTGGTCTGGAGATATGCATTTGGAGTTACAAGTATAGAGACGGTACTTAAAGGTGTAGGAAAGATGGAGGAGGACAAATGAGAGTGAACAAGAGTGACTCACTAGTCATTCATTCCAAGGGTTTTTGTTTCCCTTAAGCCTTGATCTCATCTTTCTGGTGCATTGACAGTTGCTAATCATGTCCTTCTTGAAATTTTGTCTCCTCTAGATGCTATAACATTGTACTCTCCTTTCCAATCTTTGTAGGTTCCTACCCTTTACATGAAGGTGGTCCTAAAGGCTGTTCTTAGCCTTCTCCTCTCTAACCTCCTTCTTCCATAACACACATATTCCCTCCTTCGACAAAATCATCCTGTGTTATTTAAGCTCTGTGATGGTTAATTTTATTGGTTAATTTTAGGTGTCAACTTGATTACATGATGGGGTGCCTAGATATTTTGCTGAACAACATTTCTGGGTGTGTCTGTGAGGGCGTTTCCAGATGAAATTAGCATTTGAATCAGTAGACTCAGCAAAGTAGTTTGCCGTCTCCAATGTGAGTGAGCATCATTCAGCAAAGGCCTGAATAGAACAAAAAGGCAGAGGAAGGAAAAAGTCAGCTCTTGCTGCCTGATTGCTTGGGCTGGACATCAATCTTCTCCTGCCCATGACACTCCTGGGTCTCAGGCCCATGGACTTGGACTGAATCACCCCAGCGGCTTTTCTGGGTCTCCAGCTTGCAGACAGAAGATGAAGGAACTTGGCCTTCCTCATTGCATGAGCCAATTCCTTATAATAAATCTCTTCCTATATATATCTGGTTGGTTCTGTTTCTGTGGAGAATCCTGACCAATACATGGTCATACTAGCTACTATAAAATAAAGCCTCCAGAATGCAATGGTTGAAACAAATTGCAGGTATAGTTCTCTCTCAGGTAACAGTTTCTGTTCCAGATCAGTGAGAGGCTTTGCTGCGCAGCATAACTTAGAAGTCCAATTTCCTTCCATTTTGTTTCTCTGCCGTTTCCTCTGTATGGTATTGTCTTTATCTGAATGGTCAAAGTATGTTCACAGTCACATCTGTGTTCCATTTCAATGGATGGTGAAAGAGAATGAAAGAAGCAGGTCCACCATCTTAAAGGCTCCAGCCTGGATACCATACATGTCAAGCAGGAAGCCCTAACTACCAGTCCCAGGTGAGATTTTCCACTGTGCATAGAGAATGGCAAAGATCATAACAATGCCAACCACCAGAATTAGGAGCTCACAGACCTCAGCCCGCAGCATCTTCTATGGGTTTGAAGTCACCAGGGAGGATTCAACACATGAGGCTCTGGTTGGAACAACCCTTTACTCACAGAAAGGAGAAGAGATTCAGCAAGATCAGCATCTGTAGTGTGCGCTGGTCTCCTATGGCCAGCATGTCCCTCCTGATACCTGACACAGGACAGTGGACTGCATGCCCCCTTCTTGTGCTGCAGGCAAAGACTTCCCATGGGGGCAGATATACTGGCGGGGCTGGCCAGGTACTGTATGATACACATGCAGTACAAGGAAGTTGACTACATACCCAGAACAGGGAAGGGTTTCTTCTAATAAGGAAGAAGAATCTGGGGCCAAGTGGAAGCTTGGTTCACAGTATCCATATAAGAGAATGTTTTAGACCCAAGGCACTGATTGGGTAATCCTGGGGCAAGGTGACAAGCTGTGCAATGGGTGCTTCCCCGAAAGTACACATCATCATCTCTGTCATCTCATTGGTGAAAATTTAGTCAACATAGTCACATCTAACTATAAGAGTAGATGGGAAATGTAGTATGGCTAGCCAGTTGTATTAGTTTTTTTTTTTTTTTTTTTTTTGCGGTACGTGGCCCTCTCACTATTGTGGCCTCTCCCGTCGCGGAGCACAGACTCCGGACGCTCAGGCTCAGCGGCCATGGCTCACGGGCCTAGCCGCTCCGCGGCATGTGGGATCCTCCCAGACTGGGGCACGAACCATGTCCCGTGCATCGACAGGCGGACTTTCAACCACTGTGCCACTAGGGAAGCCCTGTATTAGATTTTTATTGCTGCTATAATAAATTGCCACAAACTTGGTGTCTTAAAATAACACAAATTTATTATATTATAGGAGATCAGAAGTCTGAACTCTCACTGGGTTAAAATCAAAGTAGGGCTACGTTCCTTCTGGAGGCGTTAGGGGATAATCTGTTTCCTTGCCTTTTTCAGCTTCTAGAGGGTTCCTATATTCCTTGACTTGTGGCCCCTTCCTTCAAATTCAAAGCCAGCAACACAGCATTTTCAAATATCCCTCTAACTAACCTCCTCTTCTGCCTCCCTCTTCCATTTTAAAGGAAGGAAGGATCCTGTGATTACACTGGGCTCACCCAGATAATCCAGAATAATCATCTTATTTGAAGGTCAGCTGATTAGTCTTCTTAATTCCATCTGCAATCTTAATACCCCCATGCCATGTAACCTAATGTATTCACAGATTCTGAAGATTAGGATATAGACATCTTTGGGAGCCATTGTTTGGCTTACCACACAAGCTATCTATATGCCATGCCACAGTTCTATTCCTGTGGAAGAAAACATGAATGGAGTCTAGCAGTCTTTACCACATGAGCTTTCATGGCTTTATCTATTCAGGTAAAGGCTGTTTTGATATCTGTATCAAAATTTAGAGGATGAAAATAGTGGTGGTTGAAGTGTCCTGCTTCAATCAGTTCTGTGCTGCTGACTCCCCAAAGTACCTATCAAATATTGACTTATCTGTAGTTCCATCTCATGGATAAATCAGAGCTCATCACACAATTTTACCCCAGTGGTACCATCCCTTCTCGTCATAGCTAAAAACCCTGAGGTCCTCTTTAACTTCCTTTTTCTTTGTCCTCTATATCCAAACTATCATAAAAGGCAGTTTAATACTTCCTTATTTGATATGTCTTTTGATTTGCTTCTCCATGTTTATTTCCATTTCCATTTCCTTTGTTCAGTTGCTCCTCTCTTCACTTATCACTTACCAAAATATCCTTCTTCACTTTGACTCTGCCCTCTTCTGGGCTATAATCTGTCCTAATTTTGAAACTGTTTCATCTATTGTTTTCCCTATTTTTTTAAAAATCAGAGTAATTCTGTCATCTTCTGGCCCAAGAATCTCCTTGTTTTCTACCTTATTATTTCCCAGCCTCTTTTCTGGGCTTGCTAACTATCAGTAACCTTACTCAACTCCTCTCTTGTGTATATGATAACTTATATTATTAGTTTTATCCTTTCTCTACCACACACAGGTGTATCTCTGTGATTTTCCCTATGCTAAGTCCCTCCTCTGGTTGGGATACCCTCCCTTCTTTACTGCTCCACATCCTGAATATCCCTCAAGATTCCACCTCTAACTAGTACCTGAAGTCTTGCTACCACTCCAGGTTAGTGGACCTCTCATTTCTTAGCTATTGCCTTTCAGGTTAATATTGTACATATAGCATTTAGCTCATCTGTAATTGATTGGTAAATGAGAATTTTGTTGCTCCAAATACATAGTAAAATTCTTCAAGGCAAGAGGTCATGTCTGGCATTAAAACATTGCTTTTGCCTACTTTACAGTGCCTAGCATAGTGCTGGAAATATATACTTGTCAATAAATACTTGTTAATAAACTCAGTCATCTTTCTCTCTCTCTCCCTTCTTTATCATGGTAAGTTTTTCTTGAGGGGTAAATACTTGACAGCAGGACAGAGAGCAGGTGATTAAATATAAGGGGGTGAGGTGGAGCCCCATACATAAAGCATGCAGGCCAACCATTGCAATATGCATTTTCACATGTGGTGATTAAATTCTCACTGACATTAACATATGATGACCTGTTGAAATGATTTGTAATCTTTAGGGTTTTACAAACAGCTTTATCTCTCAATTCTACATGATGAAATGGCAAAGAATTATTTATTATGTCTCTCCACAGTAGCATATGGAATTTTTACAAGATTTATTTTAACTTTGGGGTTCTCTTGAGATTAGAAAACTGGCAAGAAAAAGAATGAAATCTTTGTCTCCTCAGGCCCACAGCATTATAAACTCTACCATGCTATTTCGTCAAGGATCTTCCTCTTATCCATGCAAAGGAAGTACTTTCTTTTTATTGTAATTTAGTTGTAAAACTCAAACAGCCATCATAATTTCATTAAATCATGCTGAATTTCATAAAATTGCTGAAAAGGATCCATAATATGCAATATTTGTTCTGCAAACTGACTGAATATTTATAATATTTAGTCTATACCATGCTATTTATTCTAAAAAATGACATATTTGTTTTTGTTTTCTTAGAGAGCATAAGGCAAATTACATTAATTAGGCTATTTCCATGATTTCCTAACTTAGAGCAGTAAAAGTTGCCTTCAGCTAGCAAATAATTGGAATTACAATTGCTAGAGATATCACAAGTTTGTTAATTATATCAGGCTTCATCAAGCTCTAATAGGTCGCTAAATGGTCTTTCTTCTCCCCTCCTCTTTCTTTCTTCTTCTCCTCTATCTCAATCCTTGCCCCATCATTCTTTATATAGAACAAAGTTGCAATAAAGTAAACATACAGTACATGATCACCTAAGCTACAATTTCCACTTCAGATGTGGGAGTCTATAATCTTCTAGAGGTGAATGGATTCATTTGTCATTGTTTCCTTTTCAATAAAATGAGGCTTAAATGTTGAGAGAGGCCCAGATTTTACCTTTTCAAAAATAATGGAAATTTTGAAAAGAAATATTAAAGTCAGACACTAAAACAATGAAATCTACCAAATTTATTACTAGTGTAATACCTCTGCAAAACTACTTTTGTTTTTTACTATTAAGATGTATTTAGATGTTTTCCTAGGCCTTTTTTTTTTTACAATTTGGGAAGAGAAACCAGTTGGGAAGGGGTGCAGCTAATAGAAAAACATGATTCAAAACAAATCACTAATTAGTGAAAAGAAAACATAACTACAGGGTTATCTGATTATGTCACTGTTGCTTAAAAATCTACAATGCCTTCCCATTGTTCTTAGAAGAGCACTTTCCAGAATGTGTTTTGTGAAGACAAGTTCCTTAGCACCCTACTCCTGAGATATAATTCTAAAAATAAGTGGGAGGCATTCCACAGTCAAATCATTCCAAGAAATTGTGTGTCCTCTGCCTCACCCTGGGAGAGCCAACTGCATGAGAAATTCCACGGTGAAGACAACCAGTATTTCCAAAACATTTTTGAGCATAGATTTTGTTTTGTTTTCTTTTGTTTTCCACACATCTATTGGCATTTTGTGGACTTACTGGAGGAAATTGTGCCTTAGGCCAAAGTCCAAACTGCTTATCCAGTCCAAGGATGCTGGTCACAGCCTCTCCCTCCCTAAATCTCCAGCCTTGCCTCTTGCTACCTTCCCTCTTGTTCCTAATCTTTTCATTTCCCTAAAAGAAGCCATCCTCTCTCACCTCCTGGCCTTCCTTCACTTAATGAACCCTTTCTGATGCTCTGGGCTCCGAGTAAATGTTATTTCTTTGGGAAGCCTTTCCTGCCCCCTCATCTTTAAGACTGGGTTGGGGGTGCTCCTCTTAGGGGCAGCTTTTTCTGTCTGCTTTCCCAAGCACACTCTATTTACTTGTGTACCGTTGTGTCAGTAAGCTGTGGAATGACAGAGACGTTTCCATGGTGTTCACTGATATATCCTAGGGCTGTGGTGTGCTGCAGCTGGCTTGTACTGGTTCACAAGATCTCGCTGTTACATTTTAAGGAATTTTGTGATTCGATTGATGTCCCTTGATAGCTTGAAATCAACGAAGGTGGGAATATTTCCGCCACAGAAATTGGCAAACACCACAAAGCAGGCTTGTTTTTATATGGTTGTTAAATAGTCACAGAACACCACTGACTCAGTACCTAGCATAGTACCTGGTACCTGGTGTACCATGGGCGTTTAATTAGTGATTTTTTTTGGAATGGATACATAAATAGACAAACGAGTTCTATTTTTTAAATATGTTCTGTTGCTTCAATTTTTCTACTTCTTAGGCTCTGGGAACAGCCTTCTTCACGTTGTGAAAGCCTTTCTCCTGTCTTATTTTTTTAAACCTATTTTGCCTCAAGGAAGGGACTGTGTCATTTATTTCCACATATCCTCCAGTTCCTTACAGAGAGTAGGCACATCATAATTTTTAAATGACAGCTATATCTATGAATTGAGCTTATGCTGTCTCACCACCAATGGTAGTAGCGGTCATTGAGCCTTGTGCTTTTTTGAAAATATACTGAGTCACTGTGGTGCAGACATTGGTTGTGATTACCAAAGGCCCAATTCTGCTTCTTAGATTTTCCAGGTGAGAAGAAGAGATAAATACAAATATTGCTCTCTCAAAGGTTAGCGTCTTGTCTAATTCACTTGAAGAATTAGATTACCATCTTGGGGCATGTTCCCCAGAGGCTGACCTGGAGATGAGGATTCGTGGACAAGTAATTTATTAAGGAAGTGATCCCAGAAGAAATTGGAAAGAGACTGAGGGAAGCAGGACAGAGACGGAAGCCAACAAGGGTATAATCTTGGCAAAAGCCCTGGGGAGCATAGGGTCCAGCTGTGTCCCACAAACAAACTCTAGGCTGTTACTGTCAGAATTGTCGCCACCTGAGGCAAGGGTGCTGGACTTTCACACCCCTTCGGTCTGAATACCATGGTAGTGGGAAACAAAAGTATGCATAGGGAAGGGCACACAGATATTATAGAAGAAATCTGAAGAGATCTGGAAGGAGCATTGTTAAGTCAAAATGCCATTATCAACAAATTCAGAGTTAAAGTTGTTTGCCTTTAGGGCATGTTTTCATTACCTTTAGTTCAGGTTCTATTGTTAATCACCTCTTTGACCTTGGACAGATGCATTAAATTCTGGGTCTAAATTCTCTTATTTATAAAATAGAGGGGTTAGACTACATATCTCTAATATCGCTTTCAGATCTGACATTTGTCAAGAACTGTGAAGGGTCTGAGATTTTACCCTACTTGCATGCTAACATGTTAGCCTAGCAGAAGACATGAGACTCCTGGGTCAGAGACAACAGAGAGTTTATTATTCATAGTGATAGCAATACCCAAAGTATCAGAATTTGTATAATTTCCCTGAGCCCCAATTACCAAAAGCAATATGAAGAGGGCCAGGTGACATCTGCATAGGCAGTGGGTTGCATTATAGAAGGGGAACTTCAAGCTTAACCTAAATAGTTAATAATAGGCTGTGAGCATGCTGATGTTTTCCCTGGAGGGAGGCACTATTTTTAATATATGTACAGAAGCAAATCTGCCCTTTATTCCAGCAGGAGACACTATCTATCTAGCAAGGCTCTCTGCAATACACATATCCTTAAAAGGATAATTCATGATAAAGACAGTGCATCTGCCTGTTCCATGTGTAGAAACACTTGATAGCTACGAAGAACTGTTTCCTTACATTGTTCAGAGTCTGTTTCACCGTTTTTGTTTTTGTTTTTTTTTTAAGATCAAAGCTAAGACAGGTGAACTAGAAATGGGTAAACATTTTCCTGAAACTTGAGTACATGTACTCCTTTCTGATCAGATCATCTCTTTGAAAACAGTGGGAGCCAGTGACTTGATAGGCATGTTCTTATACTCAGAATGTGTATACCATAATACACTTGGACTTGTCCTTCTTTTCCCTTTCCTTCCTTCCTTCTTCCTTTCCCTGTTTATTAAAACTTCCTCCCTTTCCTCCTTCTTGACAATACCAGCTGCCAAGTAGTTACCAGGGCTAGGTACACATTTCCAATATGTACTATGACCACAATATTTGCTTTAAGAAATAGAGTAAAATTTGAGAATGAACAGTAGATATTATTCACCAACTTCCTAGCAAATCCCTCCAAGTTATTTCCTTATCTATGGAAAGTTTCTCACCTTGGACCACCTTCAGAGAGAATATAATCAAGCCAGGCAGATAAGTATACCCTCACAGGCCCAGGGCAAATCATAATTTTAATAAAAACTGAAAATATAACCCATAATATAGGGACTATGCCTCTCTAGGTTGTTCAAATGCATCATTTTCAAGGTATGGTATGGAGCAGGCTACAGACATCCTAGAGTGTGAGGAATATGCATTGTTTTCCTCAGTCTATTTTTCCTACCTGACAAGGTAAGCACTTGGTATATTTTCTAGCAGTGGAAAATGTATACATTATAAATATATGAAATAAATATTTGCAAAAATGATTTCTACTCCAGATAATAATAAAACCATGTTCAGCCAAAATACTAAAAAATGGTCAGTTGAATTGATTAGCATGAGAATCTATACCAAATATCAATTTTCCCTGTATTTTAAGTAACATGGCCAATTTCTCTATTATAGGAGAAGTAAATGATCATGAAACTTTCATATTGTTTTAGTCTTTCACAGGCATGAATCTTTCAGTCAAGTTGTCCTGGCACTTTTCACATGGGTATAGGACAGATACCTCAGTCCAAATAGAAATATATTGGCTAATATTTTCAAGTGATTATGTCACACAGTTTAAACCCGGTCTCTCCATTTTCAAAGCAGAAGTGGTATAAATGTATAATTTGTCATCCACAAGCATAAGAAAATGAGAATGCTTCCTGTGTGTGAGTTGTGGAATGAATCTCATTTCTTTTCTCGTACATCTCAGTGATATATACACATAGCTGCATTATTAACCTAAGCCCATAGGACAAAATCAATAGCATTCAAGAATTCCATAAATGATAGGTGAAGGAAATCCCAAGCTGTGTGCTGGATTCCATACTTCCTCTGGGAATGAGTTGATGACTGAAATTTGAGAATCGCATACTTGCAATTACAGTGTTGTTTGGCCCCACCTGTGTGTTTGTATTGGAATTATCAGAATAATAGAAAATCATATTTCAATATGGTTTATTTTCTATCCTTCTCAGCAAGTCTTCTTAAGAATCAGTTTTATTAATGAGACCAAATTATAAGCAGCCCTGGTTGCTTGTCCTTGTTATAATAAATTTAAACAAGTAGCCAAAAATAGTCCCTGGTAATTATGTTTTATAGGTATGTATTCCATGTAATTTTTCAAGTTGCTAGCAGAGTGTTATGTACCCAGTAGGTGCTCAATAAATATTAATTGATGTTGATGTAACAGTTTCCTTCTGGAAGTAGTCAATTTCTCATATGTGAACATCCTTTGTTTTTCTCTCTGCTTCCCTGATTACAGGCCCCGATCAAAGAATTTCCCACCTCCTCATGCTTAAAAAAAAACATATTTAAAAAATTGCTAAATTCCTTTTTCATAACAAAAGGAACTGCTGTCAAAATGATTTCCTCACCACATTTAGCATTTTCCTCTTAAAAAAAACCCAGAACATCATATAATAACTTGGACACTATTTATGATGGAAAAAAATGCCTTTTATAATCAAGTCAACCACAAAACAGGACTCCTTCCTTAAGCAAGACCAGGGCTAAAGGTTATTGGAATAGGTGGCTGCTCATTTGAGGTTCAGATATGCTATTTTAAACAGTCATGCTTGAAATTCCCAACTTCAGGAGAGCCATACTTCAGGAGAGCCGTAAAGTCTATTTAAACTAGGTTAAGGGACTGTGGCACCAAAGTGGGAATGCACATTAATTTACACATGACTTGGGATTCCTTTTTCTGATTAACCTGTTTCTACTCACCAGCAGAAAAGGAAAAAATAGGGGGTGGGGGACAGATTTGCTTCTGATGACAGGAGAAAGTCAGGCCATGGGACATATGAGGTCAGTGAGTCACCGTGATAGGAACACCAGGGTAATTTGTGCCCTGGAAAGGGAGATTGGTTATGACAAGGGCCCAGATAGGAGAAATGACAAAGACAAACTCTATTAACTGCACAATTTCTACTTAGATCAACCATATCCCTAAGTTTAAATAAAAAGGCTATTTGTGCTATAACACTGGTTCTCAACCCTGTCTGTACATTAGGATTACCTAGGGAGCTTTTTAAATACAGATGCCTGGGACCCAGCTCCCAGAGATTCTTATTTAATTGGTGTGGGATAGGACCAGAACATTGGTATTTTTTACCTCTCCCGAGATGATTTTAATGTTTTGCTAGGTTGGCAAACCACTGATCTATAGTAAATTGAGGAATTCAGGCTCGCTTCACACATGTGAATGATTTACAGTCACTGTTTTTCTGAAAGCAGCAGTTTTCAAACTTTAGTGTGCATGGAAATCACAGGGGCATTTGCATATTTAATTATCACCTTCAGACGATTCTGATTCCTATTCTCACACTTTGATGAAAGGAGCCTGAGATGAATGAAAATGATCAAAGTCTGGTATATAAATAGAAGACAAGTTTGGGAATGCACATGCTGGACCACAGCTTTGCTACTTAAGGTCAGGTCCTCAGGCCAGGAGCAGAGTAGTATCCATCACCTAGAAGCTTGTTTGAAATGCAGCAGCTCGGGCACCTCCCCCAAACGTACTGAATGAATCAGAACATGTATTTTAACAAGATCCCCAGGTGATTCGAATGCACAGGAAAGTTTGAGAAGCACTGAACTATAGGACACTTGAACCTCCCTTATACCTCGACTATTCTCTCAATACTTATTCAAACCAGTAGTTGAGTGGTTCTCAAACTTTGATATGGAACAGAATCACCTGAAAAACTAATAAAGAACACAGAGACCCAGGCTCCTTGAAGTAGGATAAGGCCTGAGTCGTATTTGTTCCTAGATCCCAGGTGATTCTGACACTCAACAAAGTTTGGGAACTGCATAATGTGATTATTGGTAATGTTTTTTTGGTCTGTTTGCTTATTTTTTGTGTTCTCTACTAGATAATAAATTCCATGAATCTACTTTGTTCATCATTATACATCAGGCATCTTGCATAACACCTGGTAGGCAATCAATAAATATTTTAATGAATGATTGAATTGATGTACTGTCTACCTTTAAGTACCGAATATTGGAAAGAACGCGTCCCAAATGACTCTTCCCCCCTCACCTTAAATTTTGGACATAGAGTCTTTATAAACCCATGGGAGGTTGATGCAGGAGGGGGAGGCTGTCCAAATGTTAACTCAAGGAGAAGAATTGTCTCGTACTTCTGGCCACACACCCCCTCCCACATAAAGTTCATTAGTTCTATACAGTAGTCTCCCCTTACCTGTGGCTTCACTTTCCATGGTTTCAGTCACCTGTCGTATACAGTAGTCTAAAAAGTATTAAATGGAAAATTCCAGAAATTAACAATTCATAAGTTTTAAATCGCACACCATTCTGAGTAGTGTGATGAAATCTTGAGCTGTCCTGTTCCGACCCACACGGGATTCCCAACCATCAACATCGTCATGGCTTGATGATCCAGGATCACCAGATGATCTGACATCGTCAGAAAGTCAGTAGTAGCCTAATGCTACGTCACAATGCCTACATCATTCACCTCATTTTATCTCATCACATAGGTATTTTATCATCTCACATCATCACAAAAAGAAGGGTGAGTACAATACAATAAGATATACTGAGAGAAAGACCACATTCACATAACTTGAATTACAGTATATTTTTAAAATTTTTCTAGTTTATTATCAGTTTAATGTTATTAATCTCTTATTGTGCCTAATTTATAAACTTAAACTTTATCATGGGTATTTGTATAGGAAAAAACATAGGATATATAGGGTTTGGTACTATCCACAATTTCAGACATATCTTGGGGATCTTGGAACGTAATCCCCACTGATAAGGGGAGACAACTGTACTAAGGTAATTCTCCCCTGACCTCCTATGCATTTCAGAAGGGTCTGTGTGTACCCCAAGGCAATGCTTGTACTTTGCTTCATCTTTTTTCTGCATGTCTGCAGGCATGTGTGTACATGTATATTCCAAAACTTATGCAGGCGCTTATGTGCATACATTCACTAGCTTGCACGAGGAAGGCTAGATAGCACTGGGGGTACAGTGAAGACAGTTGACTCTTATATTATTAATATTCCTGATAATCTCATTATCATATCTGTAATGTGACTGAGTGATGATGAAGGCTGATTTACATATCTGGTTGACATGTTTGTGATGCTCTTGATTCAGATGGCCAGAAAGCTACATCTGTTCAGAATTCAAAAGGTACTTAGTAATTTCTTTTTATTGCCACTGCTAGAAAATGGCATTAAAATTTTACTTTGCTTATTTAACTATACCAAACCTTCCAGCTCTGAACTGAATATCCTTGAGCATAAGGAACATTGTCATTGCATTTTTAATAAGCACCCCAGGAGATTCTGATAAAGGTGTTCTCTTGATCACAATTTGAGGAAACCTGGTCTCTAGCAGCAACTAGGAAGGAGAAGGAAAAGCAAATATTTATTGAGCCTTTATTGTGGGCCAGGCACTGGCTGCTAGATGCCTTTCTGTATGTCGCCTCATGCAATCCACACCACAGCCCTCTACTTTTCCATATGTAGAGAATGAGGCTCAAAATATAATGTGATTGATGTTACACAGCTTGTACATGATGGAGATCAGAATTGAACCCAGATTTAGTTGAGCTTACACCTTCTGGATTCTGATCACCTGGGCTGGAAGCCTAATTCAGCTACTTACTGCGTGACCTTGGGAAATTGCCTAACCACTCAGTGTTCACATGCATAAAATGGAAATAATGGTAGTACATACGTCACTGGATCAATGAAGGATTAATTGAAGTAAAAATCTGCCCCACTTTTTGAAAGATTTTGTTAGGTCACATTGACGAAAGACCTACATTAGTACCTGTTTTCCATAACAAAAGAAATCCGAAGAGGATTTCAATTTTACGAAAGAGGGCAAAAAGCTAAAATAGTACTCAGGATTTGTCTGCAGTGAGCTGTTACAGAGGCAGCGTGCACGCTGAGCAGCAGGAGTGGCACCACCAATCTCCTTCCCTGGGAGGTACATTCACGTCTCAGCATCAAGACACCACTGAACTGTGTCTATGAGCATCTGTGCTTTATCTTGATTTATTTTGTGCATCCATTAGCAAGATGAGTCCGAAGGTAATTGTTTCTTCTCTTCATGTTATTTTGGCTTATGAAAGGTTTCATAATCGTACTCTACTTTTGGATAGCGGGGGAAACCTGTAATAGATGTAACGTGTTCAGAAGAGCAGCTGACACATGGCAGGCACTCAGTAAATGAGAGCTGCTGCTATTATCATCATCATCATTATCATTACCTGATACCAAAGAACTTGCTGTTTCCTGCATCATTTTACCTCCCTACAGTTGTGATTGTAAGATATTCTATAGAACACAAAATTGCACTCTGGAAAGAAGAGAATAAATATTGTGTAATAGTATATTCAACACCTTGAATCAGTCACACCACCCTCTTCCCTTTTCAATCTCTCCCTCATTATTCGCTCCTTTGCCTCTGTCTTCACAACACGCAGGTCTCTTTGGGATTCCATGGACATCACTGAAGATGGTGGTCAAGTATGGAGATATATAAGAAGATGTAATTGAGAAAAAAACACAGATATCAGGGACCTAGGCAAGAGATCTGCACATTATTAAGTGGACGAACATTTATTTCAAAGAATAATCCACCCTGCCAATTAAACATTTTAGCAATAAGAGGAGCCTCAGTAAACAGTGGCATCAATTTCATCTTACAGTATAGACAGATTATTTTAAGATTTAAGTGATTAGAAAAGTCTTTGGCCACAAATATTATTCTGGAGATACAGAATTCACCTTGACTTTAATCACCCCTACTTAGGTTCCTTACTTCTACTTCTTCCCTGGTCAGGAGGGCAAATCCAGTACATGGGTTATGAACATGGATTTTAGAGTAAAAGAAGGCCTGGCACTGCCAGTTTATTAGCACTGTACCTTAGGGAAAATTATTTCACTTCTCTGAGCCTTAACTTCTGCAGTGGTAAAACAAAGATAATAAGAATTCTAACTTTAAAGGGCTGTTGTGAAGATTAGATGAAGTATTCTCAATAAAGGCATAGTGTGCAGCACCAAGTGCTAAAAGTTATTTGCTAATATGGTAGCAATTATTCTGCCACCTTGTGTCCTACTGTTCCTAGTAAGGCTTTAAAGCCTCCTTATAGCATCTGGGCACTAGCTCTGACACCTTACAACATTACAAGGATTATTTATTAAGTATCCATGAGCTCAAACTGGGTTTCCTCCGGTCCCCAGAGAGCTCAACTTGGTAAGGCCCATGAATTTGAGTATTGAAACAGACACCAAAGGTAATTTTTTTAAAAAAGGAATGTTGCTTCACATATATAAGAATCTAAAGTAGAATTACTGTGTACTTCTTAAGATTTAATAAAGGATTTTAAAAGTTTTGAATTATTATATTACTTGATATCCTTTCCATTGGGAAATCAAAGCTGAAACTTATATACTTCTTCAACCACCCACATATTTTACTCTAATTAAATAGAAGATGCAGGAGGGTCCTTCAAGATGGCAGAGGAGTAAGACTTGGAAATCGCCTTCCTCCCCACAAATACATCAGAAATACATCTACACGTGGAACAACTCCTACAGAACACCTACTGAATGCTGGCAGAAGACCTCAGACTTCCCAAAAGGGAAAAAACTCCCCAAGTACCTGGATAGGGCAAAATGAAAAAGAAAAAACAGAGACAAAAGAATAGGGACAGGACCTGCACCAGTAGGAGGGAGCTGTGAAGGAGGAAAGGTTTCCACTCACTAGGAAGCCCCTTCACTGGTGGACACAGGGGGTGGCTTGGGGGAAGCTTTGAAGCCACGGAGGAGAGCGCAGCAACAGGGGTGCAGAGGGCAAAGCAGAGAGATTCCTGTACAGAGGATCAGGGCTGACCTGCACTCACCAGCCTGAGAGGCTTGTCTACTCACCTGCCGGCCGGGATGTGTGGGGGCTGGGAGCTGAGGCTCGGGCTTCAGAGGTCAGATCCCAGGGAGAGGACTGGGGTTGGCTGTGTGAACACAGCCTGAAGGGGGCTAGTGCACCACAGCTAGCTGGGAGGGAGTCCAGGAAAATGTCTGGACCTGCCTAAGTGGCAAGAGACCATTGTTTCAGGGTGCACGAGGAGAGGGGATTCAGAGCACCACCTAAACAAGCTCCAGAGACAGGCACGAGCTGCAGCTATCAGTGCAGACACCAGAGATGGGCATGACACACCAAGGCTGTTGCTGCAGCCACCAAGAAGCCTGTGTGCAAGCACAGGTTACTATCCACACCTTCCCTCCCAGCAGGCTGTGCAGCCCGCCACTGCCAGGGTCCCGTGATCCAGGGACAACTTCCCTGGGAGAACACACGGCACACCACAGGCTGTTGCAACATCATACTGGCCTCTGCTGCCACAGGCTCACCTCACATTCCATACCCAAACTGCCCACAGCCTGAGTGAGACAGAGACCCTTAATCAGCTGCTACTTTAACCCCGTCATGTCTGAGCAAAGAACAGATGCCCTCAGGTGACCTACACTCAGAGGTGAGGACCAATCCAAAGCAGAACCCCAGGAGCTGTGAGAACAAAGAGGAGAAAGGGTAATTTCTCCGAACAGCCTCAGGAGCAGTGGAATAAATCTCCACAATCAACTTGATGTACCCTGCATCTCTGGAATACCAGAATAGACAATGAATCATCCCAAAATTGAGGTGGTGAACCTTGGGAGCAACTGTAGACTTCGGGTTTGCTTTCTGCATCTAATTTGTTTCTGGTTTTATGTTAATTTTAGTTTAGTATTTCAAGTTTATTATCATTGGTAGAATTGTTTATTGATTTGGTTGCTCTCTTCCTTTTCCTTTTTTTTTTTGACATATATAGATATATATTTTATTTCCTTTTTCTCTTTTTGTGAGTGTGTATGTATATGCTTCTTTGTGTGATTTTGTCTGTATAGCTCTGCTTTTACCATTTGTCCTAAGGTTCTGTCTGTCCTTTTTTTTTTTTTTTTAGTATAGTTTTTAGTGCTTGTTATCATTGGTGGATTTCTTTTTTAGTTTGGTTGCTCTCTTCTTTTCTTTTTTCTTTCTTTTGTTATTACTTTTTAATTCTTTTTATTTTTAATATTTTTTTATTTTAATGACATTTTATTTTATTTTATTATTTTTTTCTTCCTTTTTTCTCCCTTTTCTTCAGAGCTGTGTGGCTGACAGGGTCTTGGTGCTCTGGCTGGGCATGAGGCTTGTGCTTCTGAGGTGGGAGAGCCAAGTTCAGGACATTGGTCCATGAGAGACCTCCCAGCTCCACACAATATCAAACAGTGAAAGCTCTCCCATATACCTCCATCTCAACATTAAGAACCAGCTCCACTCAATGACCAGCAAGCTACACGGCTGGACAACCTATGCCAAACAACTACCAAGACAGGAACACAACATCACGCACTAGCAGAGAGGCTGCCTAAAATCATAATAAGGTCACAGACACATCAAAACACACCACACGAGGCATTTCTGCCCACCAGAAAGACAACATCCAGCCTCATACAAA
Source organism: Grampus griseus (assembly GCF_964374135.1). Taxonomy (NCBI): domain Eukaryota; kingdom Metazoa; phylum Chordata; class Mammalia; order Artiodactyla; family Delphinidae; genus Grampus; species Grampus griseus. Next base: position 84,029,734 of record NC_138999.1, on the reverse strand, counting down.
AGAACACAGGCACCAGTCCCCTCCACGAGAAAGCCTATACAACCCACTGAACCAACCTTAGCCACTGGGGACAGACACCAAAAACAACGGGAACTACAAACCTGCAGACTGAGAAAAGGAAATCCCAAACACAGTAAGTTAAGCAAAATGAGAAGACAGAGAAACACACAGCAGATGAAGGAGCAAGACAAAAAAACCACCAGACCAAACAAATGAAGAGGACATAGGTTGTCTACCTGAAAAAGAATTCAGGGTAATGATACTAAAGATGATCCAAAATCTTGGAAATGGAATGGAGAAAATACAAGAAATGTTTAACAAGGACCTAGAAGAACTAAAGAGAAAACAAAGAATGATGAACAACACAATAAATGAAATTTAAAATTCTCTAGAAGGAATCAATAGTGGAATAACTGAGGCAGAAGAACGAACAAGTGACCTGGATGATTAAATAGTGGAAATAACTACCACAGAGCACAATAAAGAAAAAAGAATGAAAAGAATTGAGGACAGTCTCAGAGACCTCTGGGACAATATTAAACGCACCAACATTTGAATGATAGGGGTTCCAGAAGAAGAAGAGAAAAAGAAAGGGACTGAGAAAATATTTGAAGAGATTATAGTTGAAAATATCCCTGAAATGGGAAAGGAAATAATCAATCAAGTCCAGAAAGCACAGAGAGTCCCATAAAGGATAAATCCAAAGAGAAACATGCCAAGACACATATTAATCAAACTATCAAAAATTAAAAACAAAGAAAAAATATTAAAAGCAGCAAGGGACATATGACAAATAATATACAAGGGAATCTCCATAAGGTTAACAGCTGATCTTTCAGCAGAAACTCTGAAAGCCAAAAGGGAGTGGCAGGACATACTTAAAGTGATGAAATGGAAAAACCTACAACCAATATTACTCTACCCAGCAAGGATCTCATTCAGATTCAATGGAGAAATTAAAACCTTTACAGACAAGCAAAAGCAAAGAGAATTCAGCACCACCAAACCAGCTTTACAACAAATGCTGAAGGAACATGTCTAGGCAGGAAACACAAGAGAAGGAAAAGACCTACAATAACAAACCCCAAACAATTAAGAAAATGGTAATAGGAATATACATATCGATAACTACCTTAAATGTAAATGGATTAAATGTTCCAACCAAAAGACATAGACTGGCTAAAGGGATAAAAAAAACAAGACCCATATATATGCTTTCTACAAGAGACCCATGTCAGACCTAGAAACACATACAGACTGAAAGTGAGTGGATGGAAAAAGATATTCCATGAAAATGGAAATCAAAAGAAAGCTAGGGTAGCATTTCCCATACCAGACAAAATAGACTTTAAAATAAAGACTATAATAAGAGACAAAGAAGGACACTGCAAAATGATCAAGGGATGAATCCAAGAAGAAGATATAACATTTGTAAGTATTTATGGACCCAATATAGGAGCACCTCAATACATAAGGCAAATGCTAACAACCAAAAAAGTGGAAGTCAACAGTAACACAATCATACAAGGGAACTTTAACACACCACTTTCAGTAATGGACAGATCAACCAAATTGAAAACACATAAGGAAACACAAGCTTTAAGTGATGCATAAAACAAAATGGACTTAATTGATATTTACAGGACATTCCATCCAAAAACAACAGAATACACTTTCTTCTCAAGTACTCTTGGAACATTCTCCAGGATATATCATATCCTCGGTCACAAAAAAGCCTTGGTAAATTTAAGAAAATTGAAATCGTATCAAGTATCTTCTCTGGCCACTACGCTATGGCACTAGATATCAATTACAGGAAAAAATCTATAAAAAATTCAAACACATGGATGCTAAACAATACACTACTAAATAACCAAGAGATCACTGAAGAAATCAAAGGGGAAACCAAAAAATACCTAGAAACAAATGACAATGAAATCACGACCACCCAAAACCTATGGGATGCAGCAAAAGCAGTTCTAAGAGGGAAGTTTATAGCAATGCAATCCTACCTCAGAAAACAAGAAACGTCTCCACTAAACAACCTAACCTTATACCTAAAGCAATTAGAGAAAGAAGAACAACAACAACAAAAACCAAAGTTAACAGAAGGAAAGAAATCATAAAAATCAGATCAGATATAAATGAAAAATAAATGAAGGAAACAATTGGAAAGATCAACAAATCTAAAAGCTGGTTCTTTGAGAAGATAAACAAAATTGATAAAGTATTAGCCAGACTCATCAGGAAAAAAGGGACAAGACTCAAATTAATAGAATTAGAAATGAAAAAGAAGTAACAACTGATACTACAGAAATACAAAAGATCATGAGAGATTAATACAAGCAACTATATGCCTATAAAATGGACAATCTGGGGGAAAATGACAAATTCTTAGAAAAGCACAACATTCTGAGATTGAACCAGGAAGAAATAGAAAATATAAAGAGACCAATCACAAGCACTGAAATTGAGACTGTGATTAAAAACCTTCCAACAAAAAAAAGCCCAGGACCAGATGGCTTCACAGGGGAATTATATCAAATATTTAGAAAGGGCTAACATCTATCCATCTCAAATTCTTCCAAAATATAGCAGAGGGAAGAAAACTCCCAAACTCATTCTATGAGGCCACCATCACCATGATACCAAAAGCAGACAAAGATGTCACAAAGAAAGAAAATGACAGGCCAATATCACTGATGAACATAGATGCAAAAATCCTCAACAAAATACTAGCAAACAGAATCCAACCACACATTAAAAGTATCATACAGCATGATCAAGTGGGGTTTATCCCAGGAATGCAAGGATTCATAAATATACGCAAATCAATCAATGTGACAAACCATATTAACAAATTGAAGGAGGAAAAACATTATGATCATCTGAATAGAAGCAGAAAAACTTTTCACAATATTTAACACCCATTTATGATAAGAACCCTCCAGATAGTAGGCATAGAAGGAACTTACCTCAATATAATAAAGGCTATATATGACAAACCCACAGCCAACATCATTCTCAATGATGAAAAACTGAAACCATTTCCTCTCAAATTAAGAAGACGAGGTTGTCCACTCTCACCACTATTATTCAGCATAGTTTTGGAACTTTTAGCCACAGCCATCAGAGAACAAAAAGAAATAAAAATAATCCAAATCAGAAAAGAAGTAAAGCTGCCACTGTTTGCAGATGACATGATACTATACATAGAGAATCCTAAAGATTCTACCAGAAAACTACTAGGGATGATCAATGAATTTTGTAAAGTAGCAGGTTACAAAATAAATGCAAATAAATATCTTTCATTCCTATACACTAATGATGAAAAATCTGAAAGAGAAATTAAGGAAACACTCTCATTTACCATTGCAGCAAAAAGAATAGAATACCTAGGAATTGACTTATCTAAGAAGACAAAAGACCTGTACTCAGAAAACTATAAAATACTGATGAAAGAAATCAAAGATGACACAAACAGATGGAGAGATATGCCATGTTCTTGGATTGGAAGAATCAACATTGTGAAAATGACTCTACTACCCAAAGCAATCTACAGATTCAATGCAATCCCTATCAAACTACCAATAGCAGTTTTCACAGAAGTAGCGCAAAAAATTTCACAATTTGTATGGAAACACAAAAGACCCCGAATAGCCAAGGCAATCTTGAGAAAGAAAAATGGAGCTGGAGGAATCTGGCTCCCAGACTTCAGACTATAGTACAGAGCTACAGTAATCAAGACAGTATGGTACGGACACAGAAAGAGAAATATAGATCAATGGAACAGGATAGAAAGCCCACAGATAAACTCACACACATATGGTCACCTTATTTTTGATAAAGTAGGTAAGAATATACAATGGAGAAAAGGCAGTCTCTTCAATAAGTGGTGCTGAGATAACTGGACAGCTACCTGTAAAAGAACAAAATTGAGTTATTTGTAGTACGATGGATGGACCTAGAGTCTGTCATACAGAGTGAAGTAAGCCGGAAAGAGAAAAACAAATACCGTATGTTAACACATATATATGAAATCTAAAAAAAAAAAAAAGTTTCTGAAGAACCTAGGGGCAGGACAGGAATAAAGACACAGATGTAGAGAATGGACTTGAGGACACGGGGAGGGGGAAGGGTAATCTGGAACAAAGTGAGAGAGTGGCATGGAAATATATACACTACCAAATGTAAAATAGATAGCTAGTGGGAAGCAACCACATAGCACAGGGTGATCAGCTTGGTGTTTTGTGACCACCTAGAGGGGTGGAGTAGGGGGGGTGGGGGGGGGAACGCAAGTGGGAGGATATATGGGGGTATACGTATATGTATAGCTGATTTATTTTGTTATACAGCAGAAACTAACACACCACTGTAAAGCAATTATACACCAATAAAGATGTTAAAAAAAAAATAGAGAATGCAATATTCCAAGCATGAATCTTTCTGGAATGAGACTTTTTGGAAGACGTGATCTTTCCTTCTATTATAATTGGAAGAAAAATCAATGTATTTTCTACCTTAATGCATTCTCCAGTGTAATTATTTCATTATATGAAGTAAAACCTAAATATAGGGTCTTTTAGTTTAAATAATTAAAGCTTAAAAAATCCACCAATGAAAAATGCCAGTGAGCCAAATTCATATGTGATTACTGCAAATATAATGTTTCTCCCTCTTTAGGAGTTTTATTAATTACAAATTCCCAAGTTACAACACTTTATGCAGGACATTTTGTCTTGGGGTCCCTCAGCACAGGAAGAGTCCCCAAGCCTGTGTTCTACTTTCTGTACTCTTTGGGGAAGACTGAAGGAGAATCTATCTGAAGCAAGGGAAAATATCATAGGCAAAAACTTGAAAAATGCATTCCAATGAATTAGGAAACTCAAATGGAAATTTCCCTAGTAAAAATATATAACCTTCTCAAAATATAACTTACCAAACTGACTCAGATAGAAATAGAAAAGTTGAATGGACCTATAAATGGTAAAAACAAATTGAATCAGTATTTTTAAATCTATACACACACACGCGTACACACAAACACACACACATACCACATGCCAGACTTAGAACATTGTACAAGCTTTTTTTTACAGGAACATTCAAGGAACAAATAGTCTCCACTTTATACAAAATACTTCAGAATATTAAGTATGTTTAATCTCAGAGATGTGTACGTGAGTGATTGTTAAATTATTTTCTTGCTTTTCTGCACATTTGAAATATTTTTTTAATTTAAAAAAGAAAAAAGTCTATAAAGTAAGTTAGAGAAAGATAAATATGTGATATCACTTATTGGGAGAATCTAATAAATACAGCACAAATGAATTTATTTACAAAACAAAACCAGACTCACAGACATAGAAAAACAATCTTAGGGTTACTAAAGGGGCAGAGGGGAGGAGGGTTACATTAGGAGGTTGAGATTAACAGATACACACTACTATATAAAATATATAAACCACAAGGACCTATTGTATAGCACAGGGAACTATATTCAATACCTTACAATAACATATAACGGAAAAGAATCTGAAAAAGAACAGGTACACATGTATAACTGAATCACTTTGCTGTACACCTGAAACTAACACAATACCGTAAATTAACTATACTTCAATTAAAAAAAAATGAAAGAAATAAGAAAGAGCTTCTCAGGGAAAAGTTAAGATATGAAAGGCCAGAGGAGGAAGCAAGAGTCAGACTGGATGCATACAGAAGAATAAGTAAGAGCGGATTGAGTTTGCAGTCAGAGAGTAGGGCCAGAGATTGAGGAGAGATTTTTGAGGAACTAGCGTGGAGATAGACAGAAAAACATTTAGGATATTTTTGCTTTGTGTTTTGTGACCCAGTTAAAAAGAAAAATCTCCACATGCTTAAATGCTCTTTGAGTCAGAGTTATTCCTCTCTGAATGTGACACCAAGTTAAGATTGCCCTAAACACCAGACCCAAACAGCCCAAGCTTTATTTGGGTTATGTATGTACATTACCCAGTTAGATTTAAATTTCTCAGTATTATTTTACTACCCAGAGGAAAGTGCCATCAGCGTAAGAGAGGCAAGATCAAATCGAAAATGTATGAAAATGAAAATTCAGAATATTCAGGTTTGACTTTTGGCCACAGTCAAAATTATAGAAGCCTTCCTGCTCTTACAAATTCATAAAAGAAGTTAGAAACTTGCACACACAAAAAAATGTAAATTATGGTTTCTCTTTCTCAAGGTCTGAAGAAACAAAATGAGCCAAACTCTTCAAATATTATGACTTAGGTTTTTCTTCTACAAGCAGTTAGAGCTTCCAAACTCCCAATATTCAGCTCCTAAACAGATGAGAGAAGGAAGAATGTGGTAAGAGAGAAAAATTTTGTTGGATCTTCGTAAGGGTGGGAATTCTGTGAATGTTTAGTGTCATAAACCCCTCACGAACAAATTGAAATCATTGCCGATCAACTTCTCAGCATGGTAACTACTCTTCTGGGGTGCAGTAGCCAAAAACATACCTGAACGATGATGAGCTGTGTTTATGAAGATACACAGTTACACCTCAGTATCACAGGAGACCAGTCTCCAGAAAGTACACTCTTAGAAGCCTAAATCAAGTGAAACTGTTCTAGAGGATTAAGACTTCATTAGAGAGTAGGAGTAAGAGGTGGACCATTCCAGAAAAATGAAACTTCAGAATTATTTTAAAAAGCAATGTTTGCATAACTTAGCCATATGCAAAGCCTAAAAAGATTAGCTTAGCTCTTCTCAAATAGCAAGTAAAAACGGCATGCATGCAAAGCATATCTAAAGTGCTGTAACTACAACAAAATGAAATTCTCTGGACAGCTGTTACATAACTTACCTAGACATGCCTTGAACTGGTGCAGTGGAAATTGCCTAAACAAAAAAGGCTGCATGTGCATCAGCTATTGTGTTATGGCTTTACCCCACTAATTTATTCTCCCTGGCCCTGACCTGGATGTTAGCAGCCAATAATAGCACTTAAAAAAACAAAAACAAAAAAAAATTTACCTCTTTACCTATTTCTCTTCTTTCAGTTTTCACTCTGATACTTCAACAAGTAGCTGCCTTGGTCATGAACTACTTGCATTTTATTATACCTACAACAGAAAGAAAACTGCTCATGGGAACTCTAATCCTTCCATTATAGAAATAATTAAGCTCTTTTATTTGTAAGAGGAAAATCTTTGGGGAATGTAGAAAAACTATCAAATGGCATAAAAAAAAGAAGACGAAGAAGAAGATGATGATGACAAGATATAACAGATCATGGATATTGAAATTTCAGTTAGTGCTGCATATTGAAAGGTGCAAAGGAACTTTGTACAGGATTTTCCCTCTGTTCTTTGCTGTAATTATTCAGTATGATTGGTAATTTAAAAATGCCAAGACACAGGGATATGCAAACACAGAAACATATATGTCTTATCTTTGCTATAAATGCATATAAGGGAATGTGAATTCCAAACCCGCTTTATGGATCTTTTTTTTTTTTTTTAACATCTTTATTGGGGTATAATTGCTTTACAATGGTGTGCCACTCTCTGCTTCACAACAAAGTGAATCAGCCATACACACACATATGTACCCACATCTCTTCCCTCTTGCGTATCACCCCTCCCACCCTCCCCATCCCACCCCTCCAGGCGGTCACAAAGCACCGGGCTGATATCCCTGTGCTATGCGGCTGCTTCCCACAAGCTATCTACCTTACGTTTGGTAGTGTATATATGTCCATGCCTCTCTCTTGCTTTGTCACAGCTCACACTTCCCCCTCCCCATATCCTCAAGTCCGTTCTCCAGTAGGTCTGTGTCTTTATTCCTGTCTTACCCCTAGGTTCTTCATGACATTTTTTTTCTTAAATTCCATATATATGTGTTAGCATAATGTATTTGTCTTTCTCTTTCTGACTTACTTCACTCTGTATGACAGACTCTAGGTCTATCCACCTCATTACAAATAACTCAATTTTGTTTCTTTTTATGGCTGAGTAATATTCCATTGTATATACGTGACACATCTTCTTTATCCATTCATCTGATGATGGGCACTTAGGTTGTTTCCATCTCCGGGCTATTGCAAATAGAGCTGCAATGAACATTTTGGTACATGACTCTTTTTGAATTATGGTTTTCTCAGGGTATATGCCCAGTAGTGGGGTTGCTGGGTCATATGGTAGTTCTATTTGTAGTTTTTTAAGGAACCTCCATACTGTTCTCCATAGTGGCTGTACCAATTAACATTCCCAGAAGTGGTGCAAGAGTGTTCCCTTTTCTCCACACCCTCTCCAGCATTTATTGTTTCTAGACTTTTTGATGATGGCCATTTTGACTGGTGTGAGATGATATCTCATTGTAGTTTTGATTTGCATTTCCCTAATGATTAATGATGTTGAGCATTCTTTCATGTGTTTGTTGGCAGTCTGTATATCTTCTTTGGAGAAATGTCTATTTAGGTCTTCTGCCCATTTTTGGATTGGGTTGTTTGTTTTTCTGTTATTAGGCTGCATGAGCTGCTTGTAAATTTTGGAAATTAATGCTTTGTCAGTTGCTTCATTTGCAAATATTTTCTCCCATTCTGAGGGTTGTCTTTCGGTCTTGTTTATGGTTACCTTTGCTGTGCAAAAGCTTTGAAGTTTCATCAGGTCCCATTGTTTATTTTTGTTTTTATTTCCATTTACTAGGCGGTGGGTTAAAAAGGATCTTGCTGTGATTTATGTCATAGAGTGTTCTGCCTATGTTTTCCTCTAAGAGTTTGATAGTTTCCGTATTTACATTTAGGTCTTTAATCCATTTTGAGCTTATTTTTGTGTATGGTGTTAGGGAGTGATCTAATCTCATACTTTAACATGTACCTGTCCAGTTTTCCCAGCACCACTTATTGAAGAGGCTGTCCTTTCTCCACTGTACATTCCTGCCTCCTTTATCAAAGATAAGGTGACCATATGTGCATGGGTTTATCTCTGGGCTTTCTATCCTGTTCCATTGATCTATTTTTCGTTTTTTGTGCCAGTACCATACTGTCTTGATTACTGTAGCTTTGAAGTATAGTCTGAAGTCAGGTATATCTGTATATATAGTCAGTATAGTCTGAAGTCAGGATTCCTCCAGCTCCGTTTTTCATTCTCAAAATTGCTTTTGCTATTCAGGGTCTTTTGTGTTTCCTTACAAGTTGTGAAATTTTTTGTGCTAGTTCTGTGAAAAATGCCAGTGGTAATTTGATAGGGATTGCATTGAATCTGTAGATTGCTTTGGGTAGTAGAGTCATTTTCACAATGTTGATTCTGCCAATCCAAGAACATGGTATATCTCTCTATCTATTTGTATCATCTTTAATTTCTTTCATTGGTTTCATATAATTTTCTGCACACAGGTCTTTGTCTCCTTAGGTAGGTTTATTCCTAGATATTTTATTATTTTTGTTGCAATGGTAAATGTGAGTGTTTTCTTGATTTCAGACATTTCATCATTAGTGTATACAAGTGCAAGAGATTTCTATGCATTAATTTTGTATCCTGCAACTTTACCAAATTCATTGATTAGCTCTAGTAGTTTTCTGGTAGCATCTTTAGGATTCTCTATGTATAGTATCATGTCATCTGCAAAGAGTGACAGCTTTACTTCTTCTTTTCCAATTTGGATTCCTTTTATTTCCTTTTCTTCTCTGATTGCTGTGGCTAAAACTTCCAAAACTATATTGAATAAGAGTGGTGAGAGTGGGCAACCTTGTCTTGTTCCTCATCTTAATGGAAATACTTTCAGTTTTTCACCATTGAGGATGATGTTGGCTGGGGGTTTGTCATATATGGCCTTTATTATGTCGAGGAAAGTTCCCTGTATGCCTACATTCTGCAGGGTTTTTATCATAAATGGGTGTTGAATTTTGTCGAAAGCTTTCTCTGCATCTATTGAGATGATCATATGGTTTTTCTCCTTCAATTTGTTAATATGGTTTATCATATTGATTGATTTGCGTATATTGAAGAATCCTTGCATTCCTGGAATAAACCCCACTTGATCATGGTGTATGATCCTTTTAATGTGCTGTTGGATTCTGTTTGCAAGTATTTTGTTGAAGGTTTTTCCATCTATGTTCAACAGTGATATTGGCCTGTAGTTTTCTTTCTTTGTGACATCCTTGTCTGGTTTTTGTATCAAGGTGATTGTGGCCTCATAGAATGAATTTGGGAGTGTTCCTCCGTCTGCTATATTTTGGAAGAGTTTGAGAAGGGTAGGTGTTAGCTCTTCTCTAAATGCTTGATAGAATTCACCTGTGAAGCCATCTGGTCCTGGGCTTTTGTTTGTTGGAGGATTTTTAATCACAGTTTCAATTTCAGTGCTTGTGATTGGTCTGTTCATATTTTCTATTTCTTCCTGATTCAGTCTTGGCAGGTTGTGTATTTCTAAGAACTTGTCCATTTCTTCCACATTGTCCATTTTTTTGGCATAGAGTTGCTTGTAGTAATCTCTCATGATCTTTTGTATTTCTGTAGTGTCAGTTTTTACTTGTCCTTTTTCATTTCTAATTGTATTGATTTCAGTCTTCTCCCTTTTTTTCTTGATGAGTCTGGCTAATAGTTTATCTATTTTGTTTATCTTCTCAAAGAACCAGCTTTTAGTTTTATTGATCTTTGCTATTGTTTCCTTCATTTCGTTTTCATTTATTTTTGAACTGATTTTTATGATTTCTTTCCTTCTGCTAATTTTGAGGTGTTTTTTGTTCTTCTTTCTCTAATTGCTTTAGGTGCAAGGTTAGGTTGTTTATTCGAGATGTTTCCTGTTTCTTAAGGTGGGCTTGTATTGCTATAAACTTCCCTCTTAGAACTGCTTTTGCTACATCTCATAGGTTTTGGGTCATCGTGTCTCCACTGTCCATTGTTTCTAGGTATTTTTTGATTTCCTCTTTGATTTCTTCAGTGATCACTTCGTTATTAAGTATGTATTGTTTAGCCTTTATGTGTTTGTAATTTTTACAGATCTTTTCCTGTAATGGATATCTAGTCTTATGGCATTGTGGTTGGAAAAGATACTTGATAAACTTCAATTTTCTTAAACTTACCGAGGCTTGATTTGTGACCCAAGATATGATATATCCTGGAGAATGTTCCATGAACACTTGAGAAATATGTGTATTCTGTTGTTTTTGGATGGAATGTCCTATAAATATCAATTAAGTCCATCTCGTTTAATGTATCATTTAAAGCTTGTGTTTCCTTATTTATTTTCATTTTGGATGATCTGTCCATTGGTGAAAGTGGGGTGTTAAAGTCTCCTACTATGAATGTGTTACTGTCTATTTCCCCTTTTATGGCTGTTAGTATTTGCCTTATGTACTGAGGTGCTCCTATGTTGGGTGCATAAATATTTACAATTCTTATATCTTCTTCTTGGATCGATCCCTTGATCATTATGTAGTGTCCTTCTTTGTCTCTTCTAATAGTCTTTATTTTAAAGTCTACTTTGTCTGATATGAAAATCGTTACTCCAGCTTTCTTTTGGTTTCCATTTGCATGGAGTATCTTTTTCCATCCCCTTACTTTCAGTCTGTATGTGTCTCTAGGTCTGAAGTGGGTCTCTTGTAGACAGCATATATAAGGGTCTTGTTTTTGTATCTATTCAGCCAGCCTGTGTCTTTTGGTGGGAACATTTAATCCATTTACATTTAAGGTAATAATCGATATGTGTGTTCCTAATCCAATTTTCTAAATTGTTTTGGGTTTGTTATTATAGGTCTTTTCCTTCTCTTGTGTTTCTTGCCTAGAGAAGTTCCTTTAGCATTTGTTGTAAAGCTGGTTTGGTGATGCTGAACTCTCTCAGCTTTTGCTTGTCTGTAAAGGTTTTAATTTCTCTGTCAAATCTGAATGAGATCCTTGCTGGTTAGAGTAATCTTGGTTGCAGGTTTTTCTTCTTCATCACTTTCAGTATGTCCTGCCTCTCCCTTCTGGCTTGTAGAGTTTCTGCTGAAAGATTAGCTTTTAACCTTATGGGGATTCCCTTGTGTGTTATTTGTTGTTTTTCCCTTGCTGCTTTAAATATGCTTTCTTTGTATTTAATTTTTGACAGTTTGATTAATATGTGTCTTGGCATATTTCTCCTTGGATTTATCCTGTATGGGACTCTCTGTGCTTCCTGAACGTGATTAAGTATTTCCTTTCCCATATTAGTGAAGTTTTCAACTATAATCTCTTCAAATATTTTCTCAGTCCCTTTCTTTTTCTCTTCCTCTTCTGGAACCCCTATAATTCAGATGTTGGTGTGTTTAATGCTGTCCCAGAGGTCTCTGAGACTGTCTTCAGTTCTTTTCATTCTTTTTTTTTCTTTATTCTGCTCTGCAGTAATTATTTCCACTCTTTTATCTTCCAAGTCACTTATCCATTCTTCTTTCTCAGTTATTCTGCTATTGATCCCATCCAGAGTATTTTTCATTTCATTTATTGTGTTGTTCATCATTGTTTGTTTCATCTTTAGTTCTTGTAGGTCCTTGTTAAATGTTTCTTGCATTTTCTCTATTCTATTTCCAAGATTTTGGATCATCTTTACTATCATTTTTCTCAATTCTTTTTCAGGTAGACTGCCTATTTCCTCTTCATTTGTTAGGTCTGTTGTGTTTTTATCTTGCTCCTTCATCTGCTCTGTGTTTTTCTATCTTCTCATTTTGCTTATTTTACTGTATTTGGGGTCTCCTTTTTGCAGGCTGCAGGTTTGTAGTTCCCGTTGTTTTTGATGTCTGTCCCCAGTGGCTGCGGTTGGTTCAGTGGGTTGTGTAGGCTTCCTGGTGGAGGGGACTAGTGCCTGTGTTCTGGTGGATGAGCCTGGATCTTGTCTTTCTGGTGGGAAGCTCCACGTCTGGTGTTGTATTTTGGGGTGTCTGTGGACTTTTTATGATTTTAGGCAGCCTCTCTGCTAATGGGTGGGGTTGTGTTCCTGTTTTGCTTGTTGTTTGGCATAGGGTGTCCAGCACTGTAGCTTGCTTGTCGTTGAGTGAAGCTGGGTGCTGTTGTTGAGATGGAGATCTCTGGGAGATTTTCATCATTTGATATTATGTGGAGCTGGGAGGTCTCTTGTTGACCTATGTCCTGAAGTTGGCTCTCCCACCTCAGAGGCACAGCACTGCCTCCTGGCTGCAGCACCAAGAGCCTTTCATCCACACAGCTCAGAATAAAAGGGAGAAAATATAGAGAGGAAGAATTAGTAGAAGTAGGAAGAAAGAAAGAAAGAAACAAACAAACAAACAAACTAACAAAGGAAGAAAGAAAGAAAGAAGAAATGAATGAAAGAAAAAAGAAGGAATGAAGGAAAGAAAGAAAGGAGGGAGGGGGAGGGAGGGAGGGACAGTGCGAGGAAGGAAGGAAGCAAGGAAGGAGGGAAGGAAGGAAAAAAGAAAGAAAGAAAGAAGATAAAGTAGAATAAAATAAAGTAAAATATAATAAAATTATTATATTAAAAAATAATTATTAAGAAAAAAAAATGGACGGATAGAACCTGAGGACAAATGGTGGAAGCAAAGCTTTACAGACAAAATCTCACACAGAATCATACACATACACACTCACAAAAAGAGGAAAAGGGGAAAGAATCATAAATCTTGCTCTCAATGTCCACCTCCTCAATTTGGGATGATTCGTTGTCTAAAGGAGGGAAGGAAGGAAAGAAGATAAAGTAAAATATAATAAAGTTATTAAAATTAATTATTAAGAAAAATATCAAAAAAAAAAAAAAAAAACAGACGGGTAGAACCCTAGGACAAATGGTGGGAGCAAAGCTATATAGACAAAATCTCACACAGAAGCATACACATACACACTCACAAAAAGAGGAAAAGGGGAAAAAAATCATAAATCTTGCTCTCAAAGTCCACCTCCTCAATTTGGGATGGTTCATTGTCTATTCTGGTATTCCACAGATGCAGGGTACATCAAGTTGATTGTGGAGCTTTAATCCACTGCTTATGAGGCTGCTGGGAGAAAATTACCTTTCTCCTCTTTGTTCTCACAGCTCCCAGGAGCTCAGCTTTGGATTTGGCCCCGCCTCTGCGTGTAGGTCACGGAAGGCGTCTGTTCTTTGCTCAGACAGGACGGGGTTAAAGGGGCCGCTGATTCGGAGGCTCTGGCTCACTCAGGCTGGGGGAGGGAGGGGTACGGAGTGCAGGGCGAGCCGGCGGCAGCAGAGGCCGTCGTGACATTGCACCAGCCTGAGGCCCACCATTCTTTCTCCTGGGGAAGTTGTCCCTGGATCCCGGGAACCTGGCAGTGGCAGGCTGCACAGGCTCCCCGGAAGAGGGGTGTGGATAGTGACCTGTGCTCGCACACAGGCCCCTTGGTGGCGGCAGCAGCAGCCTTAGCGTCTCCCGCCCGTCTCTGGGGTCTGCGCTTTTAGCCACGGCTCGCGCCCGTCTCTGGAGTTCTTTTAAGCAGCGCTCTTAATCCCCTCTCCTCGCGCACCAGGGAACAAAGAGGGAAGAAAAAGTGTCTTGCCTCTTCAGCAGCTCCAGACCTTTTCCTGGACTCCCTCCTGGCTAGCCGTGGTGCACTAACCCCTTCAGACTGTGTTCACGCAGCCAACCCCAGTCCTTTCCCTGTGCTCAGACTGAAGCCTCAGCCTCAGCTCCCAGCCCCACCCGCCCCGGCGGGTGAGCAGACAAGCCTCTCGGGCTGGTGAGTGCCGGTCGGCACAGATCCTCTGTGCTGGAATCTCTCCGCTTTGCTCTCCGCACCCCTGTTGCTGCACTCTCCTCTGAGGCTCCGAAGCTTCCCCCTCCGCCACCCGCAGTCTCCGCCAGCGAAGGGGCTTCCTAGTGTGTGGAAACCTTTCCTCCTTCACAGCTCCCTCCCACTGGTGCAGGTCCCGTCCCTATTCTTTTGTCTGTTTTTCTTTTGCCCTACCCAGGTACGTGGAGAGTTTCTTGCCTTTGGGGAGGTCTGAGGTGTTCTGCCAGCATTCAGTAGGTGTTCTGTAGGAGTTGTTCCACGTGTAGATTTATTTCTGGTGTATCTGTGGGGAGGAAGGTGATCTCCATGTCTTACTCTTCCGCCATCTTCCCCTCCTCCCTCTATGGATCTTTATCACTTCCTCCTTCCCCCAATACTTAAAAAGCAGGAGGAAATAAAATGCCTGCCAGAGCTCCTCTCTTACTGCAGGACTATCTGATTCACTATCAAACACAATGACTAAGTGGGTCATTTTCTGAGATGTCTGGCTAATTAGAATCCTTGCTAGGGGTGAAATCTGTCTGTCCCATTGTAGAAAACTGCAGTGTCAGCAAGGCCAGATTAGGACCTTTTTAAAAAATTATGTATTTTGTGATTAAAAATGCAACTTTATTTTTCAAAATAATACAAATATGTGCATTGAAGTGAAAGTAACTTCTCCATATAAATTCTGATTGCAAAACACCAGATAAGTTTGCTACAGCTGTACATTTCTTTGCTGCCCCTGATGTCCTGGCACCTTAGATGTGCAGTTGGTCCACCTGTTGGGTAAACCAACACTGCAAGTTTTGCTACTGACTGTATGGTTTTATTTATTTGTTTGTTCTCTTATTTTCCCCTGCTTCAGTAATGATTCTTTTGGAATTATTCCTTAGAGTGTCCCTAAACTCTCTAACTTGACAAATATGGCAATTATGTTGATTTTAGAATTGACAATCTGGTAACAAAAATCTCAGAGTAGAAATTCTCATATATGCTTTTGTATCCTTTCTTAAGAAAGATGCTTCTCAGAAAAGAAATATCAGTGCCAGAGGAAAAGAACATTTTCTTCATTTGTACATCATCTATTCAGCAAATGAAGTGCCTATTAATGTGCTCTGTATTCTGTTAGATGACAAAATAGAGATGAACAAGATACATTTCTATTCTAGAAGGATTTTAAATCCACTTAAGTAAAAAACAGTGGTTGCCAGGGGACAAGAGGTGGGGGAATACAATTGATGGTGTTGGTATATAAGGGTATTAAACTGGTAACAAGTACTAAATAAGCCATAGAGAACTAATGTATAAGTATATTGAATATAGATGATAATATTATACTATATGTTACGTAATAAGTATCTTTACAATGTTAACCATATTACAATATATAAATGTATCAAAGTAACATGCTGTACAGTTTAAATTTACACAATGTTACATGTAGAATTTATCCAAGGAAAAAAAAGGAAAAAAAAATTGATGATCTTGTGGGCCACACCTCTCATCTAACCACATGGAAAGGAAATTCCATTTGGAAGGAGGAGACAGCAGAAGGGCTTTTATCAGTGCCTTATCAAATGTGAGTGCTCTTACCCCATAAACATAATCACATTGTAAGCTCTACATGCCAGGGGATGTTTTTGCCTTCTTTTGAATTTGCCCATAGTGCCCAGAAATATACCTCCTGTGCATGTATAAGGTATGTGATATTTATGTTTTTTGTTTTTTGTTTGTTCTTTTTTTGCAGTACACGGGCCTCTCACTGTTGTGGCCTCTCCCATTGTGGAGCACATGCTCCAGACGCTCAGGCCCAGCGGCCATGGCTCACGGGCCCAGCCACTCCGCGGCATGTGGGATCTTCCCGGAACAGGGCATGTACCCGTGTCCCCTGCATCAGCAGGCGGACTCTCAACCACTGCACCACCAGAGAAGCCCCGATATTTATGTTTTTAAGTACTAATTGTCACAAAGAAATTGTGCCTGTGTTCATACATTTGTTCGTTACATAAACTTGTGAAACATTTAGCATCATTTCTTTGAATAACTGCTTTCTTTAATTTTTGCTTGTGATATAATCAGTAAAGTATTAATCACTAAATCAGATTAATATATGAATACAATCGTACATTGGTCTGGGTTTCAAATTAAAAGTTCACATTTTTAGGAGCCAAAGATCCAAATATGCTGTTCTATACTCAGAATCAGTATTGAAAAAAGAGGAGACATAAATAGCAGAATAAAACACTGAAGATTTTGATTGTGAATTAGCAAAGAACAAAGAATGTCTCATTCCTCTTCCACTCCCTAGCTTCTTGCATAGATCCTGGGCCAGCAAGTGTTCAACAAATATTTGGAACAGAAAGAGAGAGAGATTGCTGAAGATCAGCTAACAAGTAGGCATGCTGTCGTAGTCCCCAAGTGAAGTGGGCAGCACTCTGCATTTCAGGCATCAGATACCATATGCAAAACCTTGCAAATGTGAAAAGGCAAGGTGTATTTAGGGTTGAGGGGGGACATTCTGTAGATCTGGAGAATCTGATATGTGGAGGGAGTAGCTAGAAAGATAAGGCTGAATACATGGACAGAAAAGAGGCCAAAAGAGTTTGTATTTTATCCTGAACTCCATGGGGAGTCGCTATTAAGTTTTAAGAAAGGAGAGTAGCATAGCAAGATTTTTTTGTAAAAGGATAATTTGGTAGTAGTGGGTAAGATATGTTGGAACTGAAAGCCATGTGGAGTCAGGTAAACACTTTAGGAAGCTGTGGCAATATGGCCTCAAACCCTCACAAAGATTTCTAAACCTCTTGTCCTCTCTTCCAGTCTCAAGTCACCTTGTTTCCCTTGTGTCACAAAGTTTTTCTTCTCCCTGTTCAGTCCTCTTTGCATTCTGCTATTTACCCTCAATCTTACCTGATACCATTAATTTATCTGTTTATGTTCCTTAGGTAACTACTGATTTTTCACCTCTCTCTCCAAAATCCCCAGCTTGGTGCCTAAAGTAGAAATAAGTAGGAAATACATACGTAGAGGAAGTGGAGAAGGACTTTAAACCTAGGTCTGTTCATACTCTGTCACTAGGCCATATTGCCTCTCTAACCAGGTATACTGTTAGTTAATGCTATTTTTTCAAAATCCAAAGTCTAGGAAATATTCACATTGTTTAGTATACTTCAAAAAGTTACACATTTTTAAATTTTTCTCTAACACATAAGTGCTACACTTTACTCTTGGCTTTCCTTGAGGTTATAATTTAATGGGAGAAGATAAGAGAAGGATGCTATAATCTTCTTTTAATTTAGTACTGCATTTTACCTGGAAGCATTTTGCCTCAGAGAGGACCCCATGAAGTCATAAGTACACACAAGATCCACCGCCCCCTTCTGAGAAAAGTGGCCCCAAGCTGTTCTTTCTGCATTAAAATGCCAAAGCTCATGCCCAGTGATTCTACCCATGCACTGACTTGATAGGGGTAGCCATTTTCCTCTGAGATGGCTTTGCATGAAACTGCCCAAGAGGACTGCTCCATATTGGATGATTGCACACTAAGTTGGAGGAAAAACAGGAGCATTCAGAAGAAACTGGTGTTCAGTGTGTGTCCTAAATGATGATAAAATATTTTGCCAATTTTCTGTGAGATCTATGTACATCCCAGGCTAGAAATTTGCTGAAACATAAAGTGATCGGAGAAATGGTCATTTTTTTCTATCTCATTTCTCTGTGTATAGCTACCAAAAAAAATCACTGAAGATAATCTGTGCCTGTCTATTCCTATTCCTTACTATCCTGTATCTTTCTATAGACTTCATGTATACTCTCACCCTGCTGTGAAGATCACATAAATATGATCTTAGTTCCATAGATAGGTGAAGGGTAGCTGAGAGATATTTGTGGCCAGTTGCAACCAGTGTTGGGTTGAGAGTCAGAGGCTCCAAAATACAAGTCACAGGTCTTGATCTTGGACAAGTCACTTAATCACTCCAAGTCTCAGTTTCTTTCTCTTTGAAATGGGAATGTTAATGGTACTTTGGTCATAAGATTTTTGTTAGGAATAAACGGGAAAATGCATGTCAAGTGCTGGGAACATTGTTTGCTGACAATAAGCACTTAATAAATGCCAGCTACTGTTTTGAAAGTTATAGGTACATGTATTACCCACTCTCAAGCAGCTATTAAGAGATGGAAAAAGGATTATTCCTATTATTTATTTCTAGCCTAGCACCTTTTCCCCCACAATACCACAGTGTTAATATAATGATAAGCCTTTGTTATGGGGGTGCTGAAAAGCACTCACAGTATTTGTGATAATATTAAAATAAGGAATAATTCAACGACCTAAATCCTACAGCAATAAAATAAATCTGAAACAGACTATACAATAACAATATAACCACATTACAGAAAAGTTAACTAAATTGATGGTTGATAAAATATTAATTAATTTCCAAGAAAAGGTGATGTTTAATACACATAGCTAACTTCTGAGTATAATGTCTTAGAAAACAGGCTAATAAGTTTTATTCTCTCTCCCTCTCTCTCTCTCATCATCAACACTGGGTTGGGTAAAACCTGGGTCTGTCCCAGGCTGACATTTCTAAAAAAAGTTCATGCTACAATTGTAGCATGAACAAAAAACTGTAACATATACAAAAAGTATTTTACAATTTTTTTTTATTGAGGTAGAGTTGATGTACAATATTATATGAGTTACAAGTGTACAATATAATGATTCACAATTTTTAAATGTTATACTCCATTTATAGTTATTATAAATATTGGCTATATTCCCTGTGTTGTACATCCTTGTAGCTTATTTTATACCTAATATTGGGTTGGCCAAAAAGTTCATTAGGGTTTTTCTGCATCATTGGAAAAACCTGAACGAACTTTTTTTTTTTTTTTTTTTTTTGCAGTACGCGGGCCTCTCACTGTTGTGGCCTCTCCCGCTGCGGAACACAGGTTCCGTACGCACAGGCCCAGTGGCCATGGCTCACGGGCCCAGCCACTCTATGGCACATGGGATCCTCCCGGACCGGGGCACAAACCCGTGTCCCCTGCATCGGCAGGCGGACTCCCAACCACTGCGCCACCAGGGAAGCCCCCGAACGAACTTTTTGGCCAACCCTAATAGTTTGTACTTCTTAATTCCCTACCCTTATATTGCCCCTCTCCTTTCCTTCTCCCCACTGGTAACCACTAGTTTGTTCTCTATATCTGTGAGTCTGCTTCTTTTTTGTTATATTCATTAGTTTGTTGTATTTTTTTTAGATTCCACACATAGTGATATCATACAGCATTTGCCTTTCTCTGTCTGACTTATTTCACTTAGCATGATACCCTCTAAGTCCATCCATGTTGTTACAAATGGCAACATTTCATTCTTTTTTATGGCTAAGTAGTATTTCATTGTATATATTATAGATATATACCACATCTTCTTTGTTCATTCATCTATTGATGGACACTTAGGTTGCTTTCATATCATGGCAATTGTAAACAATGCTGCTATGAACATTGGGGTGCATGTATCTTTTCAAATTAGTGTTTTTGTTTCTTTCAGATATATACCCAGGAGTGGAATTGCTGGGTCATAGGGTCGTTCTATTTTTAGTTTTTTTGAAAAACCTCCATAATGTTTTCCACAGTGGCTGCACCAATTTACATTCCCACCAACAGCAGACAAGGGTTCTCTTTTCTCCACATCCTTGCCAACACTTGTCATTTGTCTTTTTGATGATAACTATCCTGACATATATGAGGTGATATCTCATTGTTGTTTTGATTTGCATTTCCCTGATGACTAGCAGTGTAGAGCACCTTTTCATGTGCCTGGTGGCCATCCATATTTCCTTTTTGGAAAAATGTCTATTCAGGTTTTCTACACATTTTTGAATTGGGTTGTTTGTTTTTTGATGTTGAGTTGTATGAGCTGTTTATATATGTTTGATATTAACCCCTTGTCAGCCATATCACTTGCAAATATTTTCTCCCATTTTGTAGGTTGTCTTTTTGTTTTGTCAATCGTTTCTTTGCTGTGCAAAAGCTTTTAAGTTTAATTAGGTCCCATTTCTTTATTTTTGCTTTTATTTCCTTTCCTTTAGGAGACAGACCAAAAAAAAAAAATATTGCTACGATTTATGTCAGAGAGTTCTGCCTATGTTTTCCTCTAGGAGTTTTATGGTTTCCAGTCTTACATTTAGTTCTTTAATACATTTTGAGTTTATTTTTGTATATAGTGTTAGAGAATGTTCTAATTTCATTCTTTTACATGCAGCTGTCCAGTTTTCCCAGCACCACTTTTTTTTTTTTTTTTTGTGGTACACAGGCCTCTCACTGTTGTGGCCGCTCCTGTTGCAGAGCATAGGCTCTGGATGCGCAGGCTCAGTGGCCATGGCTCACAGGCCCAGCCGCTCCGCGGCATGTGGGATCTTCCCGGACCGGGGCATGAACCCGTGTCTCCTGCATGGGCAGGCAGACTCTCAACCACTGCGCCACCAGGGAAGCCCCCAGCACCACTTATTGAAGAGACTGTTTCCTCCATTGTATATTCTTGCCTCCTTTGCTGTATATTAATTGACCGTAAGTGCATGGGTCTATTTCCAGGCTCTCTGTTCTGTTCCGTTGATCTGTGTCTATTTTTGTGCCAATGCCATACTGTATTTATTTGTTTGTTTGTTTGTTTATTTGCTGTACGTGGGCCTCTCACTGTTGTGGCCTCTCCTGTTGTGGAGCACAGGCTCCAGACATGCAGGCTCAGTGGCCATGGCTCACGGGCCCAGCCGCTTCGCGGCATGTGGGATCCTCCTGGACCGGGGCACGAACCCATGTCCCCTGCATTGGCAGGCAGACTCGCAACCACTGCACCACCAGGGAAGCCCGCCATACTGTTTTGATTGCTATGGTAATAGTCTAAAGTCAGGGAACATGATTGCTCCAGTTCTGTTCTTCCTTCTTAAGACTGTTTTTGCTATTCAAGATCCTTTGCGTTTTCATACAAACTTTAAAATTTGTCAGCTCCAGTCACATTCAATTAGCCAAAGGAAGTTACTAGCCAAGTCAGCCATTAATGGAGTGAGGAAGTACAGCTGACCCTTGGATATCACGGGTTTGAACTGCTTGGCTTCACTAATACACAGGATTATTTTGGTGGTATATACAGTAGTACTACACAATCCACAGATGCAGAATCTTGGATACAGGGGAAGCATGTATACCAAAGGCCAACTATGAAGTTATAAACAGATTTTCGACTCCACAGAGGGTCAGTTGAAAATCTTGTGTTGTTCAAGGGTCAACTGTATTCTTTTCTCAGAAAGGTAGAGAAAAGGGAATCAATATTTGCTTAAAATTAATCAAATTGACCACATCATTTCACAATATTTTTGCAATTAAATTCAATGCAGATACTGAGATCTATATATAGTATTTTAATATGAATATATACACTATAGTATACATTATATAGTATATACTGTGCAGTGTATATATTTATATTATAGTATAATATAAACAACTAAATTATATATACCTATGTATGTATATTTATACATATATATATAGTGACTGCCTATAGAAAAATAAAAGGAAAATTCATTAAAAACAACAATAAAAAGGACAACAATATCTCTCCTTTATTTTATCAGGAAAGATGTTATGTTGCCAAAAAGCTGTCCAGAAAATGTTCGCTCATCATTGCAACAGTGTGCAGTTGAACTATGGATCAGCATCAACTAAAATAGCAAAATGGAGCCAAGATGCCTTGCAGTGTTGCAGGTGGTGCTAGATGCTGGCACTTTTTAGAGCTCTGCACAGTGGTGGGGCCCTAAGGCCTAGCAGAGGGGCAGGTGGCACATGGGAGCTGGCCCAGCCAGAAACCAAACAGGGTATTGTTTTGATTTACAAAACTAGCACTGTGGCACCACAGTTATTTCAAAGTCATTCAGTGAGGTCAGAAAAAGCCAGAGCTTCTATCAGATCTCTGTCTTCTCAAACTAAATGGTTAATCCAAATCCAAACCTTTTCTTTTCAGACGTAATATTGGTAATTAACTCAGAGACCTCCATATTTCCCTTGCAAACATAACTATGTTTATGCTCAAAATCTGGTGCTCAAAATCTCAGAGGTTTAAGTTTTCCAGATTTAGTTTGAACATCACATATCTGCAAACGTGATATTGAGGAAGCTGCAACAACTGAATTCTAAACTTTCCTGAGCAGGCATTGATTCAGCTAATGGCAACTTTACATTGAGGGCAAAATTTGCTTGCTTTCAACAGCACAGACTTGCCACAGATGGCCTTGAAGCTAGCAAGTCCGGAAGCTGTAAAAAAGCCCTCTCTTCAACTATGTCACACTGGACAGGATATAGATTTTAAACAGTTTTCTGTCCAAATGCTAAGTGGTGATATGTTGTCCAATCCTACAGCTGGGTGGCTTACAAAATAAGGAACTGTCCTTTAGCTCTAACACTGTGGTAGAAATCCATCTCTCTTTGCCTCTGCTGAGTCCCAAGAGGACAGTTGTCTACATATAATTATATACAATTGGGCAGTCAGTGGCTTCATTCAGGAGAGACCCAACTCTGATCTTTGCTGGCTCTCCAATGACTTCTGAAACATGAAGGAGGTGGTCAGGCCAGGTCAGGGTTTATTATAGAAACAGAGAGTTTGAAGGGACTGACACTGGAGCTGACAGCAATGTGATTGACTTCTGGAGGAAGGACTTCATCCATGGAAGCCTGCATGCACAGAATGCAGAGAACCTACCTGAATGCTTTCTTATCTTACCCAAAATGAAGGAGAGCAAAAAAAAAAAAAAAAAAAAAAAAAAAAGAATTCTTTGACTTTGCCAGCAACTTTCCTTTCCTTTAATATTCAGTGTAAGCTGTTCAGAAATTCTATTCTCTTCTTTACAGGGATACGCTAAGGGAAAGATTGTGAATTCTAATAAAATCAGACGGTAAGATACTTGAGCTTTTACAAAGAAGCATTATTTTACTAGGCTGAATGTTTATACAATTCACTGTAGACCTAGGCAATTTAGCCTGCTAATATATTGTACTGGCATGTTATGTTCGGCCATAAAGATACCATTTGTGGCACCCCCTTACCCTTGTAAAAAACATTATTATATGCCAAGATGCCAAGATAACATAACAAGAAACTGTGGAGTTTTTCACTAAATTGAAAGGAAGTATAGTCTGTGTATTGTGATAAAGAATACTCATGTGTACTGCAGAAAAATTCATAGATTCATGTTATCACCTTTCTACATCCCCCACAAGAAGTTGAAAAAAGTTCATGAAGGTAAATTAAAATTCTAAAATGTAGTCCTAAGATGGAGATGATTTTTGTCTCATTTTTTTTAACCAGAAATTGAAACATGAGAAAGAATACATAAACAACTTGCGCTCTGTGAAAGACAATGTCAAGAAAATGAGAAAGCAAACCACAGATTGGGAGAAAATATTTGCAAAAGACAATGTCTGATAAAGGACTGTATCCAAAATATACAAAGAACACTTTAAACTAATCAAAAAGAAAATGAACAACTCGACTAAAAAATGGGGAAAAATCATGAAGAGACAGGTCATCAGAGAAGGTATACACATGACAGGTAAGCATATGAAAAGATGCTCAACATCATATGTCGTTAGGGAATTGAAAATTAAAACAACAGTGCGATACAACTACACACCTACTGAAATGACCAAAACCCAAAACACTGAGAACGCTGGTGTGGATGTGGACCAAAAGGAATTCTCATTCATTGCTGGTGGGAATGCAATATGGTACAGCAATTTTGGAAGACAGTTTGGTAGTTCCTTACAAAACTAAACATACTCTTACCATGCAATCCAGGAATTGTGCTCTTTGGTATTTACCCAAACAAACTGAAAACTTATGTCCACACAACACCTGCACATGAAATATTTATAGTAGCTTTATTCATAATTGGCAAAGTTTGGAAGCAACCAATATGTCCCTCAGTCAGTGAACAGACAAACTGTGGTACCTCCAGACAACAGAATATCATTCAGCATTAAAAAAAAAAAATCAAAAGAAAGCTGAAGTAGCAATACTCATATCAGAAAAAAAAAGACCTTAAAATAAAGAATATTACAAGGACAAGGAAGGACACTACATAATGATCAAGGGATCAATCCAAGAAGAAGATATAACAATTATAAATATATATGCACCCAACATAGGAACACCTCAATACATAAGGCAACTGCTAACAGCTATAAAAGAGGAAATCCACAGTAACACAATAATAGTGGGAGACTTTAACACCTCATTACACCAATGGACAGATCATCCAAAATGAAAATAAATTAAAAAAGAGAAGTTTTAAATGACACAATAGAACAGATAGATTTAATTGTTATTTATAGGCCATTCCATCCAAAAACATCAGATTACACTTTCTTCTCAAGTGCGCACTGAACATCCGCCAGGATAGATTACATCTTGAGTCATAAATCAGGCCTCAGTAAATTTTAAAAAATGGAAATCATGTCAAGCATACTTTCTGAAAACAACACTATGGTATTAGAAATCAATTACAGGGAAAAAAATGTAAAAAACACAAACACATGGAGGCTAAACAATACGTTGCTAAATAACCAAGAGATCACTGAAGAAATCAAAGAGGAAATCAAAAAATACCTAGAGACAAATAACAATGAAAACACGATGATCCAAAACCTATGGGATGCAGCAAAAGCAGTTCTAAGAGGGAAATATATAGCTATACAAGCCTACCTCAAGAAACAAGAAAACTCTCAAATAAACAATCTAACCTTACACATAAAGGAACTAGAGAAAGAAGAACAAACAAAACCCAAAGTTAGCAGAAATCATAAAGATCAGAGCAGAAATAAATGAAACAGAAACAAAGAAAACAATAGCAAAGATCAATAAAATTAAAAGCTGGTCCTTTGAGAACATAAACAAAATTGATAAACCATTAGCCAGACTCATCAAGAAAAAGAGAGAGAGGACTCAAATCAATAAAATTAGAAATGAAAAAGGAGAAGTTACAACAGACACTGCAGAAATACAAAGCATCCTAAGAGACTACTACAAACTCTATGCCAATAAAATAGACAACGTGGAAGATGCGGACACATTCTTAAAAAGGTATAACCTCCCAAGACAGAACCAGGAGGAAACAGAAAATATGCAGAGACCAATCACAAGTAATGAAATTGAAACTGTGATTAAAAGTCTTCCAACAAACAAAAGTCCAGGACCAGATGGCTTCACAGGTGAATTCTATCAAACATTTAGAGAAGAGCTAACACCCATCCTTCTCAAACTCTTTCAAAAAATTTCAGAGGAAAGAAGACTCCCAAACTCATTCTATGAGGCCACCATCACCCTGATACCAAAAACAGACAAAGATAATACAAAAAAGGAAAAATTATAGACCAATATCACTCATGAATATAGATGCAAAAATCCTCAACAAAATATTAGCAAACAGAATCCAGCAACACATTAAAAGGATCATACACCATGATCAAGTGGGATTTATCCCAGGGATGCAAGGATTCTTGAATATATGCAAATCGATCAATGTGATACACCATATTAACAAATTGAAGAATAAAAACCATATGATCATCTCAATAGATGCAGAAAAAGCTTTTGACAAGATTCAACGCCCATTTATGATAAAAACTCTCCAGAAAGTGGGCATAGAGGAACCTACCTCAACATAATAAAGGCCATATACAACAAACTCACAGCAAACATCATTCTCAATGGTGAAAAACTGAAGCCATTTCCTCTAAGATCAGGAACAAGACAAGAATGTCCACTCTCACCAATATTATTCAACATAGTTTCTGAAGTCCTAGCCACGGCAATCAGAGAAGAAAAAGAAATAAAAGGAATACAAATTGGAAAATAAGGAATATAACTGTCACTGTTTGCAGATGACATGAAGCTATACATAGAGAATCCTACTGATGCCAACAGAAAACTACTAGAGCCAATCAATGAATTTGGTAAAGCTGCAGGATACAAAATTAATGCACAGAAATCTCTTGCATTCCTATACACTAATGATGAAAAATCTGAAAGAGAAATTAAGGAAACACTGCCATTTACCATAGAAACAAAAACAATAAAATACCTAGGAATAAACCTACCTAGGGAGACAAAAGACCTGTATGCAGAAAACTATAAGACACTGATGAAAGAAATTAAAGATGATACCAACAGATGGAGATATATACCATGTTCTTGGCTTGGAAGAATTGACTTTGTGAAAATGGCTATACTACCCAAAGCAATCTACAGATTCAATGCAATCTCTATCAAATTACCAATGGCATTTTTTGTGGAACTAGAACAAAAACTCTTAAAATATGAATGGAGACACAAAGACCCTGAATAGCCAAAGCAGTCTTGAGGGAAAAAAATGGAGCTGGAGGAATCAGACTCCCTGACTTCAGACTATACTATAAACCTACAGTAATCAAGACAATATGGTACTGGCACAAAAACAGAAATATAGATCAATGGAACAAAATAGAAAGCCCAGAGATAAAGCCACGCACCTATGGTCAACTAATCTATGACAAAGGAAGCACGGATATACAATGGAGAAAAGACAGTGTGTTCAATAAGTGGTGCTGGGAAAACTGGACAGTTACTTGTAAAAGAATGAAATTAGAACACTCCCTAACACCATACCCAAAAATAAACTCAAAATGGGTTAGAGACCTAAATGTTAGACAGGACACTATAAAACTCTTAGAGGAGAACATAGGAAGAACACTCTTTGACATAAATCACAGCAAGATCTTTTTGGATCCACCTCCTAGAGTAATGGAAATTAAAAAAATAAAATAAACAAATGGGACCTAATGAAACTTCAAAGCTTTTGCACAGCAAAGGAAACCATAAACAAGACAAAAAGACAACCCTCAGAATTGGAGAAAATATTTGCAAATGAATCAGTGGACAAAGGATTAATCTCCAAAATATGTAAACAGCTCATGCAGCTCAATATTACAAAAAACAAACAACCCAATCCAAACATGGGCAGAAGACCTAAATAGACATTTCTCCAAAGAAGACATACAGATGGCCAAGAAGCACATGAAAAGCTGCTCAACATCACTAATTATTAGAGAAATGCAAATCAAAACTACAGTGAGGTATCACCTCACACCAGTTAGAATGGGCATCATCAGAAAATCTACAAACAACAAATGCTGGAGTGGGTGTGGAGAAAAGGGAAGCCTCTTGCACTGTTGGTGGGAATGTAAATTGATACAGCCACTATGGAGAACATGGAGGTTCCTTAAAAAACTAAAAATAGAACTACCATATGATCCAGCAATCCCACTACTGGGCACATACCCAGAGAAAACCATAATTCTAAAAGACACATGCACCCCAGCATTCATTTCAGCACTATTTACAATAGCTAGGTCATGGAAGCAACCTTAATTCCCACCAACAGACAAATGGATAAAGATGTGGTACATATATACAATGGAATATTACTCAGCCATAAGAAGGAATGAAATTGGGTGATTTTTTGAGACATGGTTTGATCTAGAGACTGTCATAAAGAGTGAAGTAGGTCAGAAAGAGAAAAACAAATATCGTATATTAACGGATATATGTGGAACCTAGAAAAATGGTACATATGAACCTGTTTGCAGGGCAGAAATTGAGACACAGATGTAGAGAACAAACGTATGGACACCAAGGGGGGAAAGCCCCCCTTGGGTGGGGGGGTGTTGTGATGAATTGGGCGATTGGGATTGACATATATACACTGATGTGTATAAAATTGTTGACTAATAAGGATCTGCTGTATAAAGAAAATAAATTAAATTAAACAAAACAAAACATGAAAAAACATGAAGGGACCTTAAATACATGTTACTAAGTGAATGACGTCAATCTGAGGAGGCTACATAATTTATGGTTCCAACTCTATGACATTCTGGAAAAGGCAAAACTGTGGAGATGGTAAAAAAGATGTGTAGATGCCAGGGTTTAGAGGAGAGAGAGGGATGAATAGTTGGAGAACGGAGGATTTTTAGGGCAGTGCAACTGTAGTGGTGGACATGTGACATCATGTCTGTCAAAACACAGAAAATGTACAACACCACGAGTGAACCCTAATGTAAACTATGGACTCTAGGTGATAATGATGTCTCAATGTAGGTTCATCAGTTACAATAAATGTACCACTATGGTTTAGCATGTTGTTAGTGGGGGAAGTTGTGCATGTGCAGGATTACAGGGTATATAACACCCCTTCATATGTTCCACTCAATTTTGCTTTAAACCTAAAACTGCTCTAAAAAATATAGGTTATGAATTTAAAAAAAGGACATATGCACATGCACACATACATGCACTTGCACACACACATATAACAATTAATCCAGCTCATTTACTCACTACCCAGATTACAAAATAGAAAACTGATGTGAATATTGAAGCCTTTTGTTATGCTCCTCCACAATCCCATCCCCCACCCACCGTCCCATCACCAAACTTCTCCTTGAGATAAATATTACACTGATTTTTGTTTTCCTTCCAATGTCTTTCTTTATCACATTTGTTTGTATCCCTAAGTAAATGTTGCTTAAATTGGATGCTTTTGAACTTTATATAAATGAATCATGCTGTAGGTAATCCTGAGTTTGTTTTCATTTCGTTTTGTTTTGTATCTTATTTTTTGTTTTTGCTGGACCTTATAGTAATATGATTATTCCTGTAGCAGGGGTTCATTCTTCTAACAGCTGTATACAATTCCGTTCTAAATTAAGCTCATTGTATTTTTCCCTGTTCCTCTCCTGTTTTTGGACACTTGGTTGTTACATGTTTCTTTTTTCTTTCTTCTTACCTTGCTGTTACAAACTTTCTTTACATGTCTTTTTGTGAACATTTATAAGAGATTTCTCTAAGGAGTAGTCATAGAGATAGAATTGCTGAGTCCTATGCTATCTTCATCTTTACAAAACAGTGCCAAATTGTTTTTCAAAGTTGCTGTACCTCTTTATACACCTATCAACAGTGTATGAAAGTTCTGATTACTCCACATCCCTTATCATATCATATTCTTTCTTTTTCCTTCTTTTTCCTTTCTTTCTTTTTCTTCTTTCTTTCTTTCTTTCTTTCTTTCTTTCTTTCTTTCTTTCTTTCTTTCTTTCTTTCTTTCTTTTCTTTCTTTCTTTCTTTCTTTCTTTCTTTCTTTCTTCTTTTTTACCAATGTGATGGGTTTAGAGTGATATCACATTTAATTTGCATTTTCCTGATTACTAATGAGATTGCTCTTGCATTTCCCATATATTTAATTGTTTTTTTGTGTTCCTCTTCTATGAAATGCTTAACTTGCTTGCTTATTTTTCATTAGTTTGTTTATCCTTTTCTTATTGCTGTATCTTCTCCCAATTTGTTATTTCTCATTTCACCTTAGGTATGCTGTCTTAATTTTTATATTGTCAAATTTATCAATTTTTCCTTGTCATTTGCATTTTTGGTATCTTATTTAAGAAATACTTCCATATAATAAGGTCATAAAGATAGTTTTCTATGCTCTCTTATCAACGTTTTCAACCTTTGCTTTTTGCATTTGTATTGAACCAATCTGAAACTGATTTTGTGCATAAATATAGTTTATGTTTTCCTGTACGGATAGTCAATTGTCCAAGCATAATTTGTTGGATATTCCATACTTTTCTCATTGATCTATAATACCAGCCCTATCATAAATAATTTCTATATATATGACCAGCTGTTCCTGGAATATTTTTACTATTTTATAGGACTATTTGTCTATCCCTAAACAAATGCTACACTATCTTGTTGACTATTGCTTTACATGATCTTTATATCTGTTAGTACAAGACCTCCCCAACACTTTGTTCTTTGCCATCAGTTTTTTGGCAATAGCTGCCCTTTTCTTCTCCATATACATATGTATTAGTTAAGGTTCTCCAGAGACAAAGAGACATAAAACCAATAGGATATATATAGATACATAGAGATATACATATACACATATCTATGTTAAAGAGTTTTATTATTAAAAATTAGCTCATGTGATTATGGAGAAGTCCTGAGAAATCCCAGGATCTTCCATCTGCAAGCAGGAAACCCAGTAAAGCCAGTCTAAGTCTGAAGGCCTGAGAACGAGAAGCATCAATGTTGTAAGTCCCAGTCTGAGAACAAGAGAAAACCAATGTGTCAGCTCAAGCAGTCATAAAGAGAGCAAGGATTCCCCTTCCTCTACCTTTTTGTTTTATTCAGACCATCAAGAGACTGGATGATGCCCACCAACATTGGGGAGGGCAATCTGATTTACTCAGTCTACTGAATCAAATACTAAACTTTTCCAGCAACACTGTCACAGACACGCTCAGAAATAATGTTTAACCAAATATCTGGACATCCAAAGGCCCCATCAAATTGACACATAAAATTAACTATCATGGAATCTTAGAATCAAATCCTCAAATTAAACATACACACACACAAACACACACACAGGTGTTTTTGCATCAAATCTAAAGATAGATTTAGGAAGAATTGGCATATATATGATATTGAGCTTTTCTACCCCTATCCATTTATTTAGACTTTTAATGCCTTCTAATTTAACTGAATTATGATGAAATAATATGATCTACATGATACCTGTTCGATGAAACTTAGGACTTGCATTATGACCTAGTACAGGGTCAATTTTTGTAACTTTCCATGTATGCTCAAAAATAATGTGTATTATACAATTGCTGAGTCCATTAGATCAAGATTGTTAATTATGCTGTTCAAATACATACTTATTGATTTTTGTGTGTGTGAGCTTAGATATACTGGTTTCCATTTGGTTAGTATTTGCTTAATATATCTTTTCTCATTTATTAACTTTGGTCTTCCTTGTCATAATGTTTCTCATACGTCTTATGAGAATGTAGCTTATGGCTGAATTTTATTTTTTTATGCAGTCTGACAATCTTTGTCTTGTAACTAGCTCTTTTAATCTATTTAAATTTACAGTGATCAGAAGTGTAATTAGAATTTATTTCTACCATCTTTTTACTGGTTTCTATTTATCCTGCTTTTTCTATCGGTGTTTTTTTCTTCTTTATTGTCTTATTTTGGATCGATTGGGATCTTTTGGGTCTCGTTTCATATTTACTTAAAATGTTAGCATGCATTCTTGGGAGGCACAAATTATTGAGTATAAGATGGGCTCAAAGATGTATTGTACAACATGGGGAATATAGCCAATATTTTGTAATAACTGTAAATGGAAAGTAACCTTTAAAATTGTATAAATTTTTTTTGAATTTAAATGCATTCTTAACAAAATCTAAAGTTAATCAACTTCTTCACCCTCTTCCAAACAATGCAAGGACTTTAGAGCACTGAATTCATATCACCCTTTGCCAAATGACAAGCTATATTTCCAGATTTTAGATCTACCTGATTTTGCTAACCCCATAAATTGGGCATTGTTATTAATGTTTATGCAGTCATGTTTAGATACGGTACAAATTTACTGATTTCTTGACTCACCATTCCTACTGACATCTCAGTGCCTCTTTCTGAGATGATTTCCCTTTGGCCTGAAGTACAGCCTTCAGAATCTCCTTTGGTGGAGGTCTGTTAACCAAGAGAATTTGTTCATTTTGGCTCTCAGAATTAGGCACAATTACCCAGCTGGTCTCAGGACATGTTGAACCAGAAGAGAACTTCTCACGTGTCAGGAGGACTGGCCCCTGGAGAAACAGAGCAAAACATCTGCTTTCTGTGAGCAAGTCACTTTCACAAGGAAGAGGGGGTATTGCTGAGCTAAGCATGCCTTGGTATTTCCCCCAAATATTCCAATCTGATAAGTTACTCCATTAACCCTCCTCCCCAGTTGAGAATAAATATAGGAGCAGAAAGATATCAGGAGATTAACACCAGTGAAGATCTTTTAACCTAGCACTAAACATTGGGGGAGGGGCAAAGATATAGACCCTAAAAGAGCTTTGTGTCTGTACTAGTTTGTTAGGGCTGCCGCAACAAAGTACCACAAACTGGGTGGCTTAAACAACAGTTCTGGAGGCTAGAAGTCCGAAATCAAGGTGTCAGCAGAGAACCATGAGGGAAAATCTGTTCCATACCTCACTCCTATCTTCTGGTAGTTTGCTGGCAATCTTTGGAATTCCTTGTAGATGGTGTTGTCCCTGTGTCTCCGCATTGTCTTTCCTTTGTATGCATCTCTTTCTCTTCACACAGTCATTGGGTTAGGGGCCCACCTTACTCCAGTATGATCTTCTGTTAACTAATTACATCTGTAATGACTGTTTCCAAAAAAATATCATATTCTGAGATACTGGGAGTTAGGACTCCAACATATGAATTTGAGGGAGGGGACACAATTCAACCCAGGTAGTTTCCTTGTATGTTTTGTGAATTTCAACTATAAGTGCAAGCTGCATGGAACTTCATCTATGGAAAAACTTTGAGGCCTGTGTTGAAGATGTGTTTCTCCAGAGACAGTTTGATTTTGATTTTGCCAAGTGTGTGGAGTACATCCAACCTGTAACTATTATGAAATAATTCTCACTGGGGGTTTTTTCATACTGCATAGGTAGTGTGAATTCAGACTCCAAATTTGCCCAAGGTCCAACTTTTGTTTAAAAATTCTAAAGAAAGACCTTTTTTTTCTATTGAACCTTGGGCTGAGACAAAGATAAGCAAGTTCCCTTTCTGCCCTTTAATGTAGGGGTGGGAATTTTTTTTTAACTCACCCTTACAATTTTGGTCTTAACGCCTTACAATGATGTCTAAGCTTTTTGCCAGTGTCTACTACAGATCGCCCCTCCCTGCATGGGTATTAGGCTTTGTCTTCATGCCTCTGGACCAAGTGATCTTAAACATTGATGCTCAAGGTTACCAGGATTTACAGATGTGTCCAGGGAGAAAGCTAACTTTCGTACTTAAATTTTTGCTTTACCTTCATATTTGGCTTTTAGGTGTTTTTCTTGTCAACAAAGATATACAAATAAAAGTAATTTATTAAATATATTTTATCCAATATTTTCAGTTGTTTTGCCACCAGTAATTATACACATTGTCTATCCTGCTTTACCACCCAAAAGAGATGTCTAGGTGGGGTCTTTATAGAAAGAGTTGCATCCTAAAACCAATAGCTAATATTTATGGAATGTTTATTATACGCATGCTAATATTATTCTAAGTGCTTCACATGAATCACCTCATTTAATCTTTACAAAAACTACATGAGGTAAGTACTGTTTTCAAATGCAGAAATTTAGTCTTAGAGCAGACAGTATATTTTCCCAAGATCACAGAACTGAAAGTTGATGGTGATGGAATTCAGGTTTATCTCTGTCTAATACCAAAATTAGTGCTCCCAAACACTATCATTTACTACCTCCCAAGCTAAAATGTTATTGAAATGAGTATGCATTGATTATGTGCATGAATTTAATAAAAACACTGTGATGGCAGACACAATTATTGTTTTATCCCTTATTGTACCCCCCAGTGCCTATCATGGTGTCTAGAACATAACAGGAGTTTATTAAGTAAACAAATTAAAGAATAAAGGCATATAGGAACTCTTATTCATATATGTACAGAAGACTTGGTATCATCAAACTGTCAGCCCACTACCAGCAGGTAATCTAACTTGACATCTATACAGATTTCTGGGGCTCAGTGTTTCTAATGTTTTTATTTCAAATTATCTGGTCTTCAGTAATTAAAGTTATCCCAGCTCCGGAACTCCTAACATGGCTGTAGTTCTAAACACATTTTGTTTCCAGTTCATACATTCAGAGATTGGGAACCAGTGAGTTTTCACCTATTCTTTCTTCTTTTATACTATTTAGATGGAATCTCAATCACTATTAGAATATTGAGTTTACACTACTGCTACTACTGCTAATAACTATTGCATGCTTAGTTTTATTTTATACTTATTTTTCAAAACAATTCTGCAAGTTATTATTGTTGTCTCCATTTAACAAATGAAGACCCTAGAAGAATCACACAGTTAATTAGCAGAACAGCAAGTCATGAAACCACCTATGACCACAAAATTCCTTATGCTTCACCTACCCCAGATTATTCTTTATGTGCCACAAACCCACTAAGCACTTTTAGACCTCTAGGCCTTTCTTTATAGTACTGTCCCCTCTTCCCCTCCTTTAGAGGCCTAGTGAACCTCTACGTATCCTTTAAGGTGAAAACCAAATATCATCTCCTTCCAGAAAACATCTGTGAACCCCTCTTGGTCTCCCTGCCTATTTGCTTCCTAGCATTTTGTGTATTACTAGTCACACTGTTCTTTAATGCATTATGTGTTGTTGTGATCCAGAGAGAGAATGATACCTCTTCACTGTATCTCCAACAGGTAACATGACACCTGACACATTTAGCATGAATTAATCAGTGACTAGATTTAATGGAACTAGTTAGAATTAATCTGGAAAAAGTTCATGCTAATAATTCTTACATGGTTTCAACCCTTCATCTACTAAACAAGTTCTTTCCTCTTTCACTAAATGTTCTCTTTATCCTCTTTGAGTCGGTCTTCAGAAAATGGTCTTAGGTATAATGAAAATAATACAACAATACTTTAAGCTTGTGTAGAGATTTACAGTTTCCAAAGAACTTTCCATTACAATTTGTTTTTTCATTAGGACTCTGAGTTAGCTGGAGGAAACTGAGAGCCAGAGCACATGCTTAAGAAGTGTTAGACCCAGGAGTTGGTCTCTTGTCTATTGGCATCTAGCCCAGAGCTTTCCATTCTGTCCTTGCAGTTAAAACTATTATGAGAAGAGGGAAACCTCAGTAATTTGAATCATGTTAAGTTTAAATCATCCGATGATGTGATTCTCCAACTTGAATGTAATCACTAGGAAAGTTTGTTTAAATTATAGATTGTCAGCCTCCATTCTCAAATATCCTGATTCAGAAAGTCTAGGGTAGAGCCAGAGAATCAACAAATACTCCAGGTGATTCTGCTGTAGATATTTCTTAAGCCACAATTTGTGAAACACTGGATAAAGGTTGGGCTAAATTTGTTGCTTATCGTATATTCAGAGCAAAATGTGGTCTCATGAGTGGAATATCTGTTAAGAGGAATAGTAAGGAGTGTATGCTTGGGGTGGGGGGGTGGATGATGGCAATGGAAAAGCCAATTGGCTGAGGGACAGAGAAGGAAAAGCCAAGGTGTACATGGTGCCTGAATTGCCTGTTGGTCTTTTTTCTAAGGCATAGAAAGAAATATCAGAGAACATATTCTGTCAAGTTTGTAATATTTGCTGCACATTTCCAAGGCATTTTGTATTGGTAAAAGAACTATGTTGAGGCAATCCCATATCTAGCCTTGCCATTTGTTCTTTTTCTTCCACAGAAGGTGTTACTTTCTATTTTTTCCTTTCCTGCTCTCTAAACTAGGTAACCATTTGGTTGTTTTTAATTGTCACATTTCTTCTCATACCAACATGTTAAATGTAACTTGAGCAAAAGCCAAACCTACAAATCCCTTTTTTCCCTCTCTCTGAAATTCCACAAAAAACTGAAGTTAGAGATCACTTCCTTTCTTTCTGAGTTAGGGTTCCTCATTACATTTCTAAAGTTATCAACTTACTGCTTCCCAGGAATCAGAGAGAATCTGGATTGACTTTCAGCTACTCATCTTTTGCATATTCTGAGATAAATAATGCAGATGGAGACAGAAAATGCAGTATTTTAGACATCAAAATTTACCTGTGAAGCAATATTTGTTCTGCATATCTTATTTTCTTATTGGCTTCTATATAAAATTGACAATATCTTCTCCAAAACAAGATTTGGCTTCCAGGCCCTGATAAAATCATGAGAGAGAAAACAACAAACCCTTTAAAATCATACTTAAAGGAGAACAAATATTTGATAAGTTAATAGCAGTCAAAATAAGTCACAACATATGAATGTAAAGCAGCAGAGTTTTGGGTTTTTTTTTTTAATTTTATATGATAAACTTAAAGCTTTTCTGAAGGGAAAAATATAACTAAGAGATTAAGGGTATAGAACTCACTGAATCAGAACATCAAGAGTTGATATCAACTCTCCATTCTCATATTCAACTCCCTCACTCATACTCTATAACAGAAGAATATTCTTTAGGGTGATCAAACATTAGTGGGAGCTGAGAGAGCAAGATGGACAATTATTTCAAGCCTACTGTGTGACAGGCCCTATGCTCAGAATATTTTATTTCAATCCTATAGAACCTTATAAGATTATGTCCAATTTACAAATCAGGAAATGAGTCTCAGATGTTAAACAACATGTTTAGGGTTATGTACTATTAAATGACAGATTAAACCCAGATATGTCTGATTTCAAAGTTTATGCTTTTCAACAAGATTAATGTGTTCCCAAGCTTTTTAGGTATGATATCTCATTTTCCCCTAAATAATTATTTTATTACACAATAAGAAGAGGGCCTAGAACAATAGCCTATCATGTCTTTTTTTTTTTCAGTCTAACTCTGAAACATTATACTTTGTAGAGGGTACACATTCAATTTCAAAGGAGGAAGGAGTATTTGAAATAACTGGCACTTAACACAGCTTTCAGACAATATGGTTTGAGTTACTGCACTGGAAAATGAATATCTAACTTGTAAAATCATGTTCATTATGTATCAGTACAATGCAGAAAGGCAAAACTCAATAAAAAAAAACACAGAAGAAAAATATATTTCTGGTAAAAGCCTATACACACAGAGTATTTATAAGCTTTTGGCAAGAATGTGCTTTGGACATCACAAGTTAGACATCTGTGTTAAATAGTCAGGTGTATAGATGCATCTGGAAGTCAGGGCTGGAGATTTAAATTTGAGGAGTCATCAACATGTAGATCGTATTTAAAGCCATGAAACAAAATAAATAGCCTCAGGAGAAAGTGGTGATAGACAACAAAAGCAGACAGGAGACAGAGGCCTAAAGAACAAACACATGATAATTAATTTTAATGCCCAAATTTCTCAGATAGCTTGCACAACATACACAACAATGGTAGTTGTACTTTTAGTATCTAGTTGAATTTTAGACATTGCATATACTTATAATATGTAGCATCACTGGTAAAAATGAGGCTATTAATAGGTACAAGGTCTTGGGACAGGCTATTTGGAAACATTTGGGGTCACACAGAATCAAGACACCACTCAGTTTAAACAGCCCTGAGGCATAGTAGTTAACAGCTTGGGTGGTAGAAGAAAGTTATTGGGTTTGAATCTCAAATTCACTAAACCTGTCAAGTGTCTTTGGGTAAATTACTTAATTTTGTTGTCCTCAGTTTCCTTGTTTATATAATAATGGTATCTACTCCCTAAGGTTTTCAAGAGGATTAAACGGGCTAAAATGTGGAAAACATATGGGAGCTCAATAAATATTCGCAATTCTTACCCAAGAATTGTGTTAACACTGATGGGATCCTAGCAGTTTTCTTTTCCAAGCATCCCAACCTCCAAGAATCCTCTCTAGGACCTCACTGCATCACAAGGCAGCCGTTTCCATCTTGGTAAGCTCTGAGCGCTGCACAGTCACTTTCTATAGGGAAACCAAAACCTGCCTCCCTGTCACTTCTACACTTTGGTCCTATTTTTGCACTGCAGAGAGCTGCAGAATAAGTTTCCCCTTCTAAGTGATGAGTCTTCAAACACTTGAAGCAGCTCCCATGGCTCACATCGCTCTTTCATCTTTTCTTCCCTGTGCAAAGCATAAAGGCATGCCCTGCTCCTTCAACTGTTCTGTATGCAAAATGAATTCAACTTCTCACACTCCTGGACCTCCTTATCTATAGATATTATCATTTTCCAAAGTTCCTTTATAATTTGTCCATGAAATGTGTATATCAAGACACACAAGAGTTTGTAATAGTGCAAACATTAAGTCACATCTGACTGGAGCTGAGAGGGACGAAGCAAAACAATCAGCCCATTAGGTATTTGTGAGGCTTTTAGGCTTGACACTTTCAAAGGAATAAAGGAAAACTAGCTTAATTGTTCTGCTAAGTGCAAAGCTAAAGGAACTTTCCTAAAGTGTTTTTCAAACTTGAGCAGAACTCATCTGGCCTTTTGCTGATACGTATGCCTATTTATAAATGAGTGATTTCAACATGTGAGTCATAACATATACATGAGAAATATTCTTTCAATTTTGGAGTGGCTTTTCATTAAAGGTATCTGAGCTGGACACCTGTGAAGATTCATAATCCATTATTTATATTGTGCATTTCTATAGTGCCTGTTGCCATAGTAACCAACTCAGACCGAGATGTGAGACAATAAACAAATAAGCTTGGAAAGACTACTATAGTAGCAGATACCTTGAATCATGATTATTGTCCTATGATGAATGGGACAGTTGATGATGTTCTATTGAAACAAATGATGAATCAAAATTCTATAGGCCCATGGAGCAACACACCATTAGGAAAGATTGCTGAGCTGCATATGAAAAAACTTGGGTTCAATGACAAGCTCCATCATTGACTAGTTGTGCAAATTTGCCAGATTATTTAAACTGAGATTTAGTTCCCATACTTAAAAACCTGAAATAATAATATCTGCTGCACACCTAGTGTCCTTATGAAAAGCAAATGAAAGGGCTCTGCTTGTATGTCAGGGCAAATGTGAGGTAGTATTATAAAATACACTTACCTGTATTACCGTGCTTCATTTTAAGAACACGTGCATTAAATGAGACCAAAAATAGGCCTAAATTTCCAAAATTGATACATTATGACCTGATTAGCACTCTTTAACATGACATGATTATTCTCTTAAGGTAAACAACAAGTCTTGTAGAGTTAACTTAGTTTTATGGAAATTTCTATTTAAGTGATGGCTTCCCCATTTATATCTGGAGATACTGCCAGGGCTTTTCAGTAAAACAAATAATTTTCTACAACTATTGGTTACAACAAATAATTTCTGAGATCCCTTACTATTCTTGGTGGTGGTCGTAGAGAAAGCTAAACTATATAAGCAAACAGGCCAACTCATCTGTGAAGGGACTTGAAATGTCAGCCTTACTTCTATTGCTCATGTATAAACAATATACAATCTTTTAAACCAATTGATGCAGTGTTAACATTTGGGACTCCCTTCTTGGCAGTGTAATGTAGTTGAAAATGTACAGTATTGGGGGTCAAATCCAAGTCCTTTCACATACTGTGTTGTCTTGGGTGAGTCATTTAATATCTTTGTAAGAGAAACTCATCCCTAAAATGGAAATAAGAACATTGCCTTTACAGAGCTCTATAGGGCAAAGCAACAATGTGTACAAAGCAACTGGCATGCAATAAATGATAGCTGTTATGACTAATCTCGATCTAGTTTCTATTAACATAGCCTTTATTTTCAGTGAACATAAATTTGATTTTAAATTTATTCTGGACACAGAAGCTAACTTTGATCTTATTGCAAAACTGAAACAAAAATCCAGATTAATAATGATTAAGGATATTACCAGCCAAAATATTCAGAGCTTTTTGACCATGTGTACAGCTCAGATTTGGAACATTAAATCACATTTCTATATATTCATCTGCAGCACGGTTCACATTATAGCAGGTGTATGTTCCCCAAAGTAGATTTTTGGAACTGATTTTGACACGTGCAATTTAGGAAACTACTACGGAGCCATTTTCTGCTATGTGGCTGGGCAAGAATGTCTTGCAGACTGAAGGGGAAAGTTATTACCTTCAAAGTAAAATGGTGGTTACAACCACTCATTTATAAGGATGCCAACTCCTCTATGAAGACTTCCAGGAAGGACAAATCTATTTCCTCCCCATTCCTATGTGCTATGTTTGCATTTCTATCATAGAACTCAGCAAATTATGTTATGTATTGTACTCAGTTGTAAACATGATGTTTTAATTTGCAGGACTATGATAGATCACTCCCATTTCCCACACTTCCATCTACAGGAGGAAAGGGGGAGTTCAGAAACTTTAGAGAATCCAGACAAGACCCCTCTTCTCTGGTCTCTACATCATCCTCGTCACTCTGAAGGCAGTGAGATGCAGGAGCAGACCTTGGCTTATTTATGGAAAGATAGAGAGATAGAGATCTCTCCCTCTCTGGCAATGCTCACAGTTTTGCCACTCTGATTTTTGCCTTGAGATCACCCAGATTAATCTCATTATGCCTTCATCTCTGTTTATGCCACATGAAGCCCAGGACTCCCATGTTATACTTTAACACCCAACTATAATCTTATAAGATGCTAAGAGCTGTAATTAAACATCCTTCCCCAAAACTTTCTATCACTCCATATCCATCTTCCTTTTATATATATATATATTTTTTAATTGGAGTATAATTGCTTTACAATGTTGTGTTAGTTTCTGCTGTACAGTGAAGTGAATCAGCTATATGCATACTTATATCCCCTCCCTCTTGGACCTCCCTAAACCCCCATCCCACCCATCCAGGTCTTCACAGAGCACCGAGCTGAGCTCCCTCTGCTATACAGCAGGTTCCCACTAGCTATCTATTTTACACATGGTAGTGTATTTATGTCAAAACTAATCTCCCAATTCATCCCACCCTCCCCTTCCCTCACCCGTGTCCACACATCCATTCTCTATGTCTGCCTTTCTATTTCTGCCCAGTAATAGATTAATCTGTACCATTTTTCCAGATTCAACATATATGCATTAATATATGATATTAGTTTTTCTCTTTCTGACTTACTTCACTGTGTATGCAGACTCTAGGTCCATCCACATCTCTACAAATGACCCAATTTCATTTCTTTTAATGGATGAGTAATATCCCATTATATATATGTACCACATCTTCATTATCCATTCATCTGTGGATGGACTTTTAGGTTGTTTCCATGTCCTGTCGATTGTAAATACTGCTGCAATGAAAATTGGGGTACATGACTCTTTTTGAATTATGGTTTTCTCAGGGTATATGCCCAGTAGTGGGATTGCTGGGTCATATGGAAGTTCTATTTTTAGTTTTTTCAGGAACCTCCATATTGTTCTCCAGAGTGGCTGTATCAATTTTCATTACCACCAACCGTGTAAGAGGGTTCCCTTTTCTCTGCACCCACTCCAGCATTTACTGTTTGTAGATTTTCTGATGATGGCCTTTCTGACTGGTGTGAGGTGATACCTCATTGTAGTTTTGATTTGCATTTCTCTAATAATTAGTGCTGTTCAGCATCATTTCATGTTCCTCTTGGCCATCTATATGTCTTCTTTGCTGAAATGTCTACTTACATATTCTGCCCATTTTTTTATTGGGTTGTTTGCTTTTTTGATATTGAGCTGCATTAGCTGTTTGTATATTTTGGAGATTAATCCTTTGTCCAGTTCTTCATCTACAAATATTTTCTCCCATTCTGTGAGATGTCTTTTAATATTATTTATGGATTCTTTGGCTGTGCAAAATCTTTTAAGTTTAATTAGGTCCCATTCGGTTATTTTCTTTTTTTTTATTTTCAATACTCTAGGAGGTAGGTTGTAAAAGATCTTGCTGAGATTTATTTCAAAGAGGGTTCTTCCTATGCTTTCTTCTAAAGAGTTTTATAGTCTCCAGCCTTACACTTAGGTCTTTAATCTATTTTGAGTTTATTTTTGTGTATGGTGTTAGGAAGTGTTCTAATGTCATTATTTTACATGTAGCTGTACAGTTTTCCCAGCATCACTTATTGAAGAGACTGTCTTTTCTCCATTGTATATCCTTGCCTCCTTTGCTATAGATTAGTTGACCATAGGTGCATGGGTTTATCTCTGGGCTTTCTATCCTGTTCCATTGATCTACATTTCTGTTTTTGTGCCAGTACCATACTGTCTTGATTACTGTAGCTTTGTAGTATAGTCTGAAGTCAGGGAGCCTGATTCCTCCAGCTCCATTTTGCTTTCTCAAGATTGCTTTGGCTATTCGAGATCTTTTGTGTTTCCATACAAATTGTATAATTTTTTGTTCTAATTCTGAGAAAAATACCACTGGGAATT
Source organism: Grampus griseus (assembly GCF_964374135.1). NCBI lineage: Eukaryota > Metazoa > Chordata > Mammalia > Artiodactyla > Delphinidae > Grampus > Grampus griseus. The sequence continues at coordinate 83,986,996 of NC_138999.1, read as the reverse complement.
TGATAGGGATTGCATTGAACCTGTAAATTGCTTTGGGTTGTATAGTCATTTTCACAATGTCGATTCTTCCAATCCAAGAACATCGTATATCTCTCCATCTGTTTGTGACATCTTTAATTTCTTTCATCAGTGTTTTATAGTTTTCTGAGTACAGGTCTTTTGCCTCCTTAGGTAGGTTTATTCCTAGATATTTTATTATTTTTCTTGTGACAGTAAATGGGATTGTTTCCTTAATTTCTCTTTCTGATCTTTCATTGTTAGCATATAGGAATGCAAGTGATTTCTGTGCATTAATTTTATATCCTGCAACCTTACCAAATTCATTGATTAGTTCTAATAGTTTTTAGGTGGCATCTTTAGGATTTTCTATGTATAGTATCATGTCATCTGTGAACAGTAACAATTTTACTTCTTACTTTACAATTTATATTCCTTTCATTTCTTTATCTTCTCTGGTTGCCATGGCTAGGACTTCCAAAACTATGCTAAATAACGGTGGTGAGAATGGACATCCTTGTCTTGTTCCTGATTTTAGAGGAAATGCTTTCAGTTTTTCACCATTGAGAATGATGTTTGCTGTGGGTTCACAGTATATGGCCTTTATTATGTTGGAGTAGGTTCCCTCTATGCCCACTTTCTGGAGAGTTCTTATCATAAATGGGTGTTGAATTTTGTTGAAACCTTTTTCTGCACCTATTGAGATGATCATATGGGTTTTATTCTTTAATTTGTTAATATGGCATATCACATTGATTGTTTTGTGTCTATTGAAGAATACTTGCATCCCTGTGATAAATCCCATTTGATCATTGTGATTGATCCTTTTAATGTATTGTTGCATTCTGTTTGCTAGTATTTTGTTGAGGAGTTTTGTGCCTATGTTTATCAGTGATATTGGTCTGTAATTTTCTTTTTTTGTGACATCTTTGTCTGGTTTTGGTATCAGGGTGATGGTGGCCTCATAGAACGAGTTCGGCAGTGTTCTTCCCTCTGCAATTTTTTGAAGGAGTTTGAGAGGGATAAGTGTTAACTCTTCTCTAAACGTTTGATAGAATTCGTCTGTGAAGCCGTCTTGTCCTGGACTTTTGTTTGTTGGAAGATTTTTAATTACAGTTTCAATTTCATTACTTGCAATTGGTCTCTTTATATTTTCTAACTCTTCCTGGTTCTGTCTTGGAAAGTTGTACCTTTCCAACAATTTGTCCATTTCTTCTAGGTTGTCCATTTTATTAACATATAGTTGCTTTTATTAGTCTCTTATGATTCTTTGTATTTCCACAGCATCAGTTGTAGTTCCTCCTTTTTCATTTCTAATTTTATTGATTTGAGTCCTCTCCATTTTTTTCTTGATGAGTCTGGCCAAAGGCTCATCAATTTTGTTTACATTCTCAAAGAACCAGCTTTTAGGTTTATTGATCTTTGCTATTGTTTCTTCATTTCTATTTCATTTATTTCTGCTCTGATCTTTATGATTTCTTTCTTTCTGCTAACTTTGGGTTTTCCTTGTTTTTCTTTTTCTCATTGCTTTGGATGTAAGATTAGATTGTTTTAGGTTTTTCTTGTTTCATGAGGTGAGCTTGAATTGCTATAAAATTGCCTCTTAGAACAGCTCCTGTTGCGTCCCATAAGCTTTGGACCGTCGTGTTTTCATTTTCACTTGTTTCTAGGTAATTTTTATTTCTTCTTTGATTTCTTCAGTGATTTCTTGTCTATTTAGCAGTGCACAGTTTAGCCTCCACGTGTTTGTGGTTTTTACAGTTTTTTTTTTCCTGTAATTGATTTCTAATCTCATAGCATTGTGGTCAGAATAGATGCTTGATATGACTTCAATTTTCTTAAATTTCCAAGGCTTGATTTGTGACCCAGGATGTCATCCATTCTGGAGAACTTTCCCTGTGCACTTGAGAAAAAAGTGTATTCTTCCACTTTCGGGTGGAATGTCCTATTAATATCAATAAAGTCTATCTGGTCTATTGTGTCATTTAAAGCTTGTGTTTCCTTATTTATTTTCTGTCTTTATGATCTGTCTGTTGGTGTAAGTAGGATGTTAAAGTCCCCCATAATTATTGTGTTATTGTTGATTTCCCCCTCCATGGCTGTTAACATTTGCCTTATGTATTGAGGTGCCCCTATGTTGGGTGCATAAATATTTATAATTTATAAATTTTATATATATATATATATATATATAACATATATATGTATATTTATATTTTCTTCTTGGACTGATCCCTTGACATTATGTAGTGTCTTTCCTTATCTCTTGTAACAGTCTTTATTTTAAAGTCTATTTTATCTTATATGAGTACTGCTACTCCAGCTTTCTTGTGATTTCCATTTGCATGGAATACCATTTTCCATCCCCTCACTTTCAGTGTGTAGATGTCACCAGGTATGAAGTGGGTCTCCTGGAGACAGCATATATATGGATCTTATTTTTGTATCCATTCAGCCAGTCTGTGTCTCTTGGTTGGAGCAATCAATCCATTTACATTTAAGGTGATTATCGATATGTATGCTCCTATTACCATTCTCTCAATTGATTTTGGTTTGCCTTTGTGGCTCTTTTTCTTCTGTTTCCTGCTTGGAGAAGTTCCTTTAACATTTGTCGTAACACTGGTTTGGTGGTGCTGAAGACTTGTAACTTTTTTTGTCTGTAAAGCTTTTGATTTCTCCATCAAATCTGAATGAGATCCTTGCTGGGTAGAGTAATCTTGGTTGTAGGTTTTTCACTTTCATCACTTTAAATATATCCTGCCACTCCCTTCTAACCTGCAGAGTTTCTGCTGAAAAATCAGCTGATAATGTTATGGGGATTCCCTTGTATGTTATTTGTTGCTTTTTCCTTGTTGCTTTTAATATTTTTTCTTTGAATTTAATTTTTGTTAGTTTGATTAATATGTGTCTTGGTGTGTTCCTCCTAGGGTTTATCCTGTGTGGGACTCCCTGAACTTCCTGGACTTGGGTGGCTATTTCCTTTCCCATGTTAGGGAGGTTTTAGACTATAATCTCTTCAAATATTTTCTCAGATCCTTTCTCTTTCTCTTCTTCTTCTGGGACCCCTATAATTCGAATGTTGGTGCATTTATTGTTGTCCCAGAAGTCTCTAATACTGTCCTTGATTCTTTTCATTCTTTTCTCTTTATTCTGCTCCTCAGAAGTTATTTCCACCATTCTATCATTCAGCTCACTTATTCACTCTTGCATCAGTTATTCTGCTACTGATTCCTTCTAGTGTGTTTTTCATTTCAGTTATTGTGTTGTTCTTCACTGTTTGTTTGTCCTTTAGTTCTTCTAGGTCTTTGTTAAACATTTTTGTATTTTCTTGATCTGTGCCTCCATTCTGTTTCTGAGATTTTGTATCATCTTTACTATCATTACTCTGAAGACTTTTTCAGGTAGGTTGTCTATTTCCTCTTTGTTTATTTGGACTTGTAGGTTTTTACCTTGCTCTTTCATCTATGACATAAATTTTTGTTGTCCTTTTTTTTTTTGATGGGTGGCACTGTATTCCTATCTTACTGGTTATTTGGCCTGAGGCATCCTGCACTGGAATTTGCAGGCACTTGGGTAGAGCTGGGTCTTGGTGCTGAGATGAGGACCCTCCAGGAGGCCTCCCTCTGATTAATATTCCTTGGGGTCTGTTAGTCCAATGGTTTGGACTTGGCACTCCCACCACAGGAACTCAGGCCCAACCCCCGGCTTGGGAACCAAGATCCCACAAGCCACACAGCATGGCAAAACAAAAAAAAAAAAAAATAGGAACAGTACAATAATAAAGAATAAAACGTAAAATAAATTTGGAAATATAAAAAATGTATTAGGAAAAATAAGAGTATAATTGAAACAACTACAACAAGGTAAAACAGAACCACAACAGAAAAAAGAAGGAAAAAAATAAGAGAACAAACCAAAAGGAGTAGAACAATAGCAAAAGTATAAAGAATAAGATAAAATTAGAAAAATAAAAAAAATTATTAGAAAAAATAAAAATATAAATGTATCTAAAACAAAATCACAACCTAGAAGAAGAAGAAAAAGAAAAAGAAATGACAGGAAAAGGCCTTGGCTTTGGGCTGTAGTGCTTAGGTGGGGGTGGAACTTAAGTAGGTACAGGGTTTAGGGCATGGGTGGGGTCTAGGTGGGGATGACCTTTAAGCATGGGGTGGGGCCTAAGCTCAGGACCTGCGCAGTGGGGAAAGGCAGCATGGCCTGAGAGGTGTCTCCAAGTATGGATTTACAGAGTTTGGAGGTAAGGACCTGGGTGGGGGAATGTGGGTGGTTTTAGGCCCAGCTCAGTCACAGTGGGACTCAGAGGGGGGTCTTGGATTGCCATGTGTAGAGGTAGGGCTCTGGGTGGAGGTTTAGGGCCATGGCTTAGGCTCTGTGTGTCCAGAAGGAGCCTCCAAGGGTGGAAGATTAGGCCCAGGAGCCCAAAAGTATCCCTGATACCCAAGTGGGCAGGGGAAGAACTTGCTGTGCTCCCTTCCATTCCTCTGCTCTCTCAAGGGTCTCCTCTGTCCCTGCTGATCCCTTAACCATGGGTGGGCCCATGGTTAAGGGATCAACAGGTGTGGGAACTCCTCCCCTCCCACAGCTGCCCCTCAGGTGTGTTTGTTCTGTCAATCTGGCCTTTACTTTTGCTCCCCCTTCCCTCCCTCCCATTGTCTCAGGACCCACTCGGATGGAAGGGGCCTCAGTGGGCCAAGCATCAGGCCTGGGATCACAGCAGGCTCCCCAGAGCCCAAGTGGGCAGGGGAAATGTTGGTCACACTTCCTTCTGATCCTCTGCCTTCCCAACGGTCTCCCCCTCCCCATTTCCCTCTCTGCGCATGGGAACCCTTCTCCTTTCCCACCAACCCTCAGGGGTGCCAGTCCCATCTGCCTCCACTTCTCACCCCCCTTCACTCCTCCCCACATCCTACCTGGTCACTGGGGGTTCCTCCCATCCCCTTAGATGTTTGTGGTCCCCCCCAGTGCCTGGTAGGTGTCCTAGTTTTACAGAGACATGAACTCCGCATCCTCTTAGTTCAACATCTTGACTCCCCATCTTCATTTTTATTTTATTTTTCTACATAGAATTTATCAACATCTGGATATTTTCCTTATTTCTTTATCATCTGTATCTCTGTATCAGACTGTAAGCTTCCTCAGGGCAGGTATTTTTCAGTGTTTTATTTATGAATATTTTTTCTGATGCCCAGAATTGTGCCTGTCACATGGTAGGTGCTCAATACATTATTTGTTGAATGAATATTGAATCAACAGTACATTTCTTGATCTCAGAATTTGTATCCTATTTGTAACTGTGTCTGTCTCACTGCATTGGATATTCAACATTCAATAAATGTATATTGTATTAATTTAAGTTGAACATCTCTACTAACCTAAGTCTTTGGATTCTTCCAACCCTTCTGACATTACAAATTGGAGAAAAGAGACCAACTGGAATATTGAGGTTCATATAACCTAAGTGTAGAGTGTGAACACTAATTTAGAACCTCAAATAATTTTATAGTGAAGAATTGTGAGTAAAAGAAAATTTCAAAGTATATAGCATCTATTTCTACTATTTGTTTTTAGTCTATAAGAAAACTGACTTATACTAGAACTACTTCCTAACATTAATAAAAATACAGTACAATATATTTCTTGCCCACGAATAAATAGAGAATGATGAGAAATCTCTAGCAACAAGAACTTTCATACTTCACTATATGTTAGCAACAATCTAACATCTACTCATAGAGCCCAAGCTATGCAATTAATATGGTCCAAACAAATGTGTCCATGGCCCTGATTATCCTGAAAAATGAAAATTTTCCTCACTGGGAAAGGGGAAAAGATAGCTACAGGGAGAAACTACTATAAGTGCTATGGGGCAACCTAGTATGTAAAGGTTAAAAATAAATGACTGTTTTCTTTGGACAATCTTTCCAGGAACATCAAGGCCATTTGGAGCTGAAAGAAGTCATCAGAAAAAAGTTAAATAAAAATAAAATAAACTACAGATTAAAATGAGAAAATTGTAATATGTTGATAAAAGTATGAATATTTAAGTTTTGGTATGGGCCCTTCTGAATAAACTAGAAAAGGTCAGAGATATTTACCCAAAGTACTTAAGATCTATAAATATATAGCATATTTTGGTGTCCATAACACCTTTTTTTGACTATGTTTTAAGGAAAGATTTTCTGTTGTAATTTTTTGCTCTTTCCAACTTGACTTCCTTTTCTCTACTTTGTCAAGTTAATTTTTATGTCCAAAAAATTTTCAAGAAAAACATTATTGTACATGTTAGCAGTTCCTAGATTTATGTGCTTTTGGTGTCTATGGGCATTTAAAGATAAATTACAAAGCTAAAAAGGTAGAAATAACTTTAGAATGGTACTTAACATGATGGATTTGAAACTTTCTCAGATCTATAGAAAATTGCTCTTAGGTAGCAGTTGCACTGTTATAAGCTAAAATTAATACAAACCCCAGAACTCATGTGAGGGAGGAATAGCGCTCATTGTTCTCAGCCCAGAATTGGGTCTCTTCTCCTGGGCTTTAATCCTAGCACTGTGACTAGGAGTAAGTCATAACCATTTTAACCCCATGGTGCCTCAGTTTCCAAATTTGTTATAAGGAAAAAATACTGACCTACCTTGCTGAGCCTTAGAGATTTAAGGATGAAATATTACTGCTCTTGGAAAATATGAGCTGCAATAATGCTAATTATTATTATAAAAATAAATGCATGTTCATCATATGGTAATTTAGGCAGAATGAGTTTGGGGAAAGGAGACTCTCAGAGGTCTTTTGTGTCAGTTAAATGAGCCCTCTCCTTTTAGTTGGTTCCCTAATAGCAGTCGGCTGAACATAAGATTTGCAAACAGTACAGTGATGACAAGGTTAGGGGAGAGAAGATTAAAAGGAAAAGTCTCAGTTTTATGACTCATCTAGATTATGGTGCAACAGTCTAGCTCACTGCAACACCTTGATACCAAAGACCTGTATGTCCAGAATTCACAAACTATCAAGACAACCTGAAGAGAGTCAGTCCAATCAAATGAGTCAATCCTACGGCTGGTTAGTCACGTCGACATGGCTTATATCAGCATCCCCCCAAAATCTAAGATACATACGAGGCTGAAGAACTTGTTACCACAATTAAAAAAAAATCCTTCTTGCATAACTTCTTACTAATTAGCATTATTATGTCAATCTTTTAATTATACATTCAGTCTTTTCCACATGACAGTGACCGAAAATAGACAGAAGCAGCATATCAAACTGGCACTTGAGGATTTCATGGGTTCCGCCTCACTTAACTTCCCTGCTTCAGCCAAATAAATATTTATCTCATTATCTTTCTTGTGTTGCATGGTAGATATACATAGGGTTTTTTAGACACTAGGATAGAGATAATACTGTTGTCTGGTAGGGTCATCAAACAGGCTGGTCTTGGAACAATAGAGAACTTAAAAGTGGGCAGCAGTTTCAAAGGGCATAGAGGGAAGCTGTCAGACCAAGTTCAATGCGTGAGGGGGTGACTTAAACATAGTAACCCAAGAATTTTCTCTTAATTAATGGGCAACAGAACAGAAAGAATTGAGGCAGGATTGTATTAAAGAGGCATGGGGGAAATTACAAGAAAATATTTGGTGGATAAACCCATTAGGCAGTAACATAAAGAGAAGACATTTGATTCACCTGTTTCAAGGGGCCATTTTGAAGTTATCTTTAAAAATTGTCTGATTGGAAGCATTTTTTAAAAAATCAATGGCTGAAATCACATGAGAATTGTTTTGCTTCCAGTTTTCTTCCTTGCTAGCTATCCTTTACTGGGTTGCCAGAATGTCCTTTTACCTAAAACACAAATTTATCATGTGACTCCCCAGCTTGAAATCCTTCAACGGCTCCTCTTTCCCTAAAACATAAAGTCCAAACTCCTTAACTGTGATTCCAAGGAACTCTAAAATCTAGCCCCTGCCTCATCACTCAGTAATTGCTGCTTTGGACTATATTTCATTCCCATGACCTTCATGATAAAGTCCAAAGTCCTCAGCATGGAGTCAATGCCTACCTTCCAGCCTCCTAGACTACTGCTTTTCTACTGCAACAGGATTTTCATATTTTTATGCCTTTGCAAGTGTTATTTTCTCTGTGTCTAAAAAGCCCCATCACACCAGTCCATCCTACAGGATTCCATGTTAAAACATCACTTCCCCTGTGAAATTTTTTCTAGCCATCTATTCCACTAATAATCCCTGCCCCTCCATCATCATCGCCACAAAACTAGGAAAAGGTAGTCACTCTCTTCCTACTGCACCTAAACTAATTTGTATGGACATATATATCACCTTGCATAAATGTTAAGTGGTACATACTTACTTAATTGCCTGCTTCTCCCTCTGGATCAGTGTTCTCCAAACATTTTTGATAACACACAGCTATCAGTAACAAGTATTAATTATGTACCCCAGATATATGTATATTTATTGATATAAAAATTGTACATATGTACTGCTGTACCAACATTTTATGTACATATAAAATATAGAGCTAGAAATAAAAAAGAATGAAATATGAATAGAAGTTCCAATAGTCTAATATATTATTTTGTACAGCCCTCACTGGAGTGCCTGCACCTCTTTTTTTTTTTTTTAACATCTTTATTGGGGTATAATTGCTTTACAATGGTGTGTTAGTTTCTGCTTTATAACAAAGTGAATCAGTCATACATAAACATATGTTCCCATATGTCTTCCCTCTTGCGTCTCCCTCCCTCCCACCCTCCCTATCCCACCCCTCCAGGCTGTCACAAAGCACCGAGCCAATATCCCTGTGCCATGCGGCTGCTCCCCACTAGCTATCTACCTTACTACGTTTGTTAGTGTGTATATGCCCATGACTCTCTCTCGCCCTGTCACAGCTCACCCTTCCCCCTCCCCATAACCTCAAGTCCGTTCTCTAGGAGGTCTGCGTCTTTATTCCTGCTTTACCCCTAGGTTCTTCATGACATTTTTTTTCTTAAATTCCATATATATGTGTTAGCATACGGTATTTGTCTTTTTCTTTCTGACTTACTTCACTCTGTATGACAGACTCTAGGTGTATCCACCTCATTACAAATAGCTCAATTTTGTTTCTTTTTATGGCTGAGTAACATTCCATTGTATATATGTGCCACATCTTCTTTATCCATTCATCCGATGATGGGCACTTAGGTTGTTTCCATCTCCGGGCTATTGTAAATAGAGCTGCAATGAACATTTTGGTACATGACTCTTTTTGAATTTTGGTTTTCTCAGGGTATATGCCCAGTAGTGGGATTGCTGGGTCATATGGTGGTTCTATTTGTAGTTTTTTAAGGAACCTCCATACTGTTCTCCATAGTGGCTGAACCAATTCACATTCCCACCAGCAGTGCAAGAGTGTTCCCTTTTCTCCACACCCTCTCCAGCATTTATTGTTTCTAGATTTTTTGATGATGGCCATTCTGACTGGTGTGAGAGGCACCTCTTTTTGAATTAGCTTCTAATAACAAGAATGATAATAAAATGTTTTGATGTATATATTACATGAATTCAACAAATGTTAATAAATGCCAAGTCTATGTCATATACTGATCTAAATGTCAGAGATACAGCAATGAGTAAGACAGATTCCTGTTCTTGAACTTAAATGCTGGAGGGAGGGGTGAAGAAGAAACAAGATAATTGCATAACTTGAGTGTAAACAACTTGAAGAGATGATGTGTGGTATAGTAAGAAATAACAGGTTTTAGAATTAGGAAGACATGGTTCAAATTCATGGTTGACTCTTTACAAGTTCCATGACTCTTTACAAGTTCCATGACCTTAGGCAAATAACTTGTTTACTTTGAATTTGTTTCCTGTAAAATGAGGATAAGTCCCTTCTCAATAGCATGCTTTAGGGTTTAGAAAGCTAATGGTTAAAACTTCTGGCATAAATGCCTAATTAGTATAATACTTTTATACAGACTTTGCTGTTCCCAACAACTCCCCCTTCACTGCTAACACTTCCCTTCCAAAATGTGCATTCCACCTGGGAGACCATTCCTCTGTTTAAGCTATGTGCATCTCAAGGTCAGAAAACATGCCATTTTGTGCCACTGTGCTTGGACCATAGTGCACATTCTTTAAATGCTTGTCAAATGAATGAATAATGAAATGTGTTTAATCAATCATTAATGGAAAACCAATCCAGCCATTTCCCCATCCACCCTCCTAAACATTGGTTGTAAGTCATGCTGATGTCCCTTAAAATTAGGCTGAAGTATTTTTAAAAAAGGAGATTTTAGGATTTTTGACTTGTGTCTTTCTAAAATAGGTATCGTCTCAAGAGTTGTTTTGTAGTGACCACTCCACAAACCAGATGCATCGTGAAACACCGAAGTTAAACACTTTCGCTTTCTGAACATTACTATTGACCTTTCCTTTATACACTGAATTCTCTCTCTTTCAGAAACACAGGTCTTCTTCAATAATCAAGTGATTGTTCATAGTTTAATGGATAATTGCCAGTGGGGCAGAGAGGGCCCAGTACATGGGTCATAGAGAATGTCTAATGTGTAAGTAGATATTCTGCTTCCCTTGTTCTCCTATTTCCTTTGCATTTCTCCCTTTTTCTTTCTTGTCATGTATTTTAGGTAGCATGTAACTGGATATCTTCAAAACTGAAGTGGTGAAAGTGTAAAACAATAGCAGAGACTTCCAAATACTTACCTAAATCAGAACCCTAATTAGTGGCCTAATAACAAAGAACCTGTTAGTTCCTACTTAGGGTGGGAGTTGCTATTTCTCTGAGCACATGTGTAAAGTGGGCTTTTGCTAATCCTCTTCAACTATCTCATTTCCTCAAAATAAATGCAAGTTAGTGCTTGCTAAAGAAGAACAGGTCAGAATTATCTATAACATTATGATTTTAAGGTATAACTGTCACAATATCAATCCATTTTCCATTTTAGATTTTGGAAACTTTAATGTTTCAATTAAACTTTTTATTTTGAGATAATAATGAATTTACATTCAGTTGTAAGAAATAATACTGAGGGATTCCATACCTTTTACTCACTTTCCTCCAATAGTATAGTTTTTTTAATTGATAATATTCTTTACAACAAAATGTAGTTTAATAAAGTTTCAAAGGACATTACTACACTTGATAGCTTACTTTAGGTCATTATGAATGTTTAATAACAATTTTGAAAGGGTATAGCATGAGAAGAATAAGAGCCCGATATCTTCTGGTCTTCTCTCATTCATATACTCATGTTGTTCTGCTTCTTACCCCCTGATGATCTTTATGCCATTGCTTATGCTGCAGCCACTATCATGTTCATACCTCCTCACACCTCTTCCAAATACGGTGTCCTCTTCAGGGTCTAGACTAATTTTTTTCCACTGATTTAACAGAACTTATTAATTATATCCCAATTTTAGCCAAATCAAATCTCTTTAGGAGTAGGCAGAGTAAAATTTATAAATGACTAAAAAGCATGCTGAATGACCAAAAGCATGTATCTAAGTCAGCTCAGGCTGCCATAACAAAACACTATAGACTGGGTGACTTCAACAACATAATTTATTTTCTCACAGTTCTGGAGGCTGAATATCTGAGATCAGGATGCCAGTATGGTTGGATTCTGGTACAGTCTCTCTTCCATATTTGCAGGCAGTTGCCTTCTTGCTATGTGCTAACATGACCTTTCCTCCACGAGTGTGAGTGGCAAGAGATCTCTCTCGCTCTCTCATCATAATGGTGTCTTCTTATAAGGACACCAATCCTTCATATTAGGACTCCACCCTTATGACCTCATTTAACCTTAATTACCTCCTAAAAACATCTCCAAATATAGTCACATTAGGCATTAAGTCTTCAACATATGAATTTTGGGGGGGGTGGGGCATAGTTCAGTCCGTAGCAGTATGTTTCTGGTTTGAAAACTAATCATGTACTACCTATTAACATCTTTTTTTTAGGCATATTTTAAAAAAGTAACTCATTATTTTTCCCATTACAAGAAAACTAATGTTCCTATAACTTTGAAACAAATATGTAAAATGAAGCTACACAAAAAGAAAAAAACAAAAACAATAATAATTCCACTGCCCAAATCGATCAACTGCTAACACCTTGCTGTATATATTCACAGGCATTTTTTATTGTATACATTTGAAGTACGGTTTCTACTGAATGCGAATCACTTTTGCACCATCATAATGTCAAAAAAATCATAAGTCTAACCAGTAGAACTCAGGACTGTCTGTACAAATATCTACAAATGCCAGCAATGTAGAAAGTATCTATCCCGCCAATTCTAAAATTATTATTTTTAAATATTTGACAATTGTGTAGGCCAAAAAGTATTTTCTCATTTTAATTTCCATAGTATTGATTACTACTATAATTAAACATCTTTTTTCATACCCTATTGGCAGTTCATATATTGTGTTTTGAACTTCCCTGTTCATATCCTTTGCTCACTTAAAAAAATTAACGTGCTTGTCCTTTCTTTTATTGTTTTGTTATACAGTAATTTCTTGAATTGCTACTGGTATTTTTACCAAGCATTAATTTTTTTTTAAATTAATTTATCTTTATTTAAGTATAGTTGATTTACAATATTATATTTGTTTCAGGTGTACAATGTACTGATTTAAACTTTTATAGATGATACTCCATTCAAAGTTATCATAAAATATTGTCTATATTCCCTACGTTGTACAATATATCCTGATAGATTATTTATTTTATACATAATAGTTTGTACCTTTTAATTCCCTACCCACTTCCTTCTCCCCACTGGTCACCACTAGTTTGTTCTCTATATCTGTGAGTCTGTTTCTGTTTTCTCACCAAGCATTTTGGGGGAACAAAACCTTCATTTCCTGACTAAATAATGATGTCACTAATAAAATGTTTTCAGTTCTTCTGTGACCTAAAAGATGGTCTCATTCTGTCTTGTTTACCCAGCATCAAGTTCATTTATGGAGATTCTAGTTTAAATAGGTGAATATCGAAAGTCTCATTGCATCCTGTCTTCTATTCTAAAGCCACCGCTTGTGTAGCAAACTCAAACTATTTCATTAGAAAACTTATTTCACATCATAAAAAATATTTTCCACTGAATTTGCTAACATTGTTTAGAAACTAATTTATGATGTAATCTCACTGGAAGCTTTTAAGTATTCCTTGTAGACAAAAATGCAAATTTTTATAAGTAACACGTCTTAATATAACCTGATTTATGAAGTAAGTAAAAGTGAGTTAAACAGAATTTATTTTACATATAAAGTAATAGATATTTTTCTTAAAATGGAATTGCAAGTTAGGGGTAAAATAAAAAGTAACTTAGTGGCCTTTAGTCACTCAATTTATAAAACAGCTCAACAATATTTCTATGTGTTTCAAATGTCTTAGTTTGGTTCTTGAGACTTACAAATATATCAGTCAGTTTACTATGCGTATCCTGGTAACAGCATTCAGTTGATCCATGTAATATATCTTTTAATAAATTGCTCTTAACACTCTCAGGATAATATTTTCAAATTAATCACAAGCATAAGAAATTCCATGATCAACAAATACTTAGAAATTATAATACTGCAAATATAATGGTACACACTAAGGTTTGTGATCAGTGAGAACTCCCAATCTGGCATAAATAGATTTGGATACTAATTCTAGTATGCCATAAACTTAGTACCTAGATTACTAGACATCTATCTTCCTTCTGCAAGCCTCAGATTCCTCATGTATAAAATTAGTTGAGTTTGTTTAGATGATCACTGTGGTGGTTTGTTTTATGTGTCAGTTTCTCTAGACTATAGTACTCACTTATTTAATCAAACATTAATCTCAGTCTCACTATGAAAGTATTTTTCAGATGTGGTTAACATCTATAATCAGTTGACTTTAAATGAGATTACCCTCTATAATGTGGATGATCTCATCTAATCAGTGGAAGACCTTAAGAACAAAAACTGAGGTTTCCCAGAGAAGGAGAGATTCTGCCTCAAGACTGCAGCATCAATTCCAGCCTGAGTTTTCAGCCTCAGGCCTGACTTACAGACTGGGGACTTGCAAGCCTCCACAATTACATAAGTCAATTTCTTTTAAAAAAATCCTTAAAATAAAGCACTCTTCCTTCCTCCTTCCTTTCTTCCCTTCTTCCTTTCCTCTTTTGATATAGCTGTAGCTATAGATACAGACATCCTACATATATCATATATATGTATACACACACACACGTACATATATACATTATATGTGTGTATATATATATATCTCTTATTGGCTCTGTTTCTCTGGAGAACCCTGACTGATATAATCACTAATACCACCTTTAGTACCAGCATTTCATGATTCTATCAAAATGAATTAAGAAGACCATCACAACTGCTTGTTTATGGGAGGCAAATAATTAAAAAGTCACTTCTCATTAGTCCACCAAGCTAGAAAAAATATACCTAATGAGGTTAGTTTTCTTAAGAGAAAAAGTGTGTGTGTGTGTGTGTGTGTGTGTGTGTGTGTGTGTCTGTGTAGAGATAGATAGTGTTTGTTTGTGTGGAGAGACAGAGCTGCGTTACACAACCTTTTAAGGATTATTTCTTGCATCTTCATTGTTGAACATAAATTGAGCTTTGAGGGAAGATGTCAAAGTGACAGCACTGGACACTGAAGTTCTCTATCAGTGGCTGTCTAGTGAGATAAGATGAAGAGAGTGCACATTTCTCATGCTAGGCACTGCACAGCCATAAATCTCTCAATACCTAAGCCACTCCTGAAAAATAATGGATTAGTCATTGTTGAGTACAGGGTCTGACTCAATATTAATATACTAATAATATTATTGAATGTGGTCAAACTCACATTCCCATAAAAGCCATACTAACTATCCTAATTTGGATCATGTGCACAAATATCTAATCACCATTTAGCAGAAATGAAATCAGCATAGTTGGATTAGTAGAGTAGTCAATATAGAAGTACAAAAGGCACTTGGATAATATGATGCACATTCCTCTCTGCAACCTCTACACATAATAGGAAGGAATGTCTGAAAGACTCCTTTCTGTTAAAGGGCTTCTGATTTGGTGTTATCAAAGGTGTTAAAGACAGCCAGCCAAAGACTACCAGGAACACAGTGGTAGCCAAAGTTAGGTTTATTAGGCTTGCCACAGCAAAGGAGAATACACACTGGAGGAATGTGGGGTGTCTTAAAAGGAGGGAGCTGGGGAGGAGGACTTAGGGGATTTTGGAAGCTGAAGTTAGTAATAGGACAGTTTGGGCAGTAATTGGACCAAATCTATCAACTAAGGAGTAGTTGGAACAGTCAGTGAACTTATCTTTACAACACATGTATCTGTGCAGAGTTACAGGTTGTTCATGTTATATCAGTCTGTCTGTGGTCTTCTCTAGGAAGTTTGGGTCTAAAGGAGCTGGTGTTAGAGCTTCATTAGTTTGTGATTATGGTCTGGTTTGGTACAGTATTTTTTATAAGTCATCATATAGTTTTTTAGGTGTGGTTTCTCTTCCATTTCTTAGTTCCCCCTCACAGCCTAGTGACCAGCAGGACCATTTTTCATTTTAATGTCCCTCAGCCACCCCCCCCCACCCCATCCCAGTCATTCTTCAACCTAAGATAAAGGATAGACCGTTATCTTCTGGACACTTGATCAATCCAGATCTGTACCACTATTTGATGGGCCACGATGATGTAACATGTTTTTGACGGTAGTTGTTTTGATCTCTTATGTGTTGGATGGTCAATTGTTGTATCATCAGGCATGACAGTGGCAGCACAACAGTATTTAAAACTCTGGAATTCACATATCTGGTCACTGCAACACAGACAAACACCAAGATAGGGATTATTATTAGTTTGGAAAGTACTTCAACACCGCAATCCTAGACGTCCAAATACAGGCCATGAAAATATGTCCAGAATCTATTTAAATTTTCCTTAGATAAACAAGTAGCTTTTTTTCTTTCACTTGGATATGTATTGCTCAACTTTTCCAGTTCAACTCTCCAGAATTACTATGTCTGAACAAAATCTGTGATGCTGAATTAAGAGATGTCATATTTGAAAAGAAGAGAAACAACTGTAAAACTTATCTAAAAAGTTCTGGCTGAATATTTTACTGTGCCCAGTTTCTAATTCTTATTTCAATACCAGTTTAAAATTCTTGTTTTTTTTGTTTTGTTTTTTCTGAGATCCAGTGTCACTGAGTGCATATTTACTGGCAGGTCAAAACAAACAATATTGGAACAAATTAGATGTAAAATGTTTGTAGAAGAAAGCAGATTTACTGTAGACTCCAGGATTTCCTAGACCTGGTTTACTAGCCATGTAAACTTGGGGAAGTTTTTTCTGTTTTTTTAAAAACACCTCTATATCTCAGTTTCCTCATCTGTAAAATGGAAAGATAAATAGTACCTACATCAAAGGGTTGTGATGGAGATTAAATGAGTTTGTAAAGTACTTTGGTCAGTGACTGGTACAAAGTAGGCACATTAAGAATATTTGTTAAATAATTAAAAAAAAATACAACAAATATGTCATTTTACCATAAGTCTTTTCCATCTGGTCCCAAAGGGGGGAAAAAAAATTGAAAATCAAGGGTTCTCTAATTTTGTATTTATATTTTTTGTATTGAGGTAACATTTGTTTCCTCAATTTTAATGGATATTAAAATTACCTGAGAAGATATTTAAATATTCCTAAGCATCAGTTCAGGCCTACTAAATCAGATTCTCTGGGAGTGGAGCCCAGAAATCTGCATTTTAAACAAGCATCTTGGGTGGCCTCTGTACCTTCTTTGGTAAGAACTGTGATACAGCCTTGTCTGGCAAAAGGGATCCATATTAAGATTATCACAAATATCTAGATTTCTGAATATCATGCTGTTTTCCCTTATTAACTAAAGAGTAACTGAAAAAAAGAAATTGACCACATTCAATAATGATCCAAAAAAATGAGCAAAATTATTTATAAATCTAAAACCAAAAATTGTGCCTTAAAGAAAAGGTGCATATTATGTCATGTCATAACCATAATATTAATTTAATTTTCTTGCATTCATTCCATAGACACTTATTGAGTGTTTGCTCTGTGCTAGGCACTGTGCTCAATGGAGATTAAGATAGGACATAGTCCCAGCCCTTACAAAATTCATCCATAGTGATAGCTATGAATAATGTTGATTCCTACCTGTGATGACTGGGCTAAGGAATGCCCAGATAGCAGGTAAAACATTATTTCTGGGTGTGTCTATGACGGTGTCTTCAAAAGAGATTAATTCATATTTGAATCTGTAAACCTAGAAGATGCCCTCAACAATGCAAATGTTCATCATCCAATCCCTTGAGGGCCTGAGCAGAACAAAAAGGCAGAAGCAGGGAGAATTTGCTCGCTTGCTGGAGCTGGGACAACTATCTCTTACCTTTGGAAATCAGAGCTTCCGGTTCTCAGACTTTCCAGCTTGGACCAGGATTTAATAATTCTTGGGCCTTTAGACTCAGATTGAGATTTACACCATGCGCTCCTCTGGTACTCAGGCTTTTGGATGTGGACTGGAACTACACTATTCAGCTTGCAGATGACAGGACTTCTCATCTTCCGTAATCATGTGAGTCAATCCCTCATAATAAATCTCTTTGCACCTGGATATATCCTACTGGTTCTGTTTTTCTGGAGAACGTTGACTAATATACTACCATCTAGTAGATATATCATCAATGAAGATGATAAAATGTACTATATAAAAGCCTTTTCAACTTTTGTTTAAGTTGTGTCTTTCATTCAGTAATCACATTTTGCATTTACTGAAGCACTCCCTAAACCCTTCTCATCATCTTCCTGTCATTGAGTCCAGACACTCCTGAATTTGACCAAAAACAAAACAAAACATGCTATAAAAGGTATATATTCAAAACAAACCCCCAAAACCTATCCTTTACTAATCTGATCTCTTCCCTACTCCTTTCTTGTGTTCTTCCAAAGGTATTCTACGTCTATACCTGTATTTATATTTCTGTGCATATGTCTTTCACACAATAGTAATATACTACACATACTATTCGGTATATCTCTTCTATTCCTTTAATACTGTATCTTGATGATTCTCCCATTCAGTCTTGACAGATAGCCTTGATTTTTACTGATGGTGTCATAATATCCCATTATATAGATGCACAATAATTTATTAAACAATTTTCTACTAATAAACATTTAGTTTGTTTTAAATTTTTTGCTATTGCAAATGAAGATACAATGAATATCTTACTGTATAGATATACAAGTGTGCATGAAGAATAAATTCTTCAAAGTAGAATTGCTGGGTGAAAGGATATCTGCATTTGAAATTTGGATATAATTTGTCAAATTGCCCTTTAAAAAATTCATTCCAGTTTACCGTCCTACCAAATATATGAGTGTCAGACACTGTTACTATGCCAATCTGAAGGTGAAAATATCTATTTCTTTGAAGTTTGAATTTGCATTTATTTGTAATGAGTGAAGTTGAGTATATTTTCACATCTTTCAAAGAGATTCCTCGCTGAAATAAAAATAAGGAAATTCTTATTCCTCTTCTGTGAAGTCTGCCTTTGTGATCTTTGTTTAGTTTCTATCAGATTATTGTTCTTTTTCCTATTGATTTGTTCTTTATATATTACTAAAAAATCTTTTTCATATGTCACAAATATTTTATTTCTAGTATATTACTTGCTTTATATTTTGTTTTTGATGCTTTATCTTGTAGAAAATTCTATTACATGCATTCAAATTTGCATGTTTCATTTCCTGTGGTTTCTGTATTCTGTCATGTTTTCAAAGTCCTTCCCTGTATCAAGATTATTTTTTAAACTATACCATACTTCCTCCTAGTACTTTTTATGGCTTCATTTTAATATTAAAAATTTTTTTGATCTATCAATTTGTAATGTCACCTTTATTGTATACTAAATTTCCGTATGTACTTGGGTCTATTTCTGGCCTCTCTAGTCTGTTCCATTAATCTGTCTCTCGAGATTTATGTGTGTCTTGTTCTATAATTACCATAGCTATATAATATGTGATTGTATCTGGTAGTGGTAGGCTCCCCTCATTCATCCTCTTTTTCAGAAGTTTCCTAGCTCTTTTTACACATTTATTTCTCCATATATAATTTTGAGTCAGCACATTTAGTTTAAAAAATTATTTTGGAATTTCGTTGGAAATTTATAGATTTATTTTGTAGAGCACTGACATCTTTAAAAATCTTTTTAGCCAAGAATAGTGCGCTCTCCCATTCATTCAATTCTGTTAAGTCTGTCAGTGACAAAGTGACCAGCAAAAAGCCTTATTGAGACACTGATGTGGGGCCTTTGAGTAGGCTCATTCACTAGGTAAATGACCAATTCTAACCAAGAAACCAGCCCAACATTATGTGCATTTCATATTTGGGCTTAGCCAAATCTTAAATGACTATAGACCATGGATATGTTAAATTTGTGAATGCTTAGAGTCTATTGTAAAGTTTGTCGTACATTTTCTTTGTTGTCCAGGAAAGTTACTAAATCATAAATATATACAGTGAATCATAATAAATATGTACAGTGAAACAATTCACATTGCTTGCAATGTGTGAACATTATTTCAAATTTCATTGTCAAATACCACCAATAAAGGCCCCCCCAAATTAGCTTTATAGGTGTCTCTGCCAGTTAATTAGTAATTGTTAATGAATCATATCACAGTTAATGAATTATATTCACAGTAGGTGAATGAATGATGTGTTAGCTGGCTTTCTCTTTGGACTTAATACTCAAATTGACATTGTGGTCAATTCAACACATGACTTCCATTGATGGCTATTGTCTTACAGGTGACAGCTGATGAAACGGTTGCCATAATCTATTTCACCTTCCTTTTCCATCTGTTAGAGCACACACTATCACAATATGCCATGGGATTAAATTTGCCCCAAATGTACTCTTGTCATATTGAGAACACTTTTCCTCTTGATGTCCTTTAACTTGTTTCTGAGAAAGTACAGTGTTCGTCCAGAATGTTCTCCGTAAAACTGCCACATTTTGCATTTAAAAATGCAAACAGAAGCAAGACTTTCCTTCTTTAAAATTCTTCACTGCTTTCCTTTCCTCATCCTGACAAATTCCAAATTCCTTATCATGGATTACAAGTTCCTTCAAGATCTGGCTCCTACTTGCTTTTCCAGCCTCATTTTTTACCACTCCAGCAATGCAAACTATTTTCAATTCCTTAATTTACTATGTTCTCATTCACTTCCAGGGGAGTGCTGGTAAATTAGCTGGGGGTGGGGGTGGGGTGGAGTAAGGACCTAGGAAGGGAAGGCCCTGATTTGTAGCATTTGCTGATTTCTGCAAGATAACTACTTTCATGTTTCAAGCTACAGACAGCTTAATAATTGGCTTGAAAAATTCCACCAGCACACTAGTGTTTCTCTGCCTAGAATACATATTCCTCCCAGCCCCAGTGTCTTGTAGTCATCCTTCAGGTCTCAGTTTTTATATCATTTAGATTCCTGCAGAAAGTCATCTCTGATTATTTCATGAGTGGATGAGAGGCCCATCCTATCTGTTTGTTCTTATAGCACCTCTGCTCCTCTTTCTCACCTTTATAATCTTAAGTTACAATTGTCTATTTACTCTTACGTATCCCTCAATTGCCTGAAAGCTTAATGAGGGCAGAGAGTACTATATTCCTAGCACCTCATTCAGAGTTCCTGGCATATAGTAACTGGTCAATGAATACTTGTTCAATTAATGAGTGAGAATTTATTCATAAATGTTTATCTTAAATTTATATTATTTCATTACACTATGACAGAAAAGAAATCAGTAATAGTAATAAAATGGAATTTAATATTCTAATTGTTAAAAATGAAAATAATGTAAAAACAAACATTATCAAAGAATAAGTGTGTTCTTATTATGAGTAAAAAACATGGTTGTAGGAGTGTTATTTAAAAGTTATTTTAGGAATCCACTAGAATAAGGGCATCCCAGGTACTGAATAGTTAGTTAATATTAACAGGTTGCCCTAAGGTTTCTGATCAATATAAGTAGTGAGCACATAATTGACGCTTGAGAAATTTGTGTTGAATAGAATTACTGAAACTGCAGAACCGATGTTTCCTTCAAGTGAAGAGGGTACTGGGCTGGTGGTATCCTTTCTCCAGGGGCATCCCAATGAACCAGTTTTGCTTTATTGTACAATATAAGGTCCAGGGATATATGATTAGAATAAGAAGACTCAAGGACTGAGAAATCACAGCTGCTCACAAGCCAACTAGAGTTAGTTTATGTGAGGAGTGAGCAGTAATCAAGGGCTAATGTGTGTGAAGAGCCCAGTGAGCTTTCTCTTAGACAGTTAAAGCCATGACGATGGAAAAAATGTGACTCAGCTGAGCTAAAAGAAAGCTCTGCTTTTTCACAAGGACTCAGAAGATCCTGCCACTGTGGTCTGTCTACTTAAACCTGGATGATCAGGAGCCTCTGGATGATGGCCATGACTAAGTACAGAATTGTTAGACCTTGAAAGTCACAGAAAATGTTGCTTGGATAATATTTTTGCTAATATCTTGCTAATACTCTGCTGTGGATGGAAAATCAAGTTACTCCTATTTTAGTCTTTATATCTTCAGCTAGTCCCCGGTGAATTGAGAATAAATAGTAGAAAATCATCGATCTGTGGTCCTTTGTGCTAGAACATGATGCAGCAGTTCACAGGAAATGCCAGTTCATAGAGTAAACTGAGAGATATATTACTGGGCTTTTAGCACCTTTTCTTAGTACCCATCCAAACAGAGTGTTCTCAATGTGAAATGCTGACCTTTGCACCTTTGACTTTTCATCACACAGCAGGTAACATCCTTTAGTCTCTGGGTCCACAACATTTGCAGAATTAATGTTGAGATATATGCTGGTGAGGATCAGGACTTGGAGAGTGCAACCCATGTCCTTCAATGCTTCTTGGTTTTTCTTGCTGTCATCTTTACTTTCAATATTGTGCGCCGACGACTTCATTGCTGTTTCCATGAGCCTATGTGCAAAAATCTAGAGCAGCAATAGAAGTTTAGGGAATCAGGTGGAGAATATGAAAGGTCAGGCACTGCCACCCCCAGAAGGCCCTCTCCAGTATCCAAATGGTTGGATTTGGATACAGTTGCCAAAGTAGGGGAGACCCTGGGAGAGAAGATGATACTTAACTTTCTGTCTGACTGTCCAGGGAGCGTCAGAGAGAACTGGGACCCTTGTAGATAAAGAGATGGAGATCTCCAGCAAGTTTACTCTTTTCTAGGTATTTTTAAGTCCCCTGGGTCAGCCGTGGGCAGCAGTGAGGCAAACAGATGTTCCCTGCATTTGCTCCCTGGTCCTTGAGGCAGCCACAAGTAGGCATTGCGTGAGAATTGGTAGGCAGTGACCTAAAAGAAGCTCACTGTTACCTGGGGAGTGGCCCACCACAGAAAGTTAAGGGCACTGATTCTAAGACAGGACAGATCACAGCAACTCAGCTAAACCTTGTTTTCTGCCTCTTTTTGCTATCCCAAGAATTCTACTAGCAGGATGCCAGGAAAAATAACATACACAGTTCTCAGCTTTCCCCTTTACTTACCATGAACCTATTATGCACGATGCATTAATAATTGGGCTTTCTTATACAGGAATCACTTCTCCTGCTCTGTCTGGGTTCCGTCTAAAGGCTATACGCAGTGACACATCTTCTGTTTTTGTCGTATCTTCATGTACCCAGTTGAAAGGTTAACTATTTGAAGAAGATTAATGGATGCAACATCTTTCTCTTTGCCCTTTCCATTGATATCTATGTTTTGTTTATGCAGTCACCATGCAACCAAGCCCCAGATATCTACTTATTTGCAAGCCATTTGTTTCTTTGTGACTCAGGAAAATGTGTTTTCGTAAACTTGCTGCTGAATTAGCCAAACAGTAGTGTGAAAGGGAGAGAAGGAAATGAATACATGAAGTAGCAAACACAAGAAATAATTGGGAGATAGATGGAATGGAAATAGAAGAAAAAGCAAGTACTTCAGAGTTAAATGGTAGGATCATGAAAATAATAATCATTTATATAAATAATCTTTATTTTCTAAGAAAAGTAAAGCCTTCCTTTTACATAGGTAATATTAGTAATGTCAGTAAAGAGGAAGAAAAGGGATTAATGGTTCAATATTTTCTAGGCATAAGTACCTGGAAGTAAAGTACTTTTTTGGGGTTTTTTTTTTGGGGGGGAGAGTGTCAGAGAAAGGAAAACCAAGGTGAGGATGCAAAAAAAAAAATTAAATAAAAGATGAGTATTATTTGGGATTTAAAAGGTCAAACTCAGTATTCAACTTACCTGAAGCTTCATTCTGAGAGTCAGTTACATGTGGTACAAAACAGACATCTTGTTCCCTGATCATTTTATTAGTTCTCATTCATCAGCATCACAGAAAACCTAACTAAATTAGAAATTAAATCAGTAAGAAAAAGCTGGTGTCTTTTTTCAAGTGACTTCATGTCTATTTTTAAGTAACTTATTCCAAAACACAGGAATATTATTGTGTCAAAATAAGCAGCCTGTGTAACAGAAGAAAACATTTAAATTATTTTGAATAAGAAAAAAATCTCAAATGGTCTTGGCAA
Organism: Grampus griseus; assembly: GCF_964374135.1. NCBI lineage: Eukaryota > Metazoa > Chordata > Mammalia > Artiodactyla > Delphinidae > Grampus > Grampus griseus. The sequence goes on along the minus strand of NC_138999.1, from coordinate 83,963,311 downwards.
GAAAGTGATGCTTATTTCAGGTTATTTTTCTTTAAGCTTAATTTTTTTTTAATCTAGCAAATAAAAGAATTTTGAAGGTTAAGCTTTAAAGTTCTACCATCTTCAAACCTGAAAATCTGCTTTTAGGAACTAGCATAACTTCACATCTTGATTTTACACAGATCTTCTCTTTCTAATTTCAAGCAGAACTTGCTGGCATTTTTTTCTTTTGGAATAGTTTATGATCTCTGACATTGAGCTACCATGCTATTAGAAAGAAGTCATATTTCCCAAATTACCTTGGAATATTCTATGGCTAGAATTTTTAAAAATGGAATATCTTGACCAGAACCTGAGTTAATGTTTGACTTTAGTGTTTAAATAAGTATATTGTCCTGTTCTGTGTTGGAGTAATCATCTGGAAGGTTGAAGAAACTGGCAGTAATTTCAAAGTCAGAGGGAACAAAATAAAGGCCTGCTGGAGATGGAGGCTCTTTCCCTTCCTTGGAGAATAAGAAATGGGTGAACCACTGGATGAAGGAATGAAATGGAAAGAACAATTTACAATCATTAGGACAAAAAATTTTGCAAATGTAGACTCCCTGGTACCAAAATGTGCTAGGGAGTGTGAAGTGGGGAATGAGATTTCTCAGTAATACTCAAGGTCCCTGTGGGATAGTGCAGTTAGTGTGGGTGATGTAATGCTTGATATAAAAGATGGGGCAAGTGACTGGTATTTGGTTCCTTGACCTGCATTTTAAGAGCATTCCAGGCAGAAACATGCATAGGCACTGAAAGTGACCAAAAAATATAGCACTTTCTCCAATCTGTGTCTTCAAATCAATTTGGCCTCAGTTTCCATGGCAGCTTACCAAACAATAATTTTAGCCTCATTCAATTTCTAGAAAAATAGTCACTTTGTCTAGTTACATTACAAAATGAAGAAATTAGCGATCCAGTTTAAAAGGGGAATAGATTACTTTGGGGAATTGGTAATGGGATTTTTATCATTGGCTTATTCCAATAAATATGGTCTGTTTGTCATCATTGGAGATCTGTGCAGTGAGATTCTGAATGAATCCCCAGTCTCAGGTCTAGAACTTAATGGACAGGTGTTCATTTCAGTATGATAGAAGTGAATTAGAGTTTAAATTCAAATTCTAACAGATGGTATTGTCACAGATATTAAATTACACTATCAATGATAGATATAATTCCCATATTAAACCAGAGATTAGTATTAGGGCAAAATGTACTAAGGTATAGCAAGAGCATACGTGCTAAGGAAGAGAAGTTCTAATTTTTAAGTAAGATTGGGAGAATAAAGAAAGGGCCATGAGTATTTTTCAGAATCACTCAGAAAATTACTTTACAAAATCAGTGTGAGCTGGGTCAAGATAATTATACTAATATTTTAAAAAATTACATTTTGTCCACCCATGTATTACATAAGGAAATTAATACCTTGTTAATTATAAACCATAAATATTAAAATTTGAAAAGAAATTATACAAATGTTCAATAAGCAGAAAATGACTCATACATTACATGTGTATGCTAGAGTTTACCACTTAATAAATTGCCAAACCATTTTATTGTTTATTATCACAACAGTATTGTTGTTTTCAAAAGTGCTATATTATCAGCACAGTTGTAATGTTTATTTTAGTGTGACATTGTGTAATTTAACTATTTAGTAATAGTTAATCATTTTCACCATGAATCTATTTGCTACACCTTTTAACTTCCTATTTACCTTTCAGCTGTTAAATATATAAAGAACTGTGATTTGGGTACAAATGTAGAAAACATAAAACATTTTCATTCACAGCAAGTTTTAAGTTATGTCCTAATTCAAGATATTCTGGAAGCAACTTAAAATATAATGTTTAGGTCCTTCAAATGACCTTCCATTTAACTCAAAGCAAAGGAACTTTGCAATAAGTAAGAGCAAGATTTATTTTATAGCAAGAAGAACCACGATGCCTGCTAAATGTGAGGAAATCATATGGCTTCAACCTTTCCCTCAGATAACTATGTTCACAACACAGATATAGAATGTCTTGTGACAGCTAAGTGTATGGTGGAGATTGGCCCATGTCAAGATACAGAAATGTTTATCTGTTCTCAAAACTACCATAAGTGATTTTCAGATAAGATGCTTTGTCGTTACTTCCAGGTTATTTCAATTCGCTCCTATGTGGAAGCATGTAGAGTAGCAAATACTATTTAGTTATCAGCTTCTGGAAGAACTGTTAGTCAAATTTCATTGCCTCTAAAGTTGAACTGCTGTTAAGATTTAGAAGCACACTTCGGTGTTTAGGTCAACACACTTGGATCCTGCTCTCTCAAGAAGGAAATTTATCTCATCTGCATAGTGTGAGAGTTTAGGGACTAATTCATAGATTTTAATGGTCTTTTCATTTACTGCACTGCATGAGGTGACAGTCACAGTTTGTTTTGTTCTGTCTAAATTTGATTTTATATCATCTTCACATATGGCACTTCAGCATTATCACCACTGGGCTTTCCCCATAGGAGCTGTATACTCTTGTTCTACAGCTCCTGATGTGACAGGGTACATAGAGAATGGCTCTGGATAACTGAGCCTGTCAAGAAAGGATAGATAGAGAGGAAAATGCATGTGTCATTTCTTTGTCATTCAGCTGCACCATAAAGCTACTTTCAAAATGTGACTAGTTATTTTGTGAAGATAAGAGTTTCCGGCTAAAGCTCTATGAATGAAATGGTTGCATCTCAATCTCACATAAATATAAGTATGCACTTGATTCTTAGTAATATGGCACTGGCTCATCTAAATGCCCAGCAGAGTCTCAGACTACCAACAATCATGTGATAGAACAAAAAGCTCAAGGCTGAGCTTGGAGAAAAGAAATATATGTAAATCATCATCATCATCCTAGTTATGGCATGTATATTTATTATTGTTCACACTGTTTATTGAGTGCTTTCCCTGTCAGGCACTGAACTCAGCCCTGTTCCAAATATAATCTCATTGAATCTTTGCAACAGTTCTGTGAGTTATATTCTATGATTAGTGTCACTTTACTAATGAGGAAAATGAGGGTCAGTGAAGTTAAGTAACTTTCTCAAAGTATATGATTAAATGACAGAGCAAAAATTAGAACCAGACTCCAGACCCCAAGCTATGCCATGCTGTCCCCCATGGTTATGTGTTTTATTTTTCATCTTTCAATTGTAGCCCAAAGACAGAAATAAATGTGTTCTTTTTTAGATTATCTACATGCCCTTTATCCATTCTTTCCATAAGCATAACTATTTCAGGAGTTGACTTTGTCTTGAAGACAGTATGTCAAATTTTATACCCAGATAAAGGTCGCTGAAGTAGTGAGCACGTGCCTATGGATGAATTTGTCTACTGTGAATTGTATATCATCCCAGCACTGTCGTTAGAATGACTATATTTATTATGTGGACTAGGGTGGAAATGAGGAGTGGGTAGTTGTGCTCCAGCACTAAAAATTCAGTACAGAATTTACCTGAGAATTCATGAAGTTTCCAAAAGATCCTGTAGCATGCAGTTACATTCACATTCTTGAATATTGCTGACTTCTTCATTTAATTAAGTATCCTATTTTAAAGCCATATAAAATGCATTAATGCTCTATGTATCTTTTGACATATGGCCAATTGTGTATAACACTCTCAATCTGCCAGCTGTGTTTTAGGAACAAAAATATTTTGTTTTCAGACAGCTTGATAGAAATCCTGAAGTTTGTGAGAAAACAGAACTTCTTAAAAATGTGATTTTTTTTTGAACCACTGGAAACTCTGGGGTGATAATCAAAAAAGAAGAGTCCTTGATTTTACCGTAATAGCAGCCTTGTTGTTTTTCAATAATAACATGTTGCCAAATTGTATTCAGCTTATTTTCCACTGTGACTTCTAGTTAGTCCCTTTACTTTTTGTTTCAGGATCTAACAGAATAAAGAATGCTTCTCTGGTCTGGGCCAGACTGTGCTTTCCTGTGTTAATCACAAAAAGAAAATTTTAGGATGCACAGAGACTGGTTAAAGGGATTTAGACCCTAAGAAATGTCATGTCTAAAGCATAATTAAATGTTATTTTCTGTGTTTTTCTTTCCTCTGCCTTAAGGACAGAATCTTCACTTGCTCAAATTGCTTAGAGCTGGTGATTGGGACAGATGGTGGGCAGGGGAGTGGTTGCTATTGCCTTTACTCTGAGCCTTGGAGCTCTGGCTCAGAGAGGGTTCTGATCCCCTTTATTACCTCTACCAAGGGAGAGGACAGGAATCTATGATGACATGTATTTCTAATATCTGCCAAGGCTATAATCATATTAGACTAGTGTTTTGCAAACTCTGGATTGCAACCCACTGGTGGATTGTGAAATCAATTTAATGGGTTTGGCCAGCATTTTAAAAAGAATTTGGAATTGAATATATTGCACATTTTCAAACTTCTGTTTCAGTTGTGTGTGTGTGTCTCTGTGTGTGTTGGGTCACGATATAAAATGTATTTCTTACTTTCGGATGCAAAATGACAAGTGTGAAAGCTACTGCATTGGACTTCTACCCTTGACATATCAATTATGACATTCTTTTGTTTTATTTCAGAAGAGGCCCTTTTTTATTCCTGAGTAAATTAGGAGTTCAACAAAAAAGTAGGGTTTCTAAACAAAGGACTTCAAGCAGCCAGTTTGCATATGTTGCTCATTCTTAATCAGTACAGATATACAGCTCTGGTGGTATGCCGTCATCTTTCCATCTTAGTAAAAAGGCATATCTTGCATAAGAAAAGCCATCATAATTGATTAATATTGTCTTTTTGCATGGGGAAAAAACAAATTATATACCAGAAGTCAAGAGATTCAGATCTAAGTGAAAAATTTTCACCAATACTTACAACTGAACACCCATAAAAAGCAAAGCACAGTTTTGACAAGAGAAGGGGGTCAGGAATAGAAAAAGAAATGATACCCAGGCTCTGTTGTCAAAGATATTTATAGTCTAGTGAGAGAGACTTGGAAAGCAATAATTCAACTGAACAACCAATGTGGGATTGTTCAAGTCCTTGGTCTATTGGCTCTCAAATCCATCCCTTGCACTGCCCTGCTCTGCTCTGCATCGTGATGGGCTGACCCCTACAGGTGGCATTTTTAAGGTTCTTTTGTCAACCTGGTTAAGATATCGGAGGACAGGAAGGCGAAGCCGTGATACTCCTCTCCCTCCTTCTTGGTGTCCATGGTGCCAGGTTCCTTTGTAGAAGCCTATGATGGTTCTAGGTTCCTCTGGGGGGGCCCTGACCCTTGGGTTCTGGTTCTGGTTGCATCTGCTCTTCCCTTTGGCCTTATTGTCCAGTTGCTGCAGCAAATTCCTGTTTTTGCTAATTTCCCGATTGCTTCACCATTCCCTTGGCCTCTCAGAGATCTTTCATAAGCTTTGTAACAATTTTCTGCATTAAATTCCCTTTGTTTTGGGTACTCAGAGTTGTTTCTTTTTTCCAGCTTAGACTAATTAATACAAGAGTTTAGAATGAGATATTTGTGCATAATTATCATAACATTAACTGATACTAATTTAATGCTTACATATGTCAGGTATTATTCTAAGTGACTTTTATGTATCAACAGTTCTATTTCACAGATGAGGAAACTGAGGCACAAAGAGGTTACTTAACTTGCCCAAGGTCATATGACTGTTAAAGCATTGCCTTGCCCTGATTTTCAGTTTGAATTTTTTTTTTCAACTGCCCGGTGCTTTAGCTGTAGAAATCTTCTTTTAGGTGCAAGCATTCCTCAAATTTATCACGTATTTTGTAAATTCAAGTATCTTTTTTTTTACTTGAATTACAGTTGACATACAATATTATGTTACTTTCAGATGTATAACATAGCGATGTGACATTTATATACATTATGAATTGATCGTCCAGATAAGTCTAGTAACCATCTGTGACCATACAAAGTTACTGCAATATTACTGACTACATTCCTTATGCTGTATATTACCATTCCCTGACTTACTTGTTTTATAACTGGAAGTTTGCACATCTTACTCCCCTTCATCTATTTTGCACAACCCCCACTCTTCTCCCTGATTGCAGAAATTTTTGATACTGAAGGATTGCTTGATCGATATGAATGAAAATTTATTAAGCATCTATTATATACCAAACACTATGAATAGGTGTTATGGTTGAAAAAGGCATGATGACTGTGCTCTATAAATAAACAGCCCCTCTTCCAACCTGATTTTATAAGTGTGATGTCACTGCTAAAAATCAAGGACTAAAATCAAGTGGAATAGACTTCCAAATCCCAGTCAAGTGAGATCTAGATGGCTGCCTGGAAATGATATGTTTACTTTTGAAATAAAGTTGCATACAGAAATATTGCTCTCTGATCCTCAAAGAAATCATTTGCAGCCTTATCCTGAAAACAAGTACTCCTTAATTTGTCCATTTGAAGTAAACATTCATTTTAGTACCAGGGTAAATCAGGTCGGGGAAGCAATATTTCCTTTGTAGCTAAGCAATCATTGATGCACAACATTATGGTTGTTTCTTGTTATTGTAGTTTGGGGAGCTACTTTTCTCAAACTTTCTCAATCAATATAATATAAATCTATCAGCTACCATCCAAACAACCCTCTGGGTATGGATTATTCAGGATGCATACAAGGCTACTCATATTACGGACTGAAATGTACAATCAGGCAAAATGATGTGCACACAGCTGTTTTATATTTAGTTGGCTTTTTAATGTGAGCTAATTTGTTGTAGGGATTAAGGGCATTAGGAAGATTTATTTCAAGTTTCAGATGAGATAAAATTATTGTTTGAAGGTGAAACATTAGTCTCCACTAAACTTGAACAGACATTACTTTTGTATTTTGTAATGTAGGATGGAGTAAAGTGTTTGATATATTAGTAAATACAAAGATAATAAGGCTTCACAACACCTCCTCCCTCTGTGAAACCAATATCTTAAAACCCCTACTTTCCTTTTATAATGATAAATGCGAATAAAAGCAAAGATGTTATGAATATCACTTAGACTTGAAAACAGTCTATGTGAAAATTAGATGGTGACTGCATAACAAAATGCAGTATTCACCTTGTCCTTAGATTTATATCTTAGCTAAATTATCTGACAGAAGGTAGGCTGTTCAATGGCTACCAAATGTGTGGAAGTTGCTTTCACTTATGCATCTTTTCCCCTTGGGCAAAAGTGAAGCACAGAAGAGGGGAGAAAAAGACCTTGAGGGGAGTAAAATGTCATCCTCTGGTTTCAGGAATAACCGGCGCTCTCTCCTGAAACTACACCATGGCAGAAAACCTTGTTAAGAAGAGAATCAGCACCAAACCCTTATGCAAGTGAACTATAGCTTCTGAAATGGAGGAAGTTAGTGACTCCGAATGCAACAGTATTGTGTAGGTTGTGAAAGATACATCTATACTGTCAGGAGGTTAACAGCGTACAGAATGTTAATTGTAACAACCATGGAAAAATAGATGGACCAGAACCATTTAATTTTTTCAATGGATATTTTTAACTTATTGAGAAGTCTAAACTTAAGAGGAATGCTAGTCTCACTTTATAAGAATTCCCGTTGTTCTTGTTAGCTCATTATGAAGACCTGGATTTGTTGTTTAATTTTAAATACTAGCAAGTAGAACACATACATATTTTCTGCTTCTAAGTAAGCAGGTATGTTATCTGTGTTATGGAATAAGATTTTATTTAAGCACCCTGCTATATTAGTGACTCATTAAATGCGTAGTGAAACAAATGTTATAATTGAATGATTTTAAAGGCAGTGCTGTTTAATAATAGGAAACCATCTATACAGTTCAAGTATTAGTACAGGGCCTGAAAGAAAAAAAAGATGTGACCAAGTTAAGTTATAACCAGAAATTATTATCTTAAGTTCCACTATTACTCTTTGATTTCTTTACCCACTTACATTCACTGCCATCTTCACAAGGATCCTAAAGTTTCCTATCTCCTAAATATCTTTCCAATCTGTACATTTCCTTCCATTCTCACAGCCACTACACTGCATCAAGCCACCTCTCACATAGACCATTACAATATGATTCCAAACAGTACTATTCCCTTTACACTCGTCCTTCTCTAGTCCATTCTAATTCATTCTCCATTCTTCAGTCAATGTGATATTTCTAACATATTTAAACATATCAATTCCCTGTTCAAAACATTCCAGTGTTTCTCCTTTTCCCTCAGGGTAAAGTTCAAATTTCTTAATATTACTTACCAGTTCCTGCCCAATCTGACTTTGGCTTACTATCTATGAGGTTTAAGCCAGGTGGGGGTAGATATCTGTGGTAGATTGAAATAACCAGTTTTTTAGCCTTTTCCATTAAAAGATGGAGTCTGTTTTCCCACCCTATGAATATGGGCTGGCCCTGTGACTTTCTCTGATTACTAGAACATCACAGAAGTCAGAGTGTGTGAGCTCTGAGCCTAGTTCTCAAGAGGACTTGCAGCTTCTGCTCTTGCTTTCAGGGAACCCTGCCACTGCTCTGTGAAGAGTCCTGGGCTAGCCATCTTGAGCATGAATGACCACATGAGGAGAGAGACCCAGCATTGATGAGCCACCCCATGAAAGTTCAACCAATATTTCTGACCCACGGAAATGGGAACCAATAATAATTTGTTCTAAGGCACTAATTTTTAGGATGACTTGATATACAGCAAAAGCTAACACTCTCCTATTTTCCATTGTTTACCTTTTCGATTTTGATGAAAAAATATGCTTTTTTAATCCCATGATAAAATGAAAAAAATCATGACCCATGTTCCCCAAATTCTATGTTTCTGTGACAGTCCGTGTATTTCTGAGAATTCTATCCTATTTGTTACAGCTCAACAACCCCATCTGCTCTGGGAGGTTTTGGGGATGATGGTGACACAGGGATGTTAGAGGTGGGGAGGGATGCTCCTAGAGCTGAATCTAGTTAGTGCAAGTTTATGCATGAAAATCCTTGATTCGATGGCTTGTCAGGTAGGGACAGGGTGAAGCTGGCTTCCACAGCTATAAAGTAATTATGAATGGGCCATACCCATGAAATTGCATTAAAAATCAATCTAAAAATAACTGAGGGTGCAGACATGAAGCGATACCTATTCCCATGGGAAAATGTCAGCCCTTAAAGAACCTAAAATTCCATTAGAGATGAGCTGAGTACTCCCTTCTCCAGGTGAAGGATAGATCTTGGCAGGCTACTTGACGTCTGAATTCTATCTGGGACTTCAAGGAATTCCTGTGAATAGCTGTCTCAACTTTAAGGTTCTCCAAAGATTTTGGTCAAGGAAGGACAGGGTGAAGTAAAGCTCCTCCTCAAGGATTCCTGAGGCATTGCCTCCCCTCTGGACTCCCCAGATTTCTAACTGTGGCCGGTGAGCCCAACTTACTTGGAGTTACAGTCACTGCCCTGAAAATCTATCTTTCAGAATCTCTTTTCTCTACCCTGAAAGCTGGGGGGTCTTAATTCTAATTAGAATAGTATTTTAGGTACCAGGTCACATCACCTCCTCTGGGTTTTCTTTACAGGTCAACTTTATCTTAAGTAACTCTCCCAGCACCATCTGACATGTAACAAAGTGACTTGAAATCTTACTGACATAGGTGAAAATTCTGCTCTGACATTATTAGCAAAGTAACCTTGGACAAATCACTGAACCTCTCTGGGTTACTCTGAAAAATGAGTATACTACACACCTGGCAGGTTTGTTGTGCTCCAATGACATCGTGCTTCCCCAGAGCTTTCTCCATATCACATAGATTTACCATCTCCATCAGAATCATCTATTTTTCTTTCAGTCAGTCATTCAATGATATTTGTTGAGTTCATACTAGTTACATTCTAGTAGGGGGAGACAGACAATAAAGAAAATAAATGAGTAAAATATATAGTATATAGAAAATGATAAGCACTTTCAAGGAAAATAAAAGTAGAGCAGAATAAGTAGGATTACAAAGGCCAAGATGGAGTGGGGGTCGCAGTAATCAAGGTAAGCTTCATTGAGGAAAAGTGTTTGAGTGAAGATCTTAAAGAAGTGAGTGAATTAGACAAATGGATATTGGGGGAAGAAAACTCCAGGCAGAAGGAACAGGCCCCAAAGCAAATGGCATGCTTGACATGTTTGGGAGGTAGCAAGGAGGCCAGTGTCACTGGAGTGCAGGAGAATGAGTGGGAGAATAATATAGGAAAAGGTCATAGAGATCACGGGGACTAAATCATAGAGGACCTCATGGGCTATTGTGAACACTTTGGCTTTACCTCTGGTTGCAATGGAAATGTTTTATAGGGTTTTGAGCAGAAGACTGATGTGATCTGATTTTCATTTTTGTTTTCTTAGTTGAAAATAGGCTCTAGGGAAAGAAGGAGGAGAGCAGGAATACCAGTTGGGAGGCTACTGCCGATGGTGGTGGCAAGGACCAGGGTGGTAGCTGTGGATGTGGTGAGAAGAGGTAAGATTCCAGACATATTTTGAAAATAGACCAAGACTTCCTGATGAATTAGACGTGGAATGTAAGAGAAATAGAGGTGTCAAAGATGACTCTAAGATTTCCAGACATTTTATGTAACACATCCTTCTCACATCCCCCCCATTAAAACTTATTGGCTTTGTGTTCTATTCAATCAAGTTCTCAACACTCCCAACTAACTGATTAATGAACAAATGCTATTTCAGTAGAGTTTTGGTTTTAACTTACTGTTTTAGGCTGACCCTAGGTTAAGCAGCCAAAGAGTGTAGAGATGCTTGATTTATTGGGCCGAGGTTCAATCAAGGATTAGGGCCTATTAAGTCCCTTACCAGGAAATCTTTATGCTGCAAGCCCAAGTTCTTATGACAAGCCTGGTTCCATGCCTCCATGGAACCTCCATGCCAGCCTGGTTCCTCACTATGGCAGCTCGCTTTTGTTTAGACTCAGAATTACTTTGGCTCTGAACTCTCTCAGGTATATAATTAGGGATTATATCTAGGTTTTTAAAAAGACCTCAGAAGGCAACACCTAATGTTGCAAGTGGTAGGAACATTTATCCTCATTCACCTTAATGCATCTTATTGGCCTTCCAAATTAAGTACTTTAAACTTAGCTCTTAAAATAGAATCTTCCCTAAAGCAATTATACTCCAATAAAGATGTAAAAAAAAAAAAAAATAGAAGCGTCCCAATTCCTTTCCCACCCCTCAGTCCAAAAAGTTTATGTTTGAAGTTGCAAAGACAACTAAATATTCCCATGAGGAAAGCAAAATGCTTTATATATCAAATGTGAGAACAAATTCTTCTTTGCTGGATTAATCCCAGAAGCATGACTATCGATTTACTCCCCAAAATCATCACTTGAGGAAATGCATGAAAGAGTGGGTCAAGAAACACCAAAATGTATTCACCATTTGAGTTAACATAGAGAATTTGTTTCCAGGTTTCATATGTTGACTTTAGCAAAAAAAGAAAATCTAGCATTTAGTTAGCTCCTTGCTCAGGAACATGCTAGGACTAAGAAGGATTCAGCTATTGACCATTTCTTCTAATTTTTTAATAGATGTTTAAGTGAAAACAATAAAACAGTATTCACCAGTGTTTTGTGATTCCTTCCTTATTTTCTATTTCAGAGTCAACTAAAAAGATTACAGCAGTATTTAAAAATTGTTTCCAAAGTCACTTTAGGGAAGGTGTTGATCAACAGAGACATGCCTTTTCATCTTTTCATGAATCAAGATGAGACATTTTGTCTATTTCACTCTCTTGCTACTCTTTACCTTCAGAAATTGCTTATTCTTTGTTTGTCTAGAAAACTACCCCTGACCATGATTGTTCAGCATAAGACCTTTGGGATTCCTTCATCCTTTCTGTGAAAACAACTATTTAGCATTAGGAAATCTAGTCAACTATATTGTAATTGGTTTCTATTGTTACTTTAATGTAGCTTTAAAATTTGGAGCTTTGTAAAAGCCCAAATATTTTGAACTGCTACAGTTTAATAGTATTTTAACAGCACGTAGAATATTGTATACAACAGTTCGACACATGCTTGATAAATTGTTATAATTGTTCCTTAAATTTGCTGTGATAAAAAGTGTTAGGTAGCACCACATACTCAGTTTTCCAAAATGTTAGCTGTAATAACTGCCACTGTTTGCCTTTACCACATTGAGATGCTATTTCATTTGGGTATTAATTACCATCTATATTAATTTCTGCCTCATTTTTATTTTTATTTTATAAGATGATAGAATATAAACTTGATAGTGAATTAAAAAAAAAAATTATTCCAGACTCCGTTGTTAGCCTGCCTTCCCTACAGTACAAGTTCCAGTGGCTAAATATAGTATGATAGCATATCATTGAAATGGAAATCTCCTGATAATATGGCAAATGTTTAGGAAACCATCTTCTGAATTGTTGCCAAAACACAATAAATCGCCTAGATTAAAAAAAAATATCTGAGGAGACTTCCCTGGTGGCGCAGTGGTTGAGAGTCCCCCTGCCAATGCAGGGGACACGGGTTCGTGCCCCGGTCTGGGAAGATCCCACATGCCGTGGAGTGGCTGGGCCCGTGAGCCATGGCGGCTGAGCCTGCGCGTCCGGAGCCTGTGCTCCACAATGGGAGAGGCCACAACAGTGAAAGGCCCGTGTACCACAAAAAAAAAAAAAAAAATCTGAGCTGTTCTTACGGAAAAAAAATGACCACCAAAATAACCAACATTATTTTTATATCTGTTAGTTTCAACAACATTTGGGGTCTCCCCTCCGACTGTCTGTAGAATTCTTATAGGTTTTCTTTATTTTAAAAGCTTTTTCCTTTTTTTGTTTTGTTTTGTTTTGTTTTGGGGACAGTAAGGGAGAGTTCCACCTTTGCTAAATTGATTTCTACTTGATGTACAGACAGAGCAAAACATTCCATTGCTTAGTGTCTTGCATTAATTTTTACCATACTGGTTCTGACATGGATTTGAATATGATGCAGCTTATACATTTCTAAAGAGAAATAATGGAGAGTAAATGTTCATTGTTTTACGACTGCATTTTATTGCTGAGGATTTTTGAAGATGATACAGACACACACTGAAAATTCAACAAATGACCTTAAACTGCACTAACATTTCAACTGACATTTTCGTACATGATTTATACTTTGCCCAGTGGTCAGGCAGTGAATCAGTCAAGCTGACTTATCCTGATTCATGAAAAGGTGAAAAGCTGTGTTCTCTGTGACTCAACACCTTCCCTGGGGTGATTTTGGAAACAGTTTTCAAAGACTTATTCTAACTTTTTTAGGCTGACTCTGAACTTTAAAGCCCTGAAAACAAAGAAATCAAAACAACAAAATGATAAATAATATTTGATTATTATATTTGTAAAACATGACTCCTTCAAGACTGGATGGTATTTTTAAAATCATTACTTCTTTCTAACCAAGAAATATATTCATTTTTATTTGTTATGAGAACTGGTCCAATGATATTTTTCCTTCATGTTTTTGATATGGACTGGGGAATTATGCACATATTTGAGAATCAGGATATATTTAGAATTTCACAAAGATTACTCAAAAAAAAAAAAAATGAGTCCAGAAAAATTTGACGTTAGAAAGCAAAGCAAATTATTCCCAGGAAGAGGCAAAGAGTACTTGGAGGATGACAACCCAAATAGACTTAGCTGTAAAGAGCACTTTTTACTTTTTACTTTTACAAGAAGAATCAAATCCAGAAAGAAGTTATAAATAACAAGGTCTTTTACTAGGTAAGAGAAACTGATTTCTTTTTTCTGAATAAGCACATACATACAGCTGTTTTTGCCAAGTGCCAAAGCTTTGGGCAGTATATGCAAAGAAGAGACAAAGGCTGCCCTTGCCAATAAGAATTCCCAGAGTCAGAAATTCCACAAGTTTTAGGAGTAATGGAATGTATTGTTGCCTTGAAGAGTACATAGGTTTCATTCCTAGGAGTTCATTATTTAAGACCATGTAAAGTCCTTCCAAATCAATGGAGGAAGACTGTACATACAGTAATTGTTAAAGACCAATGGAGGAACAAAGGAAAGAACTGAGTGCCCCATTAACCTCTCCTTCTTATGTCAGAGAAAAATCAGAAATGAAAGGAAAAGGTAAAGTTGAAAAAGAAAGAAAAAAAGACCTAATTCTATGAACAACGCACCTAATAAAAGCATAAAAGAAAAAAAATCAATCCTTTTTCTCACATCATCTGTATGAGCCTAGGACTGGAAAGCAAAGCAATATATAGCACTTGCTTAGCAGAATGTGTTATGGCACAGTTCATTGCCATAAACAAATAGCAGCAATCTACCTCCCCTTTGAAATGAAATAGAGATCAGTAAGCAGCCCTCATCATATCAAGGGACTTCAGTAAACAGATCTGTAGATTCTGGTGTCTACAGAGTATCAGCTTTTTAGAGTTTAACTGATTATATTCATCTAAATGGGCAGCCTGTTTAGGTTTGAAACACATTGCAGATTCAGTCCATTCCTCCTATATTTTAGGGCCTTCGAGTTTCATTAGATAAGTTTAATTTGGGGGGGGTGATATTTGGGGGGAGGTTCAAAGAGAACTTTTATTGTAGTTAATTATTCTATCAGTCTGTAAGGCCTATAACTTTGTGTCCTGGTGACAAAATTCAGTCTTGTGTTTACAACAGAAATGGAGGCCACCACAATGCTTTATGAAACAAGAAAAGTCAATGGGCTTTTTCATTCTATAGCAGGTTTAGAATTTCAAAGCGTAGAGTGTATTTCTACTTGTTGATATAAGTCTTTACTGGGCAGTTGCTTTGAGCTACTAACCTTGGTTAGAGAAGGGATTGGGGAGAGAGATAGCAACTGAATCTCCAAATAGTGAGATTTTGTAGAAGTTACTGTAGAAACTTCAGAGAGATGTCATTGACCATAAAGCTGATAACTACCTGATTACCACTACTCAGAAATGACAATTCTGCATTTATTACATATGAAATCATACTTTGTATTCAGCATTGGAAAAATATTGCTGTTAAAAGATGATATGTTTCTGAAAACCTAAATTATTTTAGGACATCTGATAACTATACAATCTATTAATGTAGCTATTCCATTACCCTGTTTTTATCTTTAGGTCCCAAAGAAAGAAAGAAACAAACAAAAAAACAAATTTGGAATCACTTCCTCTCAGTTCAGGGATATGAGAACTAAAAGCAGAAAACATTAGCTTTAATAATAATTGAAGTAAGCTTCAGTCTTGGGAATCATGAAAGCCAAGATTTTTTAATTTTCAAATCTATTATCTATGGTATTGACCTGGTTCATATACAAAATGGTAGGTGTGATGAAGGACATAGAAAAGATTAGATGCAGCCAAAGAATAAAACAGAAGCCTGAGAAAGAAAAGTCAAGAACGGAATAACAACAATGCAAGTCAGCAAAACCAAGTTTAATTTTTATACTAAAGTTGTATGCTCTATATGTGTCACATGAAGTCTAAATTACAAGGGCATAATCTTAAACTATCAATAATTTAGGTCTTGGTAATGGATTTTGAATCATCCATAAAATATACTCTTTTCTGTTGTTTTTTTTTTACTCCTTATAGCTTATTATGGACTCTGGAGACAGACTGCCTGGGTCTGATTCCCAGCTCTACCACTTATTGGCTGTGCAAGGCTAGGCAAGTCACATAATCTCTTTATGTCTCAGTTTCTGAAAAATGGGGATACAAGGTTTGTTCTGAGTATTAAGTGAGTTAACATATGTCAAACACTTAGAATAGTGCCTTCTGACCTATAGCAAGTAATTTTATATACATATATGTGTGTGTTATGATTATTACTAGTAACACATCCATTAAAATGTAAATAGTAGAAGAAAACTGAGAATATATAAAAATATAGATTTATATTCATTCATTTAACATTTACTGAGGTCCTAGTGTGTGCTAAACATGATATTAATTTCTAAGGATACACAGATAACAGAGTCTCTAATTATGGGCAACCTGGCAATTATGAAACAGTGTGATGAATGCTGCATGGTAAGGGAACCTAATTCAAGCTAGTGAATCAGTGAATGCTGCCTAAATGCAAGTACCTATTAAAGGAATTGTAAAGAGTTCAGGATCACTGGATTACAGAGTGTAAGGGATAAGTGTTGAGATATGAGACCAAAACAGTAAGCAGGGTCTTTGAATGCCATACTGAAGGGAATAGATTTCATCCTGAGAGTGATAGGGAGATACCAAAAGATTTCAAATTAAAGGGATGTCATGATCTGATTTAATTTTTAAGATAAAGCTGTTGGAAGAGTGGAGGATGGATTGAAGGAATAGTGTAGGGGAGCAAAATAAAATCTGAGATTAAAGATGAGACCATTTCCATAATACAGGTGTAAAATGACAAGGATCTAAATGAAGCAATGGCCATAGGGATAGAAAGGAAAAGACAGATTCCAGAGATGTTTAGGAGACATAATTCACAGGATTTGGAGATCAGCTTGGATTGGTGGGCAGCATAAGGGAAAAGGATAGGTTAAGGATGACTTCAAGAATTTTACCTCAGGGAAATAGAAAATATAGGAAGAAGAGGAATTCTGGAGAGGGAATTGTGTATTTGAGTTAGGTCATGTGAGCTTAAGTTACCTGTTAGACATCCATATAGTAGACAGTTTTACATGAGTCTGGATATCAGGAAAGAAATCTGAGTTGGAGATAAAGACTTGAAAACTGGCAGCATGTGGTGGTAACTGAAGACAAGGGACTGTGTAGGTTTAGCCAGGAAGAGAGGGAATGTTTACTTGGGAAACAATACTTAATAGATTCATTTTAAAAGAGGAAATCTGGGAGGTGAGTGAAGAGGAGTATAGAAAGAAGTAAAAGGACTCCCCACTCCGGTTTCTCTGAACTTTGTTAAGGGAGTCAAGGAAATAAATTTTATGAAGGGTAGAGGCGGCAAATGATGCTATGATGTCAAATAAGATTAATTCACTCCACATGCATTATATTGAGTACAAACCATATGCCAGATCCTATTGTAGGGATATAGAGGACAGAAAGAATCTGCTGGATTTTGCAACAATGGGGTCATAGATGATGCTTACTAGAGAAGATTCAGGATTTGATGATGGCAACATCCAGATGATACAAGTGGCAGGGAGTTGAGAGGATGGTAGTGACACAGAAAATATAATAGAGCAATTCTGGAACCCTGAGGGACCCAGCTAGCATGGAAGCCTTCCTACTACAAACACCTGAAAAGACTGGATAAAAGATAACCAAAGTTTCAAATACACATTTAGATATCTGTGCTCCCAGGAGGCAAAGAGAAATCTCTACATGCCAGAGGAAACTGAAAGATAAATTGGTAGTTACACAAACCAATAGTTTGTCAGCCATGTAGTATGGGCTGGCATGGGCATGGGGTGAATAAGTAGGGAGAAGAATTTTTTAAAGTCCGTACTAGCTAGGAGCTTTGGTTTTTTAATACCCACCAAAAAAAGGACTGGAAATAAGCTCTTGGTCCCACTCAAAGTGGAGGCAACAGAATTGAGACATGCGTGGTTCCCAAAGAAATAGAAAATCAGAATAGACCATTAAAGAAACTGAACATGCCATATAACTATCTACTCTTCTACATATAAACACAATAATGAACATTAGCAAAAATAATGGCATGGTTTTAAGTTATTTTCCCCAAACATCAAAGATCGCTATAATATACAAACTCTTCTGGAGTTTGAAAAGGAGTTCAGTTTCTCCAACTCAGTTTTTAGAACAACTGTAATTAAAGATGATACAAGAAATGAAAATTACAGGCAGTCTCACCTAGAAACATAGGTCCAAAACTCCAAAATAAGATTGCAGCAGACAGAATTTAGCAACAGATAGTAAAAACAAGTAAATAAATAAATAAAATTAAAATCATGACAAATTAGATTTTAACCCTAGTGTGTCTAGCATTTCATTATTTTTATTAACATTCCTGCCCCTCCTCACAACATACATCTTTTTCCTCATCATATCTAGCTACAGGGGTTGTTCTTTCACATAGAAAATATAATGATACTGATTTTTCCTGCCCAGACTCAAGCTAAGTTATGAATTAGAAACTACCTAGAAATATTCCATTTAACGGACTAGCTTAATGGGAAAGAACTTTCTAGAAGAAGTCCTTGTTCCTTCAATAAGTTAACCAATAGGCTTTCAAATTTTATTTTATTAGGAAGAAAAGGAGCATATGAATGCATATGAATGCAAATTCCTATTGTGTAGACACTCATGTAGTTATAATACAGAAAGGCTACAATCATCTCTTAATTTTATACTTAAATGTAAACTGCAGCAGCTCTGCCTTTTGGAACCAGACTCCTGCTTTAATGCCACAATTTAAACCTCACACCTTCATTCCATCGATTGTATTGGGTTTCCATTTTGAAGGAAAAATATTGTTTTTTTTCCCTTTGTGAAAGAAATTCATTCTCTTTACTTCCTTGACCACTTCCAAAATATTTGGAATGATGCTTCACATTTTCAAAAATTATTTCCAGGGGTTACAAACCTGGAGGCTCTGGGTGTGGTTGACACACTGTAGGTGTTCAGATTATACCGGAATGTTCTAGTTAAACTGAGAGAAAGAAATCATCTTGCAGTTTTAGTTGGTCTTTTGAAAATAAATATTTTTGAAGTGTTAAGAGAGGATGAATAGCTTGTCAGTATGGCATCAGTTTGTCCTAAACTATTGAGCAAGCACCTACTTTGTACCAGATACAATGCTAGGTTTGGAGGATATAACTCATAAGTCGGACCTCACCCTTGCTCTTATGGACTTAATGGATTGGAAACAGCCCTAGTTTCCAAACTCTCCAGCCATCCAAAGCAGCCAACTATATATTTTCCTCCCTCCCAGGGACATGCTTCTGTCTGCTTGGTTTAACAAACCATACATATAGAAAGAACCTGCTTTGACTGAATAAGGTCAGGGTCCTTTCCTCTTATCATAATAGCCTCTGTCCATTCACAGAAAACATTACACCAGAGATACAAATTACTTGTAATTTATCTGAAAACTTTATAAGTTATCCATTCACAAAGTCTTTCCATGTTTGAACTCATTTAAAAGGAAGAAGAAGAAGAGCTTTTCAGATGCCTAAAGGAAATGTATTTCTTAAGATCATCAATAAAGGAATCCAAAAATGTGTCAATAAGGAGTGAATGATTAAAACATTGTAAACTTAGGGCCTCAAGACCAAATAAAGTACAATACAGTTGTTAAATGAATGACTGCATAAAAATTGCATTTTTTAACAATTTTGAAAATGTGATGATTTAATCGGGGGGATAATCTAGATCAGATTCATTAGAATTTATTGGACTAGTGGAGATTAAGCTAGATTCAGGATGTTGGAGTACCAGAAGTTGTGTTTACTTCACTTGTTTTATTTGAGGGATACACTGCAAACACCAATGCATGCAGAATAAAGAATTAATCACATTTAAAAAACATTGAAACCCTATACCATATAAGTGTACTTTACTTTCAGTTGTAATGAGAAGAGAGATTATTCCTCTGGTGCCAATTTTGTGGATAATTATAAAACTTTGCTAGCTTTTGAATATTGTCTTCTTATCTATTCTGTTCACAAAATATACCATCTGAACTATTGATATAAAGGGAGATCACAGAATCAGAGTAACCTGTTTTAATACCTTTCCATCATCGTTTGCCACTAACGTTAGGCACATGTTTATCTGTAAAATTTATTCCCACTATATTTACTTGGATGCTATGCCACAGATCTGTTCAGAATAGTAATCACACAAGCTATAAATACTGTAACAATGGAGGGAGTTCATCTTAGTGTAAATTTTCCTCTGGTTGAGAATAGTCTCAATGCCCACGTATGAAAATGGAATGTAGAAATTGCCTACAGTCTTATGAGAAAATTTGTATTGCAAAGCACAGTAATAAATTAGACTATTCCTAAGACTTTTTGTTTAATGAAGAGGATATTGAGATGCATCTGGGGTAGCATGAGCTCTATTAAAAAGAAGTTGGGGCTTCCCTGGTGGCGCAGTGGTTGAGAGTCCGCCTGCCAATGCAGGGGACACGGGTTCGTGCCCAAGTTTGGGAAAATCCCACATGCCGCAGAGCAGCTGGGCCCGTGAGCCATGGCCACTGAGCCTGCGCGTCCGGAGCCTGTGCTCTGCAACGGGAGAGGCCACAACAGTGAGAGGTCCGCGTACCGCAAAAAAAAAAAAAAAAAGAACTTGTTACTAAGATAGTAGCTATTTGCGGTAATATCTTAGGTGAGAGTCTGGGATCACAATTTTTTACACTTTGAAACACATGTATAGTAATTATTTTCCTGATACCTTGTGATCAGGTCCCTTTACTTTGGTTTCTTGAATCAGATTTTATACTTTGTGACCCAGTAGGTGATAGTGGTATACTAAAATAGGTGTATACCTCTCATAAGGGCTAAAATCATCCAGTGTTTGCTAGTTCCCATTCAAATGAAAGTGGTGTATATAGCATCATGTAGGACTGCTGGGGCTTGGCTAAATGGATTTCCGAATAACTTATGTCTAACCCTGTAAGGGTTTCCGAATAACTTATGTTATTCGGAACAAAACCCTGTAAGGTTTTGTTTAAACCTTTTTTTTCTCAAATGGATACCACCCAAAATGTATTGTACTCTATAAGATTATGTGAAACACAATTCAGTCCCTTCTTAATTACTCAGAGTTATCAAATGTATGACTATAGATACACATTCAGTTGCTAAATAAAATTATATAAGTACTGAAGCCAGAAACTCACTCACTTGAAAAATTACTTTTATTGGACTGAGTTTTGGTCATTTTTCTCTTTCTCATAAAGTAGAGGATTGTTCAACAGTGTGATCTCCTGTGGGTGTAGCATGACTACCTTTCTGCAAAATTGATTGTTCAATCAAAATCCAAAGAAGCCTTCTCCTGAGTCATTGTTTTATTTCCCAGAAATCTTTACTGTTGTTATAAGTCTCTTTTGGACTTGTCAGCAGCATCCTGAACATCATCTGCTATTTCTTATACTATTGCAATGTACCATAGTTTGTTCTTTCATTAAAACTGTAACTCTTCAGACTGAAAAAAAAAAGCCCTATGGCTGGTATGCTTATAATGAAACACAGCGATGTATTTAAGGACTATTGAGAGGTAGGTGGCTATTCTCAACCTCCATCCACCACCATCAAAAACACACACATGCGTGTTTCCACCCCTGTCAAAGAGCCTGCTGCCTTAGTGTTTACAGGCCTCCTGAGAAGTCCTGAAAATGAAATGGGTATTAGACTCAGAAGACTACAGACCATGAAACAATATGATGTCAATTACCTTTTTGCTACTGGCCTTCTTTGGTGTCA